>NW_024870822.1:25027500-26227500 GCF_019054845.1 Dipodomys spectabilis | reverse complement strand
AAAGTAAATACAAATTAAAACAACACAGATATCATCTCATACCTGTCAGAATGCCCATTATTAAGAATACAAAGAACAACAAATGCTGGCAAGAATACAAGGGAACGGAACTCATTACACTGTTGGTGAGAATGTATATTAGTACTACTACTATGGTAGTTATGATCCAGTGATATGATTGTGGGCATTTATCCAAAAGAATGGAAGTCTAGAAAACTATGAGCGTCTGTACACCACGTTCATTGCTGCACTATACACAACCATCCAGTTATGCAAACAATAAATTTTGTTTAAGCAAAAAATGGACCGAGAAAATGTGCTATGTGTGTACACATGCATATATATGCACACATCCATATGTGTGTATACATATATGTATACACACATATGGATGTGTGTGTATACACACAAGTGGAATTTGATTCATTAAGCAGGAAGAATAATACTATTTGCATGGAAGAATTATGCTGAGTGAAGTTAAGTCATGCTCAGAGATTTATATGTAAAGGTTATACCTCGAATGTAAACATGGAAACACATACAGGACCATATGGATATATACATGAGCAAACTGACTAATTTGCAAGGTATATGAATGGCTGAGTTCCCCTTGGAACAATTAACAGACACTTTAACAAATAAATAACCAAGAAGCTGAAAAATATCCTGTGTGAGAGGGAGGTGGATAAGAGGAGAAAGGAACAGTGGGCAAATACTGTCATAATCATCATAGTACACGAAAGTGGAACTAGAAAACTTTGGGAGGCCAGAGGGGGTGGCTTGAGGAGCGCTGAAAGCATGGCACTGATTAAGATGCAATTGACATGTAAAATGGAATGCCCTTTGATCAACTACTTGGAGATAATAAAAATCCACAAGCTAAATAACCAAATGCAAAAAGGGGCTGCAATGGCTTAAATATTCAAGCACCTACTTACCATGTACAAACTCTAATATTGCCCTCCCTCCAAAATTGCTAAGGCATCCTTAAAATCATAGGCTGTTTTGCTGGCCAAGCACAATGAGAAGATGTTTAAAATACCATTAGGTAAGACTGTGTGAACTAACCCTCCCTCTCCAACCTTAGATGCTTCGCCACTCTGGCAAATAATCCTGGAGCCATTCTAGCCCATTCTAGCTCTTTCTCACTGGTAAAAATTTATATGGAAGTCTATTGAATTCCAATTCAATAACCCCCTTTCGAGGTTCTGGGACATTTTAAACTCTTCTACCTAAGAGGAGCCCTGGAACTAAAGAGATTTAAAAAAGTGTTACATGCATAATGATCTCCTTGCTCTGCTGTGTACAAGAAAGCCTAGAAGTAGTTCAATCTGTCACCCCTTTCTCCTTCCTGGGGAGGAAGAAAAAAAGAAAGGAAAGTGGGAAAAATAGGTTGTGGAACAATCATAAACCAAATACTAACAAATCAGACTAGAAAGAGTAGCCTACTGGTATAATAAATGTGTAACTAAAAAATATGCTTACTCCCTCAGCCTGGATAGAATGGCATTATTTTGGTAAGGGTAGAAGAAACATTGTTGGAGGTAAAATTTAAAAATTTTAGGCTTTAACATATAAAATTAGTCAAGTGGTAAACAATAGTTGAAGAAAATTTATAAATTTAGTGGAAAAAATAAAGGAAACTATTCAAAGAATAAAAATAGAAGGCACAATTAAGTATCAGGCTAAACCAACTGACGCAAAAAAAAGTTATTAAGGTAAATAGAGACAATTACTTAATTTCCCACAGTAACTTTAAATTACATGAAAGAAAAATGAATATAAAGCAAAGAGAAATTGCCAGATCTACAACTATGGAAATTTAAAAACAGTTCTTGGTCCCAACCAGTAAATAAACGAGGATAATAAGTGGGGTGCAAGCAGAGTGCCCCACATGGTAGGGTACCTGCCTATAAATGTGAGGCAAAGGATACATATACGTGTATATGTATATGTCCATGCATGTGTATATGTGTGTATATATACAGCATAATGAAATCTATCAAATGCTGTTCGAAAAACGTGGAGGGAAGAGAAAAGAAGAAGGGAATATGGTTTAGGGGTGATTTTTTTTTCAAAATGCACAAAGAAACATCACAATAAAACCCTCTCATATTACACATGTATGTTAACTCAAAAACCAAAAAAAGAGGATTTGAACTTCACAATTATTTAAATAACACATACAGAATGCACTTTCTTCTAAGTATATATGGGATAATACGCACATGCACACATGTACACATACACGCACATTAAGTCACCAATCAAGTGCCAACAACAAAATAACCTACAAATAACCAAAATGTTTGTATGCTGGAAAACTTAAAAGCATACTATATATAAACTTTTGGGTCAAGGAAGAAACAGGAAAATTAAATCCTATGTATTACTGCTTAGTTGTTAATCACACATAAGTGTTCATCTTAGATATAGCTATTATAAGAAATATTTTTAAAACTCAATGTACTAACTGCCCTACCTAAATAAAACAAAAATACAAATTTTAAAAATGAAAAACACAGAGAAAATTACTAACAATTAAAATGTTGAAACAGCATTACCAAAGTTGAAAGCTGATTGTTTACAAAAGAGCAGAAAAATAAAATTAGGAAAGACTGGTCACAGAAAGGGGACAGGGAGATGGAGAAGAGATGAATATTGGCTAAAGGATGAAGGAAAACAAAAATAGCACAGCTATAGACAAAATAAATTTGAAATTTCAAACAAAAATAACATTGTTGGTAAAGTATACCTTACAAAAACCAAGTCAAGAGGAAAGATTTTAAAGTCTAGATAACTGAAAAGTGGATACACTGGCTAGTAAAACAAACCCAGAATACCAGCCCAGATGGATCTTATTCCCCAAAATCTTCTAGCCCAGCATGCAGAAAAAAATGAATAGGTGAACACTCTTAATGCTTAGACTTCTAAAGAATACAAACGAAATAAATTCATCAATTTTTAGAAAACGAATACATCCCTAAACGTGGGTTTACCTTGTAACACAATGTTTTTATAATAAAAATCGGTTACTTCATTTTACTGACAGGATGCATTTAACATTAAATTAAATTCATGCATGCTAAAAATCTTACAACTTTTAAAAGCACCTCCATTAAAACTGGAGGCATCCCTCCCGGTTTCCACTAACTTTCAGCTTTATGTATTTATCACTATAATCCATTATAATATACAAAAACGTGTGTGTGTGTGTGTGTTACATGAACTCCCATGGCTTTTTTAAAAATTACCTTTTGAAAGTACTGTTTTTATTTCATCCCCAAAGAGTCTTTCTGTGCTATGCCTTTATTTTAAAGGGTAGTTTGGACATACCTAGGAACCCTTTAAGGGATGAATAATTGAACACAGAAGTTCGAAAACAACAACAGCAAGAGCCAACTAAGATCCATCCTAAGACAGACTCTTCTTGGGGTTCCACCAACCAACCTGTCCCTGCATCAGGTCTTCATTTCCCCCCCTCAGATGAGTGCAAATGTTTTTTTCTTTTTTTTTTTTTACTAACCATACAAACTATTACCAACTATTTTCTTTTCTTTTTGAAAAACGTTTGCGGACAGATCTAAAGGCATGATCAATTTTCTCATTCAATTAACGGAAGGGGTCGATTCGACTTTCCCAACCTTGAGGCTTTTTAACTGGGCTGCTGCGCCTTCAGAGTGGGCTTGGCTGGTTGGTTAGTAGTGGGAGGCAAGAGGCAGGAGGCGGGACTACCCGGGCCTGAGGTGCAGAGCCGTCGACCAATCACAGACGAGAGCGCCTGGGAATGGGGCGGGAGGAGAAACAAGGGGGCTTTCCTCCCACTCCCACCGTCGGGGTCCGGAGTTCCGTCGGAGCAGGTGGGGGGTGGGGAGGAGGACGCCCCCGCGGTTCCGGCTACGCCGCAGTTCCGGCCTACGCCGCCCGACCGGTAGGAGGCGCTCTGGGCACGCCGCCGCGCAGCCTCCGCACGTCCCCTCAGACACGCGCACGCTGCCGCTAGGCTTCCCGCCGCCACCGCCGACCGCGCTCAACTCTGCGCTTCCCACAGCCCTCGCCGACCGCGCCGCCGCCGACATGGTCGAGGCCGACCGCCCGGGGAAGCTCTTCATCGGGGGCCTCAACCCCGAGACCGACGAGAAAGCCCTGGAGACGGCGTTTGGGAAGTACGGCCGCATCTCTGAGGTGCTCCTGATGAAGGACCGGGAGACCGCCAAGTCCAGGGGCTTCGCCTTCGTCACCTTCGAGAGCCCCGCCGACGCCAAGGCCGCCGCCCGCGACATGAACGGCAAGTCCCTGGATGGTAAGGCCATCAAGGTGGCCCAGGCCACCAAGCCGGCGTTCGAGAGCAACCGGCGCGGCCCGCCGCCGCCCCGCAGCCGCGGCCGCCCGAGGGGCCTTCGCGGGGCCCGCGGCGGCGGCGGCGGCGGCCCGCGGCGCCCCCCGTCCCGGGGCGGGTCCGCCGACGACGGCGGTTACGCGGGGGATTTTGACCTGCGGCCTTCCCGGGCCCCGATGCCCCTGAAGCGCGGGCCGCCTCCGCGCCGCGCGGGGCCTCCCCCCAAACGGGCCGCGCCGTCGGGCCTGGTGCGCAGCGGCGGCGGCGGCGGCAGCGGAGGCGGCGGCGGCGGCGGCGGCGGCGGCGCCGGGATGCGGGGGCGGGCGGTGGCCGCGCGGGGCCGCGATCGCTACGCCGGCCCGCCTCGTCGGGAGCCGCCGCCGCTGCGCCGCGACCCTTACCTGGGGCCGCGGGAGGAGGGCTACTCGCCCCGCGACGGCGGCTACTCGAGCCGCGACTATCTGAGCGCCCGCGACCCCCGCGATTTCGCCCCGTCGCCCCGCGACTACGCCTACCGCGACTACGGCCACTCCAGCGCGCGCGACGACTGTCCATCCCGAGGCTACTGCGACCGAGACGGCTACGGCGGGCGCGACCGCGACTACGTGGACCACCCGAGTGGAGGCTCCTACCGCGACCCCTTCGAGAGCTACGAGGATCCGCGCAGCGCCGCCCCAGCGCGGGGCCCGCCGCCATCCTACGGAGCGGGCCGCTACGACGACTACCGAGGCTGCTCGCCCGACGTGTACGGAGGTGGCGGCCGCGACGGCTATGGAGGTGGCCGTGGTGACCGCTACTCCGGGGGTCGCGACCGGTCCCTAGAAAGGGGTTGCCCCCCCTTGCGTGATTCCTACAGCCGTTCGGGCCGCAGAGAGCCCCCCAGGGGCGGAGGCCGCCTGGGAAGCCGCTCGGAGAGAGGGGGAGGCCGGAGCAGATACTAAAGCAAGAAAAGAGAGAGAGAGAGAAAGAGAGAGAGAATGCCTGATGAACAGACTTGGGACCCCTACATTCTTTTTCCACCCAAGAAGAAGTTGGTTTTATGGTAACTACCCAAGGACTAGTGCAAAGAAGAGTTGTTTTTAATCGTTTACAAATTCATTGTTAACTTCCTCTCCCATTTTGAATGCTTTTGAGAGGAAACCGAAAAGTTTAAAAAAAAAAAAACAACCTCGTTTAATTTCATGTTGGAATTGTTTTAAAAAAAAAAGTTTTCTTTCAACAAGCTCATGTTAAAAGTATGACTTGCACCTGCGTACTAGTCTTCTTCTGTTCCAAAGTAGAAATCTTAAAGCTTTCCCTTCTAAGTTGGCCTGATAAATGAGGGAAATGGTTGTAAGATCTTTTACAAAACGTCCACCCACCTAAAATGGAAAGTGGCTCATTCTGCCCACTGAAAAATCTAGAAATTTTTTGGGAGAAGAGTGGGGGGATTGATGTATGCTGCACCATTTCAGGGTCTTATGCAGACTGAATCTCAGTGTTTTCAGTATTAAAAGCCAACCAGCAACAACAAAAATCACTTAAATGCTATGTAAAGGAAGTTCTGTTCACTCAGTAACTAAAACAAATGGATAATATATCTGGCCTTTTTTTTTTTTCTTTTTTGCCTTTTTTTAGGGGGAGGGAAATCTGACATATCTTCTGCCCCCTTACTTCCCCAAATACAATTTATAACATTTGAACAACGATGGAATATTAGAAGTTTGACCAACCAACCACAAAGCTAGAAAAGGAAACAAACCCAAACACCAATTGATAGTATTTATTTTCACCATTAGCAAATAAGAAACAAGTAGAAAATATATCGATGCTGGATTTTTAGGGTTTGTTATGACTTCCATTACTAACTGCAATATACTGGTTCTGGTGGAGAAAAATTGGGCTTCTTCCCCTAGGGGTGGAGTAATCAAACCTGAACAACTTCCAAGAGTACAGGTCAGCATTCCTGAAGGAGGTTGGCTTTTCCACATCTAAAGACTTCAAACTGGTGTGAAGGGGCAGGCTCTTTTCTTCTAAAACACAGTTCGGGTTATGTGTTCCCTACTCTTAAGGTTTGGAGCAGGGTTTGAGCAGAGGAAAATGAGAGAAGCTTCCTCAAACATACTTCTGGAGGAAGATAACTTAGTGTGTCTTCTTTCTGCCCCAAGCTTAGGGCAAGAAACAACTCCATTCAGCATCTGTGGAACTTCCTTGCTTATCTGAGAGAAAGGTATAGCACGTATGTTCAGTGTAATATTTGCTGGATGAAACAAATGAACACCTGAACAACAAAATACAGAAATCTGAATGCAATACATTTACATACACAATTCCAAAAAGACTTTTTTACTTCTGATTTTTTTTAACCAAATAATGTAGATGAATTAAAGAGTAAGGTCACAGTGGCCCAGAAGATCAAATGCAAGAAATAGATTTTCTAAATCCAGGAGTTAATCTAGCAAAGGTGCATAAGATCTTCATGGAAAAAAGTTACTCTTTTTATTAAAGGACAGAAAAGAAGAACTAAATGGAGATTCTTCTGTTTTCATGGTTGGGAAACTTTAACCATTCTCAGCCTCACCATATTGACTTGGAAAAGCAGTACAACTTCAAATGAAGTCAATATTTTTCTTCTTAAAGCTCCCTTCCCCTCTCTCCTACTTACATCATTTATTATTGATCAGTGATGGAATATTAAAGAAAAGATTTGGTAACTTATAAAGCAAAATTTCAATAGCCTCATGTTACCAACAAATTACTAAGAAACACGTTATTTTTTAGAGACCCTAATGGAAGATATAGCCAATCTTAAATTTACATGGTGGAATGAAATGAAGAGCCAGAGCAATTCTGAGAAACAATTAGGGAAGAGTCAAACAGATACCAAGACTTTATACTAAAGAAAGACTCATTGCAAACTCTGGTAATCTTATCTATACAATATCAACAGACAAGGATAGACTTAGTAGGCCAAGTTTATGAGCCTAGAAACAGGCCCACTTGTAGATGAATACATGTTCTATGGGGAGATAGCTTTAAAAGTCAATGTAAAAGAATGGACATTTTCTGTTAATGGCTGGCTCTACAAAAAGATAAAATGAGACAAAGATAAAAGCACATATAAGGTATGTTCTAGATTGATTTGAAAACACATGTGAAGAGATACTGGAAACACATAGAAGAAAATTAAGAAGAAATAGATTTATCACTCTTAAAATTCTTTTTAAGACATAAAATGCACAAACAAGGAAAATATTGATAATTTCACATTAAGATATGATTTTTAAAAAGACTGAAATATCAAACAAATTGGAAGAATATATTTGCATTGAGATAATTTACAAAAGAGTACTTAGAAATTACTAAGAAAAAAATGCCAAGAAAAGAATGGGCAAAAAAGCCCAGACCTTCTGGTAGGGTAAATTGACACCTTGAAAGTAATTTTGGCAATACATAGTAAAATTGAAGGGTTCCTTACCTTATGACCCAGAAATTGCATTGCAATCAAAGGACCTATAGAAACTTGCACATGTACATAAGGATAAGCACAAAATTGGTGTTTGCTGCATTCTGAATGTTTAAAAAATAGAAAAGCCTCCCAGGAATGCATCCATTGAGTTTAGTGAAGTTTGAGATGTAGACGCTAATGTGAATCGACCATATCTGCGTTACCAGCATAGGTAAGTGTCAAAATATTTGGTCAAAGGTACACTGCATAAATACAGTAAGAGGAACAAAAAATACAGTTGGAGTGATACAGAAAATCAGTATGTGAGGATGAACGAAGGAGATGGGATAAAGAACGGGCTTTTAGAAAAATAATGTTGCTTTAAATGTGTCAGATCATTAGAATGACAATATCTTAAGTTTATGTACACTGGCATCTATAAATAAGTATTTTATAATAGAAATTTTAGTGTGAAAAATAAGGCTTTGCAGCATCTGACATAATAGCCTCAAAAATAACTTATTCTGTAACTGAGGTACAAGATTTGGCAGTGATTCTTTGCTTTGTTTTCTCAATATATGTAGTTAATCTAGTTGATTTAGTTTCTAGAACCTTCCTATTCTACAGTGTGCTTAACAGCTAGTATAATATCCTTATTGTATAATTTTCATATCTTAAGTAGTTGCCCTCCTTTCCATCCCCTCCCCTCCCCTCCCCTCTCCCTTTCCTCTTCTAGAGATCTGCAGGTCCTGGAATTTGACCCCAGAGCCTGGATCCTCAGATCATCTTGGCCTCCTATGTAGCTAGGATTACTACAGGTATGAGCCAGCAGCACCTGGAAAATCAATTAATTCTTTTTTTGGGGGTCCGGTCGTGGGGCCTGAACTCTGGGCCTGGGTGCTGTCCCTCAGCTCTTCAGCTCAAGCTAGCGCTCTACCACTTGAGCCACAGCACCACTTCCATCTTTTTTTTTGCTTATGTGGTGCTGGGGAATCGAACCCAGGACCTCATGCATACAAGGCAAGCGCTCTACCACTGAGCCACCTTCCCAGCCCCAATCAAGTAATTTTTAACCACCAAGTTATAAACATTTGTTTTTAAAGACATCTGAAGTTTATATGAGTACAAGAGGTTAGTTTAGTAAGGTGAATTTCTTATGTTTTATATATACATAACAGCCCTAATATTTCTATCCTAGTTACAAAAGTTAGGAAATGAGTACACTTCTTTTTGGATAATGTCATCGCCCTTTCCCCGATTCTCTCCCAGTTCTCCTGTTCCTACCTACATTTAAATGATATGTTAGAAAATAGGAAAGTGATGAGAACTCTCTTTATATTTACTTTAATAATTAGAGTCCAAAATCTCAACCAGAGAATAAATTTTAAGTGTTTTGAATAACCAAGGTCTGTATTTTCTATCTTGAGCATTTCTCAGTCTACTCCTAAGACCCTCAGTCTCTTCCACATTTCTTTGATTCATATAGGTCTCTCCATACTATTCATGGAGCCACCAATAGAGTTATAGAATATTTCCCTAGGAGTTGAGCCACTGATAGAATTATAAAATAGTTCCCGAGGAGGTGAGGCTTGATCAAACCCCGAATCCTAGCCCGGCCAGTGGCTTATGCCTGTATTACATGCCTGTAATACTAAAGAGAACTGGAGGTAGAATTCATTTTCTGAAGAACAATAGCCACACCCCGCTTCCCTTCTCACAGGCAAGGGGAGAGAGATTTTTATTGTCCACACAACTTCTAACTAGCACCTCTTTAATATTTCTGTCTTTAGATAATGTGGTTTCCATAATAATCCCCCTTCTAGCTTCATTGACTTTTAGGCAGTGCAACTTTTCTTCCTCCTCAGAATATTTGTATTTGGGGGATAGTTTATGTCATGAATATTTTCCTCTTTAGGGCATTTTTCATAACCAAGGAGAATCACTGTGTTGTTTTAGCTGTACACTTTTCCCAATGGTATTAGGAATTTCAGATTTCTGTATATTTTATTTGCAGTGAAGTTCATTCTGAATGTAGCCTGGGGATATCTCTGAACCCATATGTGTGCGTGTGTGCACTGTATCCACTTGCATTCCACCCACTCTAGTCACACCTCCACTTTTGGTGTTTTGGTGATTAATTAGAAAAATGAGTCTTTCCTTCTCTAGCTGGCTCTTTTCTGCCCGATCTAGTTTGGAACTATGGTCCTCAGCTCTCAGCCTCCTGAATAGGGCTAAAAGCATGACCTGTCATGGTTGTGCGAGGGGGTGGATTTAGGGTTGGGCAAGGAGGCAGAGGTTAAGGAAAAAGCCATTATGTCTAGGGAGGCTGGAGGCTTTTCAGGTGGGCCCACAATGCTTAGATAGATTGCCCTGACTGTACATCAAGCACTTCTGCACATACCTGGTTTTTTTTCTGGAGTCTATGTGCCTGGCATAATAAGGTGGGGATCAATCCTTCATTTCCAACCCGATGGGTTTTTCTTTCCTTTTTTTTTTTTTTTTGGGTACTAAGGCTTGAACTCAGAGCCATATACTCTCCTGCTGTTTTTGTTTTTCCTTTTTTTTTTTTTTCTCACCATTGGTGTTAACCTTTGAGCCATATCTCTAGTTCCGGTTTTTGCCTAACTAGAGATAAGTTTTGTAGATTTTATCTACCTAGGTGGGCTCTGAACCTCGATCTTCACTGGTAAGATTTTTTAAAAAACTCACCAGCAGACACACGGTACCCTATTCCTAAAGTAGTCTGAGTTGAGGTATAAAGATGCTGTTATCAAGGCCATGATTCCTTCAGATCTAGTAGGGTTTAAAGTTTTATTCTTTGGCATAAATGCCTTAGATCTACTTTTATCTCACAGATAATCAAACTAAGTGCCTGGATTTTAGAAAGTGAAGCTATGACTTGAAGTTAAGCCAGAATTTAATACACCTAGAGAAGTCCCTGGGATGCAATATAATGTAATTTAAAACAAAACTGAGGTCTGGCAAGCTTAATGCAAATCATTTAAATCACTAGCACTGTGATCTTAGTCACAGCACATAATTACTCTTGTTTTACCTTACCTTATGTGTCTGTCCATCAATTTTCTTGTTAGATGTAATGCAGAACATATATTTGTGTGGAACCCACTCACAATCCATCACTGTGCTTCCATACCATCAAGACAGATAGCCAAGCAGTATGTATTAATTGGCTGTTAGATTTGTGTTTACAAAGGAAGATTCACAGAGATAGAGCAGTAGCAATTGCTAGCTGCCTACGTGCAACTAGATAATGCAGAGATTTAGCAGAATTGGGAAAGAAACTACTACATTTGTGTTGTGGGTTTTTTTTTTTATTGTGAAAATACCGTACAGAGGGGTTACAATTACATGGGCAAGGTAATGAGTCATTTCTTATCAAACATTGTTGGTTATGAGGTTCTTTGAGTTGTATAATATAGAAAGTTCTAGCTTCTACCTGGAAAAATTCTAAAATGAAACCCTAGTCCTGTCAATTTGTACTCATGGCTAGTAATTGAAGGAATTGAGGCCTTGGTATAGCATTAGTCTCCCTTACTTTAGCACAATTAAAAATAAAACACTTAGCCGGCCGCCGGTGGCTCACACCTGTAATCCTAGCTACTTAGGAGGCTGAGATCTGAGGATGAAGGTTCAAAGCCAGCTCCAGCAGAAAAGTCTGAGACTCTGATCTCCAAAAAGCCACTAGAAAACCGGTGTGACTCAAGAGGTAGAGCACCCACCTTGAACTGAAGAGAGCAGGGACAGCGCCCTGGCGCAGAGTTCAAGCCCCACAACCGACAAATAAATAATAAATAAATAAATCACTTGTTGAATATCTTCTCAACAGTCCAGCTGTTGAGCACTGGAGAAAGCAGAGATGGTGCAGTGTAAATTGAGACTATAAAGTGTTTGTGTTAGTAAAGCATTCTGTAAGGTGATGGTGAGCTAAGGTCAAAGCTGCAATTAAAAGCTGTATGACATAGGGAACGTGTGGCAGGATGTACTACACCAGCCTTCGTAATTGGAGTCACACAGAGCTTCGGGGACAATTGTGATGGCATGGTTAGCTAGTGTGAAGCTGTCTACGATGGACTGTCACAAAAGAATTGGGTCTAACTTGTGTCCAGTAAATTTTAAGATAGCCAGCCAGTCACTGGTGGCTCATGCCTATAATTCTAGCTACTCAAGTGGCTGAGTTCTGATGATCACAGTTTGAATCCAGTCCCTGGCAAGAAAGCCCATGAGACTCTTATTTCCAGTTAATCACAAAAAAGCTGGAAGTAGAGCCGTGACTCAAGTGGTAGAGTGCTAGCTATGAGCAAAAAAGTTCAGGCCCTGACTTCAAGCCCCAGGATTAGGGCATGTGCACACGTGAGTGTGTACACACACATGCCAATCCCTTTCTGGGAAGTCAAACTTCTGGGGGTAGTTTTGCATAAATTAACCCTTTTGCTTTTAAGAAATAGAGGCATTTAAAAAATTACTGTTTTTGTTGGTTGTGGGGCTTGAACTCAGGGCCTGGGTGCTGTCCCTGAGCCTCTTTGTGCTCAAGACTAGTGCTCTATCACTTGAGCCACAATTTCATTTGTTTTTTGAGTGGTTAATTGTAGATAAGAGTCTCACAGAGACCCTCTTGCCTGGGCTAGCTTTGAACTGTAATCCTTGCTCAGTCTCCTGAGTAGGATTACAAGCATGAACCACCAGGACCCGGCTTAAATATTATAAATTTTAAACATTATTAATCCTCAAATGGATTATTGTCCAAAGGGGAAGATGGAGTTTGGTTAAATTAAGTGTCACCATAGTTAAGCATAAATGAGTTACATTAGTGCTATAGTATGTAAGAGTAAAAGCCTTGTCTATTACAGGACCTGACAGCATGCAACTGAAGTGGTAATTGAAATAAGATATGGAGGATGAGATGGATGCTAGAATTCTATTAAACTAAATGAATATATATTTTTTAAAAAATGTAGCAACTAGCTGAGTACCTATAGTTCCTGCCTGTAATCCTAGTTAATTAGAAGGCTAAGATCCAGAGGATCATATATTTAAGAAAGCCTGGGCAGAAGAGTGTGAGAGACACTTATTTCCAAAATAACCAGTAAGGGCTGGGATAGAGGTATGGCTCAAGTAGTAGAGTACCAGGTGTGAGTAAGAAGCAGAGTAACATGATGTCCTAAGTTCAGGCTGTGGTAATGAGAAAAAAGAAAAGTAGTAAATAGCAACCTCTAATTGAATGATGATTGTTTATCTTTTTGATATTGTTTTGACATCAGATAGTTTTGGCTGAGAGCTTATATAGGTGAGGTTGAAGGAATGTGTCGATGTCACAAATATTAATATTAATTAAATATCTTGATGTTGATTACGCAGAAAGCAGAAACTAGAATTCCAAAATACAGGTACTCAGGCAGTTGAGATCTGAGGTTCAGCTGGGGCAGGAAAGTCCATGTGAATCCTATCTTCAGTTAACCAGCAAAAGCTAGAAGTGGAGATGTGGCTCAAGAGGTTGAGTCCTAGCTTGGAACAAAAAAAGCATGTGTGCACACACACGCAGACATACAAATATGAAATCAGTTCCAAGTCAAATTAGTCAAAAAGGGAACAGGTAACATGTAGAGAAGCTGGAAGGTGGAGATTGGCTGGATTAATGACGTGGAATGAACTATGAGTATAAATTCTCAAGCCAGTTGCACAGAGAAACTTACTCTAAAGGTGTCAGGGTCAGACTATTTGAACCAAGTTAACCAGACACTTTGTTTTAGTGTGGGTAAGGGACTGTTCTATATCGAACTGCCTGAGTGAGAGAAGTGGGGAGGGAGGGAGAGGTAGAAAGAGAGAACTATGAAACAGACAAGGGCGATGTGCTAAATGAGTTAATTAAGGGAGGGCTTTTCACCTAAAACTGATAGTTCCTCTTTGATGCATTTTATCCATTTTAAATACATCTAAATTTACTTGTTCCTATTTGTAGTCAATTTGAGGTCATTCCTCATCTTTGTTGATTTTATTTTCCATCTTTTCTAACTTACATGTACAACCCATTGCTAATTGGAAGCGATTAGAACTTCTGAAGACAGAGATGATGATTGAGCTGCACTTGATCATTACATTTCTAGAACCTTAAAGATGGACCAAAGAGAATGGCAAGAGGCCAAGATTCATCCTATATGTAATCAGACTTATTTTTTTTTATGGTTAAAATTCTGTTGGTGGTTTAAAAATCTAGTGGTGAGATGGGCCTTCCTGACACAGCTCATAGTGTAATATCAAATAGTCCACTAGATGTCACCAAGAGCTTAAAGATAACAGCTTCGTGTGTCCTTCCTTACTCCTGCCCCTTAGGACTTGGGCATCAGGGCCTGATAATTTAGAGAAGGGATGGTGTTTAGGTCTTCTTTTTGGATAGATGAGAATGACAGATAGACACCTGGAAATTTCCATCTAAGGAGATACTAAGCATTTGCTAAATTTAAAAACTCAGATGATTTAGGCTGAACTTGCTAACTACTTTGAGAAAAATTATATAAAACAACTGGGCATGGTGGCTCATACCTGGAATCCTAGCTACTTGGAAACTAATTTTGGGAGGATTGAATTTTTGAGGCTCATCTTTTTTGGCAAGATGTTTGAGAGACTCCATCTCAATAGAAATAAAGCTGGGTATGGTGGTACCTATCTGTCATTCTAGCTGCTTGGGAGATATAAACAGGAAGATCATAGTCCATACTGGTCCAGACAAAAAGAGAAGACCAATCCTCAAAATAACCAAAAGCAAAAAAGTCTGAGGACATAGCCCAAGTAGTACAGTGTGAGGCCTTAAATTCAAACCCTAGTACAGCCAAAAAAAGTGTGTGTGTGTGTGTGTGTGTGTGTGTGTATGCCATTATATACTAAAATGAATTCCAGATAAATTAAGTTTCTTTTAAGGAAACACTTTATTTAAAAAATTGTGGGGAAATACACATAACAAAGTTTACTACCTTAGCCATTTTTATTGAGATAAGTTCCATGGCATTGAATGCATTCACATTATTTTTCCACCACCATTCACTTTGTACATTGTGAATTAATATTTTAAATTAATATTTTATATACAATCAACAGAATGTTAGAAGAGAGAGATGTGTTTTTATATAGTTGAACATGGGGAAAATTTTCTAAACAGAATAGAAAGTATCAAAAATTATATTTTGTTACATTAATTGCCTAAAAACTATTTTCATTTAAATAACCTCAAAGTTGATGAATTTCTCATATTTTTGAATAATCGTGTTTGTGTGGCTATGATCTCGAGTTTTTTTGCTAGCTATCAGCCAGGGTCTGCTCTCAGCTTAGGTATCTCCTGAAATTCCTTACCTCACATCTCTCACGCAGGCCTCTGAGCTGGACAGCCAGCATGCAAGAGAGTCCTTTTTCCAGTCTGTTAATGCAGTTGTATATACAACTGTATCAGTACAATCTCCATTGCTACATAATATAACCTCTTCCAGGAGGTGCTTATCCCATGACTGTACACTGTAAATACAATTTGTGGAGAGGTATTATTACTAGAATGAGAATAGTGATTTGTGGAAAGTTAAGCAATTGTTTAATCTGTTTTCTTCAAATTTTAAAATAAGAGTTTCATAGAGGTGAAGATATGTTTTAACCTATGAGGTCTCTAGGTTTCTTTTCTGTCTTTGGTGTTAGTAATAGAAAATACTAATATTTATGAGTGATTGCTCTGGGTAGGCCATGAGATAAAATAGCTAATTTAGTCTTTACAATGATTGTATGAAGTAGCTGTCACTTATAAAACCACAGTACAGATGTGGAAACTTCAATCTAGAGAAGGCAAGTGGAGTCCCCAGGTTAAAATGGTAGACATTTAATAGAATAATAATCTGATTGACTTCTGGCACCCAAGGTTTTATTTGACTATTCTGCCAGAAAGTCACCTGTGTCAGATGAAACCATAGCATAAGAGCCAGCTCTCTATTCCATAATGTCAATCCAAGTAACTCAGTCCTGAAGTTCTAGAAAAAATTGTGTTCTCTTCCTACCCAATAATCATTCATTAGTGTAGTTATAAGAAAGTAAATAACCAGAAATTCATTTAAAACTAGTTGGTAGTTAATAAAGATATGGCTCTTGCTATACCTATTTCTCTCTAATGTATAATATCTTTGAAAACTTCACACATTCTTCTTACATGGAAACACTAGTGGTTGGGGTAAGAAAAATACCTGTGTAGCTTCTGTGGTGTTCTTTACTGGACCAGCCTATTCTTAATTATTTTTATTTTTTTGGGGGGGGGTCCGGTCGTGGGGCCTGAACTCTGGGCATGGGCACTGTCCCTCAGCTCTTCAGCTCAAGGCTAGTGCTCTACCACTTGAGCCACAGTGCCACTTCCGGCTTTTTTCTTTTTGCTTATGTGGTGCTGAGGAATCGAACCCAGGGCCTCTGGCATGCAAGGCAAGCGCTTTACCACTGAGCCACCTTCCCAGCCCTTAATTATTTTTATTATTAATTTTTTGGTTATCATCTTACTGATTATCCATGACAGCTCTTTTGAACGAGGAAATCTCACAGTGACTTTATTTTGCAAGTTTTTGATATCTTTTTTTCTCTATTTTTAAAAATTTTATTTTATTGTAAAGATGTTGTACAAAGGGGTTACAGTTATATGAGTAATATAATGAGTACATTTCTTGTCCAACATTGTTATCCCCTCCTTTGTTTTTTCCTATTATCCCGTCCCTCCCCCACATCCCCCCTCCCCCCCCCCAAGCTGTAAATTTCATTTCCAACTTAGTAGTGGTATAAAGGATTTTCCATTCACCAAAGCAGTTTATGAATACAGTGCATCATGAGCTCTGTCACCCCTTCTAGCATTCTCACCCACCCCTCTTAACTCACTGCTTCACTACTTACAATTTTTGGTTATGCATTTAGTTTTTTGCCTTTTTTAAAAAATATGATTATATTATTTTTATTTTTATGTGGTACTGAGGAATTGAACCCAGGGCCTTATGTATGCTAGGCAAGCTCTCAGCCACTAAGCCACTTTCCCAGCCTAGTTTTTTGGCCTTTTATCAAACAAAACAGTTTATATGCACAGTACATCTTGATCTGTGGTAAGCACGTGGTTACAAATGAATTAACTGAGATACAACAGATAATGGAGAGCACAAATAGGTCCAATTCTGCAAAAACAAAAAGGCCCCCAAAAGTCAAAGCCCAACAAAAGAAATACCAAGAAATGGGTACTCACAAGAGAGTAGGGCAGGGCCAAAGGGTGAGAGAGAGGAGAATAAAGCTGGAAAGTGGGGAGAATGCAGGCAACAATTCATTGTATATACCCCAGAATGGAAGATTTTGAAGTGATGTCACAGTGACTCAAATTGGAGCTGGTGTGTATATTTTAAAAATACAGTGTTTCTTAATACAAACATAACATTGGTTAAATTTATTTGGAAAAGAGAGGGGAATAAGTGTACTTAATCTGGTAAGATTATCCTAGACGTATACTAGTTATTGCAAATAAGGGAAACCACAGGACCTATGTTTCTTTGGGCCTGGCTTCCTTCACTTAATATAATTTTTTCCAAGTCTTTCCATTTCCTAACACATGGGGCGATGTCATTCTTTCTGATGGAGGCATAGATAGAATTCATATGTATATACACCACATTTTCTTGATCTGTTCATCCACTGAAGGACATCTGGGTTGGTTCCATATCTTAGCTATGGTAAATAATGCTGCGATAAACAGTTGTGCTGGTAGCTTTACTATGGCCTTGCTTGTGATCATATGGGTAAATGCCCAGAAGTGGGATTGCTGATTTCATAGGAGAGCTTTATGTTTAGTCTTTTGAGGAACATCCATATTGATTTCCAGAGTGGTTGAACAAGTTTACACTCCCACCAACAATGCAGTAAGCTTCCATTTGGCCACATCCCTTCTAGCATCTGTTGTTAGATTTCTTGATTATTGCCATTCTAACTGAAGTTAGGTGGAATTTCAATATTTTTTGATTTGCATTGCTTTTAGGGCCAGGGTAGTTGAGCATTTCTTCATGTGTCATTTGGCCATTCTTATTTTTCTTTGTCTTTAGCCACTTACTAATGGAGCAGTTAAAAGCTATGTATATATGACCATATAAGATGATGCTAAGTGAAATGAACCCCAAGATACAGACACAAGAGTTTTTTTTTTGTTGTTGTTGTTGCTGTTGTTAATGTACTATGTGATTTTTTTTGGTTTATTTTGTATGTTCTTCCCCCATGCTATAACATACCTTGTTGTCACTGTACTTGATTCTGGGGCCCTGCAACTTGTATTTGCATTTTTCTAATTTGGGGAGGGGAAGGGAAATAACAAAATGCTGATACAAGGATACAGGTTGACCAGTTGTAACAATGAGACATACATGACACTGTTGAAAATGAACTTTACAACTTGACAGGGGAGGAGGAGTTGGGGGTTGGGGAGGGAAGGGATAGTAGAGGAAAAACAAAGGAGAGGGTAACAATGCTTGATAGGAAATGTACTCATTACCTTACTAATGTAACTGTAACCCCTCTGTACAGTATCTTTACAATAAAAATTACAAGAAAAACAAGAAAGTAACTAATACAGGGTAGGAATTTATCAGGATATGTTCCATGCATGTATATTAATAGGACAGTGAAATCCTTGTGTACAGTTAATTGTGCTAATACTAAAGAGAAGCTGAGTACAGTGGCTCACACTTGTAATCCTACTTGGGTATCCTAATAACTACTTGGGAGGCTGAGATTGCTAACCCAGGCCAAAAGTTTGTGAGATCCTCATTTCAACCAATAAAAAGCTGGGCACAATGGTTCACATTTATCAACTGTGCAGGAAATATAAATAGGAAGATCATAATTCAGGCTAATTTGGGCAAAGAGCCAAGGACCCTGTTGGAAGAATAGAAAGGTAAAAAGGGTTGGAAGGTGTGGCTCAAGTAGTAGAACATCTGTCCAGTAAGTTCAATGCCTTGAGTTTAAACCCTAATTACCGCTAAGGCAAAAGAAATGATAGCCTACCTCCATAAAGTCATCTTTAAAAATTCAGAAAAGATTTTCTTTGGATAAAAATCATTCTGGGCCAAGAGCCCGTGGCTCATGCCTTTAATCTTAGCTGTAATAGTAGGTGGCTGAGATCTGATGATCATGGTTCAAAGCCAGCCCTGGCAGGAAAGTCCGTGAGACCCTTATCTCCAATTTACCACCAGAAAAACAGAAGTGGCCCTGTGACTCAGATGGTAGTGCTCTTGCCTTGAGCTGAAGAGCTGAGGGACTGCACCCAAGCCCAGAGGTCAAGCTCCAAGACTGAACAAAAAAAAAAAAAATCCTGTGGGGCATTTAAAAGTCTGAGAATGCAATCTCAATTTCCAGATGTTCAGGTTTCCATAAAATGACCAACTCAACCAGTAGGAATGAAGGAACAGGCAGCTTTTGACTGGAAGCCTTACATGCTTAGGATTATGTTCAACCTTGTATTTACTCAGTAAATATTAGTTCAACAGTAACTCTACTACCTGAAGGTGGAAATAGAAATAAAGGGCAGAATTCTGGTCTCTTCCTGTTCCTAGTTAATAACAGAAGAAAAAAGAAAACCCAAACTTAAAACCTAGTAATTACAATTCAATTTACATAGAAGAGTACTAACAATTCACACTGGCAGCAAAAACAAGCCTTTGCTTTGTAATAGAAGAAAAATTGAAAACTAGAAGAGACTAAAAAAGAAGGCAGATGGGAAGACCTTGATAAAGTTGTTTTTATCTTACATATGCAATGAAATCTTCTTGACATAAGAGTCTAAAAACACATCCTTAACAATGAACTGAAAAAGCAGTCATAAATATTACAAACATTTTGATATACTAAAATTGCAGATTAAGAAGATTTTCACCAAATGGATTTTATGGTTTCAGTAATAACATTGCTCTATTTATCTTTATTATTTCCACTGGAGTAAACAATCCACATGTCACTAATATATTTGGATTAAATATTTGTGCTTCATTTGTTTAGGGAAGGATTAGCAAAAAAGCTAGATTTATGAGCTGTGGGGGAGGAGTGTGCTTTGCTGAAACACTTATCTGATTTTTATACTAGTATGTTTTATAAACAGCTGTGCTCTTAAGACCAAAATGATACCCCAAGGGAGATGGATGTAACAAGGCCTCAGCTCCATAAGGGTATAATTACTGGGTACCCAGAATAATAACTAAGATTTAAATAGCAGTAGAGTACTGTCCAGGCTGAGGTCATGCAAACAAACACTATTCCTGGCACCATATGATGGCCAGGTACTGTTCCCTCCAAATTCTACAGCTTCAAACTGTTTGCTGTATAGACAGTACCTGGCTGTGGGAACTCTAGGGGAATCAGCTATAGATGTTCATGTTATATCCAGGATTCTGACATGATTCTGGGAGTAGCCTTTCTCTTCTCTGCACTATTGTCTCTGTCCCTAGCTAAGGTCAAGCTCTGCCTTGGTTTCTTCTCCCTGATTTCAATAAAATAGATGTTTCCATAGAAACATACACTTTTTAGAAAAGGATCAAGAATAAGTAAGGTATGTAAGTAGAAACATGGAAACATTTTAAATCTGCAAAAACAATTTTCCAAAAACATTTTTTAGATTTTAAATAATTCATATACAACATAAATTATTGAAAATTATTTTAGAAGATGGACAGTTTCTATGTTCATTTTACAAGCCCATATAAAATTACTGCTAAAACTTGACAGAAAAAGAAAGCTTATAAATGCTTTCTATCCATGTATATAGGTAAAAGTATATTTTTAATAATAGTCAATTGGACCAGCTGTTATTAAAATAGCATTATTAAACAAATAATTATTAGTGTTATCCATAAAATGCATTGTATAAAGTGTCATGCATGAACAAGCACATCATTTTATAACATCTAGACTATTTTATATCAGTAAACAGAAAAAAAGCTTACATGTTTATTACCATAGTCCTTGCTGAAGTATTTTTAACAGTTTACTGTCTATTTTCAATACATATTCTTAATAAACCAAAACTACAAGAAAACAAAATGTGTGTCTCAGGATATCACTTCACAGTACTCACGTTAAACTAAAGGAAGGTAATTGAAGTAAAAAATTTCAGATGTCTAATAATGGTCTAAAATGTTAGTGAATGAAAGAAGGTTAGTTTAAAAAATTAAAGACGGAGATAAAAGTATTACTAGCTGCTGACATCTTGATTATTTATTCATTTATTTGTTTAAAAGAAAGGGCCTATACATTCAGACTCAAGAATGAAACAGTTTTATTTACCTCCCTGTTTTTTCAAAAAGAGAAAATCAGAATGCTTCTACTCCCTAGTTTTCTCCTTTCTCCCTTTGCAGTTTTGAATGGTGAAATATTTGGGATTTTTAACTCACTGTTTTGTATTATTTAACTTCTCTGTCAAAAATAACGAGTGACAGTCTATTTGATTCTATGAATGCAGTTTTTAGTTATCTTAGGTTGTTTGTTTTCAATAATTAGTAGCATTTTTAAACCATCTTCCCTTCTTCCCCCCTTCGGTACTTGGCCTTGAACTCAGGGTCTCCTGTTTACTTGGCTGATACTGTATTACTTGAGTCAGGCCTCTAGTCTGGCTTTTTGCTGGTTATTTTGGAGACAGATTCTCAAGGACATTTCTAACTTTTTTCCAGGCTGGTTTCAGAACATGATCCTCCAGGTCTTAGGCTCTTGAGTAGCTAGATAGACATGAGCTACTCATTGGTACCAAGCATCTTTTATTAAGTTTGAATTTTTAAAATGTTGTGGCTGCTAGTTAGATATTTAAATGATCATATTTAGCCATGTGATAACAATCAAACTGCTTTCTTATTTTTATTAGCACATCAGATGTATAAATTAATGGGATTCAGTGTGTATTTTCATATATGAATACATTGCACATTGATTATTGTATCATCCATCCTCCTCCTCTCGCCCTTCCTTCCTCTTGCTTCTTTAGTATACCTAAGAAGTCTCTCTTAATTTCTTTCTCTCCTTTCCTACATACCTACATAGTGGCTACTATTCTATTCTATACTGCTACAAGATTGACCCACTGTTTTTCATAATAAATGAGAACATGGGTATTTGCTTTCTATGTCTCCATTTTGAAAATGGCAGGACCTCATTTTTTAAATGGTTGACGAGTATTCTATTATGTAAATATACTACAGTTTTTTTCTTGTTACAAATTTCTAATACTGGTGTTTGAGCTCAAGGTCTTGTGCTTGCTAGGCCAGTGTTCTGCCACTGAGCCATGACTTCAACCCCTTTTACACAGTTTATTTGTGAGATAGGACCTTACTTTTTGCCCAGGCCTGCTCTTGGACTAAAAACCTCTTATTTTATGCTACCTGCCATATCTGGATGCATGCCATCATACTAACTGTTGGTTGAGAAAGGTCTGGTGAGTGTTTTGCCAGCCCTGGGACTTGAACTCTGGGCCTGGGTGCTGTCCCTGAGCTTCATATTGCTTAAGGCCAGTGCTCTACCACTTGAGCCACAGCACCACTTCTGGCTTTTTTTGAGTAGTTTATTGGAAATAAAGAGTCTCATGGAGTTTCCTGCCCATGCTAGCTTCAAACCACAAATCTCATATCTCAGCCTCCTGAATAGCTAGTATTAAAGGCGTGAACCACTGGCCCCAGTTGTAGAATTTGTTTTTAAATACTCAAAATTCATGAGCTTTTGAAGATATGCTTTTTACAAATTACATATGCTTGTGTATAAAGTAAGGTACTTGGTCCTGAAGATTCAAAAGTTCTTTTATTTAATTTTTTAAATTTTTTTATTGTGAAAATACTGTACAGAGGGGTTACAATTACATGGGCAAGATAATGAGTACATTTCTTATCAAGCATTGTAGCCTCCTCCTTTGTTTCCCCTTCCCATCCCTTCCCATCCCTTCCCATTCTCCCCCCACTCCCCCACCCAATCCTCCCCCCCACCAAAGTTGTAAAGTTTGTTTTCAACATAACGACTTGTACATCTCATTGTTGCAATGGGTCCACCTGTATCCCTATTTAAACGATTTGTTTTTCCCCTTCCCCTCCGCAAATTATACCGACATCAAATACAGTGAAAGCAGGGGTTATACTGTGGGGGAGGGACATACAAAGCAACAAAGAAATAATCTTATAAATGTGTTAGAAACAATCACATGAAAGAAAAAAAACATTTGAATACATATCTTAGGGTTCATTTCCCTAATATCAACTTATCTGACCTTTTCTGCTTGACTCAGACATATACTAGATATTGCAAATAAGGGAAACCATGGGACCTATGTTTCTTTGGGCCTGGCTTACTTCACTTAAAAAATTATATCAAAAGTTCTTTAGTCCCATATATCATTGTCTTTTATTTTTCTGATTTAGGTTTTCTTGTCTGTTTCTCTTTTGAGTATACTTTAAACTTGTGTTTTTCAGATTTTTGATTTGTCTTCCACACTCAATATTTTCCTTTATCAATTCTATCTATAGGGGGCTACACTAAGCTATAACTTTATTAGCTTAGTTTTTATTAAACATGCATTTAGTTCACTGTCTGTTTTTCCCCTTCAAGGTAAATCTGTAAATTACTGACTCCATTAAATTCAGGGATCACCCTTACCTTTTCTTTTTTTTCCTTTCTCCTCCTCTTCTTCCTCTATTTCCTCCTCCTCCTCCTCATTAATTTCCTTACTCCTCCCTTAATACTTATTTTGCCTTAGTTTATTTTATTGGAAAATGTGTCATACAACATAATAAAATTATTTTTAGGATTTAAATAAGAATGCATATATAATCACTGACTAGATAGCACATAGGAAGCCCTGGCCCCATTACCTCTCCCTGAATGGAACATTCTCACTCTTCTGGAGTAACTATTTTTTTGACTTCAGAAGTAGCCATTTTCTTGACTTGTTAAAAAATTAACTCTCTCTCTCTCTCTCTCTCTCTCTCTCTCTCTCTCTCTCTCTCTCTCTCTCTCTCTCTCTCTCTCTGTGTTTTGCTTTGTTTGCTATACTTGGGTTTGAACTCAGCGATGCTGGGCAATCACTCTACCACTTTAGCCACCTCAGTCCTTTAACTTTTAGATTTTTTTGCCTTTATTTCCAGATAGAATTCTACATTTTTCTACAGGTAGCCTTTGGATAGAAGTTCTACTTCTACTTCACCAGTGACTGAGATTATAGGTGTGAGCCACCACACTGGAGATTTTTGTTGAGAAGTCAGTCTTTCTGACTTTTCACCCTGCATGGCCTCAAGCCACAATCCCATGGAGCTGGGATAACAGGGGTACATTACAATTCTCAACTGTTTTTATTTGTATTTTTATAACCCAACTATTCTTAAGTAAAATGATAAACTGTATGAAAATATGCTTGGCTACATTTGGATTAGGAATGAAGTTCCAAGTCCTTTGTCTTACCTTAAATTGGGACTAGCTTAAATGCAGTCCTATTATTTCATGTTCTTAGAAAGTAATCTTAACACTTTACACATGTATTTTGGCTCTAGTGATTCTTTAACCTTGAGTAATCAGAAATATATTTAAGCCCGCTTTTTTCCCTTAGAAACTTGTCTCTTTGATGTCCTCATTTCCTTTTTAACCCAGTTTCAATTCTTCCTTATTTTTCCAATCAACATTGTCTAATTATCTATTCATGCTGCTCTCTGTATAGTAACATTTGTGTATAATCAGCATTTGTTGATTCTGGAGAGGTGAATAGATTGGTGACATGTTGTTTGCTAATAGTACTAAGGATCTACTTAATATGCATGACCATGAATTTAAAGTAATACCAGACAGCATGGGTGTGAGATCCTCTCCAGTCATAGCTACCTAAGTAGAATTGTAAAGCATATACAGTGCTGTGTCTAATTGCCTTTCCCTTGCTCTGACAACCTCACCTGGCAAAACATCAGTATTATTTATTTCATTAGTTTTATGAGAGAAGGGTTTGATTTTTGTTGTTTGATTTTTTTTGTATGTGTGCTTGTATGTGCCAGTCCTGGGGCTTGAAATCAGAGCCTGGGCATTGTCTCTGAGCCTTTTTGGTTGAGGCTAGTGCTCTACCATTTGGCCATAGCTCTACCTTATGCTTTTTTGGTGATTAATAGAAGATAAAAATTCCATAGACTTTGCTGCTAGGGCTGGCTTTGAACTACAGTCCTCAGATCTCAGCCTCTTGAGTAGTTAGGATTACAGGCATGGGCCCCTGGTGCCTGGTTGTTACATTTTTTAAAAAAGGAAACAACAGACAAAGTGATCTGACTGAAGAGTTCAAGGGCAGCTAGTCTTGAATGGCAAAGTTCTTTTCATTCTGTTATGTAGAAATTCTCTCACAGAAAGCTCAAACTTCTGCCTATTCATCTCAGGTAGATATTTTTAAGGTCTGATCTTATAGGAACTAGATGTGTGTCCCACACATACAATGGACTGCAAGAAGACAAGCTACCAACTTTTGGCTCCTAGGCATTTGTGAATGTAGGCGTATTACTGCCAAATTGTCTCTGTGTATTTCTTTTAATCAAAAGAAGCCAGGGAAGAGGGAAAGGGGAAGAGTGATAGAGGAGGTGAGGTTGATTGAGATGTATTGAAATGTGTGGATATATAACAATGAACTCCCTCCTATATGGCTAATGTAAACTAATAAAAAAAGAAATTATGATGAAAATAAGCAATACATAGAATTTCATGTGAAATCTTTGATTTTAGGTCATTTACAGTCTAATTTATAAAATTTTGGTAACTGTGCTGATTAACCTCATGGTCCAATTATTATTTACTGTATTTGAACAGATGTTAAGACTTCCAATTGTTAATTCCATCCACATATTCAGAGCTTTTATTTAGTCCCTTGTTCTTAAATATGAATGAGTAACTATGACTCATCAGACATTTTGGGACATCTACAGCATAACTAATATTTCCATACTGAGAATCCCATTTCTTAGAAAACTGATTCTTCTGGATAATGAAGACAAGTTAAACTAAATCATACACAATGATCTCTTTTCCAGATCTAAAAACTAATTCTGAGTACCTACAGTGAATTTTAGGTTAAGTCTTTCTTGACCTATAGGGCTTACATGAAATAAGGATTTATTCCATAATATAATTCCCACTGAAAAATCCTATTGTTGTCATGGATTGGCCACTTCAGAATCTTTCTCCATAAATGTTACCACCCACCACAGAGTGTTCAAGTAAATGACAGAAAGATGACAAATTTAATTCTTGTGAGAATCACCATAGTGTTGATGCAGGACATTGCTCTTTTAGAGATGCATAAGGCTCTACATACTCAAGACAGGATTTAATGACAGGACAGTTCCTTCATTGCTTTTGCATTATGTTATGGTAGGATATTTTCAGAACTATGTAAAAAGAAAGTGTCAATTTGTATATATCCTCTTCCATTTTTTTCCTGGAGTAATAAGACAGAATAAGGCCATGAGAAAATACTTTATTATAATAGGCTATATGCGCTTATGAAATAATTAAAATGAGTGATGGACTTCTATAGTTTGAAATTCAGTCTTACCAAGTTTTGAGATTTATAAAATATGAATGTCTTTTGTGTATTTGCTGGGTCTGAGCATTTTTGTTGACCCTGAGCATTTTTGCTCAAGGCTAGTGCTCTACCACCATGGCTCTACTTCTGGCTTTTTGGTGGTTAACTGGAGATAAAGTCTCATAGGGTTTCCTGCCTAGGCTTTCTTTGAACGAGTATGCTCAGATCTCAGCTTCCTGAGCAGCTAGGATTACAGGTGTGAGCCACTGGTGCCTGGCTAAAATATGAAGTTTTAATGGAAAAGGTGAATAGATTAATTTCCTTGGAAATTATGACCATTTACTCCTTGGATAAAATTGTGTTTCTTTAATGAGTCTGAGTGACGAAGGCCCACATTTTTCCTTTAAGCTTTATGATAATGACTATACATTTCTTCTTAGGCTTAGGATGTAGTAAAGGTTAAAGAAGTTATATTGGATGCAGGCTCTATTGGGTGTAGGCTCTGTTCTTATTCTCTCTACATGCTTATATTCACTGTAATGACAAACACTGATCATTCCCATGGGGAATATAAAATTGCATAGTATTTTGCCTGAATTAGAATGATATTATGATTTAAAAAATATATATGGGCTCTGGATTCTCTGAATTGCTTGAGGTTCTATCAGGTCTACAGTTTAGTAATTATGTGATCTCAGGCAGCTTGTTGTGAAGTAATAAATGGATTGTAAGAATTAACTTCAGAAATACCCATATATTTTAAGAATCTAGAAGCACCTGTGTAATTTATTGGTAGGATTTCTAAGCATGTATTACTTCATAACAATAAAGTGTTCTTTGTACTAGAACTTTACAATAATGCACAGAGAAATGCAGTCAGTCAGTAGTTTTAGAGTTTGAATTCAGGGCTTTATGCTTGCTTATGCAAGCTCTCTACCACTTAAACTATTCCTCCAGTCCCTGTAAATCACTCTGAAGTAGACTTTTTTAAATGATAGTCTTAGGGCTTAAACTCAGGCCCTCACAATATCTTTTAGTTTTTGTTTTTTTGTTTTTTTGCTCAAGGCTGACACTCTACCACTTGAGCTACTCCTCTACTTCCAGTATTTTGCTGGCTAATTAGAGATAAGAACATATCTTGCAGTTTTCTACCCAAGCTGGCTTTAACCCATCATCCTCAGATCTCAACTTCCTGAGTACCGAGGATTTAAAAGTGTGAGCCATCAGTGTCTAGTGATAAGAAAACCAAATTTTAAAAAGGTTGAATAAAATTTTAAAAGACCCACAGATAATATCAGAGATGGACCTTAAACATCTATTCTTTTTCAAATTGAAAACAATGTTACAGAATTTTCTGAGGGAGTCACATTTTCAGCTATTCTATGTCATTATTACACGATGTCCCAATTTTGAGTCTATGAAATATAATCTCCATAATCCTCACTTTCTCTTATGAATATCGGGGATTTTTTTTAAGACTCAAGCCACAAAAAGAGATTAGAGGATTGGAATATTAAGGGGAAAAAATCAACTCCTTATTTCAAGGAAGTTCTGAAATGTTTAAAGACCATATTGTTTTCCATCCTCACTTTAGCCCCCAGGACTTACCTTGTGCCGCTTGGTTATGAATCTGTTTATTGAGAGATCCAGCCGATAGACACCCATAGACTTAAGCAGTTTCTCAGCAAACTAATGTCCAAATGTGGCTTGATTTAATCAGATTTAAATTTAATTCAAAGTTGGGCCTAACCGAAGGAGCAAAAGTAGTTTTGTTAACGTGCTAGATGAGAATAAAGTAGGAAAGTCAATGACAGTTTTGCACTCCAGAATAAAAGTGATAGATGTGTAGTTGATAAGAAGAAAGGAGAGGAGAACAAAGCAGGGTTGAAAGAGGCACAAATGGAGAAATAAAGAGACGGAGATTGAGGGAAAAGTCTTTAGATGGCTGTGTTATTTGTAGGTGAGGATCAGAGTAAGGTGCATTGTGCCAAACTTGGAACCCTTGCAACTCAATAAGGCTGTTAGGTCTGTAACAGCGCATCACTTCAAGGTTGTTAGAAATGCCACATCTCAGACTCTGTCCATTATTTGAATCTGCATTTTAGCAAAACTCACAAATGTTCTGAATGCACATTGACCTTTGAGAAGTGTGTATTCAAGGGGGTCCAACAAGAGAAGGGGCAAGACAAGAAAGGGTGATGGGGATGTGAGAATATGATCAAGTTACATTGCATGCATGTATGAAAATATCATAATGAAGCTCATTATTTAAAAACCAGTAAATACCTTGTGTCTAGTAAGCACAAATAGATAATAAAGCTCAGAAACAAGAATGTCAGAGGTCAAGCTATAATGAGAACAACTTTTGGGTTTAAACTATTTCTGCATACTTTATCTCTGCTGACTGAATTCATCTTTACCAACTAAGATCATCAAATAAGCAGAACAGGAAGAAAAATCCACATTTAACACCACAAGCTACAAATCAAAATGAATGATGTTCAGTAATGTCAGAATCTTGTGGGAATCTCCAACAATTTTATTCTCTAAAAGGCCCAGGCTGTCTCACACCACTGAGGCGCTGCCAGCCTGAATAGAGATTAAAATATAATTCACAGTCAATTCAACTATTTGTAAACGACCCATGATCACCAAGTTACTCCGTGACTGGCCAATTTTTAGATCTGCATTTCCGTTTCATCCACTAGTCTACCTTTTTCAGCTAGCCAACTGCATACATTTTTCATCTCACCAGCTGTGCGCCTTAATTTTTTACTATCAAAAAGGATGCTAAATATTTAAAGAGTAGATGTTAGAACAAAGTGAGTCTTTTTAGATTGGAGTTGGAGATACCATAATTCAGTTGAATTTAAGGTATATATAGGTATTTGAGTGAAGATTTGAGTGAATGAATGGAGAAATGTGTGCACCTACACATTTTCTTCTATTTTTAGGCTTAGGAGAGCCTAAAAGCAATGGAGACCTGGTAGCAAAGAGCATATTTAGTGTCCAAATCTTTTTTTTTTTTCTAAATGCTTTTTCATCAATGAGACTGTTAGAAAGAAGTCTTATTCCAGAGCCAGTGAAAGAAAAGTAAATGAGCCTAGAATTTCTTGATTTTGTCATAAAGCAAGGAAGTGGTAAGAAAAAAAATGGAGACTTGTCAAACAAACACAATGGCAATTGGATAATGGACAATTGGATAATCTGCTCATCAGAAAGTTTCATTACTGGATTATAACTTGATTAAAATAAAGGTCAGTAAACACATAGTGAAATAAATGGATAAAGAAATGTAGGAGGAGAAGCGCTTTCTTACAATATAATACCAAACTAACAAGCATAGAAGGATTTTATAAAATTAGAAAGTCATATGAACAAACGTAGTAACTAGGTGAGATCAATAGAGTATAAAACTAGTAGGTAAAGGTTTGATATGTAATATCATTTTCATGTAATCTTAGGTTCTCTCAGTGAGACACTAATAACAAAGTGAAGACTAGATACATGCATAGTGAGAAACTTGGCACTCTCCTCCTTAACCCAATGATGAAAATCAGCATCACAAGGAATAAATTGTATTTTCAATATCCCCTAAGAAAGCAGCATAAATTTATGTATAATGCCAATGTGTATAACCTGAATTTAATATTGAAGAACCATAGTAAACTGCAATTGAGCTCAGTTTTGTACTTTGCTACAAAATACATAATTGAGGCCATTTGTGAAGTTTGAACAGGGTTTGTGAGAATTACACAGTTTCAATGTTTATTTTTTCAATGTGTGCTTATGTAGGAGAGTTTTTTTTTTTTTCTGGGGGTCCAGTCGTGGGGCCTGAACTCTGGGCCTGGGCGCTGTCCCTCAGCTCTTTAGCTCAAGGCTAGTGCTCTATCACTTGAGCCACAGTGCCACTTTCAGCTTTTTTCTTTTTGCTTATGTGGTGCTGAGGAATCGAACACTGGGCCTCAGGCATGCAATGCAAGCGCTCTACCACTGAGCCACCTTCCCAGGCCGAGTATTCTTTTCTTTAAGAAACAAGATCATCATGCCTGCAACTTAGTTCTCTACTGGCTTGGAAGAACATTGAGATTAAGTAATTTAGCACATGTAAAGGACTTACTGTACTTCACACTGTGTGTGTGTGTGTGTGTGTGTGTGTGTGTGTGTGTGTGTGTGTGAGAGAGAGAGAGAGAGAGGGGGGGGGGGGAGACAGACAGACAGAGAGAGAGAGATAATCAAGTTGTGTCCATTGAGGACCTGGCTGAAAGCATATTGGAGTTCTTTTTACTATTCTAACTTTTCTGTGATTTCGAAATTATTTAATAGAAAGACATTTTAATGTCACTATTTCTCTGTCTACATATCTATGAATATGTGTTAAATGAAGTAGTAAAACATGACAATTGAGCTTTGCGGTACTTGAGTCAAAACTAATTTGAGCTCAAAATCCCATACTCCATGTGGTTTTATGGTTTATCTCATACCAGACCTTGTGTGTTTTCTCCTGTGTGAAGTAGAAATGATTTTTTTAAAGGCTTATTTCATGACTGCTTGAGGAAGATCAACTCATTTAGCTCATGTACACTATTCAGGACACTGTGTCGTACCTGGTAAATACATGTACATTCAAAACTTTCCAAAAGATTTTTTTCCTTTTTTTACATTTGTGTGTTTTAATTATCTCTAAGTATTTGTACAAAGAGGCTTCAACTCAGCCTGTCACCATTCTCCATCGCTTCCCAACTTCACCCATTTCTCAGTAGATTCTGTTTTCACATTTCTACATTGGATACTATGACTGCATTCATCCACCCGTCCTGTCTCCATTGGTCTTCCCTGTTTCATGTTGACTTCCAAAGACTTTTTGAGAAAGATTACCACTGAAGAAAAGCTCATTTTTGTGACATTTTATTTACTGGCATTTTTGTAGAGCCCTAAGTGTTTGACAGTCCTAAAGAACCCACATGGGAGAATTTTCATTAATGTAGTAATGAGTGGGTACTAAACTGCCTTTAAAACCACTATCATCACTGCCCAGAATCACTAGACAAGGGAGGGTTTGGGGGGAAGTGATAGGCAGGTCTTTATACTGAGATTTAGAACAGAACAAAGCCTGAGTACTGCAGGCAGTACTTTACAATATTTTACAATATTTCCATGAGCTATTTAGAAACTTATTTTAAGCCAGGCGCTGGTGGCTCATGCCTGTAATCCTAGCTACTCAGGAGGCTGAGATATGAAGAATGTGGTTCAAAGCCAGCCCGGGCAAGAGAGTCCATGAGACCCTTATCTCCAATAAACCACCAGCAAAAACCCAGAAGTGGCACTGTGCGCAATTGGTAGAGCACTTGCCTTGAGCTGAAGAGCTCAGGGACAGAGCCCAGGCCCAGAGTTCAAGCACCATGACCACCCCTCCCCCCAACCCCTGCCTCCAAAAAATAAGAAGATTAGATTTTATCAAGTCAGCCACTGAGGCAGAAAAAATAACAGCTTTTCTGGTATGCTTTTCGAATACAATAAATATAAACACTGCAGCATAGAAAAGCAGTGTAAGAAAGAGATATAGGAAACAAATGGATGTGGGGAAAACATGATCAATTCTAGCTGAGCCCAAATGACTTTCAACATAGATTGTCTTTGAAGGGTATTAAGACAGTCAAGAGCCCTTGTTTTAGAGCCAGGAATGTCTTTATGTGAATCTTGACTTTGTCTCTTGATAATTAACCTTGTTATCTTAGATAGCCTCTCAGTCTTATTTATATCAAATAGAAAACAAGCGTGATGCTGAATTTCAAGTGAGGTTATATTAAATGCTCATCATGAGTGCTCAACTGATAATGCTTTCTTATAGATAGTAAAAAGCAATACATATTTTCAGTATAACATTCTTATAGAAAATATTTTATTCTTAAATATATTTTATTCTTACAACACATTTATTGTGTATATTTAATGTAATCTAACACAATATTAAAAGAACACTATGCCATATTCCAGAAAGGCATATGTAGTTCAACATTCAGAAAACTACTGAGATAATTCACTTAATAATTAGGAAAGAAAACAGGTTTCTTGGTGAAAGTTCACCATCCATTTTGAGGAATGTCTTTAGTAGCTTGGAAACCACTTAATAATATGTTCAACTTAAAGGGATAATGTAATTAGCAATTACAGGTAGAAAACATAATTTATAGAGAAACAGGAGAGGAATTCTCAATAAACTTGGGAAAATACCAAGATTCCACCCCTTGTCTAATTAGGCCAAAGGATATGAAAGGATAGTTGCATAAGAAGAAATACAAATCAACAATGAACACAAGAAAACTTGATCATCTGTAGTGACAGTGAGAACACAAACTAAAGCTTCAATAAAGTGCAACCTTTACCTACTAGATAAAACATTAACAATGTTTAATTTTAAAGAAATTGCTTCACCAGAATTTACAGGCTCACACTTGTAATCTTAATCAGGAGGCTGAGAGCTGAGGATCAGGTTTCAAAGGGAGCCCAGGCAGAAAAGTCTGTGAGACTCTTTAACCTTCAATTATGTATTTTGCTGTACTGGGATTTGATTTCAAGGCTTTACACTTGCTAGGCTGGTACTCTATTACTTGTACTACACTTCCAGCCTAATTGTAGATAAAGTCTTAAGGGCTTTTCTGCCCAGGCTAACTTTCAACCACAAGGATCCTCCACATCTCACTGCCATCATTGTACAGCTTAATATTTGGTTTCTGTGCGATGTCTGTAAATTTCGTTTTTGGTGCTCCCCTTCAACACTTTTGGTACTAGTGACATTCTACTTCTATGAATGAGTTGCTAATTTGTATGAATTGGCTGAATTTTTAATAGCTAATTTATGCTATCCTATATTGGGATTAGACTTGTGGGATGTGAGGGCTTATCCTGGCAGCTAGAATTGAGAGTCTATCAAAAGGGATGAATATTTTACTTGGTAATGTAGACTTCCTCTTTCCTTCTCCCTAGTCAGGGAGCCAGGAATGGGCTTGGAATTTTGAGCTGTCTTTCTTCTGTTGGCTTGGTTTTTCTGTGGTTTTCTACTATCCTCCTTTTTGATTCCTAAATCACTTCCTCTTTTGTTTTAATCTCTTCAGAATTAATAGTTTCTTCTGATACCAGATTCTTCTCATTCACAGAGCCAAAAACAGTAAACACTTCTAATCTGCCATCTTGCCCTGCTTCTGGATTTTTAAGTTTTCTGTGTCTTTATGTCTCTGCCCATGTTATATAGTTACCTTAGTCTACTTATTTTCCCAGTTTGAAAGAGGTATAGAAAATTTACCTTCTTTAGCCCACTTATTTATCTGGAAGTTGTTTCTTTGAGGATTTGTTTTTGGGGAATTTAGTTGTTTGAGTTCCAGGTATATTTTAGATAGGAGAGCCTTATCCATTGTATGGCTAGTGAAGATCTTCTCCCAATCCATGGGCTTTCTATTGATCTTGCTAGCTATGTCCTTTGCCATGCAGAAGCTCTGCAATTTCATGTAATTCCCATTTGTCCAACATTTCTTATGTTTCTGAATCTCTATTAAGAAAATTATGGCCTGTGCCAAGGAGACCTAGGGTTTCTCCTATTCCATACTGTAATGTTTTCAGAGTGTCTGCTTTGACTCTGAGGTCTTTGATCCATTTGGAGTTGATTCTGGTGCAAGGTGATATATAAGGATCTAGCTTTGTTTTTTACAGGTGATTAACCAGTTTTGCCAGCACCATTTAGAAGAGGCTGTCTTTCTTCCATTCTGTTTTTTTTTTTAGCTCCATTATCAAAGATTAGTTGGCTATAGGTCTGTAGGTTCATTTCTGGGTTTTCAATTCTATCCCATTGGTCCTGAGGTCTGTGCCAGTACCAAGCTGTTTTGATTTCTATGGCTTTGTAGTAGAGTTTGAAATTTGGTATTGATATTCCTCCAGCATTGTTCTTTCTGTTCAGGATTGTTTTAGCTATTTGGGGTCTTTTATTGTTCCATATGAATTTTTAGATTGCCTCTTCTATTTCTTTGAAGAATGAGACTTAAAGAGAAACTTCTCTGAAGAGGAAATAAGAATGGCCAACAGACACATGAAGAAATGCTCAACCTCTCTAGCCATAAAAGAAATGCAAATCAAAACAACATTGAGATTCCACCTCACCCCAGTTAGAATGGCTATAATCAAGAACTCTAATAACAACAGATGCTGGAGGGAATGTAGACAGAAGGGAACCCTATTGCATTGTTGGTGGGAGTGTAAACTTGTTCAGCCACTTTGGAAAGCAGTACGGAGGTTCCTCAAAAGACTCCACATAGAGCTCCCCTATGACCCAGCAGTCCCACTTTTAGGCATTTATCAGAATGATCACAAACAAGACCATACTAAAGCTACCAGCACGACTATGTTTATTGCAGCATTATTTACCATAGCTAAGATATGGAACTAACCCAGATGCCCCTCAGTAGATGAATGGATGGTATGTGTGTGTGTATATCTATATCTATATCTATATATATATATATGTCTATGTCTATGTGTGTATATATATATATATGTATATATATATATATATATATATATATATATATATATATAAAATGGAATTCTATGCTTCTATCAGAAAGAATGACATCACCTCATTTGTTAGGAAATGGAAAGACTTGTAAAAAATTATCAGACCCCAAAAAAATAGGTTCCATGGTTTCCCTCATTTGCAATAACTAGTATCTGTCTGGGACAAGTAGAAAAGCTCAAAAGCTATGTACATATGACCAGACAAGACGAAGTTAAGTGAAATGAACCCCAAGATAGGGACACAAGTGGTTTTTTCTTTCTTGCTATTTTTCTAAGGTATTTATAAGGTACCATGTGATTTTTTTTTTTTTGTTCTTTGTATGTTTCTCCCCCATGGTATAACCCCTGTTTTCACTGTATTTGTATTTGATGTCAGTCTAATTTGGGGATGGGAAGGGAAAAAACAAATTGTTTAAATAGGGATACAGTTTGACCCATTGAAACAATGAGATGTAGAAGACACTATGTTGAAAATTAACTTTATAATTTAGGTGGGGGGGCATGAGGTTGTGGGGGGATTATAGTTGTGGAGGTGGGAGGGAAGGGATGGTAGGGGAAAACAGAGGAGGAGGCAACAATGCTTGATAAAAAATGTACTCATAGCCGGGCGCTGGTGGCTCACGCCTGTAATCCTAGCTACTCAGGAGGCTGAGATCTGAGGATCGCGGTTCAAAGCCAGCCCGGGCAGGAGAGACCGTGAGACTCCTATCTCCAATAAACCACCAGAAAACCGGAAGTGGCGCTGTAGCTCAAGTGGTAGAGCGCTCGCCTTGAGCTGAAGAGCTGAAGGACAGTGCTCAGGCCCAGAGTTCAAGCCCCCACGACCGACAAAAAAAAAAAAAAAAAAAAAAAAAATGTACTCATTACCTTTCTCATGTAACTGTAACCCCTCTGTACAGTATTTTCACAATTAAAAACTTATTAAAAAAAGAAAATTTACCTTCATTTTGTTATCCTATAACTATATTATAGCTTTCATAAACAGGATTCCAAACATGTATAGAACAATATCAGGCAGTGCTATGATTTTTTTGCTTGTGCTGTCAAATTCAATATATGAAATTCAGGAGGTGAAAGAAGGCCTGTTTGATTTATTTTTACTTACTCTGCTCTTTGTTTCTTCCTCATGGTCTTAAGAATCCTGTTATTGTTTCATTTTTATTTGGAGAAGTTCTGTAAAGCATGGTTCAGATGAATTTGCTGCAATGAAATTTTTGTTTTTCTTCATATTGGAATGTCTTGATTTCTCCTTTTCTAACATACTTTCACAGGGAATAGGATTCTGGGTTAACAATTATTTTTGCACTTGAAAAATATTATGTTACTTTTCCTGACCTCATTGGTTTCTGATAACAAGTCTACTGTCATTTAAATTGAGGTTTGCCTATAAGTAATATGTCATTTTCCTCTGGATATTTTCAACAACTTTCACTTATCTTTAGTTTTCAGAATTTCGATTAATTTTAATAGAACTTTTGGATAGATTTCTTTGAGTTTTCACTTTGAAGTTTATTCAGCTTCTTGAACCTGTAGGTTAATGTACAGTTTTGGGAAGATTCTATGCATTAAGTGTTTTGAATATTTTTTTAGTCTCTTTCTGTTTCTCCTCCCTTTCAGTGACATGGTGACACAATATTAAACCCTAAGTTATGATCTCATTTTCCCTTAGGAAGCGGGTTGACAATCTCAACAAGGTAGGACACTTTAGTAATAACTAAGTAACTTTTTGGTGTGTCTGCAACTAGGAAAATAAGAGAGATTTTAATGACAGTTGTCAGAGAGCTTGAAAATTGCTAAGTGTTTGTATACCACAGGTACATAACACACCAGTGGTTGGTTATTACAATGAGCCAAGACACCCTTTCTTTTGCCATGAAAAGAAACTATTACAAATCTTCTTTGTTTTAAACTTCTTTTTCTGATGGAATCCTTAAAGGTAACCACGATTGCCGGGCGCTGGTGGCTCACACCTGTAATCCTAGCTACTCAGGAGGCTGAGATCTGAGGATCGCAGTTCAAAGCCAGCCCGGGCAGGAGAGACCGTGAGACTCCTATCTCCAATAAACCACCAGAAAACCGGAAGTGGCGCTGTAGCTCAAGTGGTAGAGAGCTCGCCTTGAGCTGAAGAGCTGAGGGACAGCACCCAGGCCCAGAGTTCAAGCCCCACAACCGACAAAAAAAAAAAAGGTAACCACGATTTTCCATATATGTATTGGCATATTTAATGTAGTTTGATTTGTCTTGATGAGAACTTATTCTATTATGTGACTTCACATATCTCTAATTCAGATCATTACAAATAGTTTAAAACTCAGTGTGCAAGTTTCTTCCCAATTTTAAGAATATAACTCTTGTTTTTCCTGTGAACAACTTGCTAAAAGTAGAAATGTTATTTGACAACAAAAATCAAGCAGGGGTTGTTGGCCCTTTTCTTTGCCCTTTAAAAGCTTCTACTTCCTAAGGGAATCAAAGCTGAAAGAACATGTCTTTACTGAACATCAATTTAAGGAAAAATAAACTAGAGCTTTTAGAAGGCAGGTGAAAATAAACTTGGTTCTATGTCTACATCTTTTATTTAGAGACTTTTATTTTGGTGCTACTGGGGTTTGAGCTCATTGTCTTGAGCTTGTAAGGAGATCTCTGCCACTTGAGCCACAGTCCTCCTTTAGGAAGTTTGTGAACAGAGTAACTGGAAGAGGCAGATCTTGGGCTCTGAGGGCTATGTGGACATTTCAGCTCAAGGAACTTGTATTTCCTTTTAGTATGTAATATAGTAGTTGATCCCTCTGGATAATGAACATGATTAATTATAACATAGAAAATCAACTCAGATTTTCTCATGTTTAAGGTAGAAATTCAGATTCTTATACTGCTATTCAATCTCAAGTTGCTGAGTTCTTGGTTATTCTAATAAAAATAAATTAATTTGGTCTACTGTGTGAATATCTAGAGTCCTGAATAATTTATTATGTCCAAGTATAGTTTTTGTCTTTTACCATCCAGTGTATTTACTTATAGATAGGCACATTCTAGGTATGACAAATGAGGGAAACCATGCAACCTGTGTTTCTTTGGGTCTGGCTTGCTTCACTTAATAATTTTTTTCCAAGTCTTTCCATTTCTTTATGAATGGTAAAATATCATTCTTTCTGATGGAATAGTAGAATTCCATTGTGTATGTATACTACACTTTCTGGATCCATTTGTTCACTGAGGGGCGCCTGACTTGATTCCATATTTTGGCTATGGTAAACAATGCTGCAATGAACATAGTTGTGCTAGCAGCTTTAGTGTGGCATTGTTTGTGTTCTATTGGATAAATGCCCAAGAGTGTAATTGCTGAGTCATAGGGAAGTTCTGTGTTTAGTTTTTTGAGGATACTTCATACTGCTTTCCAGAATGATTGAACAAGTTTACCTTCCCACTAACAGCATAATAGAAGATTGTTCTTAGGAGAAGATCACAAAGGCTCAGTAGCTACATGAATATGATAACATAAAATGATATTTAAAAATTATATTTATTGAAATGAACTCCAAGAAATGGAAACAATAGCTTGTTTTGTTTTCCTTTGTTGCTGCTTTTGTTTTCATTTCCTTTTGTTTGTTCATTTATCTGTCTTTAGCAGGGTAAAGGGTGGCACAGAAATGATGGAACAAATCTTTTTTTAACCCCTAATTTTATGTATTTGGGAGAATTCTCCTTGGGTCAGATCTGCTAAGGGCTTTTCCATTTTTTTTAACCTTTACATAGAATGCAGTTTTTGTTGTCTTGATTCTTTGTATAGTTCTTTTAGTCTCTAGTTTATTTCTGATCTAACATTTAATGTTTTCTTTTACCTACAGGTTTGGGGTTTTGGATTGTTGTTTTTCTAGGAGTTTGAAATATGTCATTGGAGTGGTAATTTAAGATTTTTCTATTTTGTTGACATAGGTGCTAATAGCTATAAACTTTCTTTCATGAACTGTGTAGAGAATAATCACTGCTACCAGTGCTAGCAAAGAAAGTCAGTGTGATAAGAGATGGACTCTCCATTTATCTTTTCCTGCCAGAGTTATACTCAGTTTTGTGGGCCGCAAGATATTCCTTTCTATAAATCACTACATCAGAAGAAACCTTAGTTACAAAAGAAATGACAGTTTTTAGAATGAAAGAACTCCTCAGATGGTCGCTGTGGCTCACACCTGTAATCTTTGCTAGTCAGGAGGCTGAGATCTGAGGATTGTGGATCAAAGCTAGCCCAGGAAGGAAAGTCCACGAGTCTCTTACCTCCAATTTAACCATCAGAAAACCAGAAGTGGAGCTGTGGCTCAAAGTGGTAGAGTACTCACCTTGAGCAAAAGAGCTCAGGGACAGCATCCAAGCCCTGAGTTCAAGCCTCACACTCAACCAAAAATAAAACATAGAAAAGACCCCTTCTTCTTCCCTAACCTGTGTAGAAAAGAAATTCTGAATTAAAAATTCATGTTATCTCTCCATGTTATCTTTCCTCAGCTAATTTTGCATATTTGTTTCACATGAATGTTTATAAGTAATGGTTACAATATTGATATTTTAAGTCCTGAGAAAGGGGACTAATATATATTTTTCTGTAAATAATTCTACATTCATTATTTATAATTTTACATCTATATCTTTTATTACCATAATATTCATAATATCATGTGAATAGCCAGTGCTGAAGAAATCCCAGATTCTTAACATACTAAGTATAGTGGTGATGAATATTATGTGCATGATATTTTTGATGTGTCTGGGTTAGTTATAAACTTGGGAGGTCTAGTTCTTCTAATGGTAGACTTGTTAATTTCTTCCTGTAATTCCAGTCAGTTTCTTTATATATTTTAAGGCTATGTTATTAAGTGCCTACATTTTCAAGTTTCTTAATTTTCCTGGTAAAGTGAAAGTTACTAATTATAGCACCAAATTATACTTATCATGAAATATCTATACGTAGAAAGATTAACATGAATAAATTACAAAAATACTGAGAAAAGCATACAAATTATGGAAGAGTATAAATAGTATGATTATAGGGAAATAAAATTTGAAATCTTATAAAGTGTTTTTAAGGTTATAATGTTTAGCTGATGAAAATATATGAGCAACTCCATAATGTTGGTAACTTGTGGGGGAAGGAAGAGAGTTGTAAGGAAAAGTACACAAAAGGCTTCATAGGTTCTTGTAATGTTCTGTCTTACATTGTTGGATATAAACATATGTTTAATTGGATTGTTTATTTTGTATACATACACATATATTCTTCTGTTATTGTATGTTTCATAATTACAATGACCAACTAATTTTATTTAAAACAGATTAAACATGGTGTATGATTATGCTCTAAAGTTTCAGGCAGTTGTGACCTCACTTGTGATCCTGAGACACACACTGATAATGGCAGGCTTATTTTTATTTAGGGCTGTGCCTTTGGCTTAGCAAAGACATCTACACCTGGATTGAGCGAACTAGGGTGAATCATACCCTTTCCAATTTATGGCTATGTTAAAGGCATTCAGCCTCTTGTCTTGATAAGAAAGTTTCTCATTAAAATTTCATACCTTAAAATTTTTTCCATTCACACATCCTTTACTTGTATAATTAATCTTTTGCAATAGTTCCTATTCAGATAACCTGTAACAACTAAGTAAGAATGCTTCCTTGTTGCTAGTCTTTATATATTACAACATATATGCATTTATTTAAACTTTATAACAGTCCTCTGAAGTGACCAGTGTTACTCTTTCTGTTTTTCAGATGAATAAACTATAATAAGGAGAGATAAATATATCTTGCCCAAGATATGTTTGATTCTAAACCAGATAGTCTGGCTTCAAAGTCTGTGCTCTTAACTACTGAGATCAAGCCTTGTTCTTGACATCTCCCTTTCCAGAAATTGTCATCTTGTCCATGACTTCAGTATAACCTACTAAATACAAATTGGTTTCTAGCAGCCTCTTCCCTTGCCCTTCAGATTTCTGTCTACTGCAGATGCTCCATCACTGCTCTTGGTCCAGCAATCCATATTGTCTGTCTGCCTAAAGTTTAATATTTTTAGATTGCTATTGCAGAAATGTTTTCTCAGCTACTCCTAGTCAAGAGAATCACTCAGTTCGCTCTGTCCTATCAAGGTAGGTAAATCTACTTCCAGGCTATGGTGTCTTTTCCTATTTATATCTATCTTGTGTTGATCAGACACCTAATTTATGTCATGAATTACACGAATATAATGTCTGTAGTTAGTCATATTATCATGGATAAACCCCAGGGACATAATGCTGAGAAAAACATACAAATTATGGAAGAGTATGAATGATACGATCATATGTACAAAAATTCAAACCTTGCAAAAAGTGAAAAATGTGTTGTTCAGTGCCAAATTAAATATGATAAAAAATGTGTAACAAAGTCCAGGATGTTGGTAACTTGTGGGAGAAGGAAAGGAGTTGTGGCTATATAACATAATTTATGTACAAAATCAGAATAAAAAGTTTTACTTTCTTATAAACAGTGAGTAAAATAACTGTTGTCAAAGAAGACAAATGCCTACAAGAATTCCCAGAAATGGAGAGTGAATCCTTTCCTCAGAGCATGTGCACAAAGCCAACAGGCGAGAGGAATAAATGTGGAATACTTGGGAGTGTTTACAAACCTATGGGTAAGACAAAAGGAGTAGTGATTGTTGGCACAGTGCCTTCTATATGACACGCAACCAATGGGTAGTATTTTCTTTTGGAATAAATGATCGAAAGATGCATATCTGATGCAAATTATAAGCCTGGCAGAGATAAGGTATTTTCATGAAGGGGAATAAAAATTAAGTAGATGTCTGGACATAACTTCTGGTTAAAAAGTGAAGTCTAGCCAGGTGTTGGTAGCTCATACCTGTAATCCTAGCTACTCAGGAAGCTGAGATTTGAGGATCACAGTTTCAAGCCAGCCTGATTAGGAAAGTCTGAGAGACTCTTATCTCCAATAAACTATTTTTAAAATGCCGGAAGTGGAGCTGTAGCTTAAGTGGTAGAATGCTAGCTTTGAGCAAAAGGAGTTCAGAGACAGTGCCCAGTCCCTGAGTTCAAGCCCCAGGAGTAGCCCAAGCATGCACACAAGTGCGCGCATGTGCGCGCGCGCGCACACACACACACACACACACACACACACACACACAGAGTTTAGATAGTCCTTCTTTCCTCTCTGAAATGTTGTTGGGAGGCTGGGTACTAAGTACCTGTAATAGTTAATTACAGGGATGCTATACTTGGTTAAACATCATTCTTAGAGCCTTAGAGTGTTTCTGGATAAAATTAACATTTGAATTGGTAACCTGAATAAATCAGATTGTGGTTCCTAATGTGATAGGTTTTCAGTCCCATCTGTTGAGGACCGGAATTGAATCAAAGGCTGAATAACTTCTGAGAACTCCTTCTGCCTGGATGTTTGAGAGCATACCAGGCCTCAAAACTCCATCTGAGACAGTTCTTCCTGGGTCTTGACAAACAGCTTGCTTTCAAATTTGAGTTCATACCATTTGCTCTCCCATGTCTCCAGCTTCCCCACTGTAGATCTTGTGACTTTCCAGCCTCATAAGGAGGTAAGCTAATTCCTTATAATATCTCTCTCTCTCTTCACACACATACACACACACACACATATACACACACTCTCTCTCATTCTTTCATAGTATGTCTCTGTATCTCTCACTACGAATGTGTGATATGCTTATATGGTTCTGTATCTCTCACTATGAATGTGTGATATGTTTATATGTGTCCAAATATATCTCCATATCACGATGCACATATTTCTCAATATATTATATTGAATCTATTTCTTATAATTTGGAGCAATTAAGACCTAGTTTTTCCCAATGAGGAAGAATTTATTGTTGATATAAAATGGAGAAAAATTGAATGGATTATTTTAGATATATAAAAGATAAATATTTAATGGTAGTGAGTCAAAAGATAAGAAAAATGTGTATCAAATAATACAAAGTAGTAATACAAAAATACATATTTGAAGATGCCAAGGAGACTGTAGAGGGTGCTCTCTGATCAGCTTAGATACTAAAGAAAAATTTAATTATGAACAAAGAATGTACAACCTAAGACTTCCTTGGCATTCACTGAGGAGTTACTTAAAAGTATATTTGTGAATAACATTTCAGTTAGAAATATAAAAAGAGTGTCCATTAATTTACATTCAAATATGCTAAAATTGCAGAATAAAAAAGCTGAGTGGCAAAGAGCAGGGTGCTTTATTTTTAGCAATAGGAAAAGCTAAGAGAGATCAGGGCCTGCTTTAGTACCATGTTCTAATACTCTGGGAGACACAAACATCTTTGTCCTGATTTGGTTCTCTCTTCTATTCAAAAGTAAATATTGGAAAATACAAATGAAGTAGGCCCTTCAGTGAACCCTAGCTTATCCTGGACCTAGGGCTTACATTCCACCTTTTTAAGAGCATACTAATCCTAAAAGTTGCCACAATATTAAATATGATATATTTTAGCTCAATCATTGTAACAACCATTGACCAAGCATATGTCCTGTTCTTGGCAGCATTCAAACATTGGAAACACAGAGAAGAAGATAACAGAAAAATCTCATTGAGAACTTGAAGAATTCCAGAGAATGAAGCAGGAGTTAGAGATTAAGAATGATCTCATTTCACCAAAGGAAATGAAATGAATTCCTCAAACTCAGACCATCAGGTCACAAACCAGGTTGATATACCCCATATGAAACATCTGGTAAGCAATTAACTGTGAAATACAGGCTTTTGAACCCTGGGATTATCTTTGATTCTGCTCCAGTGCCTGGTTCTCTTGTGATATCCTCATAGCTTTCCGTCGTTAGCTTTATCTCTTGGTTGTAATTTGGTCCTTGATTTCTAATTAAATGCTAATATGACTTTCACTCAGTTTATTTGACAAATGTTAATCAAATGTATGCTGTGCACCACAATCTATTATAGACGCTGGGGATAACACCAGGAAGTAAAGGTCTCTTTCATGATGAAACTTAACTTCTGGTGCTGGTCATGATATGTATACATGTGTGTATACATATATACACACATAAACTTACATGCATATACATAAATATTCATATATGCTACATACCACATGCATGTATTCAGTAGTGCTGTGAGGGTGAATAAGTCAGGATAGGGCTATCAGATACTGTGGATTACTATTTTATGTATGTGACTAGAGAAGTCTCACATGGGATGACACTTGAACAGAGATTGAAAGGAATGAAGTGTGAGAATCTGCTTGGGTCTGATGTAAAGAAATCTCAACAGAAAAAAACACCATTGTAACAGCTGGGAGAGACCAAGTGGGGAAGCCTAGATAGAGCTCATAGTGGTAGCTAAAGCAAGGGAAGCATGGGATGCAAAACCTTCTAAACTATTGGAAAGAGTTGAGCTATCATCTGAGGCTGAACTCTTGAAGATTTTCTAATAGAAAGCTGCCATCATCTGGCATGCCTTTTTGCTTGAAATTTTAAAATTATCCTTAAGTAATTGTACAGAGGAGGTGCCACTTAATAAAGCAGTTTATGAATAAAGCGCAACTTGATGAGTGTCACCCCCTGCAACATTCTCCCTCCCGTTTAACCCATGCCTTCCTATATTTTTCTTAATTTTGTGGTCAGTGAATTCTTGACTGGAGTAGAGAGTGATAAAAATAGAAGAAAAAGTGCAGTGAGGAAGTCTATGAGCATACCTGACAGACTGGGAAGAAATTGTGGCTTGGGCCAGGCAGTAATGATAGAGTCGGGAAAAGGTAATGCTATTCTGAACATACTTTTCAAAAGTACAGCTAAAACAATTTGCTATTAGATTGGCCGTGGCGTTTGTGGAGTTTACATCTGGCTTGAGCCATTCATGTCCTGTAAAACATAGTTTCTCCTCACCTCCTGATCCTAGCCACTTCTAACCACTTTGGGGGCCAACTCTTCTGAGAATCCTGTCACTTAACTCTTAAAATAGATTTCTACTGCCTTAAACTGCTTAGGCTTATTCTAAGCCCCTGGGAGAGAATTAGATAGACGCTTTATTCCTTGAAGTTAAAGACAACTATAATTGGAATGACTTGCATTTTCATCTTCAACATGAATATTAGGAAAAAATGAGATTACATAGAAATATGTAGCATTTTGTTTTTCTTGGTTAAGAAATTAATGCTTAGAGACTAGTGTGATCCCAAAATAAAAATAGGAACATAAATCCTGCCTGAGGATGAGAATATTCCGGGAAAATAAACCTGTCTTCTTATATCAAATGAAAAAAAAAAGTTTCAGGAAAATTCTTTTCCTCCATATCATGGTAAAAATAATTTAGTTCAGAAAGCTCTTATTCTACCGGTCATTTAGGGCCTACAAGAGAAACTAAGTGCTGATGCTTGTTCTATTTTTTTTCTCTCCATTGAAGGATACACATCATCATCTGAGCTACCACTGCTTTTACCACTAATTGGAGCCCAGGCCAAGGTCTGAAGTAAAGTAGCTAAGGGGGATGGTATCACTGCATCCTGGGTCAGACCAAGGAAATCCAGCTATGCTTCTGCATTGTGGCTGTTACACAAATGCCTACCATTCTCACACATGAACAGGAGCTGATTAGCACTCTGGTGCCCTATTTAAGCTTTCTAGCTCCAGAGAGAAGCTATTTTAAAAAGTGAAAAGATTACACTCTGATAATAGACCAGAAGCCTTACACGTGTGGATGGTTCACAGAAGTCTCAAAGAGCAGACTCAGAATAAATGTAACCTGTACCTGATGGAGTAATGAGAGTGAATCAACCTTGTTTTGACTACAGGGATCGTTTGAAGGAAGTTCTCTGCTCAGATCATGGATGCCTCTGTGAGCCAACACAATGCTGTGGGGTCAGAGGACTAAAGTCTGATCCAACTTCCGTATTGTCAAGGAACCAATTAGACCCCATCACAGTCCTTTAATGCCTCAGGGATCTTTGGTCTTAGTTGGTTAAAATCTCTCTTGCAACTTTCTTGATCTCTTTCTGAGGGTTCCTGCAAGGGAGCATTTTCTCCAGGATTTCCAATCTGAGGAGTGGATGAATAGGGGAAATCACAGTATCCTAATTTATTCAAGCACAAGATGAAACTGTAGCTTTGTTAGTTTCAGGCTAAGACCCCTACAAACAGGGACTTAAGTGATAGGTCATATTTATGGAGGAAGAAGCTCTAGGAAGATTAGCTCACTCAATTGTAAAAATACCTATGTTCCTTTATGAAGAGAAATTATATGATCGAAGGATGGAATTTATTGTAACATTGGTAGCTATTACTTTCTATTCAGGAAAGGCAACCTGGGAATATTTATAGCTAAACAAATATATTCAACATATATTATGTGTGTCAGGAACCTTGTCCAACACTGAGGATCTGATAATGAGGAGGATTAAGGCATTGGTCTTGGCTCTGTAATCAAGAAATTCACAACTATACTCCCATCCACACTTTTAGATGGTAGTAGAGCAGGTCCATTATGTAGCCTATCATTTGTGTCCTGGAAACGTTCCAATGTCTTGCAGACCTGTTTTTTTTTTTATTTTTTCTTTTATGTGTCAAAGGTAAAAACAAATTTTGGGGTCACAGGCTGTATTTACCACCACAGCATATCCTGGCATTCTGATTATCTAGAGTGGCCCATAGGATGATGATGTAGCACACTATAGAACTTAAGTGGAAGATCCTTCCGTGGTGTAGAGGCAGAGTACTCCCAGTGTCTCCAGATGTATAAATATTGAAATAACACTGCTGAGAATAGATGCTTGCTTATGTGTCTTTCTGATCACCTTGGCCAGTCATAATAAGATGTCATAATAAAGCTAGTAGTTACTAGCTGGAAGTTACTAGCCTCATTATGGGCTGGAGAACTAGGCAGGAGTACTCGGCTGTCCTAGTTATCAGGTTAGTGAAGTCTTACATTCCTTGGTGGATCAGGCTACCTCAAAGGTAGAATTTGAACTTCTTCAGGGAAGTTTTCTGGTAGGTTCCAGTTGCACTGAAGTTGGTAGCTCGAACTTTCTATCAAGGGATGTGTGATCCTCTGAGGAAGTATTTGCATACCTTTTAGGTATCTTTGTTGTCATTATTTATTACTCATGCATTTTTTTGGTTCTTGTCTAAAAATTTGACCAAAAATCAAGTATTGTCACCACTAAAATGATAAGGAATTAAGGTAATATGTCTATTGGTTTAGCTTAATTGTTCCACCTTGCATTCATAAATCAACATATTTTTGTGCTGTGAATACACACAACAAAAATATGTCAATTTTAATTTTAAAATAACATTTTTAAGTAAGAAGAAAGGTAGAAAAGAAATGTCAGAGATTGTGTCAATTTGGGCATAGATAAAGAGTCCTATCTTCTGGTCCATTTAGTATGTTGTTACATTTGTCTGTGTGTCTGAGTATGACCTTGAGCTCTGCCCAGATAAATAAGCCATGATTAAATATGTCAAGTTTAATAACCATTATCTTTTATAAAATCTTTTAAGTTTATAGAAAAATTATAATAAAGATAATGCAAAATGTTTCCCTATACCTCTCACCCAGTTTTTCCTGTGGTTAACATCCTGCATTACTATTCTATATTTTCCCATCTAAGAAGTTAATATTGGTAAATTGCTCTTAAATTCTATTTTATTTAAATTTTATCAGTTTTTACTAATGCTTGGCTGTTGTGTCATTGTTCATATAGAACATATGAATAGGATATATACACAGTCCTATTTAGAGTTATCTTTATCTACGTTTTGTATCTGTTACATCTGTTTTATAAACTTCCTCTGAATTCTGGAGTAGTTCATGAAATTGCAATTATTTACTTACTGGTATGGATGAATGATATGTGAAATTGTATAGTCATGGTATTAATAGGGAACAGTTATATGAATGGAGACAATGGACAAGAGAGAGGTTTTAATGTTCCAAGCAGGATTTTGGCCCCACATGTCAGGGCAATCTCTAGCTGATCAATGCTGGAACACTTGGAAATTCTCATTTTATAAGTTGGACCTATATGTTTCTGTAGAAAGAAAGTTGAAATGCCACCACAGCCTCTCCCCACACATAAAGCCTGGGACCTTATACATCTAATAGGAACACCTAGTTATGTCAGTTTGACATAACAGAGCACACTGTTGTTGCCAGTTTGAGGTTGTAACTCAGTGCCTCATATTTTCTCTCGCTTTGCTAGCTTATAGCTGGCTCTCAACCACTTGAACCAAGCCTACAGCTTGGCTTTTGCTGGTTAATTGGAGATTTTTCTCAGACTTTATTGTCCTGGCTGGCTTTGAACTAAAGTCAGTTAAAAACTCTAGCTGCTCCAGCCCTACTTGAGTAGCCAGGGTTACAGGCATAAGCTACTAGCATAATGTTATAGAGCCCACTTTTAACCCTTTCAGGCTCAGGCCTATCCCTCTAAGCTCATATTATGTGTTTTATCCTCTGGAACTGAATTTGTCCTTTCTTCTAAAGATTCTTGATTGCTTTTAAAATAATTTTGTATTAATTTTTTTGCATTTTTTTCTGATGATAAAATTATATTCTCATTGCTGAAATGAAGAAATTATATAACAGTATGTGAGCAGATAAATAATCCCATCATTTTATAGCAACTACTGACATCATTCAAGTGTATTCCTTTCTAGATCTTTCACAAAGAAATCTATTTCACTGAAATTATGCTGTTTATAATGTGATATTTTACATTCTTGTTTTAAAAGAAATACTTGTAAAAACTTTGTGAAATTTTTAAACACTTAGAGTGAACATCTCTTTTAATAGTAGTGTTGTATTCCCTTATCATTCTCTGAATATTAGACATTTGGCTTGTTCTCATAGATGGTGCTTCGAAGAACAATGTATGCTTACGTGTTTGACCTCACTTAATATTATTTCTTTAGACTCTCACAGAAATAGAATTCATAGACCAGAGATTATGAAGATATTTAAAGCTCTGGGAGCCTTTTCCCAGATTGCTATCGAGAAATCATTATATTGTGTTCTTGCCAGCACTGAACAGTCTCATTTTAAAGTCTTTTCTTGTATGGGTGGGTACAATATTACTATCATTGTTTCATCTGAGTCTTTATGTAGATTAACATTTGATCTGTTATTATAAATCTTCTCTCCCAGTTTATCATCTGCCTTTCAGTTTTAAATTAATTTTCTATGCACAAACCCTTCTCATCAGTCAGTATTTTGTTTGGAAATATTTATGGTGTCTATCAATAACAGAAGTAAAAGGAAAGATTATAATCAATTTACATAAATTAACAATAAATCTGAATTTTGGATAGTACATTTTATAAAGCAAGGAATAAGAGCACAGAGGAGCTTGGCCAGTGTACCTCTGATATCATGACACTACCATGTGATAGCTACCACAGCAGTGAAACTCACAGCCTCATACTGTCACCTTGCTGAGACATGGAAGGTCCTTCTCTCCCAGTTCTGCTCATCTGTTAGAAGCTAATGCGTCTGTTCTATTTAGTGATCTCTGGAGAGTCAGGATAGTCACTGCTGATAACTGACTGTGGTTTAACCATCCATATGGGCTCTAAACCTTTTAAAATGTCTCTACTAGAGCCCTGTGATTTGACTAGAGACCACAAAGCATCTTCTGGCAACTCTGCTAGTCTCCCTGCCCTCCATTAGAACAAGCAGACAAGATGTGATAATAGAAGGAAAGAATGAGGTCATCTCAGAATAAGAGCCCAGTATGGAAATAACAAGCTTAGAACTCAATGTAGTTCATGCCATGAAAACCACGCTTCATCCTATGCAAAGCTGGTGCCTCTGTAGTCATCCTCTCTCTGATCCTTTGTCTCTGTCTCTTTCTCTCCCCCAGCTCCCATGTTAGCCTCCCCCTTTCCTCCTGTAATTCTCTTCCCTTAAGTTATTCCTAATTATTTCTCCATCTTTCCTATTTACTCAGGAAATTACCTGTATATCTAGGATTAAGGGCTTCATCTTTTACATAATGCCAGCTCCAAGGGTACCACACAGTTCTGCTGTGTGTTCTTTGCAGTTTTCCTTAGATGAGCCCACTTCTAGGTCGGGAACAGTAGAGTCAGGATGAGACTTAATTTTTCTTTAGTTTCTCCTAAAAGAGAAAACTGAAATCTAGCTTTGCAAAACTACTTAATCTGAGATGAAAACGACATCTTGTCAACGTATTATTTTTGTTGTAGATAATACAGCTTAAGATATATCAGGAGAGAAATAATTTGTGCTAACTTGACTCTGGGCTTTGCCCATCATAGAAAAATAAACTTTACCATTATTGTGTTGGGGATAATTTGGGCCTGGCCTGCTTTACAGATAGAACCAGAGCAGCTACAAAAGCTCCCTTTCTTGCTATGCAGGTTTGATGAGGCCTGCTCCAATTAATTTATGAGTGAGTTTATCTCACTTCAAAATGGCAGGCACCCCACCTGCCCTGCCACCAAGATAAATTATGTATTGCTCATTTACTACTTGTATTTTCCAGAATAATATATATATATATCTCCATACTTTATCTTAATTAGGGAATCTCTCTATCTGTCTATATCTATGTGTGTATATATATATATGTATATATATATATATATATATATATGTTCAATTTTTCTTGTATAAGTAGGTAGCTTTGGAAATAGAAAATTTGGCTTCCTTGCAGTCTTCTATTTCTACTGATGGGGATTGTCATTGAGAAGATTCTTTTCATTGGGGCAAGCCATTGGAAGAACCTGCTTTGTGTTGAATGTGTAACTAATAGGCCTACCTTAACCTGGGACTAGGAGACCAGAGACCAGGAAACAGCCAATGTATCAAGTGCTTTTTTTAGTGTTTCCCTTCAGTATTTCACACAGCCATTTAAGTTCCATGATATAGTGTTTCCATTTTATAAAAGAGCAAAGATATTGAGAACAGAAACTCTGGTCATATGATGCTGACTAGTAAACCATTAATAATGTTTCAAACCAGTAAAGTTTGCATATTACAAGTATAATTTTTTCATTTAAGATTTATCCATCCTGAAACAATAATAGCAATGGTAACAATAAATGGTCAAAAGTATCCGTTTTTGCTCCTTACCTGTTCAGTGGGAAGTATTAAGTTTTCACAGAAACAGTTCTTAGTAAATGACCACATTATAAATGATCAAACATGAATTATTCTCTCTTTATAATGTGAAAACATAGTAATAAGAAATGCTTTTCAGCTTGGGGAATAGGGAAGAAATGAAAGAGTAATGCAATCTTTTATCAAAGGCTGTGCAAAAGGCAAGTAGCAAACCAATCTGTAATCCTTTTTTTCTCATGTAGAAAAAATAGTTTTTTTCCCCTTTGGAAATCCATGCCACTTTTGGGGACAGAAGCTTGTTTTCCCTAAGTTCACGGGGTGCCAGGCTCTCAAGAAAGCCTGCTTTGGAAGTAGCTCCCACCTCCAGCTGTAAGAGGACCTGACATTTGTCTCTTTGTACAATGTATTGCAGGCAGATGGAGCTTCATTCCAAACCGACCTGCTGAGTTTGGGTATGAGGCTTTCAGACATGAAATCTTGATTAACAGTAAATGTTAATTGAAGCAGTGAATTATTAACGTGTTTTTCCATAAATTATAAATGCTGTTGTAGGCTGTTTTTACCCCTTGTGACATCATAAAACTTTCCAAGAAATCGCTAGCTTTGTAGAGGAAAACAGGAAGAGATGCTGCATTTGATGGCATTTGTGGCAACCTAGTTATTATTCTCTGGCCTGACTAGCTGTGGATGATACCACCTTTCTTCTGGAATCCTACATCTTTTCAGTTAAATCAATCGTCTTTCCCGTAAATGAAGAACTTTCTCCAAATGATCTCATTGAACCATCTAGCTTTAGTTTGTAGCCAATAATTGATGACTCTTTTTTTTTTACTTCAAAGTCCTGGGCCCTAGACTGTACTTGATATCTCATGGAACCTCAAAGTCATATTCATTGATTTAACAAGTGCTTATCAAGTACATATGTTTCTAGCATCATTTCATTCTGGGTCCAGAGGAGATTTGTTCTTTGTGCCATTTACATTTTGGTAGGGAGGAGAGGAGACATAAAACACAGAGAAGAACAGGGAGTACTAAGCACTGGACATGATGGTGGCCGCGGCAGTGGAGCAAATAGCATGCTCAGATACCTTTATTTAAGAAGTGACTTAGAAGAACTTCCAGGGAGGTCTAACTGTTTCTATTTCTCATGTGGAGGAGGAGTAGAAAGATATTCATCGCGATTGTTCTTGGAAATCAGAGAAACATGTTTATTTTGTAGAAGTGGGAGTTACTGAAGATTTTTAACAAATAAGTAAAATTTGGAAGGGAAAAAACAAATTGTTTAAATAGGGATACAGGTGGACCCATTGCAGCGATGAGATGTACAGGACGTTATGTCAAAAAACAAACTTTACAGCTTTGGCACGGCAGGGGTGGTTTGAGGGGGAAATGGGAAGGGATGGTAAGGGGAAACAAAGGAAGAGGCAACAATGCTAGATAAGAAATGAACTCATTACCTTGCTCATGTAATTGTAACCCCTCTGTACCGTATTTTCACAATAAAAAAACATAAAATAAAATAAAAAAGTAAAATTTTTGCCATGCACAGATGTCTCACACCTGTAAGCCTATCTGCTGATGAGGCTGAGATGTAAGGATAGCAACTGAAGCTAGCTAGCCTGGGTAGGAAAGTCTGGGAGACTCTGAGGCTCTAATTAACCACCCTTGAAAAGCCAAAAGTGGAGCTGTCGCTCAAGCAAAAGAGTTTAGGGACAGCACCAAGACAAGGCCCTGATTTCAAGCTTCAGGACTGGCACCAAAAAAGTAAGAAAGAAAAGTAAAATAAAAAGTTCAATGAGACATTTAGTAGTAACATTAACTTGTATCAAAGTCTTCTCCTGAATCCCAGAAGCTATTCTGCAGATATCCAGTCTTCCTGAAATCTCCTGAATTTTTGTGATCACGTGGATGTTTGAGAATATTTGAATATAGACAGTGATTTGCTAGAGCATTTCTCATATGAGAAGCAGCTGAGGTCCCAGCTTTCTCCCAGTCCAGTCCAGCCCAGCTTTTCCAGGCTCTTGTACTCAGGTCTCAGTGCCCAGAGAATGTGCCAACTCACTAATAAGCCCATTGGTATCTCAGCATTGCCTTTGTACTTTGAGGCAGAAGCATAGAGGGGATGGAAAAGAATTATTGTTCATTTTACATATATCTAGTGATACCCTTTTTCTGTCTGACCTTGTTGCTACCTCCTACCAGCCACTGAATACAGTGCACAAGTTGCCATGATGAGTGATGTGAATTGGCTCACTTAACTCCTTCCTTTCTGGTAAGTCTTGCCGTCTGCAAAGGCTGAAACACTAACACCATTTCCTAGATTCTTTTTCAGCTAGGATTTTGAATGTAAGTTACCTTCCACAATTGGATTCATTCATATATGATTGAGAAGGTCACATTATCCCTTTGGTGTTTCTCTGTAGGCAGACAAGGTTCTAGGATGGTAGTTATTTTACCACAGTATCCCAAGGTCCATTGACCAAGTTTGTGACTGGCAGGGAGCCTGAAGTATCAGTGACTTTCCAAATACGACTTTCTGATCCCTGAATCACAGTTGTGAAGTATATTCTTGTACTAAGAAGGTCACTTAGACAGTATTCTGAGAATCATTTCAGAAGACCAAAACTACAACCCTTGCAACAGTTTTGTTAGAATCTAATTCCCTATTTTAAAGCTTTTTCTGATTAAAGAAGAGTAGTTGTTTCCTGTAGTGAATATTCACAGATGGCCTAAGAAGTGTATAAACAAAATAATGAGAATCTACCCAACCATATGATTAATTCTTCCTGGGGGAGATGGAGAAGTTTCCCTGAAGGAAATGTTATTTCATGTATTTCTTGGTTTTTTTTTCTTTTTGGTAGTTCTGGGGTTTGAACTTATGTCCTTGTACTTGCCAACTCCACCACCTCCAGCCTGTATAATATATCTTAAAGTATGAGTAGTAATGATTATTCTTTGGGTAGTTTATGGTGAAAAGACAGGGAAAGCATTGAAAAGAACTGATGTTGCAGCATGAAATGTTCAAGATGATAATATTTATGGACCATTAAATAGCCGACTGATTTTCTACAGCCATATTAAAGACAGTTTTTGTTTTAATAATACAGTTTTATCTCAGCATTTCCCACAGAATGTCCATCAGTTTTTTGTAGCACTTTTCATGTCATAAGTAACATGTCTGTATATATTTACAAAACACAGACACATATATAGATGATGATGGATGAAGACATGTATATTGATAGTGATTAATGTGTTTCTTTCCCTTGTCCAGTTGGCCAGTAAAGAAGGAGAATGTCAGACTGTCATGTAGTTGGGTGGCTAGCTTATAGGCTTCAGGAGTCAGATTGCCAATACCATTTACCCACTCCGTCATGTTCCTTCTCTAATATCTATAATGATACTGACCTCACCTCAATAGAATAAGTGTTTTAAGAATTAGAATCAATGCATATACAATCCTTAGAATGTAGCAATCATGCAGAAAGCCTAAATACTAGTTTTCCTGGTTGTACTCACTTGGCTAATGAGTGATTAACTGTGGCTCCTTAAGTTGGAATGACACTAAAAAAAAAATCTGGGGTTTTTCTTCATTGTTATTGCTCTGTGATATTTCTCTTTGCCATTACTAACTTGTTTTTGTGAACTATTTTGACCTATTCTGGCTGTCAAAAGAGGTGCCAGGGAGTGCATGTAGCACCACCAAATTGCCAAGGGGAATTTTTGTGCTGATTGTTAAAACACAAAGTTTATGATGGTTCAAGGCAACAGAAGGTAAATATCAGTAGAAATTGATAGAAATTCTTTGACATTTTAAAGTAAAGTATTTTAAAGTATATGGCAAACATTATTGTAGGCCCACAGTTGTTTGATGGAACCTAGGAAAAATGATAGTGACAGATTCTGCTAACACAACTTTGAAGCCTATTTACCTAACACTCCCACTTCTAAGAAAATATTCTGTGGGCTAAGAAGGCTATGCTTATGCCTTTTTCTTGAATATATACTATTCCTATTGCCCTGTACCCTACATTTCTTGAATTGTTTCAGACCTGAGTTTTTGTTGTGTCTTCTTCAAACTCTCCTTCCAGTACTCAAAACACGGACAAGCTTCAGCTTCATGCAGTAGTCATTCGATAAAAATAGAATTTCTGCTATCTAAGAAATTTGACCTCTGTCTTTATGTGAAGAAGCTACACATCAGGGAAGATCTTCATTCTCTCATATACTGTCTCTTCTGAATTGCTCTACTTTAGAGAACCTGAATTTTGTTTTTAGATTTACCATCTTTAGATTTACCCCCATTAAACTATACTTTTTGAAAGCTTTGCAAATTTTTCATGATTTCACTCAAAACAGTCTTTGCATTAATCCTTTATTTCAATGACATTCACCAAGGCTTGTAATAGATAGCCTATATTTATTTGTGATTCAGAACAAGAGGAAAATATTCCTGAGGAACATTTTGTAGGATGGAAGAGACAAGAGAGTAAAACTTAAAATAGCAGATGACTCAATTCATAGTAAAAAGCAGTTGCAGAATTCTATAGGCAAACTAAGCAGAAACACAAAACCAGGATTTTCTTGACAGAAGACAAGCATTGAATCTTGGAAGGTATCAGAGATGACAGAGATTTTGTTTATATGAGTTTTGGTCAGTTATCTATTTTATTGAGATAGGTTTTTATTGAGATATAATTCACAAGCCATGTAATTCCCACATGTTAAATATGCACATGATGACTCAGTGAATTCATAAGCATATACACCCAATTTCACATCCAATTTACAAATACTCCTCAAAAGAAACTCTGTATAATTTAGCTGTCTTCTCAACCTCTCAAGCCTACCCAGTGGAAAAGCAACACTATATTCTCTCCTCTCTATTGCATGTATACACATGCACTAAGAATGAAAACACATGGAATTTGGAACAAAGTTGTTGTTTCACAATATGATAAAATGTTAAATAAAAAATTAATACTTTTATTCCAGCTTAAATTTATTAAATTAGTGTATCACTAATATGACATTAAAATTGGCCTATTAATGTCACATAAATTAATGTCTTGTATCTTTTTCAAAAACATATATTGGTTGTAGACAGGAATTCCATAGTGATACTTTTATACATGCAAACAGTGTTCCCTTTTCAGATTCACCAACTCTGTCATTCTTCCTCTTTCCTTGTTTTCCCCTTTCTAAAGCAGTTTCAACAGGTTATATATATATATATATATATATATATATATATATAATGTTATATTTTTGTCTATCCATATAAAGTGTTTCAAACATATTCACTGTCCTTCACTCTCTCCATTTGGCCTCTCCCCTCCTATTGCTATCTACCCTCCAACAGAATGTATTATACATTCTGATACGTAATTTTCTTTTGTGTATATTGATTGTACAAAGGAGTTTCAACATAGGATTTCACACATGCCTATATTATACTTTAGTGAGAATAACTCTCATTTCTTTCTGTACATTTTTTTTTTTGGTCAGTCTTGGGGCTTGAACGCTAAGCCTGGGTACTGTCCCTGAGCTCTTTAGCTTAAGGCTACTACTCTACCACTTGAACCACAGTGCCACTTCCGGCATTTTCCGTTCATGTGGTGCTGGGGAATCGAACCAAGGGCCTCATGCATGTGAGGCAAGCACTCTAACGCTGAGCCACTTTCCCAGCCCCTTTCTGTACATTTTTTAAATTGTAGTCTAGTGATGAAGTGGTCTTTCATGACTTATATTCAGTCTCATTATGCTGAGCTTGAAGGAGAAAAACAAAGGAGGCGGTAGCAGTGCTCCACAAGAAATGTACTCATTACCTTACTTGTGTAACTGTAACCCCTCTGTTCAGCATCTTTACAATAAAATAAAATTAAACAAATACATAAATAATGATCGATTGCCAAACCTCCTATGTAGAAGTATTCCAAATGATTTATGCACATTTTCTGACTTCAAGGTGTAAAAGAGCATATCTTTCCACCCAAGAGTGTGGTTTTACCTACAAACTTGTTTCCTAAGAGCTTAGTATGGAAATGAGGGGGAAAAAACCTCACTGTGGAGAAACCTCATTGTGGAGAAACACCATTTCAGCCAAGTCTTCACTATAAATAGTGAATATAAATACCTTTGATATGATGTAAGAATGCTGCTTCACATTTGGGACCTTTCTTTCAGAAGCTCAGAACCTCAGTTTAATCCTGAGAAAAACATCAGAATAAATCCCACTTGAGGTACAGTCTATAAAATCCCTAACCATTACCCTTCAGAACTTTAGAACCTTACCCTAACTTTTAGTACTCTGCTCTAACTTTTGTGAAGAGTCAACAGAGAAGTGAACTGTCAGCTGGGCACCGGTGGCTCAGGTCTGTAATCCTATCTACTCAGGAGGTGAGATCTGAGGATCACGGTTTGAAGCTGGCCCAGACAGAAAGTCCCCATGAGACTCTTATCTCCAATTAACCACTCAAAAAGTGGAAGTAGAGCTATGGCTCAAGTAGTAGAGTGCTAACCTTGAGCACAAAGGGGCTCAGGAACAGCATCCAGGCCCTGAGTTCAAGCCCTACAACTGACAAAAAAAAAGTGAACTGTCAATTAACATCCTAAAAATCTTTACGATTAAGTTCAATATGATACTCAATAGAAGGTTATGATATGGGAGTTGCTAATACCGGGGTTCAAGCTCAGGGCTTTTCTGTTTCTCTGCTTTCTTGAACATGGCTGGTATTCTAATAATTCACCGAAGCATCCCACATGGCTTTGCTGATTGTTTTGGAGATAGGAACTCAGGGACTTTTCTATCTCAACCAGCTTCAAATCTTTTATTTTTTTTATTTTATTTGTGAACATACTGTACAGAGGGGTTACAATTACATGGGCAGGATAATGCATACATTTCTTGCCAAGCATTGCAGCCTCCTCCTTTGTTTACCCTTCACCTCCCTTCCCAGCCACCCCCCTCCCCCCCCACCCAACCCTTCCCCCCCTCTCCCCCCACCGACATTGTAAAGCTCGTTTTTGACATGACAATTTGTACTTCTCATTGTTGCAACAGGTCCACCTGAATCCTTAAAGGACTTGTTTTTCCCCATCTCCTCCACAAGGTATACTGACATCAAATATAGTGAAAGCGGGGGTTATACTGTGGGGGAGGGACATACAAAGCAACAAAGAAATAATCTTATAAATGCACTAGAAACACATGCATGAAAGAAAAAAAACATTAAAATACATATCTAAGGGTTCATTTTCCTAACATCACATTATCTGACCTTTTCCGCTTGACTCATACACGTATGAGTCCAGCTTCAAATCTTAATCCTCCAGGTCTTAGTCTCCGGAGTAGCTAGGATTGACAGGTCTTAGTCTCCTGAGTACTTAGGATTGACAGGCATGAGCCACAAATCCAGCCTATGCATATTTTTGGAACAGAAAAAGATATTTTGTAAGGAAAAAAACAGGAAAATTGGATTAGATGATAGATTTTTACTAACAATAATGAATCAAATGATTAGTCAGAAAATTGAAAGAATGAAAAACTGATCAAGATTAAAAGACCTTTATGTGCTGTTGAGATACGAGTTTCAATGCTGTCTTTCTTTGACTTGTTTCTGGGCTAGCCAAACACTGCCTGGAATATTTAACTGTCTCCCAAGTCTTCAATTCAGCAAAGACTAATTTCACATCAGCCAACCACTTTTTCCCTTTCTTCTAATTCTTACCTGAGTTTTCTAGCCTCTAACTTGTTCTTATTCAAGAAACATATTTTCGAATATTCCAAAGTAATCCCTGCTGACTACTTTAATTTTTCAGGTCAGTTAACAGAGCTGTGTAGAAAACATTCTACAGAGTGCTTCTCCAGGGAAGTCCATTTCTTACTAAGAAGTGTTTCTGCTGTGCATTTTCATAGGATGAGCATATTATTTAAGGCAAAGGGGAGGTTCATTCATATTCATGATATATGTAAGATTGCAGTTTCCCTTTATACTGGGCATATTTCCATCTTTCTCCCAAGTTTTATGGAAATCTTTGCCCAAGTAATTGCTATCATTTGGAACCTAGGGTTGGATGGAGTTGGGATAGTGCAGGGTGGTGGGTAGGTGGAGTATGACATGTATTTTTCAGGCAGGAAAACATTTCTGAAGCAATAGCAGTGTATAGGAAAAGCTTAAGAAGCTGGAACACAGGGAATGAGAGGCAGATTGTTAAGAAATAAAAATGGGTGTGTGATGCAGTTTTAGTGTGGAAAGTGCAGGTCCTACTGAAAAATTTCATATTAGTCCCTAAAGCTATTAAGATTATCCTGAATAAAGTCTATCTTATTATTTTAATAGACTTCATGAATATGTTTTTCTTTAATAAAAGATCTTTCAAGCTCAAGGCTTACCCCCTTATATAGGCTGTAAACCTTGTTGCTTTATTTCACGAATTGTCTTTACTGCAGTATAGTGACAATTAAATACTGATGTATTGAAACTTTTTCACATAATTTTGTGCAAGCTTAATTATTTTCCATTTTGAAGGCATAATTGGGTGTTTTTCTTTATTTTATGATTTTTTTATTGTGAAAATACTGTACAGAAGAGTTACAATTACATGCCATACAAAAGATACTGATGTCCTACACATAGAAAACCAACAAGATCACAATAAAGGCCAAGAAAACACACCCAAACTAGGCGTTTTTCTTTAGGCGACATCTATCCTTTAATAACCAAATTTCTAAAAAGAGTAGTTTGCTTTTTCTTTTCTATCTTCATCGATTAACGATATGAATCACTCTAATGTGTCATCCACAGTGTTTACTCCATCAAAATAAATATTGGTAATTTCACAAACCACCTTCAAATACCCAAGTCCAGGAAACCATTTCAAGTCACTTTCATGCTTGTAATTGACAATCCTTCTGCCTCCAGCATTGATGACTGGCTCCTCTGCTCAGCTCTCCTCATTTGACTTCCTCAAACTACCCTCCTTCTCGTTACCTCTGTTGGTTCTATTTTTCCATGAAGCTGTATGTTTTGTCATTAATGGAAATTCTGTTTGGAGATCTATTTATATCCTAAGCATTTAACTTTCATCATCTCCATTACACTTATATACTTAATTACTACATAATAACCTGTCAACTCACAAAAGAGTCTTTAGCTTTGGTATCTTTCTTGAGTTTATATGTGTTAACCTTACATTTTAACTTACAAGAGGTATCTTTTTGCCCCATTTTCCATTTTCTAATTGTAGAATTGATTAATAATACAAGGAAGTTTTCATGTGAAAATCTCTATGTGTCTAATGAATTTTCATCAAGGTCACCTCGTGTATTGCATTTTTTACCTTCTTCTTTTCTTTCCCCTCCTTTAAAAGCAATACTTGCTAGAGTTTACTGTCTCCGTTCATATATATGTAATATAATTTGGTCTTCTTCCCTCAGTACTGTCTTGATTTTCTTTCCCCCTCCCAAGGGCTACACACTCTTCACAGTTCTTCTTTTGCATTCAAGTTCCATTATTATAGTTACTTTGTTATTTTAGACCTAGATTCTACATAAATGCAAAAATATGTTATATTTGGCTTTTTGAGCTTAGGTTATTTCACAAAATTATGATAATCTCCTGTTCCACACATTTCCCTCTAAGCAGCATAATTTCATTCTCCTTTATGGCCGAATAATACTCCATTATTTTATATACCAAATCCAAATAGCATTGAGATTTCATCTTATTCCAAGCATAGTGGTTATCATGAAGAAAACAAACATCTTGCTGAGGATGAGGGAAAATGGATCCCTCATATACGGTTGTTAGGAATGTAAATTAGTGCAACCACTTTATAAATCAATCTGGAGAGTAATGAAAATAATAGACCTACCTATGACCTTACCATATCACTCTTGGTCATGTAATTGAAGGAAAGTAATTCTTGCACCCCCACATTTATTACACACAGTACTATTCACAGGTATCTCAAGCACAACATATCCCAAACTATAGTGTTTGCTTTGCAATGTATATTTCTTCCTTATAATAACCAATGTTAGCCCTCTATGAATGGTAGCTAAAATCATGGACATTTTCCTACTTCCTGTCCTTAATAATAAACCTTGTCAGTTCTTTTTGTTAAAAACTCTCAAACCTGTCACCTTGACTCCATAGCCAACACACATACCATTCATGCCTTGAGTTCAGGTTATTATTTTTTATTGCCTAGATTATTAAAGCAGATGATACAATTCCCCTGCTCTAAACATCAATTGCTTGATTATTATGAAAGCTTGTTTCACAGTCTATGGAGATACTTACCTAATCATATATTTATTTAACTTCCCACAAGGGGAAGTTTGTTTTTTTGGGGGGTCCAGTCGTGGGGCCTGAACTCTGGGCCTGAGTGCTGTCCCTCAGCTCTTCAGCTCAAGGCTAGCACTCTACCACTTGAGCTACAGCGCCACTTCCGGCTTTTTTTCTTTTTGTTTATGTTGTGCTGAGGAATCGAACCCAGGGCCTCATGCATGCAAGGCAAGCGCTCTACCACTGAGCCACCTTCCCAGCCCATAAGGGGAAATTTTAAAAATGGACTAACAATCTCTATCAAAAAGGAGTTAATGGAAAGACTTGGAAAAATTATATTAAGTGAAGTAAGTCAGGCCCAAAGAAATATAGGTCCCATGGTTTCCCTTATTTTCAATAACTGGTATATGTCTGGGACAAGCAGAAAAGGTCAGATAAGATGATGTTAAGCGAAATGAACTCCAAGATAGGGACATAAAGTGGTTTTTTCTTCCTTGCTATTGTTTCTAACGTATTTATAAGGTACCATGTCTTTTTTTGTTGCTCTGTATGTCCCTCTCCCACGGTATAACGCCTGTTTTTACTGTATTTGATGTTGGTATAATTTGGGGAGGGGAAGGGAAAAAACAAAGTGTTTAAATAGGGATACAGGTTGGTTGACCCATTGCAACAATGAGATGTACACGACACTATATTGGAAAACAAACTTTACAATTTAGGCAGTGCGGTGGAGAGGAAGGGGGGTGGAGGAACAGTGTAGTTGAGGAGGGAGGGCAGGGATGGTAGGGGAAAAACAAAGGAGGAGGCAACAATGCTTGATAAGAAAATGTACTCATTACCTTGCTCATGTAACTGTAACCCCTCTGTACAGTATTTTCAGAATAAAACACATTAAAAATTAAGAAAAAAGATAAGATTGACAGTGGTCTTGCTCAACAAGAAGTACTTTTTAACACTAATAAATGAAATTTTGTGTGTAACTGTCAAAATGAAACAGAACAAAACAATATAAAAGCTGGAAAGGGGTTAGAGGCATGGCTCATTTGATAGAGTGCTTAGCCAATGAGCAAAAGCATCAGGCTGAGACCCCCCCCCGAAAAAGCTGTAAAATTGATTTCCTTCAGGAAATACTGCAATAAAGAAAAAGAGACATCATTGTAGAAATGGACTAAATTCTAGACACACCAAAAACAGTTGGAGACTTAGAGCAAGGGAGTCTCAGTGGGTGGAAAATTACTGAGAAGACATCATGAGTTCAGGGTGAAGGTCTGCTGAAGACAGACCAGGGTGATCAAGTAAGTGTGGGAAATGAGGAATCTGATTAGATACTGAGGTTGATTGGATAAGTAGCTGATTACATTGACTTAGCAGGATTCTTGCTAAAATTGTGTTACTCAGGTGCAGCAAGGATTGAGTCCAAGTCCGGCCTTGTTGAGACAAGGGTTCAGAGTACTCCTTTGTCAGTATACCAATAGTCAATAATAAAGATCATATTCACATTTAATAAAATGATCAATTAATGCAGTGAATAAACATGAATTTCAGAAGAATGAAAGTCACAATTTTACCTGGTCTATTTTAGACATAAAGTTATTTAGGCTATTTCAAAGAGATCAAGGAGTATTAACCACAGCTGAGGCCATCTTTTATTTTTTTATATGTGTAAAATCCTTTTTGGATCTTCTTGATCTCTAGGAAAAATTACAAACTTACTGTCATGATATATAACAGCCATTAAAGCCTCTACCATGACTATCTTCCCTTATTTATTTCCTACTTTTCCTCAATATGTTTTATATATTATAGGCAAGCAAATTATATGTGATCTTTTATTAATACATACTTGTTTTTTCTTACAAGTGAACTTTCTTAAATCTCAGACTTTATTCACAATAGTTTCTCTTCTTTATATAGCTTATTAACGTCATAAATTCTTATCACTCAAGACCCACTCAGCATCACTTTATTCCATAAACATTGTCTTGTCAGGTATAATTGTGCTACTTTTTGTATTCCATAGTGTTCTGGCTATATATCAGTTATAACATTTATAATACTGCATTTCAGTTACTAGCTTATGTGCTAGTGTCTCCAAAGAGCATATATTACAGGTTTGAAGTGACACTGACTCAGTTACCACTGCATTCCCAACCCCTCCAACAGTTCCTGGTCCCAAGAAGGTGTTTAATGCATGTAGGCTGAATGAATGAATGAATGAATAGGTTAAAAAATGCCTGAGCAAGAGCTCTGTACTTGGCTTATTTACATAACATTTGTCCATCAGTAGAAGCAATTGCTAAAATAAACATCAAATTTATTTCTTTGATGCAAGGAGAAAAGAAGTCTGCAATTGTTATTCATAAACAACACCAGAAGCATCAAAATCATAAGCAAAACTTGGCACACTGCCAAACATTAATTCCAGAGAGCTTTCAAAGGTGATTTTATGGCCTAAACAAAGTCCTGCAGTCAGTTTTCATGCAGAGTTCAGTCTCATTGGGCACCTCTCCCATTCTGTGGTAGAGACAATGAGAAAACAGGACATGTGCACAGAACTGGAGTGAGCTTTTACCCAGAGGCAATAACAAAAGACAGAGTTCGTAAATGAGCAATCCACAATTATAGTTCCTTTTCTTTACCCAGCACCCAGGCAACTGGCTAACGAGAGCATTTGACATTCCTTCTTCCTACCTGAAAGCAGAGCCAGGGAAAAAATATTCTCACACATGCAATAAGTGTAAACAAGGGGAAAAAAGAGGATTAATGTTAAATTTGGTTACACATATATAAGTACTTCCTGCAAAATTTTATGTTTAAAGAGATTTATGAAAATTTTTCTAGTAAGTAATATTTTGCATACTACTTTGTACATTAAAAATGAAAAGACACAGCTAGATGTCAGTGGCTCACTCCTCTAATCCTAGTTACTCAGGAGGCTGAGATTTGAAGATTGTGGCTCAAAGCCAGCCAGGCAGGAAAGGCTCTAAGACTCCTATCTCCAATCTAGTACTCAGGTAAAGCTGGAAGTGGAGTTATGGCTCAGGTAGGAGTGCTAGCTTTGAGCACAAAAAGTTTAGAGACAGTGCCTAGGCCCAGAGTTCAAGCCCCAGGACTAGCACACAAAACATATATTTAAAGATGATAAAAATCAAGTCTCTTTAAAACAGGTAGTTGCAGGGCTGGGAAAGTGGCTCAGTGGTAGAGTGATTGCCTTGCATGCATGAGGCCCTGGGTTCGATTCCTCAGCACCACACAAGCAGAAAAAGCCGGAAGTGGAGCTATGGCTCAAGTAGTAGAGTGCTAGCCTTGAGCTGAAGAGCTGAGGGGCAGCGCCCAGGCCCAGAGTTCAGACCCCTTGACCGACAAAAAACAAAACAAAAACAAAAACAGGTAGTTGCAAAGCTAGAGAACAGATAAGTAAATGATGTTATCATCAACTTTAAGATATAGATGTTAAATAGATCTAAAAGCAATCAGGAAGAGAAGTAACATTGGAAGCAATTGTATTAAAAATACAGTCAGGAAAAAGGTATCAGGATTAAAAGCTTTTTAAATTTTTTTTTGCCATTTTAATAGGATTCTAAGAAGGAAAGAGGATAAATGTTTGTGATTGAGCAACCGCCCTCAAAAAGCCTCCCTTTCACTTTTGAGGAGGTAAGAAAATAGGACTCTCAGAGCCTAAAATAGGCCATGCACTATTAGCAAGTACACATAAGCACCAAAGGAAAAAAAATGTCCATTATTGAAAAAAAGGAATTTTTAACCTAGACAACTCATTCTTTTTGCAAAAGTGAGCACATATTTATATTCTTAGACCCTCTTCTTTCACACAAAAAAGGGAAGCATTCTCTTTATACCTTTATGACTACTTAACTATGGAGTTACTGCGTGTAAATTTATAGCAATCTTCCTAATTATAGCTACAGAGCATTTCACTGGATCAGTGTAGTTTATTGAACCATTCTCCTTCTGATGAGAATTTATCCTACCTTTCAGTAGATTTTAGTTATTTAAAATCATGCTGTAATTAATAACTTTGGGCACTTAGTGTATTATTTTGTAGATATGTATCTTCAGGTAAATGTAGATTCCTCAATCAAAATAAAATGTCTATTTCTTTGGCCCTTTCCAGTGGGAGGCAAACAACTTATAAGCCTATATTAATGCTTAATTACTTCCATTCAATCGATGCTTATTTATAAATACTAGTTTAATTTTTTTGTGTCATTGACTCCTTGACTGCTAGAACTAGAGTTTTGTTTTCCACCTACTTACATCTAATCTTCTTTATATTTTCTTGATGTAATTGTAAAACCTTTTATGACTCATCCCTTTCTAAAACCCTATAGTTACTGAAGTATATTTCTGCTTCACTGTTGCCTCATACATGTTCATGTATGCTAAGATGCTGGCTACTTATCTCCTCAATATGTACTTTTTGGTAAAACCAACTCAATCAATCATCATAGTATTCACCAGAGGTAGGGAATTTTCTGTTATTGTGGTTTGGAAGTGTTTTTCTTCTTCCTTCAAAGAGAACAGGAACTGAGCAAGGTAATTGATCTGTGGTTAAACATTCTCTCTCTCTCTCTCTCTTACACACACACACACACACACACACACATACACACACACACACATCCAATAAGTGCTTTGTAAGTATTTTCCTAGACTCTTTTTCTTCCCACCTTTGAGTGTTAGGTCTTCTCTTCTTCCATCTGTAGGGAGTTCAAGTTCTTTGAAATTGTAATCTGAGAAATTAAGTAACGTAGTGGTGATTCTGTTTTCCTTTCATGTTAATGATGGATGTCATATTAAGTCTCTCAAAATCCAGAGCATGTGTCTCCTATCACCTTAGGAACATGGTTTAGGTGAATTTCTTAATTTCCTATTTGTGTTCATTTAATTTTTTCACATCATAATTATGTACAGGCTGTGATTCTCCTCAAACTTTGTTCCTTAGATTGGTAGATGTTCAATTACAATTTATGCACCTCTTTTTTTTTTGTCGGTCGTGGGGCTTGAACTCTGGGCCTGGGTGCTGTCCCTCAGCTCTTCAGCTCAAGACTAGTGCTCTACCACTTGAGCTACAGTGCCACTTCCAATGCACCTCTTTTGTCTGGTTAATACCCTCATGTAGTTGCATACGTTGTAAATATTCTCAGAATTTCTTGATATATAATACCTTTGTCCTAGACATTGAGCTGGTGTTAGCCCCTGATAGAGTTTGCATTTGTCTTTGGCAGAGAAATACTGAAATAATAAAATTAGCTTGTTTTACAGGCAAGTATATCAATTTTTAAATCTATTTTTATTTTGGACATCATAGATTTTTCCTTATAAAGTATATATCTTTCTTGAAAAACAGTAGTAATAGTATACTTTTTTAGCATTTCGGCTTTAATAATTTAAATTGTATTACATATCAATACATATAAACTTTTTGAATGAAATTTATAAATAAGTATAAAAACAAAATTCTCATAGTAAATGTGATTAATTCTTCAAAACCAACTTTCAATTTGCAGCATTAATTTAATACAAATATTCCTTTAAGATTCTTACTTGCCTTCGAAAAAGATAATAGGAAGTCAGCACTCAAAATTTTTATTTTTATCAGAAGAAATTATTCTTTTTTTAATCTATTTTTATTGAAAAGGTGATGAGAAGGTGTTACAGTTAAGTAAGGCAAGGAGTACATTTGTTTTTAATCATTGTTACCCCATCCCTCATTATGTCCCATTTACCCCTTCCCCCCTCCCAAGTTATAATGTTCATATCCAACATAGTGTCAAGTGAGTATCAATGTTACTTTGGTTCATCCGTTGTCCTGCTGTTTCTATGATTCCCTTTCCTTTCCACATAGTGCATAATCTTATATGCAAAACACGAGATCCAAAAAAAAACCGTTGAAAAATGAAAAAAAATAAAACGATAGAAAAAGAACAAGCTACATAGGTCTAATAAGAACCTCTTGTTTCCATATATTGGAGTTCATGTTGATATATTTCATTAAATATGATCCTATGCACTAAGCAATTGGGTTATTGAGATCCCCTGTTGAGAATATCATATACATATTCTAGTTCTTACAAATGAGGGAGATCATGCAACCTACTTTTCTTTGGGTCTGGCTGATTTCACTCAATATAATTTTTTTCCAAGTCTTTCCATTTCCTTATGAATGGAGTAATGTTATTCTTTCTGATGGAAGCATAGAATTCCATTGTGTATATATACCACGTTTTCTTGATCCATTCATCTACCGAGGGGCATCTGGATTGGTTCCATGTCTTAGCTATGGTAAATAGTGCTGCAGTAAACATAGTCGTGCTGGTAGCTTTAGTGTGGCCTTCTTTGGTGGTCATTTGGGTAAGTGCCCAGGAGTGGGATTCCTGAATCATAGGGGAGCTCTATGTTTAGTCTTTTGAGTAACCTTCACACTGCTTTCCAGAGTGGTTGAACAAGTTTGCAATCCCCCAAATCTACATTGGTGTTCCCCTTTGGCCACATCCCCAGCCAACATCTGATTTCTTGATTATGGCGATTCTAGATGGTGTAAAGTGGAATTTCAATGTTGTTTTGATTTGTATTTCTTTTATAGCAATTCTTCATGTGTCTCTTGGCTATTCGTATTTCCTCTTCAGAGAGATTTTTGCTTAAGGTCTTTAGCCTACTTTTTAAGGGGGTGTGGTTGGTTATTTCTTTGGGTGTTTGTTTTGGGGAATTTAATTTCTTGAGCTGTAGGTATATTTTAGATATGAGGCCCCTGTCAGTTGTATGGCTGGTGAAAATCTTCTCCCAGTCTGTGGGGTTTTGATATGTCTTGCTAGCTACTTTGCCATGCAGAAGCTCTGCAGTTTAATGCAGTCCCATTTATCTAGCCTCTTTTTTTTATTTGTTGTGTTTCTGGGTCTTTATTAAGAAAGTTTTGACCTGTTCCAAGGAACCCTAGTGTTTCTCTTATTCCTTCCTGTTTTATTTTTAGAGTATCTGCTTTTACCTTGAGGTCTTTGATCCATTTGGAATTGATTCTGGTGCAGGGTAATATATATGGATCTAACTTTAGTTTTCTACACGTGTCTAGTCAATTCTGACAGCACCATTTATTTATTGAAGAGGCTGTCTTTCTTTCATTGCACTTTTTTGGCTCTCTTGTCAAAGATTAGGTGGCCATAGATCTGTAGGTTCATTTCTGGGACTTTAGATCTATTCCATTGGTCTTCAGTCCTGTTCTTGTGCCAGTACGAAGCTGTTTTTGAGTACTATGACTTTGTAAGAGAGTTTGAGGTTTGGCATTGATACTCTTCCAGCATTGTTCTTCCTGCTAAGAATTGTTTTGGCTGTTCGGGGTCTTTTGTTGTTCGGTATGAATTTTTGGATTGCTTCTTGTATTTCATAAAAGAAAGAATTTGGGATATTGATGGATATTTCATTGAATTTGTATATAGCCTTTGGCAATATTGCCATTTTCATGATGTTAATCTTCCCAATCCAGGAACATGGAAGGTTTTTCTACTTCCTGAGATCTGCTTTAATTTTTTTTTCAGATTTTTGAAGTTTTCATTGTAGAGGTCCTTTACTTCTTTGATTAAATTGATTCCTAGGTACTTTATTATTTTTGAGGTTATTGCAAATGGAGTTGCTTCCCTAATTTCAGCCTCTCTCTTTTCATTGTTGGTATAGAGAAAAAGCTACTGATTTTTATGGATTTTTATACACTTTACTTTGCCAAAGTTTTGGATGAGCTCAAGTTACTCGGGAATGGAATCTATTGAATTATCTAGATATAAGATCATGTCATCTTCAAAGAGGTAGAGGTTTACTTATTCTTTCCATATTTGGATCCCCTTTATATTTACCTCTTGCCTTATTGCTCTAGCTAGGAATTCTAATTCTATATTGAAAAGAAGCACTCAAAATTTTTAAAGGAATCTAGCAAAAAATTGTGAAATTATCAAAAGTTCGGGAGCTCTATGTCATTTTTTCCTAAATTAACCATTAGACCTATTAGTTGATTTAAAATTTGTCTGTTATTTTATAGGATTGAGGTTTACAATTTAAATTTATCTTTCAAATTTTATTTTTCATTCTTCTTTGCTATTCCCAGGAATTCTTAATTTTCTCTTTTTATTGTGAAAATACTGTACAGAGGAGTTACAATTACATGGGCAAGATAATGAGTACATTTATTATCAAGCATTGTAGAGGAATTCTTAATTTTCATCTGAACTGTTCAGTTCTTGTATACTGTCATAGTTTATTTCTGCACCATATTTCTATTGTCACAAAGGTCAAGTGGCAAACCAACAGTAATGAACAGTATCTAATAAAAAATCTAGATTTTTTTCTCCCTGAGCCCCTTATCTACCATTAGATATTTCCCATTCTGTAATTTCTTCTCTTTTAGTTTTTTTAAAATTTATTTTAAAAATTATCTTTAAGTAGTGTACAAAGGGATTACCATTCAGCAAATCTGTTTGTGAATACAATACATATAGATCAGTATCACCCCTTTAATTATTCTTCCCCATTCCTTCCTAATCACTCCCTCCCTCCCTTCCTCCCTCCGTCCCTCTGTCCCTCCTTCCTTCCTTCCCTCCTTCCTTCCTTCCTTCCTTCCTTCCTTCCCTCCGTCCCTTCCTCCCTCCCTCCCTTCCTCTCTCCCTCCCTTCCTTCCTTCCTTCTTTCTCTCTCTTTTTTCTTTCATTCTTTTCTTCTTTTGTATACCAGCCCTGATACTTGAACTCAGGACCTGGGTACTCTCCCTGAGCTTCTTTTGCTCTAATATAGCAGTCTACCATTTGAGCCACAGCTCTACTTCCCACTTTTTGATAGTTAACTAAAGATAAGAGTCTCATGGTCTTTCCTGCCTGGGCTGGCTTTGAACCACAGTCCTCAGATCTCAGGCTTTTGAATAGCCACAATTATAGGTGTTAGCCACTGGCACCCAGCTGTACTTTTACTCTTATAGATGAGGTCAATAAATTTTAGAAAAATTATAATGATATTAGATTTTCTACAGACAGTATATATATATGGAAAAATCTCAGAATTGGTCAAATATAATAGCAATAATTTAAAAATTATATGTCAATTGACAAAAAAGTCAATAATATTCTGATATACTAGTGATACATGGAGTGTCTGAACAGGAAAGATCCTCCCTCAATGTGACATACATGCATGCATGAGCAAGTGCACACAGACAAATACAGACACACACATAAAAGCACTGGAATAAAGACTTCAAACTCTGAAAATATTAAGTTGTTGACAAATACATATAAACGTTTTGAACAAATATGGCAAGGTGCATGAATACATGAGAGTATAAACATCTGATTCTGACTGGATTTCTAGAATCTGAGGCTGGTAAATACTAATATAATAAAGTGAAAGTAATGGGGAAAAGCTCCAACACCCCCCCCCCCCCCCCAGCATCCAGCAAGAGACAGAGACACAGGTTGGAAACCAATGACACTATAAGATATGACCAATAATAAAAAGCAATAAGGGAAAGAGAACAGACTTTAAAGCCTAAAGTTGACATTGAACAGAATTAAAGCACACAAAGCAGACAGATCGAGAGAATGTGTAGGGTGGGTCAAATCAAGCCAGAAGAGTTTCTCCTTCAGAGATAGGAAAACATTTTTCCTGTCATACAAAATTGTCAATACATGAAGATAGCAGCAGGCAGCTACACAAGAAGCATATGTGTCTATTATGTCCTGAATCAAAGGATTTTGTGGGTCTTGTATGGCCACAGAATGGACGATCTGAAATTTTCTTTCATATGCAATCAAAAATCACGTCCACAGGTGTTACAGATGCATACTAATTCACTAACAATTTTCCATCAGCTTATTTAGAAATTATACAACTCTGTTTAATACTTCACCAAGATTTTATCCTAAAATAGTAATATTTCTAAATTTTATACAAAAAATAAACATGTCACACTTTCATAAAACTTACAAATCAACAGTATGAATCCAATCTACCAAGTGTTAGAGCACAGCCAATAACTAAGAAGCTCAGCTTTTGAGTCTACCATAAAACAAAAAGATTACTGGAATGAAACAAAACATGGAACACAGTATCACAAAATAATTGAAAGAGGAAAGACTACTTGCTAGATTAGATCCCATCAAGATAGTAATTTGAGAAAGCCATTTAAAACTAACACATTCTAAATTTATATCTTTCACTAAAATGAATTGCAGGAAAAGTAAGTAAATATTTACCAAGTTCAAATAATACCAGATGAGCCAGGCACTGGTGGCTCATGGCTGTAATTATAGCTGTTCAGGAGGCTGAGATCTGTGGATCATGGTTTGATGCTAGCCTGGGCAGATAAGTCTATGAGGCTCTTATCTCCAATTAAGCACCAAAAAGCTGAAAGTGGAGCTGTGGCTCAAGTGGTAGAACAGTAGCTCTGAGCAAAAATGTTCAGGCCCCAGGATACACACACACACACACACACACACACACACACAGACACACAGATGAAAAATACTAACATGGTTGCATGCATAACATCATTTTCAAAGTTTTAAGTTACAAAGTGCAACAAGTCCAAGCCACACCTTTATTTGTGACCATTTTTTGGCTGCTCACCCTTTTCCAAACTCTCGTTCCTGTCTTATGATTCTTACCCACCTGCGGGTCTTATTTCATAGATTTTGAAATTCTTGAAGAATTGGTATAAAACATATCAAACATCTATAAACATTAAGTATAAAATAAGAATGAAAAACAGCTGGATAATATATATCTAACTATAAATGTATTATGTGTATGAATGTGTACATCCACTAGTTTTCATATGCATGAGGAAAAAGGAAATGTTTAGAAAACCTTAAATGTGTATACCCCTGAACAGCAGGATTCCTTAATGACATTGGTTCTCATTTTTTTTCATTTATCTTTCATAATCGTTGAAAACCCTGGGAGATTTTTTAATGCATAATATCTATAGACATTTATTTCATCAAAGTAAAAGCCAAGAACTTTACAAATATTTAAGATTCTATTTAAAACTGCAACAACAAATTAATTGATAACATAATGTGCTTATATAGAAAAATAACACACTTTCCCAGATAAAATTATTGATAAGAGTAGCATTGTGTTACATTATCTTTATTGTCTGTCTGAATAGAATTAGCTAAGTTGTCATATCTCTTATTTTTAAATTTTTATTTTATTGTAAAGCTGCTGCACAGGGGTTACAGTTACATGAGTAAGGTAAGGAGTATATTTCTTGACATTGTTACCTCCTCCTTTATTTTTCTCCTACGTCCCCACTTCCCCCATTTCCCCCACACACACCTGCCCAGAAGTTGTATAGTTCATTTCCAACATAGTGTCTTGTGAGTATCATTGTTTCGATGGGTCATCCTGTGTCCTTGTTTCAGCATTTTGTTATTCCCTTTCCCCTCCCCAAATTAGAAATGCATATACAAGATGCAGGGTACCAAAATCAAATACAGTAACGACAGGGGATATACTATACGTGGAAGAACATACAAAAGAAACAAAAAAAAAATCACATAGTACGATAAAAACAATGACAAAGAAAAACCTCTTGTGTCCATATGTTGGGGTTCATTTCGTTTAGCATCATCTTATATGGTCACATGTACATAGCTTTTGAGCTTTTCTTCTCATCTGACAAGATTATCCTAGATGTATACTAATTATTGCAAATAAAGGAAACCAAACAACCTATATTTCTTTGGGTCTGGCTTACTTCAATTAATAGGATTTTTTCCAAGTCTTTCCATTTCCTAACAAATGTGGCAGTGCCATTCTTTCTGATGGAAGCATAGAATTCCCTTGTCTTGATCCATTCATCTACTGAGGGGCATCTGGGTTGGTTCCATATCTTAGCTATGGTGAATAATGCTGTGATAAACATAGTTGTGCTGGTAACTTTAGTGTGGCCTTGTTTGTGATCGTTTGGGTAAAATGCCCAGAAGTGGGACTGCTGGGGTCATAGGGGAGCTCTGTGTGTAAGAAAGACAGCCTCTTCAGTAAATGGTGCTGTCAAAATTGGCTTAACACCTGTAGGAAACTAAAGTTAGATCCTTTTATGTCACCCTGCACCAGAACCAACTCCAAATGGATCAAAGACCGTGAAGTAAAAGCAGACACCCTGAAAACATTACAAGAAGGAATAGGAGAAACGCTAGGGCTTCTTGGCACTGGCCAAAATTTTCTTAATAAAGACCCAGAAACACAACAAATCCAAGAAAGGTTGGACAAATGGGATTGCATGAAGTTGCAGAGCTTCTGCATGGCAAAGGACATAGCTAGCAAGATCAATAGATCTTGAGAGATCTATTGAGAGATCGGATTGAGAGAAGATCTTCACTAGCCATACACTGGACAAGGACCTCATATCTAAAATATACCTGTAACTGAAAAAATTAAATCCCCTAAAAACAAATTCTCAAAGAAACAACCACTTGATTTAATAAGTGGGCTAAAGACTTAGAGAGAGACTTCTCTAAAAAGAAATAAGAATGGCCTATAGCCACCATGAAGAAATGCTCAACTTCTCTGCCATAAAAGAAATGCAAATCAAAACAACATTGAGATTCCACCTCACTCTAGTTAGAATGTCTATAATCAAGAAATCTAATAACAGATACTGGAGGGGATGTGGCCAAAAGGGAACCCTACTGCACTGTTGTTGGGAGTGTAAACTTCTTTATATCTCTTACTGAATTCAGTCTGCTACATTCTAAACTACCTAGAGAATTAAAGTAAAACTTAGGAAGTAAAATCTTAGTTCCTCAAACAACACTTCAATGATTTTTGCTCTAGTACACAAGAATTTTGTTTTCACCATATATTACTTGTTTTATAGTTTTCTGTGCCTTATCTGTTAAATGGGGAAAGTACTGTTGCTTCATAGAACCTGTGAAGAATATGTAAATGAGCTTAAAAGAGAAATAAGTTTCAGGTACATAAAGTGTAGTTTAATAGTCATTTTTGTAATAGATCAGCTCTTCTTAGTTTAAGTCCTCCGCTTTTTCACTGAGGCCACAATGTAGTACAGAGGCAATAGGCAGGATGCAAGTACATGATGTACCCTTTTGGAAAATGGTGAGCAGTGAAGGCAGGCAAAGTCCAATTTACCAGAATGGGTTTCTGATGCTGAAGATAACCATAGATGCTGGTAGGCTCCAAGCACTGGTATTCTGAAACCAAATGGAAGAGAAGGCCTACTCAGACCTCTGAGAGAATGGAGGTGAGGAAAAGCATGAGTAATGAAATGGAGCCAATGCAACCCTGTAAGTTGACTCAATGCCTCTGATCTATGATGGACCCACAAACACTTACACTCAGGGTAGAGCTGGATGTAGTGCAGAAGGCTGTTGGGGCTGTTAATCTAATATGTAAAAACTGATCTGATGATGTTGATAGTAGAGCATGTAGATCATAGCCCAGACGTGATAGAAATCTTGAAGGGAGAAGGGTGCTCTCCCCAAATTTCATCTCTGAGCACAGATGCTTAACCCACTTAATATGTACAGCCAAAATGACTGATGTTGACATAGGCATTCCAGAAAGACAAAAGGGATTTGATGTCTTTATTTTGAAATGTCAGTTAAGAAGTCTGAAATGTTTATGTTCATAAGAGTAAAAAATGCAATGGAGGGAATGAAATCTAGTAACTATATGAAGAAATAAAAATTAAAGTTCTTGCTGGATGTCAGGGGCTTATACCTGTAATCCTAACTTACTCAGGAGATTGAGATCTGAAGATCTCAGTTTGAAGCCAGCCCACCCAGGAAAGTCCATGAGACTTTTCTCCAATTAACCACCAAAAAGTCTGAAATGGAGCTGGGGCTAAAATGGCAGGTCACTAGCTTTGAGCAAAAAAGTTCAGGGATGATGCCCAGGCTCTTGAGTTCAAACCCCAGGACAAGCACAAGAAAAGAGAGAGAGTAAGAAAAGAAAGAGAAAGAAAGAAAAGAAAAGAGGAAATAAGAAGGGAGAGAAACTTAGATAGGTTAGATAGATAGTTCTTGGAATCAAGTAAATATATGGGTCTTTGGATAAAAATGAACCCCTAGAACCAAGCAGGGTAAAGATGATGCTATACATAGTAACTCTGCCGAACATGGAGGATGAAGATAAATCTTTATTACTAGTACAGGGAAAAACAGAACACATACAAAACCAACAACAGTTACCAAGGTTAGACCTGTTAATAACAAAGAAGAACATTAAATAAACTACTGATAAGACTAAGAGCAAAATAAAAACCTTTCCATCTTTTCTTTAGTAAAACAGAAGATTTGAGAGAAAAATGGAGAAATAAGTAATTTTAATCTACTAAATATGGTCAGAATCAATATTCGTAGGTAGTATGGGCAAAGAAAGATAGGACACCAGGAACATAGTGAAGCTGCTAGGGACTTTATAACCAAATCTTCAATGTTTTTCAGTTTCACAGTGGAACAGTAAACAACAGCATAGGACCATAGACCAGTCCAGGGCACTAATGAGATGTATTTTGCATAGACCAGTCCAGGACACTAATGAGATGTATTTCGCAAACCACTGGATGTGAAGAGATAAGTAAACAGAAGACAAGGAAAAAAAGAAGAAAATTTAGCTTATAAATCAGAATTCAAAAATGTGAAGACTTAATGTTAAGAAAATAGTTTACAAAATCAACAAGTGAAAAACGATTCATTATAAATTATTATATGTGTTAAACATACAGTTATAAAACTAGTTTATTGAGTGTATTCATGGAGATAAAAAGTGCTCAGTGTGATGGCACACATCGGGAAGGCTAAGGCAGGAAAAATCTCGAGCTTGAGGACATAGGCTATTATAGCAAGTTCCAAATCAGCTTAACTAGCAAGACTGTCTTAAGAAAAGAACTAAAGAGGCAAATGAAGATGAAGTTGCCATTATACAAATAAAAAATAAATGATGCAACAAAATGAAGATGAGACAGATAATATTACGTAGAAATTAAAACATCTTGGAAGTGAAGACTGTAGTGACTGAAGAAGCAAAACTAATAAAATCTCTAGCAAATGAAGTCATTGTATTCAATGTACATTATGTAAAAACACAACTGTGTCACTTGTGGGGAGGGATAGGAGAGGGAGATGCATTGTACTCATAACCTGACTTAATAAAATTGTAACCTCTTCATACAGCTGCTTAACAATAACAAAAAACCCTGCCAGAGTAGACGTAGCTGAGAGGAAGTTGGGTAATTGTAGATATTCAGAAAGTGGTTCAAAGAGGAAAAAGATTAAAAACCACATTTGCATAATCAAGAGATAAAAAGACAAAGATAATTAGCTTTTGACATTTCTACTCAACTTCATACTGGAGATCCAGTCTTGGCAACTAGGGAGAAAAAAAACAACTACCTAGAAATCCAATGCAATACCTGTCAATTTCCCAACAACATCCTTTAGTGAAATAGAAGGAGCAATCCAAAAGTTCATATGGAATAATAGAAGATCCCAAAAAGCAAAAAAAAAAAATCCTTAGCAGGAAGAACAGTACTAGAGGAATATTAATACCAAACTTCAAACTATTATAAAGCTATAGTTATGAAAAGCAAACAAACAAAAATGATGAGACAAAGGGGGAACCAGTGCAACAGTGATACTCACAAGACAATATGTTGGAAATAATCTGGGCAGATGGGGGGAAGGGAAAGCGGGAGAAAAATGAGGTGGAGGGGGCAACAAGTTTGACAAGAAGTGTACTCACTACCTTACTTATGTACCTGTAACCCCTATGTACATCACCTTGACAATAAAATTAAAATTAAAAAAGCAAACAAACATCTTGGTACTGGCACATGAACATTCCTGAGGACCAATGGAATAGAATTGAAGACTCAGAAATGAACCCACGGAGCTATGGCACCTAATCTTTGATAAGGGAGCCAAATAAAACAGGATAAAAGAAAGACAGCTTCTTCAACAAATGGCGCTGGCAGAATTGGCTACACACATGCAGAAAATTGAAGTTGATCCTCATATATCACCCTGCACTATTCCAAATGGATAAAAGACCTCAATGTAAGATCAGATATCCTGAAAATATTACAGGAAAGAATAGAAACACTAGGGATCATTGGCACAGGTAAAAACTTTTTAATAAAGACCCAGACTAAATGTGGTATATATACACAATGGAATTCTATGCCGCCATCAGAAAGAATGACATTGCCCCATTTGTTAGGAAATGGAAAGACTTGGAAAAAATTATATTAAGTGAAGTAAGCCAGACCCAAAGAAACATAGGTCCCATAGTTTCCCTTATTTGCAATAACTAGTATATGTCTGAGTCAAGCAGAAAAGGTCAGATAAGTTGATGTTAGGGAAATGAACCCTAAGATATGTATTCAAATGTTTTTTCTTTCATGTGATTGTTTCTAACACATTTATAAGATTATTTCTTTGTTGTTTTGTATGTCCCTCCCCCATGGTATAACCCCTGCCTTCACTGTATTTGATGTCGGTATAATTTGTGGAGGGGAAGGGAAAAAACAAATCATTTAAATAGGGATACAGGTGGACCCATTGCAACAATGAGGTATACAAGTCGTTATGTTGAAAACGAACTTTACAACTTTGGTGTGGGAGGAGGGCGGCGGGGGGGGGGGGGGGGGGGGGGGGGGGGGGGGGGAGAGGCAGGACGGGAAAGGATGGGAAGAGGAAACAAAGGAGGAGGCTACAATGCCAATGCTTGATAAGTACAATGCTTGATAAGAAATATACTCATTATCTTGCCCATGTAATTGTAACCCCTCTGTACAGTATTTTCACAATTGAGAAAAAAAAAAAAGAAAAGCAAAAAAAAAAAAAAAAAGACCCGGACCAAGAAACATAACAAATAAAGGTTGGGTAAATGTGATTGAATTAAATTGCAAAGCTTCTGCATGACAAAGGACATGACTAACAAGATAAGAGAAGATCTTCACTAGCTATTACATATTATATATCATACTTCTTACTTATCAAAAATATACCTAGAGCTCAAAAATTACTCCCTCCCAGAAAAAGACAAACCCTCAGAGAAACAACCACCTCATTAATAAGTAGGCTAAAGACTTAAAAAGAGACATCTCCGAAGAAGAAATAAGAATAGCCAATAGACAAATGAAGAAACGTTCAACTACTCTGGCCATAAAAGAAATGCTGGAGGTGATGTGGCCAAAAGGGAACACTATTACACTGTTCATGGGAGTGTACACTTGTTCAGCCACTATGGAAAGCAGTATGGAGGTTCCTCAAAAGGCTAAACATAGAGCTGCCGTATGACCCAGCAATCCGACTACTGGGTATTTATCCAAATGACCACAAGCAAGGCCACACTAATGCTAGGAGCACAACTATGTTCACTGCAGCATTATTTACCATACCTAAGATATGGGATCAACCCAGATGCCCCTCAGTAGATGAATGGATCAAGAAAATGTGGTATATATGCACAATGGAATTTTTTGGAATTTCATAAGGAAATGGAAAGACTTGGGGAAAAATCGTATTAAGTGAAGTAAGCCAGACCCAAATGGTTTCCCTCATTTGTAATAATTAGCATATGTCTAGGATAGTTCTAGCAGAGGAACACAATAGCAGAGTAGGTATGTACACATGACCCTATAAAATGATGCTAATTGAAATGAACTCCATTATATGGAAACAAGTGGTTTTATTTTTATTTTTTAGTGTACTATTTACAGTTAATCCTTTTTTCTTTTTTTTTCCTTTTGTTTATCCCCTGTTGTCACTTTTCGATTTTGGTATCCTTTGTCTCATATATAAGTTTATCTGATTTAGGGATGAGAAGGGGAATCAGAAATAGTGAAACAAAGAAGAGAGTGTGAACCAATGCAGCAGTGATACAAGACACTCTTGTTGGAAATGAACTTTACAACTTGGCAGGGAGAGGAGAAGGGGGAGGGAAAGAGGGAGAAAACCAGGGAGGAGGTAACAATGTTTGAGAAGAAATGTACTCATTCCCTTACATACGTAACTGTAACCCCTCTGTGCAACTCCTTTACAATTTAAAAGAAAAAGAAAAAACATCTATACATATTGGAAGAAAATATATTTATATTATATATATATATACATATATATATATATATATGTTCTAAAATGAAAGATCTTGTATGTCAAAATTCAGGGAACCCAGACACATAGAAAACTATTAGAACTAATGAACCAGTTTTAAAACAGATGCAAGATTGATACTAAAATCATTTTAAATATAGATTGGCAATGACCATCTGAACATGAAATTAAAACAATTCCATTTATGGTAATATCAGAAAAGACAATTTTTACTTCAGAGCTTTACTTCAAAGTAAATGTTTTTTAAAGAAATATATAATAAAAAAGAAATATAAATCTGTTCCCTGAAAACTACCTCACATCCTAAATGATAATACGGGCATCGGTTAGACATAATAAACCAATGAACTTGAGAGTCCTGAATGAAAATCATGCATTTTTTTGCAACTGATTTTCAGAAAGGACATCAAGACTGTCCACTTGTGGAAAAATTGTCTTCTGAACAAATGGGACTGGGACAATAAGAATCCACCTTGTAAAATTTGAATTATTTACAAAAATAATCTCTAAATCACTTAAAGACCCATCTGTTTAAAAAAAAAAAAAACCACTGTAAAATTAGAAGAAAGAATAGCAGTGACCCTTGAACTAGGTGATGTTCCCTTGGGTTACGTAAAGCACCCACAATAGAAGACAAAGCAAGTAATTTGGACTTGCTTGAAATTAAAAAAGTTTGTGATTCAAAAACCAATACGAAAAATTAGGTAAATCACAAAATGGGAGAAAATATTCACAAATTATACCTTGACAAGGTTATTTGAACCTATGCACACAACAAGAATAAAACTGACATTGGAGCCGGGTGCCAGTGGCTCATGCCTGTAATCCTCAGGAGGCTGAGACCTGAGGATGGCAATTCAAAGCTAGCTCAGGCAGGAAAGTCTGTAAGACTCATCTCCAATTAACCTCCAGAAAATTGGAAGAGTTGCTGTGGCTCAAAGTGGTAGAGTGCTAGCCTTCACTCCCAGATACTGTAAGTCCCACAATCAGCCACCAAAAAAAGTGACATTAGATTCTTAAAATCAGCATCGAGTACAAGAAGACACATCCTAACTGGGTGATGTTGAAGGCTTTTCCTTTTGGCACACAGTCAGGAAAAATACTGCATGTTCTCATAGGGGAAAATTCATCCCAAATCAATCCATTGACTCATAAAATACCCAGAGCGTACTTTCTCATAGAACCCACTAAGACAGTTCTCAAATTCTTAATGGGAAATAAGGACCAAAAATAGAAAAGCACACTCATTTGATTTTTATAAAACAACTAGAATAAGATATGACTTGTTATTGATGTGAGATTAATTTATATTCATTTTTAACTCAGAAAGAATAAACACTATAATGGGTTTATTTTTCTAATGTATTAATCATAGAAATACATCATATATTTAAACATTGAAATATTGACAACATTCTGCCAAATATTTACAAGTATCTACAGAGAGTAATTAGTTAAATTCATACATTAAATATATTAAATTTCTCAAAACATTTAAATGTTGATTACAAACTTAAACACTTCTAAATCCTTCATTAGGATCCCTTTGAATATATCAGAGCTACTTAAATGCTCTCAAATCTATCAATGATAAAATGATTATAGACCTAAGCAGATAATTGGCAAAACCCAAGTATAGAGTATTTGTGCCAGGGATTTATAAATTATTTCTTTTCATTATATATTTAGTCTATTAAACATAATATTTTGATACAGGAAGAAACTTGGCAGACCCACTCTCTTGCATGGTAAGTTTTGTGTGTATGCTAAGATCACCTGAAATCTACTTCTTAGCAAATTTCAGGATAGGATACAGTATTCTTAACTGTGGTCCCCGTGGTCTACACTAGATATCATATCTAGACTCATCCTACATGATTTCAACTTGACCTACATCTTCCCCTTCCATGTCAACTCCTCTACCTCTAGTAACCATCCATCTACGGGCTTCTATGCCTTCAGTTTCTGTGCCCAGCTTATGTTGCATATCAAATGGATTTCAGATTTATCCATGTGGTTTCTAAGAGAGGATTTCCTCCCCCCCCCCACCCTGTTGTTATAAAGGTGATAGACAGATGGTCTTTTTGGACCCCTTCCCTTGTTCTCTCCCAGTTTTTCCTTCCTATCCCCCCCGCCACAAATTATATAGCTTTTTCAACCTAGTGTCTAGTAAGTACCATGGCTGCATTTGTTCACACTTTGTTTCTCCAGAGGATTTCTTTTTAAAGGATAAATAATATTTCTTTGTATGCATATACTATTTTAACTTTTTTTATTGTGAAAATACCATACAGAGGACTTCCAATTACATGGGCAAGATAACGAGTACATTTCTTAGCAAGCATTGTTGCCTCCTCTTTGTTTCCCCTTCCCATCCCTTCCCATATTATTTTCTTTATTCTTCCATTTGTTGGTGGATATTTAGGTTGCTGCCATGTCTTAGTTATTTTAAACAATGCTACTGGAAGTGGTGCTGTGGCTCAAGTGGTAGAGCACTTGCCTTGACTTGAAGAGCTTAGGGATAGTGCCCAGGCCCAGAGTTTAAGCCCCACGACTGACAAAAATAAGTAGATAAATAAAAATAATGCTACAATGAAGAAAGGAGTACAGATATCTCTACCAGGTACAGATTTCACCTCCTCTAGAAATATACCCAGAAGAGCAATTCCTGCATTTAAAATTTTTCTAAATGTAAAATTTTTGTAAATCTATACTGTTTGCATCATGACTATACCAGTGTACTTTCCAAACAAATGATATGCAAGGCATCTCTTTTCTCCACATCCTACCAATATTTTTTATTTCTTGTCTTCTTGATAATAACTTAGCCTTTTTGAAGTGCTATCTCATTCTATCTTGACATACATTTTGTATATTTATTGTATACTTCAGGATTATTTTATACTGTTCATATGAAAATTGCTTTCAAAATGAAGTTTAATATTTTTACTTTCCTAAGTGTTTGTTACTTTTTCAGACCTCAGATTAAAGAGGTGCTATGTAGCAGTACATGAGATTACTTAAATAGCTTAAATTGTCTGGGATGTGTGATGCTGAGTTTCTTTTTGTACTAAAGCTTTATTTGCTATATAATGAGGTTTTCTTCATCTGAGCCTATCATATTGAGTATGACACTGCTCTTTTTGCGAGAATTACATTTTTTAAGATTTGTATAGCCACATATCTGCCTATTGTTCTATTTTATCAAAGGCATCATAGGCATTTGGTTTAAGATTTTCTCTTAGATTTATAAGAAGAAATCTAAAGCATCGAGACATTCTGATATTAGCTAAAAGGTCAGAATAGGCCCATAAATAGACTCAAGCAGATATATGGAAACCTATTTTATTGACGTTACTAATCAGTGTGGGAAATGATGATCTATGAAATATCTGAATCTTGGAAATTGGCATCCCTACAAAATGAGCTTATTATCACACCTTACATAAGGTAACTAATGTTTTGTGCATTAAAATTTAAGTTTGTAAAGCATAAATGAACAATGTGATGAAATATATAGTTTATAACATTGAGATAGGAAAAGATTTCTTAACATAAAAGTTAATATGACAAAGAATAGTATTGATACATTTCATTGTATTGATACTTAAAATTCTCCACAACATACAGCACCAAATTCATGTTTGATCAAACAAACTAGACACAATACAGTGACAACAGAAAGCAGTCCTTTTATACCAGCACACATTCATACCTGCGTTTTGACTTGATCTAAATCCCTGTACCAAATGCAGCAAATGTGTCTAGTGTGGGGCCACTATGAGGAGGCAAAATACACTTTTTAAATTTTTGGCAGTTAAAATAAGTTTTCTGTAATGTATAACTCTCCATAATTCATATTAATTGTGGAGTTTACCTCATTCCCACACTCTGCTTTGTTTCCAGCCTGGAAACATGCATGATGCCTCTCTCTTGCTTCTTCTGGCTTCTTTTGGCTTCTCCTCCTCCAGGGAGGAGTGAGAAGAAAGGGGAAATGGGGACAAATACAGGCCCAATGTCTGAACTCAACTAAGAAGTTAAGGGTTGCTGGGAATGCTTCTAAATATACAGGTGTCTGAGCTGACAGTAGGCCTCTTCAGAGAACACCACATCTGACAGGTAAGTTCTTCTCTAAGCACCCAGTTCTCTAACATATTTTTTTTTCATTTTTGATCAGAACTGCTTGAAATAAAATTTACCAACTTAACTATATCTCTTTAAAGCACAACCTGGAACAATGTCACAGATAATGAATCCAAATATGGAAAACTCAGTAGATGTGTGGTGGATCTTGTCAACATGTAGATCTCAATGAAATGGTACACAGTTGACACCAACATGTGAACTGTACTCATGAAACACGTGTCCCCATGACTAAACTCCTACACATCAGTAAGTCAGTGATCAGTGCAAAAAAAGTTGTTTGATTACACAGCTGGTAGCTCAACACTATACTAATTAAAAAGTCATTTGAATTAACCTTGTTTTTGTCTTAATTGCAGAATGAGTTGGCATGATTTTCAAAGGAGTAACTTATTATTCAAAAATTCAATTATAAATAAAAGGACATATTCTAAGAGGAGCCAAAGATGTAACAAAGAAAGCTGGCAGAAGCTTCATTCTGTCAAGATTACAGAATATAATTTAAAAAATTGGATCACCATGCTTAAGATTGAGCAATCTTCCCTTGCAAAAATGATAAGAAAACTCATTGTGATTTAAATAAATAATCAAGGACCATACGGAAAAAGTACAGGGAAAGAATTAAAGATGTGTATTTGAAAAATTTTTTTTCTGGCAAGTTGTGGTTATTGTATAAGCTTTAAAAATTGTAATTTTGATTCTTTCATTCTAAGTACTTGTAAGAAGTAATTTTTTTCATTCTAAGTAGTTTTTTTCATTTTTTCTTTCTAAGTAGTTCTTGTAAGAAGTTTGGGATTTTAATATTGTATCATTTTCTTTTAAGAGAGGGGTACAAATGTTAACTGGCATACCAGAAATCTTGGCTCCACTACTCTTTTGCAGAAAAATTAGAAAAATCTGGGAGAAAATATTGCCACATAGTAGGTGACTGACAAGAATAATACACAAGACAAATCAAGAGCTAATTAGAGCTGAAATGAGATGAATATCTATAAAGTCTGTTGTTTGTACCATGATAGGGCAGTAACGACAGGACTTTTTTATGATATGCCAGTACTGAAAAACAGAAAATGCAGAGCTGGCAACTGTGGCTCATGCCTGTAATCCTAGCTATTCAGAAGGCTGAGCTCTGAGGACTGTTCTTTGCAGACATCCCAGGCAGGAAGTTTATGGGGCGCTTATCTCCAATTAACCACCAAAAATCTACAAGTGGAGCTATTGTGCAAGTGAGTGAAAAAGCTAAAGGACAGTACCCAGGCCTTGACTTCAAGGCCTAGTGCTAGCACACACACACACACACACACACACACACACAAAACCAGAAAATTAGTGTTTCCAATATTACATCAGTTATATACATGTACCCAGAGAAGAAGTAGTTTAGACTATTCAGCTGATTGTAAAGCTAAATCAATCTTTCTCCAGAGGTTAAAAGCAAACCAGAAATTAAACACACACATACACCACCACCACCAACAACAATGCAGGTGGGAAGCTATGTTTTAGAGGCACCAAATCTCTTCCATCTTCACCCTGACTATAAAGTGAAGGTTACCTGCTCACTCATGGGTTAGTCTCATATCCAGTAGAACCCCTATTTTCCACTTAATTTAGGAAAATTCGTTGTGACAGTCTGACGACAATGAAAATTAAAACAAGCCAGAGATTAAAGAAACTCCTTATTGTTATTGGTTGAAAATGTATTTTCATAACTTTGGTGGGATTAGCTGGGTACCAGAAGCTCATGCCTGTAATCATAGCTAATTAAGCTGAGGATCTTAGTTCAAAGCCAGTCATGGCAGGAAAGTCCATGAAACTTTTATCTCCAAATAACCACCAAAATGTCAGTAGTGGAGCTGTGGTCCAAGTGTAGAGTGCTAGCTTTGAGCCAAAAAAGCTCGGAGACAGTGCCTAAGTCCTGGTTCAAATACTAGGACCAGTGTGTACACACACGTATACACACACAATCACACACATATAACCTTTGGTGGGAAGGAACAAAGTATAGTAGTGAATTTGCTACCTCTACTCTTCAAAGCAGAGCACCATAGGCAGCTCCACTGTTGGTGGGTGTAGCAGCTGCATCCCACAAATGGATATATGGAAAACTCCAATGACATTTACTCCAGAGAGCTCCATGAAATGTGAAGTACCTGGCTGATGCAACAGCCAGAAGCTCTGGCGATCCCAGTCTCCAGATAGTGGAAACAAAAGGAAAAAATAGTAAGAGAGACTTCTACCTTCAGTTCTTGATTCTCAATAATCAGTTTCTGGAAGTGTGTTTGCATGAACTGATGTTTTATAACATACAGAATTATACCACACCTCAGAAGATTTTTCTCGCCTTGGTATTATTTGGATTTCCTATCAAGCCAGTAGCTTTGAAATAATGGGAAGCACAGTAAGACTAGGGAGCTCTGGTTAAGAATTGTTATGTTTCAGGCTGGGCACTGGTGGCTCACGCCTTTAATTCTAGCTACTCAGGAGGCTGAGATCTGAGGATCGCAGTTCAAAGCCAGCCCGGGCAGGAAAGTCTGTGAGACTCTTATCTCCAATAAACCACTAGAAAAACCAGAAGTGACACTGTGGCTCAAGTGGTAGAGTGCGCCCCTTGAGCTGAAGAGCACAGGGACAGCGCCCAAGCCCAGAGTTCAAGCCCCACAACCAATAACAACAACAACAAAATTGTTATGTTTCTTTTGTCACAAAATACATTCCATGATTAGAAATAATATTGTGTAGTATAACTTGGCAATCAGTAAAACAGTCTGAAGCCCATAAGTGATTGTGATAAAATACTTGGTTCAGAGAAGACAACTTTAAGTCTAATTAACCTCTTCCCACACTATGATGGAATAAGTTCAGTCTAATTAACTCATCTTGCTACTAGGTAGCAAGGACCTTCCAAAGAGGTGCCATGACACAACTTAACATTGGCTTCTATCATTAGTAGATAATTAACAGTGATGATGGCTGTAAAGATGTGTATAGCTAAACTCAAGTGTAGCTTATATCACTTGTCATATTCTTTCCTGCCTTGATGTTGAGATGAATCACAGATTAGATTATCAGAAAAGTACATCTTTATTTGAACATGTGGATATCTGCATTTATCTAAATGTAAATGTCAGTGGAAACACTAGAGAATTCATCAATATTGGAAATAAAACACAAATAACTTTTGTAACTCTTAGCATTTCATATTGTGTATTAAAGCAGTACAAGTATGCGGGACACAGTGGTGGCTGTGCCTTTGGTGCTAGCTCTGTGGAGGATCTCTGAGGGAGGATCATAAATGCCCAGGAGTTCAAAGGCAACCTGGACAACATAGTGAAACTCCATCTCAAAGACAACAATAAACAAAAATAGAAATTTTAGTCTTGCTGCAAAAATTATGAAAACAATATTTTTGTAAATATGTACCAAGAAAGTAATAAAGACCAAGGAAAGTAATAAATAAAGGAATAAGTTGAATAACTGGGTACACAATCTACTCAGATTCATAGATCTTATATGTACATGTAGCAATAAGCACTAATAGGAAAGTATAACAAAAACATAACAAATCAATTGAAATTGCCAGCTCTTTATAACAGGAATAATTAAATTTATAAAATTTAAAATTTTTTACCAAGCACCATAAATAAACAGGCCCATATTGTTCTACCATAGACTTTGTATAAGCAATAAACATCCTGTGTCTGCAGTTCCATGAAATCCCAACAAAATTTATCTTCAACTTTACAAAACAATTACAAAAATACCTAAGTTAAAATACTGAAAAATAATCTGAGAAAAAACAGTGGCTTGCCTTAGCTGAGATTGAAATACATTATAAAACAAGAGCTATCAAAAATATGTATTACCGGTGCATAATAACAAAGGAGAATGGGAAGTGTACAAGTCCATACTTGAACCAATTGTATAGGGGAAACGTATTTCCAGTAAAATTAGACTTTTTAATTAAGACGTTTGACAAATAATTAGTAGGATGATGAATATTCAAATAAATAGCCATTCCAAGAAAATATGGATTGCTACCTCATATCAAATAAACTATTGCTGATACCACAAAGTACTAATAGATTAGTAAATATTTTTATAATCTTGGTTGGAGAATAAACTTTCTAAGTTTGTCTTAAGCCTCAGAAAACAGAAAAAGCTTAATGCTTAAAAAAATGAAGCTTAACCAGGCGCCCAGTGGCTCATGTCTGTAATCTTAGATACTCAGAAGGCTGAAGTCTGAGAATCTCATGGCTCAAGGGTAGCCTGGGCAGGAAAGTCCAGAAGCCTTTTATCTCCAATTAATCACCAGAAAAGCATAAAGTGGAACTGTGGCTCAAGTGGTCCAGCACTAGCTTTGAGCACAAAAGCTCAGGAAAAATGCTCAGGCCCTGAGTTCCAGAGAGTGCAGGAGGGAAAAAGAGGTAAACATGGAAGGACCTAGGGAAGGGAAGAGGGAGGGGAGGAGGGTAAGAAGAGAGAGGGGAGTGAAAGGGAGAGGAGAGGGGAAGGGGAGGAGAGGTAGAAGGAAAAGAGACAGGAGAGAAGGGAGAGAAACTTGAAAAAAAATATCATGAAAAGCTGGGAAGTCAAAGACAAATTGGAAAACTATTTGCAGCAAAACTATAACACATGAAAAATAGTCTCATGAATAAAGAAATGCTATAAAATATGAATAGTCTTTTCCCTTATCAAGCTGACAAAGATTGAAGTTATTGACAGACTCCAACTTGCAATTTGAGCAGCAGCAAGTCCCTTTACACAATATTATCGAGAGTGTAAAACAAATAACTCACCTTAGGAGAGCAGTATAGCAGTTTATATTAAAATATAAAATACTTCACTTTGGAACAACCTTCTGGGACTTTACCCTAAGGAGATATGTGCACATTATTGCTCTATTTACAATATTGAAAATGTGAAATAACCTTATTGTTCATCAATAAGAGAGTGGTACAGTAAATCATAATGTAGAAATTTCATACAGTTCTTAAATGGAATACATTTATTCACTAGAAAGGTCTTGTTAAAATACAGACTGTGTAGTTGTAATAGGCTTTAGCCTTCTTTCTGAATACTCAAAAGCATTTCCACTCTCTTACCTCTAAAGAAGGTAACAAAATCTATACATTTGCATCTTTAAGAAAAATTAAATGCAGCTGGGAGCCAGTGGCTCATGCCGATAATCCTATCTACATAGGAGTTTGAGATCAGGAGGCTGGTGGTTCGAAGCCAGACTAGGCAGAAAAGTATGAATAAGTCTGTCTGCAATTAGCCAGCAAAAAACCAGGTTTAAAGCAGTAAAGCATTAGCCATAATCAAGAAAGCCAAGTGAGACCACAAGGCTATGAGTTCAAGTCAACTAACACACTAGCATGGGTAGACATTGTGATATATTAATATTATATATTATTGTTTTTAAGTATATTACATATAATACGTTATATATAACATGTTATATGTAATAAGCACCAGTGTATTGTATAATATAGTATTTATATATCACACTTATATATATTTTTTATTTTACATCAACTTTATTCTCAGAGCAACCTGTGTGAATTAAAGCCTCACATTGCCAACTGCTTTATATAATACAGAATTATATATATATTTCTATATAATATGTAATGCTACATATGTAATTTACATATCATGTATAATTATGTATAATGTATGTAGTTACATTGTATATACTATAGTATGCATGATTATATGTCATTAACATTGTATATAGTCTATATGATAATAGTATATATTATATGTAGCATATTATATATCATTTATTATTGTTACATATTAATATGTACATATTGATATTAATATTCTGTGGTATTATTGCTTATATGTTTAAGTGTGCACATATCAAGTTAGACTTGGTAGTTCATGCCTATAATCTCAGCACTCAGGAGGCAGAGGCCAAGGATTGGGTCAGCCTAGGCTACATCGCAGGACCCCTATCTCACAAAAATAAAAGTAGGACTGAGGATGTGGCTTGAGTGTTGAAGCACTTCCTTAGCAAGTTTGAGGCTCTGAGTTCAAACCCTAACATTGCTCCCCAGAAGAAAATAAAATAGATGACAAATAAAAATGTGCATTCCACACTTGTTTATTCTCAATAGAGTTTTGCAATCTGAACATCTTTGGGTAACTACTTCTAAAATAAACACAATATCAAAAACAGGATAGTCTGAGCTCTCTAGACACTACGGGTGGTCCTTTCTAGTCACTACTCTATGTATCCTTTTAGGAGGAGTGATGAGTTTGGCTGCTTTGTCTTTTAAATAAAGGTAATAGCTCCCCTAATAATAATGAAGTACATGTGCTTTTGTGCCTGGCTTCTTTTGCACAGTACTGTACACCTGAAATGCACCCACATGGCTGATGTTTGCCTCCTAGTGTGTGATTGCACCTCAGTATATCTCCATCGCCCCTCTAGAGGCTTTGGACTACTGGCAAGGTTGTTGTAATCTGTAGTGCTACTGTTGTTAAGTAGTGCTGCTGTGGATTTTCTTGGACCTGTCTTTTGGGAGTCCTACATCTTTGTTTACTAAACAAAGAGTGGAATTACTATATCCTAGAACAATAATGATCAGCTTTGGTATTCATTTCAAATACATATCTGTGACAGTGAGTTTGTGAATTACTTTTCCTCCTCTACATTCTCTCAAAACTTGGTATTTTCTCCCTCCCCGCCCCTCCTCACTCCCACCCTCCCCCCCCCCCCCCCCCCCCCCGTGTGTGCACTGGGATTTGAACTTAGGGCCTCACACTTGCTAGGCAGCCAATCTATCATTTAATCCATTTCTGCAGCCCATTTTTGCTTCTATTATTTTTCAAATATAGTGTCATTTTTTTCCCTGAGCTAACCTGGACCACAATCTTCCTGTTTATGTCTCCTGAATAGCTAGGATGAAGGCACATGCTACGACTTCTGGCGTGTTTGTTGAGATGGGTCTTTTTTCCTGTGCTGGCCTACAACCACGATCCTCCTAATCACCTCCTGAGTAGCTCTGATTACAGGCATGAGGCAGTACACCTGGCTCCACCCTCCATATTTCTTGACTTTCATTTTAGCAGTCTGGTGGGTATAGTGCCACTTGCTTTCACAGCATATGTGAAACACATAAAGACATTTGGTCTTCATTTGACTTTAAGAATTATCTATCTTCCATATGGTCACAACATCTTTTATTTAACTGTTTCCTCATGGCAGAGAAATCTTTAAAAATGGGATGTACCCTGGGCTACTTTCCTGGAAATGAAGATTTAGGCTACAAACCCACATATGAAAAAATAGTGGTGAATAATTGCAAGTGTCTTCCAAATATGACTGGCATGTATTCTTACCAGTGATAGTAATAGTGCCTAGCTCTATCTTCACCCTCAACAGAGAAGTTAGACTCTTAAAGCTTGTATGGCAAAGGAGGAGGCAACAATGCTTGATAAGAAATGTACTCATTACCTCTCCCATATAATTGTAACCCCTCTGTACAGTATTATCACAATTTAAAAAAAACTTGTATGGTTTACATTTTATATCTTTGATTCCTTGCCTGGTAAAAAAATTTTTTTGGTTTCTGTCTTTAACTACTTTTCCTGAGTTACTGTCTTTCTAAATCACATGTAGGGGTGCCGTATGTATTACAGAATCTACCTTGAATGACTATGTTGTAAATACTCTTCTAGTTTTTTGTATATTAATAAAGCAATGTAGCATACTGGTTAAGCAAATAGATTTTCGAAGTTCAGTTGTAAATCTTGTTTTTACAAGATTTCCAGAGGTCTCACTATATTGTACAATCTATCCAACACTGGGTAAGTTTGGTGAAGTTATTTAGCTCCTTCAAAACCTGTTTTACTTTCTATGAAGTATGGATATCATTTTCCCCATGATGAGGAATTGTAAGAATTAAGTGTCAAGTACACAAACTCATTGCATATGAACACTGATATTTGTTTCACAACTTTGATTTCCTAAGCAGATGTGAAGACTTTAGTTTTGATGTAATCTTCTTTCTCATCACCTCTTAGTCTTGTGTCATCCTCTGATAGTAACTATTGCTCTTTGGTTTCTTCTGGTATTTATACAACTTTAAGTTCTTAGATTTATCAAACCATATAAAGTTCATTTTTCATATGCTGTAGGGGTTTACTTCATCTTCTCCCAAGTGGAGAGCCAAACTCTCAAAAGCCATCTTTTTCTAATAATGATTTCACAACTCACACACTTTAAATGTCACCGTTTTAATACAAAAATCAGATTTGTACTTGGATCTATTCCTGTTTCTAAGTTCCCTTTCCTGTTCCAATTGATCTATATCCTCATTTTTTATATTGACACCACATTATTTAAAGGTTTTGTGGTGGTTTTTACATCTCGGTAAATCTCTTTTTGCTAATACTCTTTATAATATGTTTCAATTACTATTGCAATTTATACCTTCAAGTAAAATGTGGAATCAACTAATATAAACTCCTTTATTATGACTCCTTAATTTCTTACTGGTTCATTTTATTTTATTTCTTTTTCCATTTTTTCTTTTTTTTATTGTGAAAATACTGTACAGAGGGGTTACAATTACATGGGCAAGATAGTGAGTACATTTCTTTTTTTTAATTTTTATTTTTTGTGAACATACTGTACAGAGGGGTTACAATTACATGGGCAAGATAATGAGTACATTTCTTATCAAGCATTGCAGCCTCCTGGTTCATTTTATTTTAGTTTGATCTGCTCATCTTTTCATTGATGTTTTGTTTGAAAGAATTCATCTTCTAATTTTTCCAATTCTTTGCTTACCACATGTGGCCATGTGGTAAGTTTTCTGCAGGGGAATGTGAGTTCAGATTTTATATATCATCCAGAAATGACTGGATAGGAGCCAGACTAAGGGCTTCTCTGCTCTGGAATAATGAAATATGTATTTGGCCTCTGACCCGTGTTATAGGCACACAGCTACTAAAACCCTTGAAATCCTGTGACAGATAATTTGTATGCTAATTAGATAACTTCCTTGCAAGTATGAGGTCTTAAGTTCAAACCTCAATACATCAAAATTGTTTTTTCTAAAACCTGGTGGCAGATGACTGTAATCCTACCACTCTGGAAGAAAGACAAAAAGATCAAGAGTTCAATGCTAGCATGGGCCAAATAGTAACCCTCTTTCAAAAACAGAATTCATTTTTAAGCTATTTTGAAATATACAGTCAATTGCTGTAGCTATGAAACACTAGAAGTTAATCCTCCCCTGTAACTATATTTTTTGTGTCTGTTGCCAACCCTTCCCTAGCCTTCCCTCCACTCTAGTAGGCCCCTAGTGACCATACTCTGTACTATGAAATCTACTTTTTAGTTTCAACATATGAATGGGTGTGTGTAACATTGGTTTTTATGTGTCTGAGTTACCTCAATTGACGTAGCCTCCGGTTCCATCCATTTTGCCAGCAATAATAGCATTTTGCATCATTTATGGCTAAACAGTATTCCATTGGGGATATACATGCATTTTCCACATTTATTTATCATCGAGGATACCTAAGTTGGTTCATATTGTAACTGTTCTGGGTAGTGCTGCAATAAACAGGAGTATCCATAGCACTTTTGATTTTCTTTCCATTGGATGTATACCCACTAGCGGGATGGCTAGATTGTATAGTAGGTCAACTTGTTTTTTGGAAAAATCTCTATATTGCTTTCATAATGTCTGCATTAATTTACATTCCCACCAGGAGGGTATAAGTGTTCCCTTTTATCCTTGCTAGAATTTCTCTTGCTTTTTGATAATAGCCATTCTAACTGAAGTAAGAGGATGTCTTCTTGTGGTTTTGATTTGCATTTCCCTAATGTTCAGTGACATTAAGCACTTCTGAATATACATTTGGCCAATTGTGTTTCTTTTGGAATATATCTAGTCATATCACTTGACCATTTTAATTCTGGGCTCTTTGCTCTTGTACAGTGTGGAGCTGAGTTTCTTATACATTCTGGATATTAATCTCATTTGGGATGGATAGCTTACAATATTTTTTCCTCGATTGCTTCTTTGCTCTCTGTTGAGTATTTTCTTTGCTGTTCAGAAGCTACTGAGCTACCCCTTTTGTCTATTTTGCTTTTATTGCTTATATTTTGGGGATCTTATTTGGAAAATCTTTGTTTATACCAATGTCCAGAAATGTTTTTATTTCTAATAGTTTCATGGTCTGGACTTATGTTTAAGTCTTTCACCCAATTTTTAATTGATTTCCTAGAACTGGTAAGAAGAAGGGGTCTAATTTCTTTCTTCTGCATATGGGCATTCAGTTTTCCCAGGTGCGCTTATTTTTAGAACCTAGATTTTAACCACCAAAATAGAGGTGTAAATGCTCCAGGCATATCAGGGCACATCCAGTGTTCATACTGACAAGAATGTGAGGTCAGGTTGTCAGAACCTTTAGTAGATATGATGGTATATCCCATTATACTATATTTGATTCTACTAGACATTTCTATAATATTAACCAAATAATACTGTATATTTTCACATAAATATTCAATCTATATCTTCAAGTTTATGTACACACACTGTTTTTAGCTTATTTTGACAATTTAAACTTACAAATTTATCAATCATTTCTTTAAATATTGCAAAGACATTTAGCCATCAGAAGTGGAAGATAAATATTGCCATGTATCGGTGTAAATACAGTATACTCTGTATGTATGAAACCAAATTATCTGTCAGGGAAAACACAATATGTTTATTGCCATCTGTGTAGATAAGTAAAACCTGTATAAATGAAATAAGTAAAGGAGAAATGAAACACAAGGATCTTTCTCATCCATTTGGCAAAAGGAATAGAATTGTTCAACTGTGTAGATGCTTCCTTTACCTTGTGACTCCGTTATTAGTACTCGGTGGTCATTTAATATAGGAGCGAGGGCCTTATATTACCAGGACAGAAAATAATTTAGCTAGCTTGTTAGTTGTCTGCATCCTTGAGCCCATAAGTGCTGTGACTTTCAGGTATATCTACCTGTTCTCACTATGACAAACCAGTTGATAGCAAAGCATCCCAGAATGTTTGTCTACCTATACCACAGTTGTCCAATATATACCATAATAGCCCAAAGAATGAAAATAATAAATACATGTTAGTGAGATTAGTGCACATGTACTATGACATTATCACATGACATTCTGTCAACTTGTATGCTCTGTGATGACCATTAAACACTGGAGGACTAGGGTGGTTTACTTACCATGACAGAGGGTATAAGCCATATTTGCTGTAACATCCCAGAGTGTGTAAGAATATACATACCATTACAACCAATATAAACTGTGCTGGTTCAGAATCTATAAGCCTATAGGCACTAAGCTGCATGTGCCTTTACTGATCACAATGTACTAAGACAGTCTTCCATGGGCAGTAGTAGATATTTTACTACTGGAAGGAGTGTTTTGCAGCATTGTACATCCAATAGCCTGGTAGATATAACACATATTAGCAAATCAAAATGCAACAGCAAATTTCAGCAGATGTCAGTCAGCTTGCTTACATTCTTATAGTCCGTGTATAACCTTGTTTGTCAGCCTGCATACTCCTTTATAGCTACTGAATACTATAGCAGGACAAATTAAGTAATTCTGCATGTACAATGACAAATGCAGACAGTTATCACCCAGTATGTGAATGTCTTCAAGTGCTGGAACAATCAAAACATGCTGTAACAGCTTATAATGTATCAAGCTATGCATACTTGGTAACAAAATTTATTTATTTATAAAATATAAATACATAAAGGTCAGTTGATGTTTTGCAGTTTAACTTTTTTCTCATTTAGTTGTCTACAACTAAAATGATTGCATGCATGCATGCATGCATCCTCATGCACATACACACATAGACACACACACTTACATAGTTATTGTATCTTTAAAACCCTCCAGGTTTCATTACCAAAGAAGCAGTTCAGTGTCACTGGTATCTTCACCTTACTCTCAACTTTTCTTCCCAGCTTGTTTGTGTATTATAATTTTATCCAGTCTGTGAATGAAACTCTCAACTTCCTCATCCCTTGGACATTGGTTTTTCCTGTTCCCTCATTATATCCCTCTGTTTTTTATAAGAGTTAGACATTCCTCATGACTTCCACTCTTTCTCCTCTTCCATTGCCTGTACTATCTATATATCTGACAGAGAAATGGTATTTCATTAAAAGGAAAGAGCTCATATCTCAACTTCCAGGGAATATTTCTTTACAAAATACATCTACAATATTCTGCAAGGCATGCTAAAGTAATTTTCATAAAATTTTAATAGGAGGATATTGAGTCATCACACCCACTCCAAATAATTAGGGCCAGCTTTTTCTAACCTCAAACTTTGGAAGAAATTATCATTCACAATGTATTGTGTATAACTGATATTTCTTCACATAATGACAATTCTATTATAATGAAAGATCATATTTCAATGAAATCAGGCTCAGATTAACAATCTTTAGTATTCTGCTCAGCCTACTAATACATTTAAATTTGAATATTAGCACTTAATTCTCTGAATGTTTGCTGTAGGCTTAACATAGCTGAGCCTCAATTTCTTCATTTGTCACATAGACATTGATCACATCCACATCATAGGACTGTAAGAGTCAAATGAGATCATTCCTTCTTGAGGACTTATTACATGCCAGTGACTGCTTTAAGTGCTGTGTTTATGAACAAAATATATTTTCAAAATTCTCAATCTTGAAAAGAAACTTGGAAGTCTAGTAAAATAGTAATCATTACAGTATATGTATTACAGAGACATGAAGCAGGTTAGGAGAGACTGTGAGTTCTGTGGTAAATGCTGGGGAGCTATCAAAAGTGACCTGAGAGAAGTTTTGAAAATGCACTGGACTGAATCAAACAAAACCCAAGAGAAAGAGTGCTCTCTGTATGGAGAACCATCAGTACGAAGGTCTTCATGTTTAAAGGACCTTCTAATTTTTTGAGGAATGCAAAGGAGACTCCAGTGTGGCTGGAGCAGAACAGGAGGAAAGACAGAAGATTAAAACCAGAAGGTAATGGGGGCCATGTTATGTGGGAGCATTAAAATAATCATGACTTTACAGTGAGATAAAACGCTCACTTTAAATTTCGTAAAATTTACCTTACCTAGTTTGTTGAGAAGGAATTATGGAACGAAAGGGGCAAGTAGAGACCAGGTAGAAAGTGAGTCCCAGAAGAAGATGACCATGAAAGTGAATATAGAAGGAAGTGATCAGATTCTAGATATATCTTGAACACAGCTAAATGATTTGTTAACAGATGATGTGATATGTGGGAGATGGAATCAGTGATGACTGCAGTGCTTTGGGCCTGAGCAATGTGTGGGAAGGATGCCAGCCACTGGGATCACCGTCAGCACAAGTAGAGCAGGTGGGACTGGCAAGGAGCAGAAGCTCAGATTTGATCATGATAAATTTTGGGTTCTTATTTGACATTTGATTCAGTAGATGCTGAAAAGGCAATTGGATGTATGAGTCATCCAGGGGAAAGGTTTGAGCTAGAAATGCAAATTTCAGAGCTGTCCATTTACAGGTGATATTTAAAGCCACAAAGGAAGGCTACATGGGAGAGAGTATAACCTGAGGAAAGAAGCTGATGGACTAATCTCTTAGGTACTCTTGCACTAAGAATCTAGAAAGGAAGAAGAGCCCAGGATGAGATGCTGTGGAGTGGTTAGTGGTGATGGAAAAATAATCTAAGAGAAGGAAGTAGAATGGTGGGGGAAAAACAAAGGAGGAGGCAACAATGCTTGACAAGAAATGTACTCATTACCTTGCTCATGTAACTGTAACCCCTCTGTATAGTATTTTCCACAATAAAAAACATTTTAAAAAGAGAGAAAGAAAGGATTACTGGAAGCAAAATACCAAAAACGAGTAGTATGAGGATGCAGAATTACATATTAGCTCAAATTGATTTAAATATGGAATTAAATATTGGGCTAATTATTACATTTACCAACTATGAAGGCATTTTTAAATCTTGAATAGGTTTTGTGGAGTGGTGGAACAAAGTCTGAGAGGGAGCTTGGGAAAAGTTAGGAAGAAAGGATTATTTCCAGCAAGTATGTACAACTCTTCCAAAATCTTTCACTGTACAGAGAGGAGAAAAATGGCATAATAATTCATGAAAGAAGTAGGGCTAATTAGGGAGAAATAATATTTTCTCAGTTTGATAAAGATGCTCCCATACCAAAATTGTTCTGTAAAGAGCAAGAGGAAAATGTCACTAGAGCAATGTACTTGGGTGACCACAGGCTGGGGACTTAGCCCATAGAGGCACCTCACACCCTACATATTTAAGCTGCTGAAAGAAGCTATTAGCATCTCTTCCCAACTCCACATTCAGTGACATCAAGTGAGTAGCTTGAATTAGGCCGTGGTGGCCCTGTTTATACCATATAAATCAGCTAGTGCTGCTAGCTGGGTTTTATTTACACCAGAGAGTTAAGTAGTAGAACATTTATAAACATACTACTGAGTTCACTAATGAAGGGGATGACCTTAGGTCAGACACAGGAAGTATTCATATACAGAAGAGAAAAGAGGATAAAGGTGCAGATTCTGAGGGATGGAGAGTTCTGTGTAACATACTTGTCCCAGTGGCTAGAATAACCATGTGGATTAATGATCATGGTTACTATTTCATTCAATCATGTTGCATTGTCTCTAGCTACATCTGTCTCCCAGACTTTGTGGCATAGGATTAATACATTTTTTTGAAGAAGGAAGATTAAGTTTCATGTTTGTTCTAAGACTTTAGACTCACTGATTTACTGATATACCTAGTAAAGTAATTCAGTAACTTTTATTAGGTATCTATTATATGTTCCAGATTATATCTTACACTTAATGGAGTAAACAAATGATCGTAAGCAAAGTATGTTTGTGAGTGTTGGAAGAGTGAGAGAATAATCACAATAATAAGATTTAATTTATGCAGCCCTTAAGCTTTTTGAGTGATTGAATGCTTTCTTTAAAAAATTTGTTTTGAGACAAGGTCTTGTTGTGTACCCTACACTTGTTGGTGTTTAGCTCAAGCTCATTCTGCTTCAGCTTCCTGAATGAATGCTGGATTTACAGATTTGTGCCATCATATGCAGCTCTAAGTTATTCAAAAATCAAATATGTGTTTTGTGATATAAATATGTAACACAAATCAATGGTCAGATGATTATAGGAAAATTAAACCTGTCACATATAGGTATGATTTTGTGAATTTTAGTCATGGAACAAATACCATGTATGAGTAGAAATTATGCCTACCAGTAATTCACTAAAGATATAATCCTATATGATTTGGATATAAGAACTATTGAATAAAAGAAAAGAAAACTGCTGGAAAAAATCTGGGATATTGAATAAATTTTGACACCATGGGTTTTCTAATCTACAACTCAGTGAACTTGTATTTAGCTTTAGAAAATATTGTATGCCATTTACGAAGCTCTACTACATGGTTTCTTTCATCACGGTCTATTTTGGTTCTTACCAAACTGAGAGGCTCTTTTTTCTTTTCTTTCCCATATGATTGTGTATTTCTCAGGAATCTGGCCTTTCTTGAAGTCTCCACAATATTCTACAATAATCTAATTTATAAAATTACAGTTTCAAGTATCACCCATACGTAAACAACAACGTTGTAAGTTTACTTCCTGCATCTTGTGCTCTAGAGCTACATATCTCAACCAGGCACTCAATATTCTTCTTAGGCTGAAGTCTCTTAAATTAATGGTTAACTTTGTAGAAACCAAGCAATTGTTCTATAATTTGCATCACATTCACTCAGGCACCTGTTCTCTCAGTTCTTTCTTTCATAGTCATTGAACCTAGCAATTCCTTAGTTCTCTAGTTACAATTTTTACCTGTTATTGATGATAGGTTCCTATTTGGTCTTCCATTTTAATTCCTTCTCCTTTTCATTGGAACTACATTAAATTTGATTAGGTTACATATCTTCTTAAACAACTGTACCTTTCCTGAGATTATATGGTAATGTTTAATAGAAACAGGACTGAGTTTCACAGACATTACTCTTAAAAATGGAAATGACATCAATTTTCAATAAAGGAATGGTCATATTCACTCTAATGTATTCATTTAGTGGAATATTCTGCTTCCTAGTAATCGTAACTTTTCAGGGAACCAGAACAGATTTATTTAAGGGATGTATATTAGAGCTAATATAAATTTAAGTTCTATTTTTTCCTACAAGCTATATTTACCTCCTATGATTTTAATAGGCTAACAAAATGTGTTTTGCTCATAGATGAGATGTCACATACAACTTCAACAGATTTCATAAGCTCTGCAAATATTATCTCAGTTAAGTGATCAGCAGTGTCATAAAAGCAACCAACTTTCTTTTACCTGTTGCTCTTACTTTTCATCTTCCCTGATTCTGTCTCTTATAGTAATATCACAAATTCAGTAACAAATTCTTTCCTCAATGGATTTTAACACATTTATATCCGTTCCTTCTGGCCTTCAGAATTTATATTTCTTTCTTTTTTTTCTTTCTTTTTTTTTTTTGTTGTTGTTGGTCATGGGGCTTGAACTCTGGGCCTGGACGCTGTCCCTCAGCTCTTCAGCTCAAGGCAAGTGCTTTACCACTTGAGCTACAGTGCCACTTCCAGTTTTCTTGGGGTTTATTGGAGATAAGAGTCTCACGGACTTTTCTGCCCAGGCTGGCATTGAACTGTGATTCTCAGATCTCAGCCTCCTGATTAGCTAGGATTACAGGCGCCACAGGTGCCCAGCTCAGAATTTATACTTCTACTTGAGGGTTGTGCATGTCTTTGATTTTGGTGTTCCCTGCCCTTGTTTCAAAAGAATAAACATGTTCACACTCCAGCTCCTAATTTTGCTGTGCAATATATCTTTAGGATTTGTGCATGGAATTCTCAATTGAAAGACTTCCAGCAGTCACAGAATGTAATGGGTGAGAAACAATCACAGTGCTATTCCACCAAGACCATATGAGAATGTGCAAGTTGTATGGTCAGAGGGTTAACAAACACGGAGGACTGACAACCAAGAGTGTGAGTGAAGACATTCCTTAACACAGGCTCTTTTCTGAAGTAGCCTTGACGTAGATGAGGTGAAGAGAAAGGATGGAATTTTCTTAGCAAACACTGAAGAGTTTCTCCTGCAGAGGTGACCCATAGTCCACAGGGTGGGTGAGGAGGCTTTCCTTGCTGTATTCTTATCCAAGTAGAAGGAGTAGTAAGTAGGCAGTCTACTTTGCTTGTAAGAGGGATCCCCTTTTACTGGTATGCACAGGATTCTGGGTTGCAAACTGTAATAACGTTAAGAGTTCTGTATTGCAGGGAATATATACCACTGGTTTTAAAAACGTTATTCTCTGATAAAATGAAGACAAAAGACAGAGCCTTCCTATATCCCAGTGCTTAGCTTGCTAGTTTAATACTTGTGAGCTTTTCCCTCGTGTGGGCTGAGGAAAGACTTCATTTCCTCATAGTTGTAGACCATAATACTTCATGAGGGCAGTGAAGGTAAATTCTATTCAATAATGTATCCCAGATTCTAGCATAGCATGTGGCACACATGATTTTCAGTAGATATTTGATAAATGAACAAAATGATAACCACCCTTTTGCCCCAAGGCTTGTGTCCTATTCTTAGAGTGATACGTCATGTATGAGTATTTATACCTTTGCACAAAGATGGGCATATTCCCTGAGTATAGCAGTTCCCAGGCAGGTAATTCAAATTTAGTCATCTGATTCGTCATGCTTACAGTGCACTGATGACCTCCTGAATCTCTAGTGATCAAACTTGCTCCCATAAAGATCCTCGTGGCCAAAGCACACTATTTTATCAGGTCTTTAACTCACACATTACCCTAGTGCTCCTTCTAGAAATAATCTCATGCTTTCAGTATGTTTGTGCATTTCATTTTCTAAAAAATATATCCTCAGCTGAGACCTCTCTTAAATTGTATCTCATATATCAGATTGTTAAAGAAGTACCTTGAGTGCAGTATATCCAAAGTTGAGTTTCTAATAATTTCCAAAGTTCCTTGTGCTTTATTTGCCATCTGAGATAATGAGCTGATGTAATCAAGTTGTCTTTGTTCTCCTTTTCTTCAACAGATTTCAAAATTCTATAACCTATTTAGAATTTTTTTACTGATTACTTAATTTAAATGGTTATTTTGAACATTGGCTGGTTTTTGTTAAGAATTAAACAGTAATTATATTTTTGCCTTCACACAGATATAATAGTGGTAATTATAGTGAAGGTAATAAATGATGTTTGTTCAGCACTTTATGATAAACACTATTGTAAACATTTTATGTCTATCAATTTATTCTCCAAAACAACCTATGAAGCTAATACTAATATCAATTTATTAATCTGAGGAGGAAACCAAGGTACAGAGGTTAAATAATTTGCCCTTTATTATAAGACCCAGGAAGGAATATAAGTAGCATTTAAACTTGGAAACCTGCACTCTGAAATTTACTCTGATTGCTCTTCATTTTCTTACATTATGTCCTTCCTGCTTCAAGAATTCCTTCTTACCAATGCCCACATATTCCAGACCAATAGAAACAACTGTTACTTAAATTGAATTATCACTAACTAGCTTTATTGATTGCTGCCCTTTCTTGTGTATTAAAATTTTTGCTATCTTGAGATCTTTATGCTAATGCAGTTTTCATTTGGCTAGAGTCCTTTGATGAGTTTCATGCTTTTATTTTATTTTTCAGAAGGGAAACATGAGTATGATACTGTTTACACATCTGAAAATATACATTAATTGCTGTAATAAATGTACAAAATTGGATTGGATATGCTAATGTTGAATTGCCATTTATTTTTCTTTAATCCCCACCCTGACATTTGCTCCATTGAAACTATATTTCTAACATCATAACTGAAGACATTGGTGCCAATTAGATTTTTCTTTTAAATAATTTTCTTTTTCTCTTTTCTGTGTGGAGGCATTTAGAGTTCATTTCCAAAATGTCACCAGAATATACATGAATAGAAAGATTGTTTTCAGAAATCTTACATAATATTTGTTTTTTTCAACTCAGAGACATTTTCTTTCAGTTCAATTCTAATCACCCTTTCTGCTCCATTGTCTTTTTTCTCTCCTGTCAATCTTTGCATAATCCTGATGTTGAAGACCTAGATATGTTTTCATTAGTTTTCTCACAATTTCTATCTCTATCTCTCTATCTTCCTGGGAAAAAGTATTTCGATAATTAACTTTCTGAATTCAGTTTTTGGTAACATACGTTTTTCTATTCATTGCGTCTATTGAATTTTTATTTGGCAAATATCCCTGGAACCAGACAAAACTGTGAAACAAAATAATCTGTATCACTGACTGTCTCTATAAAAGGGCTGGCTTAGCATTCACATTTCTAAGCCTTCTTTCTTTACTATGTTAACTTTGTTTCACAGTTTTGTCTTGTTCTAGGGAAACATAGTAACTATATACAAATAGTTCACATCTGAATTAGAAGCTAAAAGATTCATTCAATAACTAATAGCAGACAGTGGGTTCACTACATCTATCTCTCTATTAAAATTATTTTGTTTTCAGTTTTTTTGTGTCAGTAGCTCTTTGATTTTTCAGTCATGCCTAGCAAACATACTACCACTTAAGTCACAGTTCTATTTTCAGCTTTCTTGTGGTCAATTGGAGATCAAAGTCTTACAAACTTTCCTGCCTGGGCTGTCTTTGAATGCAGTCCTCAGATCTTAGCCTTCTGGGAGCTAGGATTACAGGTGTGAGCAACTGGTACCTGACATCACCATATTTATATGAACCTAAAGTTGCAGGAACTTTGGATTTAGCCTTTCTCTGTTTCCTGATGATAAGAAGTTAGCTGTGTTTTTGCTACAAGAATTGTTGGATTGGCACAGGAACAAATTGACCTTGGTATCTGTCTTAGAATTCTAAATGCCTTTTTATGCTTCATTTTTCCTAATAGAAGCACATTACTTTCCTGCTAAGAGTTTACCATAGTCTCGTTTCATCCTCATCTCTCCTATCAAAAGTACCTCAAAGTGCTCTTGTAAAGTTTACCAATGGGGAAGACACTACAGTTCCTTTCCTTGGACATTGATATGACATGAGAAATGCTATGAAGATAACATTCACTTCTGAAAATGTCCATTTGTGGAAAAGGATGATCCAAATAGATTCAGATAGCAAGAATGAGACATTGTGGTCTGAGAAACATGAAAGATTCTAGAAATTATGAAATGGCTGCATATATAATGGAGTCTGGCAAGAGATAAAACTCCAGAACTGGGCACAGGCCAGATAATGAGGTGTTTTAATGCCATGACAAAGAGTTTGAACATCCTCCAGAAGGCAATCAGAAGTTGAAGGCTTTTAAGGAAGGAGTTATAAGATTAGATACATATTTTGAGCAATAGTGTGGGAAATTAATCACAGAAAGGGAGAATGGAGTGAGAAAATCCATTAGGAAGCAATTAAAGAGATTTAGGTCAGAACTTATGAGACTTCTTTAGAGTCTATAGCAACATGGAAAATGGTTAAGAGCCTTGAAAACTTTTTAGCAAGTAAAATAAACAAAATTGATTACATGCAGGATAAAGAACAAGAGCTAGAATCTACAGAGACTTGCTAATTTGTGTATGTGATGATTCTATTACCTGATTCAGGAAATATAGGTGGTAAGAGAGTAGTTAGGTTGAGGGAAAAGGAGAAAACGGTGTGTAATACTTATCTAAGACATTTGAGAGACAAGACATTTGAGCTCACAGCTAGTGCTCTACCACTTGAACCACAGCTCACCTGTGTTTATTGGAGATAAGCGTCTCATGGACTTTTCCTGCCCAGGCTGGCTTCAAACAACAATCCTCAAATCTCAGCCTCCTGAGTAGCTAGGATTATAGGTATGAACCACTGGTGCCTGAGATATATATATATATATATATATATATATATATACACATATATATGTACATTATATAAATAGGTAAGTATGTATATATGTATATAATATATGTATATATGTGTGTATACATATGTGTACATATATGAGGGCATATTGGACTAGATCTACAGATACAGACATCAACAGCAGCCTATGGTTGACATGTAGAACAAGAATAATACTACAATATAGAGCAAGAATAATAAATACAGTTTGGGGTTACTAAGAAAATCTAAATATTATATTGATAAGGACAGCCAGAAGAGAGGAGCCTAGAATCTCAGAAGAAGTAGAGAGAGAAAATATGAAGAGAATTTGAGGTTAGGAAACATGGAGAAGAAAGAGCAGGGACATTCAAAGCATTCAATAAAGTCTTATTCTAGAAATGTCAAACCAATTGAGAACTGCAGGTATCCTTTAATTTGACAACTAAGAGGTTACTAAGATTTTAACTAAAGGAAGAATCGCCAAAGAATATAGAATTCCAATCTCTTGCCTTAGCATCACATTCAACTTTGGATAGTCGCCTTTTGAACATGTTTTAGAGGAAGTACTTGAGAGGAGAAAAAAAAAAGAATCTGGGAAGAAAATGTGTGATTGCTTATTGTTGGAAGTAGAACCAGATTCCTAGAAAGATGGAGGAAAGGATGAGCAAATCCTTGCTCCACAACTGGATGGAGGCCAAGCTTGCCAGACCTCTGCATAAAGGACAGGAAAGGCTGGGATACTTGAACAGGCTTGAGCAGAGTAGCACTGGGGAAGCAAGGTGAATGCACTGAATTCACTTCCAAGAGTGAAGTACTCAAACTCCTGATGTGGCTAGTGAGATTTAATAGACTTCCACTATTTTTCTTCTTTCTTTTTAAAAAAAATTGTGAAAATACTGTACAGAGGGGTTACAATTACATGAGCAAGGTAATGAGTACATTTCTTATCAAGTATTGTTGCCTCCTTTGTTTCCCCTTCCCATCCCTTCCCATCCTCCCCCACCCCCACCCCCACACGCCAAAGCTGTAAAGTTCAATTTTCGACATAATGTCTTGTACATCTCATTGTTGCAATAGGTCCACCTATAAACCTATTTAAACAATTTGTTTTTACCCTTCCCCCCCAAAATTATACCAGCATCAAATACAGTGAAAACAGGGGTTATACCATGGGGGAGGACATACAAAACAACAAAGAAATCATCTTATAAATATGTTAGAAACAATAGCAAGAAAGAAAGACCATTTGAGTCCTTATCTTGGGGTTCCCCAGTTAGAAGGTTTATAATCAAGAACTCTAATAACAACAGATACTGGAGGGGATGTGGACAGAAGGGAACCCTACTGCATTGTTGGTGGGAGTGTAAACTTGTTCAACCACTTTGGAAAGTAGTATGGAAGTTCCCCAAAAGACTCCACATAGAGCTCCCCTATGACCCAGCATTCCCACTTTTGGGCATTTACCCGAATGATTACAAACAAGATCATACTAAAGCTGCCAACACAACTATGTTTATAGCAGCATTAATTACCATAGCTAAGATATGGAACCATCACAGATGCCCCTCAGTAGATAAGTGGATCAAGAAAATGTGGTACATATACACAATAGAATTCTATGCCTCCATTAGAAAGAATGACATCGCCCCATTTGTTAGGAAATGGAAAGACTTGGAAAAAATTATATTAAGTGAAGTAAGTCAGGCCCAGAGAAACATAGGTCCCCTGGTTTCCCTTACTTGCAATAACTAATATATGTCTGAGACAAGCAGAAATGGTCAGGTAAGTTGATGTTAGGCAAAATGAATTCCATTATTTTTCTAACTCCTTCCTCCTTCCCTCCTTCCCTCCCTCCATTCTTCTCTCTCTCCCTCCCTCCCTCCCTTCCTTTCATCCTTTCCTCCTTCCTTCCTTTTGTTCTTTCTTTTTTGTTTCCTTTTAACTTTTTGGCTTTGCTAGGCTTGCGCTCTACCACTTGAGCCATGCCTCCAGCCTGCCTTTTTGCTGGTTATTTTAGAAATAAAGTTTGTGGGCTTTTCTGCCCAGGATGACCTTCAACCTGATCTTTCAGATCTCAGCCTCCTGAGTAGCTAGGCTTAGAGATGTGAGCTGACTAATGTATGAGCACTTGACTAATGTTTTTATTTTTCTTTGCACTACTAGGGTTTAAACTCAGGACTCTGAAGTTGTTAAGCAGATGCACTACGATATGAGCCATGCCACAGCTCTGAGTCATTTTTAAATAGCTTGGTCACCCTGGCTCTCAATTCTAGGAGATTCTAATGAAATATGTTTCAGCTTATGATTGATATTTATGACTATACCACTTGTGTATTCAATTTATTCTTTATTTTTAAAAGTTTTTTAGACAAGGCCTCACTATATAGCTCAGGATGAGCTCATATTCTCTATCCTTTTATCCCTACCTCTCAGGTACTAGGATTAAAAGGTGTGTGCCACTGTATCCATCTGCCTTTTACCTATAGTTCTATCTTAATGGTCTGGGTAGTTTTGCAGTTGTCATCCTTCCCTTTTAGTCAAAACCCAAAGTTAAATACATGCGTTAACATGAACAGGTAACGAACGATAAGTTAGAATTACAGTGAAGCAAACCTGAGAGTTCCTATAAATATTCTTATCAGTGAAAGTGTCTGTACTCCAGAGTGATCATATGTTAAGTCATTAGAAATCTCTCCTGGATGTTAACACCTCCATCTGAGTTTCAGGAGAACAATTGGATGAGAAGAAGGTATAGGACATAACTTGAAAATAACTAGAGGTTTCACAAGCCACAGTCTGCATGTTGTTTCTTCCCCACCCCCGCCCTTGGTACTGCTTTGAGGGAGGAAAGAAAATTGCTCTGGTAAGAAATGATTGCTTGGGGGCTATTAACAAGCTATGACTTGAGATGCAGTGGCTCCCCACGGGTCATAAAGATGACTATATGTAGGAACTGATCATTAGAAAAATGATTAAGGCTATTATTAACGCATTACTCAATTACTTATTAATTACTTTAAAATGTGGCTAGAAATGAGGCAATTAGGAGTTCACAGTCCTAATTGGTGTTTGAAATCACAGAGGATGAATTGATGAGCACCAGCTGTTCTGACATTTTGCCTGGTGATCAGCATGGAAGAAGGAGGCCTTAGAGACCTTCTCTACAATCTTTCTTTTCACAGGATGGCCACACTCAGGAAGAGCAGATGGTCTCCTCCCACCCCACCCCACCCCACCTTCGGGATAAAAGTACACTCACACTTTGATTTGCCTGGGGAGCTTACGAAGTTGGTACAAAGTAGGAAATCTGTGCCTCCTTCTTCTCCATAATAGACACTGGGATAAAGAGGCACTCAGGACATGAGGAATGACTATGGATGGGTATGGCTGGATTAAAAATTAGATTTGTGGGTCAAATAGGTCATTAGCCAAATAGGCACATGATTGAATACCAACACTCAAGCCTTCGTGTTCCACTTGTTTGTTGAGATCGTTTGGCTAACTACTAAAGACACTTGCATCGAGATCTGTAGAAAACATTTGGGTGTCGGGAACCTGCACTATCAACACACTGGATGGTAAAAGACAAAAAAAATACACTTGGACATGAAAAATTATACATGACTCTACACATTCACACAGTGAGACCAAATTATACAGGCCTAAACATTCACACAGTGAGACCAAAGGAGGATATTCTTAGGAGAGGATCACAAAGCCTCAATAACTACATGTATATGATCATATAAAATGATGTTTATTGAAATGAACTCCAAGAAATGTAGGAGGTTATTTTGCTTTTTGTTTTTGCTTTGTGTTTTTCCTTGTTTGTCACTGTTTTTGTTTTCTATACCTTTGTATGTAAGTTTATCTGTCTGGGGGAGTGGAAGGGGGCACAGAAACGGAGGGATAAAGGATGAACAAATGCAGCAGTAATACTCACTAGACACTGTTGAAAATGAACTATAACTTACTGGGGTTTGGGAGGGGAAAATGGGAGAAAATGGAGGAAGAGGTAATGCTGTTCAAAAAGAAATGTACCTGTTACCTGACTAGATAACTGTGACCCATCTGTACATCACCTTTACCAAAACAAAAAGAAGTGAAGATATTCTGAGAAGTACCACATACATAGATATTTCCCAGTATTTTCTTCTTAAATGAGACATCTTTAAATTTGCCCAAATATTATTTTGTCTATTAGATACACATATGTGTTGTCTTTCAGTGTCTTTTATGATATCATTTGAAATTGGATAATTTTCATTACATTATAGCTGTGAAGTGTTGATCTGCTCATTTTCCATCATAGGCAAAAATGATGACCAGCTTTCTCCAAGTCAGGAGTTGGTTCTTTTACCGAAACCACTTTGGTTTTTATGGGAATATGGAGAAGATGGAAGGAAGTGTGTCAGAAAGGAGGAGAAGTGAGGAGAGTAGAAGGGAATGAAAAAAAGAAGTAGAGACACACAGCCAAAATAAAAGAACCAGAGAGGAGAAGACAGCGAGAGGAGAGAAAATCAGCAGAAAGTTTTTGAAATATGTCACCTGAAGATCTCAATCATGCAAAATCAGGGATATCTCTGACATCTTTCCAAAGCTTTTCTTCTCTCCAAATTTGAAAGAAGGAAGAGTTTTTCACAGATCCGCTTCTGGGTCAGTTCATGCTGAGTGACTTCTCTATTATTGTATAGTTCCTACACCTACTTTCACCTATGCCTTGGTTATCTTGGCTCCATTTCTTGAAGCTCTGACTGTCATTTCCTGTCACATTGATCCTCATACAACCAGTAGAGTACCATGGAAAATGATTCAGAAAATGTCATTTTCTCTCCAAGTACCCTCCAAAAGGATCACTAAAAAGACATAGTTATATGTACCTAAAATTTAACGTCAACTAGAAGTATGTGTGTGTTGTGTAGTAGTAATTAGTTTTACTTTGTTCCATTTCTTCCTTGTGGTCTGATGATGGCATCAGTTTCCATCTTTTTTCCATGTGGGAAACAACTCATTCCCATGTCATCTTGTCTGGTAGAGTGTCATCAAAATGCCTGCTTCCTCTCACCTCTGTAATTCATCCAAAGGGTAGACACAGGATATAAACAAGGAAATCAGAATCTCTCCTTGGAATTAACATAAGGAGATTAAGGGAATAAATAATATCTGTTCTCTGGAATTACTAAGCTCAGTAAAGGTGTATACATGTAAGAAATTTTTTCTAGCTTTTACAATTATTTTTCTAGAATTTTGTTTCTAGAATTTGATTGCTGTTATTTATAAAATTTTCAGAGTTATAATTTTGCACACTGCTACCAATTTCTCTATTCTATGAACTGTTTATTTTCCTGAATTCTATATTCACAATCAATAATGTCACATTTTTGAAATATTTGCCTAGCTGATGACAGAGGAGAATTGCCTTATTGCTTTATTTGGCACATCACGAACTCCATATGGGGTTGAATCTTTTAGTAATTTATTGTTCATTCAGATCTCTTTCTTCCTATGATCTTTATAGCTTGTGACTGTTTTCCTGTTTTCTCTTATCTTGTGTGGGAGTTCTTTATATATGCTGCATATGAATCATTTGTTTAGGTGGTAGTTGTGACAGATTTTGGTGACATCTTCCTAGGGTGGAATGTTCTTGTTTATTAGTAATGAGCAAATTACCTTCTCTGTGCTCCATTGTCTTATCTGTAAACTAGAGATAATAATAATTTTTCATAGTGTTATCAGGAGGATATTCTGAACTAATATGTGTGTGTGTGTATATATATATATATATATATATATATATATTCGCCATTTCTGGGGCTTGAATTAAACTGAGGGCCTGCGAATTCCTGATCTTCTTTTGCTCAAGGCTAGAATACTACCACTTGAGCCACAGCACCACTTTTTTCCAGAGTGATGTATTGTAGATAAGAGTCTCCCAGATTTTCCTTCCTGGGCTGGCTTGGAATTGCAATCCTCAGGATTCTGAGTAGCTAGGATTACAGGGGTGAGCTACCAGCGTTTGGTTCTTCTAAATCTTTTAAAACAGCAAAATAAGATAATCATTGATAGGTACATTTGTTATTCTTGGTATACATTCTAGAATATCCTTTTGAGGTTCCTTAACTTTTCACAAACACTTTCTTTGCCTCTCCTTAGTCATTCAAGGCTGTACTCATCTCCTGCAAATTTAGCACAAATATCATACTTTAAAAGATTTTATTAGATGATCTTATTTTTGGTTCCCAAAGTTTCTTGCACATAATTATTAGCTCATAGTTTTGTGATGATCACTTCTACATCTCTGCTCAACTCCATGAAGATTTTTATCATTCATCCCCATATTCTCAAAAGCTATCATCATACTGTCACTCAGAAGGGACATCCTAAATTTTAAGTGACTGATAGAAGCTGTTTTGAAAAATAAGCTTCCAAATTCTGGTCCAGTTAATCAGTAAGTAAAAGGGAAATTGGAATAAGGGAAAGTAAATTTTGGAATTACTTGTAAAGTATATTTTTCATAAATTGTACCATATTTTTGGAGGTCTAGTATTATGTGTGTATATATATATATATATATATATATATATATATAGTATGTGTGTGCAATCTTTGTACTAATGCATTTCTTACTTCTCTTTCACTTTCTCTTATAAAAATAACAGCAAAACTGTAGAGGTAGAAAAGTAGCTTACTATAGCTCTTTCCAGAGCTCACTTTTGACATTATTTAAAAGAAACAATTCATGCTTTTCTGGGCCTCTGGTCACATTTTTGCTAAACCGAGATCCTGGGATGCTCACACATCAGAGAGAAAGGAAGGTGTCATTTGGCAATTTGGCTGCTGCTGATGACACCATCATTTCTCATGAACAAAGTTAGCTCCAAGGCAAGTCTGTGAATGAGAGCAAAAGGATAGGGAGTGAAGAGAATTGGTTGCTAGGTGTTCGTTGAGGGAAAGCAAGCTAATTTTTGAACTTTTTTTTTTTTTGCTGAGTATAAGAAAATTTAACCTATTTATTCTGACTGCAATAACATTAGAAAAAGAGAGGTGAAACCAGGCGTATAAATCTTGAGAGGAACAAGGATCATGGAGTCACTACTGTTCTGTTCCCTCCTCTTATACTGAGTGCTTAACCAACCTCATGGCACCAGTAACTTTTTAGCAAATAAGTATATAAACGAATGTCTCCTAGAGTTTATGTATTACCTTGTCTTCTTTAACAGTCCCTTACTATTAAAATATAATTTCCGTATTCTAAAATGACAACACAAATGAAAAAAAATAGCTTTTTAGCGTTTCCTCTAGTCCCCTTATTTCTCACATGTTGGTATTTGATGTGTATGTGCATAGATATACATATATTTATTATCATGTTATAGCCACAATCTTTTATTTTACTTTTTATTTACATTGTGAGTGTATTTATTGTTATAGAATAACTTGAGAATATGGTTTATAATTACTTTTGAAGTACAGCATTATTAACTTATTAACATTTGACTATACTGTTTATTATTAGACAACTAAACTGCTTTTCTGTTTTTGTGCTTGTTCTTAGGTTTGAACTCAGGACTTTGTGTTCTCCTTATATGTTGCTTTATTATGAAATTTTAACTATGTATTAAATCACTCCTTTTACCTATGCGTTAGTTTCTAAAATGTGTATGTGCTTATGTGTTTATCCAACTATCAATATTTACCCCCGAATACTCACTATTGTGACAGTTAAAAATTTGTTTTAGCTTTTATATCTTATAAGATACAATTATCTCTATGACCCTTTCTAACTTATTTTATATTCTTTTTGGAGCTTTTTAATTATTCAAAACTATAATTATTCAATTATTCAAATACATACTTTTAAAATGAGCTACTTTGCTTACTTCACTTAATATAATTTTTTCCAAGTCTTTCCATTTCCTAACAAATGGGGCAATGTCATTCTTTCTGATGGAGGCATAGAATTCCATTGTGTATATATACCACATTTTCTTGATCCATGCATCTACTGAGGGGCATCTGGGTTGGTTCCATATCTTAGCTATGGTGAATAATGCTGCAATAAACATAGTTGGGCGGTGGCTTCAATATGGCCTTGCTTGTGATCTTTAGGGTAAAAGCCCAAAAGTAGGATTGCTGGGTCATAGGGGAGCTCTATGTGGAGTCTTTTGAAGAACCTCCATACTGCTTTCCAGAGTGGTTGAAGATGTTTACATTCCTAAGCCAAACCCAAAGAAACAGGTCACATGGTTTCCCTTATTTGCAATAACTAGTATACGTCTAGGATACCAGACAAGTAGAAAAGGTCAAAAGCTATGTACATATGACCATATAAGATGATACTATGTCAAATGACCCCAAGATACATTCACAAGTGGTTTTTTTCTTTGTCATTGTTGTTTTCAATGTACTATGTGATTTTTTTATTTCCTTTTTATGTTCTTTCCCCATGGTATATCCCCTATTTTCATTGCATGTGATTCCAGTATCCTGCATCTTGTATATACATTTTTCTAATTTGAGGAGGGGAAGGGAAATAACAAAATGCTGGAACAAAGATTTAGGTTGACCCATTGTAACAATGAGATGAACAAGACACTATGTTGAAAATGAACTTTACAACTTGTGGGGGGGGGGTGGAGTTTGGGAAGCGGGGAGAGAAGAGATGGTAGGGGAAAAACAAAAGAGGGGTTAACAATGCTCGATAGGAAATGTACTCATTACCTTACTAATGTAAGTATAAACCTGTACAGTATCTTTACAATAAAATGTATATTTAGAAATGATCTACTTTGTTAACTAAAAATTTGAACTTCTGAAAAATTTTATTGGAAACACAATTAAAGGTATTTTTTAGTATTTGGAATTAAAAAACAGGCTCTATGGCTCTATTTATTCTATTTTTTTCTTTCTTTATGTGTGGTACATATGTATAGCACATCTTATGGATGTCACAAAATTCTCTAAGTTATTTTTCACAGTGACTTATAACTTTGTTTACTTATTTTTGTTTAATACTTTTTGAAATAATCTACTTGAAATTATTTCAAGTAGATTATTATTATGAAAATGTAACTTATTGAAGTTATATATGTCTCTATATATGTTTACATCTAGACATTTTCAGAATTCTCACTTGAGTTTTAATGATTGTTATTAAAATCTCTTGTGTTCTTATGGATCCTTCATGATAACTACATGTTATGCTAGGTGGTTGTATTAAGAATAAAAGCTAAGAAAGATGCCTGATAAGGATTATCTGGAGGATAGGGATGAGGTGGCCAGATCTTCTAGACCAACAAATCAACAGTTTGTAAAATATTTTTCTTCTTATATTCATAGCTTCAGCTCTTTTGTTGTATCATGAAAAACTGCAAAATAATATTAAATAATCCTTAAAACATTAAGTACTTTTTTGTCCCTGCAATTTAAAGAACTATTCAGCCTTCAGAATAAGCTCATGTCAAGGTATTTTCTTCTTTTCTTGTTCTCTGAGACTTATCTCAGGAACCGACATCAACTTTTATGAGAAAATTGTATAGTGTCTGTGTTGGTGAATACATTGCTTTTCTCCTTTGATCTAGTATCAATGGGCAATACTAAGAAATGTACTATTAGTAAGTAAATCCTACAATCTAAGAATGAAATCCACACAGTACTCAGGGAATAGTATCTTCTCATATACCATTAGTCTGTTGTCAGTCTGTCTAAGATATTGATATTGATCTTTAAAACATCATTGTAGAAATTAAAATCTTACCACCCCCTTCTCAATACTTGAGGTATTCCTTACTAGGCATCCTTCTTAGTTTTTTTTTTTTTTGTTGTTGTTGTTCTTAATGTAACCATCCAGCATAACATAAGTACAATGTAATTGCCATAAGAGCACAAGTGTTTGTTTTATTTGCTATTGACATATTCTAAAATTGTAGTTTACTTGACATGCATTCTAGGCATGATGACATGACATCTTTTTTATGATTTTTTTATTGTGAAAATACTACACAGAGGAGTTACACTTACATGGGCAAGGTATTTTATCAAGCATTGTTGCCTCCTCCTTTGTTTCCCCTTCCTATCCCTTCCCATCTCCACCCCCATTCCCCCTCCGCCAAAGTTGTAAAGTTCATTTTTCTCCTTGTTTCAATGGGTCCACCTGTATCCCTATTTAAACCACAAATTATACCAACATCAAATACATTGAAAGCAGGGGTTATATCGTGGGGAGGTACATACAAAGCAGCAAAGAAATCATCTTATAAATATGTTAGAACCAATCACATGAAAGAAAAAACATTTGAATACTTATCTTGGGGTTCATTTCACCTAACATCAACTTATCTGACCGTTCCTGCTTGTCTCAGACATATACTAGATATTGCAAATAAGGAAAACCATGGGACCTATGTTTCTTTGGGCTTGGCTTACTTCACTTAATATAATTTTTTCCAAGTCTTTCCATTTCCTAATAAATGGGGCAATGTCATTCTTTCTGACAGAGGCATAGAATTCCATTGTGTATATATACCACATTTTCTTGATCCATTCAGCTACTGAGGGGCATCTGGGTTGGTTCCATATCTTAGCTATGGTAAAAAAAAAATGCTGCAATAAACATAGCTGTGCTGGTAGCTTTAGTATGGTCTTGTTTGTGATCATTTGGGTAAATGCCCAAAAGTGGGATTGCTGGGTCATAAGGGAGCTCTATGTGGAGTCTTTTGAGGAACCTCCATACTGCTTTTCAAAGTGGTTGAACAAGTTTACACTCCCACCAGCAGTGAAGTAAGGTTCTCTTCTGTCCACATCCCCTCCAGCATCTGTTGTTGTTTGGAGTTCTTGATTATAGCCATTCTAACTGGGGTGAGGTGGTATCTTAATGTTGTTTTGACTTGCACTTCTTTTATGGCTAGGGAGGTTGAGCATTTCTTCATGTGTCTATTGGCCATCCTTCTCTCTCTTCAGAGAAGTTTCTCTTTAAGTCTTTAGCCCACTTATTTATTGGGCAGTTGTTTCTTTGAGGATTTGTTTTTCGGGGGTTTAATTTTTTTAGTTCAAGGTATATTTTAGATATGAGACCCTTGTCCGTTGTATGGCTAGTGAAGATCTTTTCCCAATCCATGGGCTTTCTTGCTAGCTATGTCCTTTGCCATTTCATGCAATCCCATTTGTCCAACCTTTCTTTGATTTGTTGTGTTTCTTGGTCTCTATTAAGAAAATTTCAGCCTGTGCCAAGGAGACCTAGGGTTTCTCTTATTCCATCCTGTAATGTTTTCAGAGTGTCTGCTTTGACTTCGAGGTCTTTGATCTATTTGGAGTGGATTCTGGTGCAGGGTGATATTAGTTGGCTATAGGTCTGTGGGTTCATTTCTGGGTTTTCAATTCTATTCCATTGATCCTGAGGTCTGTTCTTGTGCCAGTAGCAAGCTGTTTTGATTACTATGGCTTTGTAATAGAGTTTGAAATTTGGTATTGATACTGCTCTAGCACCATTCTTAAGGATCGTTTTTGCTATTTGGTGTCTTTTATTGTTCCATATGAATTTTTGGATTGTCTGTTCTATTTCCTTGAAGAATGAGGTTAGAATATTGATCACATTGAATTTGTAGATAGCCCTGGGAAGAATTGCCATTTTCATGATGTTGGAGCATGGGAGTTTTTGCCACTTTCTAAGTTCTGTTTTGATTTCCTTTTTCAGGTTTTTAAAGTTTTCATCATAGAGGTCCTTCACTTCTTTGGTTAAGCTAATTCCTAGGTATTTTATTTTTTGTGTGGCTATTATGAATGGAGTTGCTTTCCTAATTTCAGCCACACTTTTCTCATTGTTGGCATACAGAAAAGCCATTGATTTTTGAGGGTTAATTTTATACCCCGCTACTTTGCCAAAGTTTTGAATCAGCTTGAGTAATTTGACATGACATCTTTTAATGTTTTCTTCTTTATTCAAGGAAACCTGTCGTCACTTCATGTTCTGTAGAAATGTTAGCTGAATTAACAGAATGTTAGTGATACTTTGTGGGTATGAATGAAGAGGAAAAGCGCTTAATGAATACCCAGAAACAAGCAAAATCTGCCAGGAGCAAGTTACAATCTTGAGATAGGATTCAAAATGTCCTGTGAGGACAAAAGCCCTCCCTAGAAACCTGAGTGGCCGAAGTATGTATGCTTCGTCTAGTGTTTGGCATGGCTGCTTAAACTGCTTCAGTTGGATATTATGCAACGATATGTATTTAAGGATAGGGTACTTGAATACTCAGTTCAAATGCTTGAATGTTAATGATGTCCAAAATTAGAATGGCACTGTTCTAAATGGGTGTAATTGGTGCCCATAAATTCCCATTCTCTAATATTTATTCATTTGTGCACACCTATTCCAATGGGTTGGTTTATTGATTCACTAGAAAAAAAGAAAGGAAAGGAGGAAAGGAAGGAAGGAACGAAGGAACGAAGGAAGGAACAAAGGAAGGGGAGAAAGAAAGAAGAGAGGGAGAGAAGGAAGGAAATATGAAGGAGGGAGAGCTGGAGAAGAGAATGAAAATGAAAGGAAAAAGGAAGATAAGATAGGGTAAAAAATAGAATTCTGAAGAGATAATTCCAAAGTTAAGTTACAAAAATACTTTGAATCCCATCTCCCTGTTTTTATTTCTCTGATTTCCCCTGAGAAAAGCCAACAGGGAACCGTGAGCTTACCCATTGGCAAGAAATAGAGGAAAATCTTCAAGAAAATAGCCAGTAAGAAACTGAGGTCCCAGTCCAATAGCCTGTGAGATATGGAAACATGCAAACTATCATGTGAGTAGAGCTAGAAGGGAATTTTGCCCCAATCAAGCCCTCAAATGTGGCTACAGACCTGACTTACACAGGTTGGCTACAGTCTCATGAAAAACTTCAAATCAGGTGTGCCTGGCTCAGCCACAGCCGTATTTCCCATGGAAGCTGTGACAAATAGTTATCGTTGTAAGTTGCTAAGCTTTGGCATTGTTATACAGCAATAAGAAATTAATTCAGTGGATAAGTAATAGAGTACATATTACAGAGAATTAACTTTGGGTAAGGATTCTGGTTTGGAATATTTTTGTCTGATATGACAGTTTAAACTTGGTGCCTTGAATTTGCTAGGCAAGCACCATACCACTTTGAGTCGCACGTTCATTCTTATTTGCTTTTAGCTTGTGTGTGTGTGTGTGTGTGTGTGTGTGTGTGTGTGTGTGTGTACAAACACATGTGAGTATGTGTGCACTGGTACTAGGGCTTGCACTCAGCATCTGAGTGCTGTCACTTACCTTTTCTGCTCAAGGCTGGTGCTTTGCCACTTGATCCACGCCTCTGCTTCTAGTATTTTTAGTAGTCAATTAGAAATAAGAGTCTCAAGGACTTTTGTGCCCAAGCTGGCTTTGAATCTCAATCCTCAGGTCTCAGTCTCCAGAGTAGCTAGGATTATAGGTATTAGCCAACACTGCTCAGTTTTAGCTCTTTTAAAAATAAGGTCTTACATTTTTGCCAGTGCCACTTGGACTCTGAATAATGCATCCTGAATAATTAGAATGACAGGTGCCCATCACCACATCTAGCTTTTACTTATTGACATGGAGTCTCCTGAGACTTTTGTTGCTCCACCTGGCTTTGCATTATGATCCTCTCTATCCCTGCCTTTTGAGTAGACAAAATTAAAGACAAGACCCACCATACCCAGTTATAGTTTCTGATTCTGAATAGAGTTAAACAATAGAATCAATGTGTAGGAAATATAATATGTTCAAGGATGCATCATGGCCTCCTGCTATATAGTAATCAACCTGCCAGACGTTGATATTACAGGTTGATATTCAATCAAAGCATCCATTTTCATGGTTCCACAAAGACACTAATCACTCTTATCAGAGAAAACGCAATGCCTGAGTTTAAACTTAACTAGACATCCCTGACTTGTTTTCTAGTGAACTAATATAAAAACACAAAGTTACAGCTGCATAGTAATATTGAAAAAATATTGCAGATCTCAAGTAAAACTACTAATGTAGAGGTACTTTGAATGAGAAGGATGCTGAAAGGATTGGGGAAAGCTTTACCTACAACAACTGCAGAGAAGCCAGGTTACAGTGATTCACACCTGTAATCCTAGGTACTCAGGAGGCTGAGACCTGAGGATCATGGTTCAAAGCCAGCTGGGCAGAGAAGTCCCCGTGAGGTTCCAGTAAACTACTCAGAAAAAACCGGAAGTGGAGCTGTAGTAGAACACTAGCCTTGTGCACAAAGAGGCTCAGGGACAGTGCCCAAGTTCTGAGTTTAAGCCCAGGACTGGCCAAAAAAAAAAGGGGGCGGGGAGAGAAACTACTTTCCATAACCCTTTTGCTCCAATCACTCACAACAGTCTACTTATTAGTAGGTCTTCTGTGTGCTTTGGGAATTAAATTCCTCAAACATGGTTTAGGCATATGCGTACAGATGGTGAAGGCTTGTATTCAGACTTATCAAGTTGCTAGTCTGAAGGTGGAGAGACAAAGCACTGAGTCTTCTTGCTCTTATCTATACATTTTTTTTGTATTGTAGCCATGACAGTTCCAACAAATTCACAGTATTTTCCATTCTTGGATTTGCCTTGATATAATCCTTAAAACGAATCAGCCTCCAAATATATAATTGCCACGATTCAGTTCTATTTTTAAAAGCTGTGATTTTGACTTAATATTGACATTAAAAGTTCATGTTGAGAGCCTGCTTGCAGCAGAGATAGTCAATCAGATAATGGGGAATCCTGGTTAATAAAGCAGTCTCTGGGCAGACTGCCTGGGCTTGCACCTCAGTTTCTCTGCTTACTGGCTATGTCACCTTGGGCAATCAATTTAATGTTTTCCAGACATCAGTATCCCTTACTTGTGAGATAGAAATAGTAATTGCCTCTACCTTATAGCATTATTTTGAGGACTCAATGAGTTAATGCTTGCAAAGTGCTTAGAACAGCAACAGCTCCACAAATGGGTTCCTTGTGTGTTAGCTTTTAGTTCTGCAATAAAATAGCCAGTGCTGGGGTGTGTGTGTGGGGGGGGGGGGGGTGACAGTGAGGATAGATGAGAAAAGAAACCTTAAGCTTCCTCAGTGCAGAGAAGTTCCTTTTGCCTCAGGAGTCATCCTGACCCAGAAACAGTGTCAATGGTGTGACATTAGGCTACTGTGTGTTCCCTGAAAGTCCCAGGTTGATGTTTTAAGCTCAGGGGAAAGTGTCTGAAAATCTGCACTTCGACCTGCTTGAGCCTTAACTCATACACATTTACTCAGACAGGACTTAACACTTGGGCAAAAATCAGTTTACCTGGCTATTATTTTTCATTTTATGCCTCTGGGTTTTTTTGTTGTTGTTCGGTTGGATTTTTATTTGGCAAAACAAATGATCTATTCTTTTGCCCCTCTGAGAGCAAAGCAAGTAATAAACTTAAAATAACTGTAAAACAAGACAAAACCCAAAATCTTTTCAGACAACAGTCCTCTGACAGATATAGAACATCAATTATTCGAGACAGAAAGCTAGGTTTGCTTGTTTGCTAGTCTTCTAAACACTTTTCTTTTCCAAATAAAAATGCTGAGACTGGTAGCTTTCCCATGGTCATCTTTATCTGTTTGTTTGTTTTTCTGTGTCAGTCATGGGGCTTGGATACTGACCCTGAGCTTTTTTGTTCAGTGCTAACACTCTACTTCTTAAGCCAGAGCTCCACTTCTGGCCTTTTTGGTGGTTAGTTGGAAATAAGACTTCCTACTCAGACTGGCTTCAAACATCGATCTTCATAACTCAGCATTCTGAGTAGCTAGGATTACAGGAATGAGCCATGGGTCCCTGGCTTTTATCCAAAGTTTCAGAGAGGATAATGTTTTTTTTTTCCCCCATAGGTAATGGAGAGCCAGGGACTGGCTAGCTAGAAGTATGAGGTCCACCCATGCTTGCCCTCTGATTAACTTGAAGAAATATTTACAAATTTAGAAATTGTGCTGGAAATTCTGCATGGCATAAAGATCTTTCTTGTTGGGCTAATCAGCATGCACACACACACACACACACACACATTGAGCATCTGAGACATCTTGTGTGCACTCACATATACACACTTCCACTTACAGACTTGACATCTCCAGGTTACATCCTCATGATCAGGACATGTGCTGTTCACAGGTCCAAGATGTTAAGAATAAGAGTGTGGTAAGGCGAAGAGCTTGTTTTCATTCAGAAAAGGGAACTTTCTGATAGATTGTGATGAAGCTAAAACTGAAACTCAAAGCTTGTCAGCAAATTTCATGAGGGCAGGGAGCAAAATTAAGAATAGTTTCCTGCTGGCATCTAATATTTATTTATAAATTAATTTCTTTGAAATCTGGTAATGTGGAATGTTAAATTCTAGCTGAGTTTGAGATATTAGAATAAGAGATTAATTTCAACCAGTGACCAACATGACTTCAACTGATGTCTCCTATGTGGTAGGCGATGTCTTGGGCACTGGGATTGAGATGACAGAGACATTATTCCTACTTTCTGACAGTCCAATAGAGGAAATGAGACAACACACATGAAATAGATTAATCCTGGATCAATCAAGACTGTTAATTCCTTGCAGAACTTTGTCGGGACAAACGCATTCATTTTACTAGTAAGTAGCACATATCAGAAATGTTAAGTAACTTTATTATGGTATCACAAGCAAAAAAAATAGGCCAAAAAGAAAGGCCAGTTTTTCTGGATAGAATCACTTTTTCCATCTTTTACTAGTGCTTTGTGACTTCATAAAAACTTTTTTTTAAAAAACAAGTCTTAATTGTATTTGAATTGTGTCCAGAATTGTGAGGTCCCACAAGTGACAAGGTTATTCACCTTTTTAGATCCACAGTGGCTGATGAAGTCATGATTATTCAGGAAGTGTCCTATTTACCACTCTTCAGTAATATGAAAGGAGCAGAGACAATACTCCAGGTAACTTTATCTGATTTGGGGTAAGGAAAAGGAATAAGAAAATGGTGAGACAAAGTGTGAACCAACACAGCAGTGATACTCACAAGACACTATGTTGGAAATAAACTTTAACTTGGGGGCGTTGAAGGGAGGGAAAGGGGAAGAAAACAAGGGAGGAATAACAATATTTGACAAGGAATGTACTCATTACCTTACTTACATAACTGACATCACCCTTCTAATAAAAAATTTTTTTAAATGATAGACCTGTTCCTGAGTTCTTGCATTTTCTTTTTCACTTTAACCTTACTTCTTGTATAACTTTACATTTGAAGGGCATACATTTTCATTTCAGCCATGAAAGGTCAAGTTCTTCAGGTGTTTTTGAGTCTTCATATTCTCAGAGAGAATCATTGAAAGGTTTGGATATATTTCTCCTAAGGGTTTTAAAAATTATACTCAATCATCAAATATTTATTTCAAGAAAAATGTTTTCTTCAAGTCTTCTGCTCTTTTCCAAATATTGGGCAGATTGCCAACTTTAAATCTGCCTAGTTGAACCATTGAACAATTACTTGATGGCCAAAAATGAAAAAAAAAAAATCCAGAGAGAAATAACAATAGCTGTTGCATTCCCCCGTCCCCTGCCTCCTCCCTCTCCCCTTCCCCTACCAGGGCTTTTATAATGAGTTACCACAGACCTGGTTACTTAAACAACAAAATTCCATCTCCCATATTGTTGGAAGGTGGAAGTCTAACATAAAGTTGTCAGCACGGCCATGTTCCTGGGGAATTCCTCCTTGCCTCTCAGCTTCTGGTGGCTGCTGGCAATTCCTTAGCATTCCTCAGCTTAACAACACTGATTCTGCCTTCATTTTGTATCTTTTCTTCTTTACTGCTCTTCTTCCTATAGGAGTTCAAGTCATCAAATATATAACTCACTCCAAATCCAGATGGCTTCATCTCTACATACACAACCTTCTACATCTGCAAAGACTATTCTTCCATATAAGGTTATTTTGAGAAGTTTCAAGGGGGAGAGCATGAGTTTAAGGGAGGAAGAATCACTGTTCAAACCATGATAGCTATCACTGCTAGTATGATTCTAGGTTGATAAGATTGGAAGTAAATATATAACAATGAAGGAAAGTTTCACCTTATCTCTGTGGACAAGTTTTTCCCGTCTTGCTGCTGTTTCTTCTTCACAGTTCTATTTCCTTTCCCGAATTTATTCAGATCCAGAACATTCATTTGCATTCTACCTTTCATTTCAGATGATTCCTTAACATATGACTCTGTCTCTTATGTGATTGCCAGTCCCCGATCTCATGCTCTCCTGAGCACCCACACCCATATGGATCTGAGTGGTACCCTTTATGACATATATTGCACTATCTTGGATGTTGGATTATTAGCAATAAACACGACAGAGTCTCTGCCCTCATAGAGTGAACATCTTAGTTGGCAGAGAGAATGGGTGGGTGATGGGAATAAACCAAGACCAAGAAAACAAATACTTAACATCTAGAGCAGTTTCTGGCGTGTGGTAGGTGTTCAGTAACTATTTGTGACTTGATAGGAGTGTAAGACAGTTTCTGAGTTTGATGAATGATATGAAAGAAATAGATTGATGTGAAATAGAACATCGAGACCAAGCCAGGATAGGAGTCTTCTTGAGAAGGTATTGTTTAGACTGATCTTGGAAGAAAGAGGAGTTGATTAAGGAAGCATGCCCAAGTTAAGGAAGGAGCAAACCAAATCAGTGAACAAATGACCAGTTGATTGTGTTAGTAGAAAGAGAACAAACAAACTGAGCAAGAAGGAAAGCAGTATAAACTGGTATAAGGAAGGCGGAGAAGAGATTGACCATGCTGGGCAGTACCGATCAATTTAGAATTTGGGTTTAATTCTAGTTTCAAATTGGAAGCCATTTGAGCAGTAAACAATAACTGGATGTGATTTAACTCAGGCATCAAAAGATTACTGTGGCTAGTTTGAGGAGAAAGGATAGTAGATGGCAAGAATCAAAGAACATGCAACCCATTAGGATGTTTTAACACAGAACAGATTATAGTGTAAGTGATATTGTCTTCACAACACCTGGTGTAACCAACCAGGAGAGGACTAGGTTGGTCAAAGCTTCAAGGCTGATTTAGTCAGAGACTCATTCTTTAACCTGCCATGGCAATAAATAATATCCTTTGCAAGGTCTTCCATGGTGTAAAATGATTGAAAAGCACTGGTCTAGTGAATATTTTATGCTTACCATCGCACTTCTTCCTATATTCGAAGAATTTCCTGCTGTGGTGACCAGCTACCAAAATAGAGCCTCTAATGAGCCCTATATCCTAGGATTCTCGCCCTGTGTATGTCCCTCCAGGGTTTCATTTGACTAGCCAATAGAATATAACAGAAGTGATGGTATACCACTTCTAAGGTTGTGTTGTAAAAGATGGCAGCTTGTGTCTTAGATCACTCACTCCAGGTAGCCAGCTGACACTTCTCAAGAATACTCAGGTGTCCTTATGGAGAGAATTACCTGCTGAGGAACTGAGACCAGCCAGCCAGTAAGCATTCTTGAAGGAAGCCCCAGTCCAGCCTTGAGAGGATGCAATATCATGAGACATCCTTAACAAGAACCATTCAGCCAAGCTGTTTCTGGATTCCTAATGCTTAGAAACTGAAACTGTATCTATTGTTCAGAGTTGCTCAATACTGGTATAATTTGTTTCATGGCAATAGATAATGAATGCATCCACTTTTTGAGTCTTAACCATCCCAAGGCAGAAACCATTAGCCTCCCTTGCAGTTCAGGCAAAGGCAGACGAGCTTTGTCAATCTGAATCAAGTGACGGAAAGTTCAGTTGAAGAAACAATAATGTGAAGAAGGGCCTGCTGTACAGAATGGATTTTGGTGACCAGCATTGGAGGATATTCAGCTTTGAAAAGAGGCAGAGATAAATTGCTAGTGGTGAATATTGTACCAGTCTCTAGGGGTCATGCAGTACAGCTGTGTCTGCCCCTGGTGTACTGGCCATGGGGAAGTCATCTTTACAGCTGTCTGCTGGTAGATGGATATCATTTCTAGCTGCTTGACCAACCAAACATATTTACTCCAGGACATTCTTTTTTTGCCTCACCTATCTAGAGGGCTCTGATGTTCACACCTAGGAATTCAGATTGGCATAGAAACCTTTGAAAGAAGGTAAGTACCAGAAGGAAGACACTGCCTCAAAGTGGCTCAATTAATGTGGAAATGCACTCACACTTGTAACAAAAAGTAGAGAAAGAGGAGGCCACAAAGGTGTGTCCTCAAGCCTGGCTCCACTTCATGAGAGCCCTCAAGATCATGCTCTTTGCTGCACATTTGTTTCCTCTTCTAGTTGGTCACAGTTTGACTATGGCAGTTGGAAGAATTGGATTCGATATGACACTGTTCAGAAGTAGCTTGCTCTGTATTCATTGTATCCCTCCTTTTTATTGTAGTACTGGGGTTTGAACTCAAGGCCTTGTACTTGCTCAACTTGCTTGCTCAGCTGGTGCTCTACCACTTGAGCCATGCCCCCAGTCTTGCTAATTGATGGGTACTAAAGAATCTCACAGACTTTTCTGCCCAGGTTTGCTTGTCTTGGACTATGATTTTCCAATCTCAGCCTCCTGAATGGATAGGATTACAGGAGTCAGAGACCTTTCTGAGGGTTCCTCCACAGATTTCTTTCATGTCTCATTGATACAATTTGCTCAGATGATCCTTCCATAACCAGACACCAGTAAGAAGGATTATGGTAAAACCATAATTGTCTTAGAATAATTAACTTTTACCTCCAAGATCTGTGGAAGAAGCCAGAATTCCATAAAGTACCTAGCCATGTGGAAGAAATAATATCAGTATTTTAATTGATGGAGATGAAATAGATGCTCAGTAAGGAACCAATGTCATCTGCTTCAGGATGTCATTATAGGCAGACGGTGATTGTTTCTCTGAAGGTAACAGAGTGGGGACAAATAGAGGGAAATACATTAGGGATGTATTATGCACAGAAAACGAGGATCTGTTTTTCCCCATCTCCTCCACAAGTTATACTGACATCAAATATAGTGAAAGCGGGGGTTATACTGTGGGGGAGGGACATACAAAGCAACAAAGAAATAATCTTATAAATGCATTAGAAACACATGCATGAAAGAAAAAAAACATTAAAATACATATCTAAGGGTTCATTTTCCTAACATCACATTATCTGACCTTTTCCGCTTGACTCATACATATACTAGATATTGCAAATAAGGGAAACCATGGGACCTAAATGTATGCATTATCCTGCCCATGTAATTGTAACTCCTCTGTACAGTATGTTCACAAATAAAATAAAAAAAGAAATTAAAAAAAAAAAAGAAAACGAGGATCTGATGGTAAGTTGGATTCAGAGGAAGGAAGGAAAGGGGAAAAGGAATGATGCATTAGTTCCAACTACCTATAGGCAGTTCAGCATATGTATATGGAGCTAAGAGGGGATTCTAGTTGATGATACATACCTGAGCATCATCAGCATAGAAAAGGGATTTATAATTATAATAATGAAATTCCTTCCTGGACACAGTCGTGAGAAAGGAATAGAGGCCTGAGGACTAAGCTCTAGCGCATCTCAACGGTTAGATGTTGGGATGCGGGGGAGGGGCCAGGGGAAGCCATTAAAAGAGAATGAGAAATATTATAGTGATGGTGCATGCCTGTAACTCCAGCTACTTTGGAGACAGAGGCAGGAAGATGGAGACTTTGAGACTAGATCAGATAGAAAAGTAGTGAGACCTAGTCTCAAAAGGGAGGAGAGGCTGGGGCATAACTCCAGGGGTAGAGGGCTTTCTCGGCATATGAGAGCAATCCCCTGGACCATGGAAAGAGATTCTTTTGAAAGAGGGGAAAAAACAAGGCAGGTCTCAGCAGGCATAGATGGCCAATTTTTTTTTTCTCTCCCATCTCTACCTATCCCAATTCTTCACCCTAAGACCACGCTACCCTACAAGGCTGTAGATGAAAATAAGCTACCACATTCTGCATGCTAACTTGCATCTGTAGCCCATGTTTCCTATAATGAATTTACTTCACGTGAGTTTTGCTTCCAATTGAGCCTAATAACCACTGGAGATTGAAGAAAATAGGAACATAATTGAGAAAAAAAAACAATGAAACACTTTAGAAAACCCATCTTCTTTTTCTTCATGAATAATGTTTGTGAGACATTTTTCTCATAAATGTCATGGCAAAGGGTTATAGAAATCCCACAAAATAAGCTCTGAGTAAACCATTTAATTCTCCAAACATTTTAAAACAAAAAATGAACAAGACAATCTCTAATGTATTTAAAGCAGATCACAAATAGTATTATTTTTCTTAGAACTATTTCAAGTAGGCAACTGATCTGCAAAGATCTTGATTTTTAGGTCTAAAATAAAAGCATGTGTTTTAATTTTAATCAATGGGGGTTAAAGTACAATGTAAAAGGCATATTCTTCAAAATGAAATCTTCAAAGTCAGATATGCAACTACAAATTATTGAAGTTAATTTTTTTATAAAAATTCCTTTTTCTGAATCTTATGAGTTTCCTTTTCTTCCAACAAACCATATTTCCCTTTGAAAAGGTTTAAACTCAGAAGACCTTTCAAAAATGCAAACTGAACCCCTTACTCTGGCTCACTACAGGCTGATGAATCTGAAGGTGTCTCCCCTGTTTGGGAAATTAACCTTGTTCCACAGGGAACAAAATGTTTCAAATGAAAAATGCAGAAAACAAACAATTTTATCTGCTGCATTCATTTGCATCGAAGAATATTCTTACAAAAGAGAGAGAGTCATATCACTTCTTTAATTGGCCAAGAACAGAAAAGAGTTATCCCCAACTAAACGTACGGGGGGGGGGGGAGAGAGGGAGAGAGAGAGAGAGGAGAGAGAGAGAAGAGAGCTCGCTCATGTTTTGGAGAGCTAAATGAATAGGAGAGCATAGACACAAAACATTTTTGTGCTAGATAGTAGCATTAATTTTACAGGTTTTTTTTGTTTTTAATGGAAAGAAAATGCATATCCAATCAGTGGAAAATTTCCCTGTAAAATCTGAACTTTGATGAGTTGCTGATAGAGAAATTCAGTCTTTTGCTGGAGGAAGATAATTCTTGCCCACGAACATGAGCAGCAGAAGTGCTGAAACAAAATAGGAAAGGATGAACCCCATGAGAAATTCAGGCGGTGAGAGGATGTAGTCTACAGTGAGATCAGCCATTTCTTCTTAGTCAGGTAGAACTGGATTAGTAAAATAATAGGAGCACAGTGCTTTGCTTGAAGTTTGTAGTACAATCACCTGGGCATTAATCAATTCTGTAGCAAGCTGTGTATAATTCATTTTGGAGTGTAGATTTGGTTTTCTTGCTGTTGTCCAGGGGATCATAAAAATCTCCAGGAGTGTATATAAAATTTGAAAAATCATACCAGACAATTCTGATATGAGATTCACAGGGAAGCATATTGTTCAATGTTTGTCTCTGGAGTCTCACTAAGGTGAATTTGAATCTCTGTTCCATTGCTTACTGGCTGTGTGACTTGGGCAGGTGACAGAGGCCTCAGGGTTTCAGTGTCCCCATCTCTAAAAGCAGGATGATAACAACAATAACTATTTCAAATGGTTCGGGTAACAAATTAAAAACACATTAAGTGTGGCATAAAGCATGTGGTGCAGAGCAATTAATAAGTGTTGGCTTAAAATGGCTGCCCAGGCCAGTATAGAAAGACAACACAAGACACAAATGTATACCCTCACATGAACACAACAAAATCAGACATAGATCTGATTGTATCTATCAGGGATAGAGAGGCCCAATGCCAACACTGCCCTTACTGCCAACACTGCCACTTTACTTACAAAGTGAGCTCTGGTCTCTCATCTGGGCCTATCTGCAGAGGAGGGGATGATGAGCAATAGAGATCAAGAGTCACATAGACCATCTTCTGACTAGCTGTGTGAATTTGGGCAGGCTACTTAATATCTGTGCTTATGTTTCCTCAGTTAAAAGTGAGTGTAATAACATCTTCCTCGTAGGATTGTTATGAAGATGACATGAGCTAAGATGTTTAGAACATTTTAAGAGTGTCTGGCACATAGCATGAGCTAAAAATAAACTATGGTAAAAATAAGTATAATAATTATAATAACTTGAAATAAACCTCTAGGATTCCAGATTCTATTTTGCTTCTTGATGAAAAAATGCTCTGCAGAATGGACTTATAGAAAAGAATTGAGAAAGAAGGAAATTAAAAGAAAGCAAGAAAACTTGCAATAGAAATGAGTCACAGAGGATAAAGTTTTGACTAATATGTGAAAAATATTTTAAAAAATGACATTTGTGCTAAAAGATAGCAATTCTCTTGCATTGTAATTACTTGATTAATTCATGTAAGATATAAGAAGAGAAAGCTTAAATATAAAACTTAAGAGCCAACAGAGAAGTTGTACCAAAAAACCTTTGCATTTAGTGGGCATTCAATAGACATTTGATTAATATATTAGTTGATTAAATATGATTAAGCATTAAACTCAGCAGCTAACCTGAGCATGTTCCTTTGACAGAATGAAGACCTGAGATAAACATAGGTCTTGTGAATAAGGCCAAAGAGGCAGCACAATTGACTGATCTCTTTTTCCTTCCCTTCCTCTCCCTTGTTCTCCAGATTCTCCTCTTCCCACATCCCTCTCTCTGCCTCCCTCCATTCCTCCTTCTTTCTCTTCCTTCTTTTCTCCTTACTGGCTAACTTTTATCTAACTTTTTTCTCCTCTTTATGTGCAGGATTTTTGTCAAAAGCATTTATTACTAAACAGAGAAAGAGATTGTTGAAATTCTTAAGTGCTTAATACCTATAGTTTAAACCATAACTGAACATGTTGTCTTTTCTCTTAATAATCATGTACCTGAGGTTAAGTCAACCTGCTCTAGGTTGATTTTCAGCACAAAGAAGGATGGAAGCCTACTGTGGATGATTAGGAAATATGTTATTTGGATTTTTTTCCCTGGCATCTCTTTAGCTAATTGGATATTCGGCACTGTCCATCCAACCTGTGACATCATCATCCTCTTCTTTCTTCAGATCATCCATGATGACAACAGTAGTTGCTTTGCTGCTTTGCTCAGATCCAGCCAGGGTGAGGGGCATCAGCTACAAGGATATACATAGGGTTGTTGTTTTTGTAATTCATCTTGTGATGAAGGAGGCTGAGGTCTCCATTTTTCTCAGTTTCATTCAACAGAAATCTGACCTCTGTTCTCTCTTCTGGCCTCTTCTCTGGATATACAAATATGAAACAAGGAGTATCTGGTAAGAAGATATAGCAAAGGAGTGCCAGGTCCTTTGATCCAGAACATCATCTTCTGTCCTTTCAGTATATTCTTTGTAAGTGTGTAGCTTTTAAATGCTAAAGTTAATAAATCTCTACTGTCATTAGGGTAAAAGAAATGAGAGTTGTAACTTTGTAGTTTTCAATCAGAAAGCCAGGAAGTCACCCAGACGGTCCAAGAAGGAGAAATAAGGATTTTGAACATACCAGAACAATTTCCTCCGTGGGGTAATAGTTCAATGATACCAGACTCTGATACAAAGTGGTACATTCAATTCCCAATTACTTTCATTTCATTTCAAGAAAAATTCATTCCAAATAGGAAAGGATGAAGCTTACAGATTTAAAGGATGACTGATGCCCAGGGTGAATGTGGTTGTCACAGAACATGAGCCGTAAGTCATGTCTAATTTCTTAGTCCAGGTGAACTAGACTTCAGTCTCTGAAGCAAATATGAGGATGAATAAATATCTGTTTTACATAATTAAACAGGAGTTTTGTGAACAATTCATGAGTACGCTAATTATTGGGAATAGCCTGGGTTCACTGAGGACCTGTCTTGCTACTTGAATCTTATTTTCTTTTGTTAAAAGCAACTATATGGCAAGGACCTGAATCAACTGAAAATGATGCTTTGTAGGAATCCCTGCAACTAGGAATCCCAATCGAGTTCCATATATGGGATCTGGGTCTTGGGAGCGGAATGTGCTCTAAGAACAGCATCTAAGATACACACAATTGGATCTGCTGCATATTGAGGTGCTGCCATCTAAATAGAAAGGAGAAGTCTGAGGCACAGAAAGGAAGAAAGTACTAAAGGAGGACTAAGGGGAAGAGTATTTCAGGACTGCTTGGCTCAGCTCGAGTATTACATTTCAGCACAGATTTTGACCACTTGATATAAACATGGAAGACAGTGAACAAGTTGATAAGAGCACCCAAATGATGTCACAAGAGATGTAAAGCAATTGGGTATTTCTATCCTTGAGCTGACTCAGAGCAGAAGAGTGGCATGGGAAATGTAGGCTCTGTAACCAGACAAACTTGACTTGGATCCTAGTTGTCAATAATCAACTGTCAGATCATAGAGAAATGAATAAACCTTCATGCATGTAAAATGGAAAAGAATATGTGCTCTGTTGGGTGGTCTTCCTAACTTCCTAACATCCAAAAGATACTTCTTAGGGATTTTTCCCCTCTTTAGGCTCTGCTTGGAAGTTGACAGTTGATACCAGTCACTCCTCAAACACTTCCCTCTTGACCTCCATGACTCCCTTTGTCCAATTTTCCTTCTTCTCTCTACTTTTCAGTCATCTCTTTGTTGAGCCACATTCAAATACCAAATTTCTCTCCTATTGCTCCAGTTTTCTTTTTCTTGAAGTAGTTCATTTAACATGAAAACGTAATTTCTACCTTTTCATTGATGATTGCCAGTCTCCGCTCTCTCAGCTCTAGGATAACATTTCTAAGTGCCATCAAAACATCATCACACAGGATCAAAGTCTGTTTTCTGTTGTCCATTTCTTCTTCACTCTACTGGGTTGTAATGCTTTTCAAGTTTAGATATTTCTGATAGTCAGTTCTTGCCTCTAGCCTGGTCTAGGCTACCATCATACCTTACCTAGTTTCTTGTAGTCATTTCTTAACTGAACATACTGCTTCAAGTTCCTTTTTTGGTATAGTGGCATTGGTGTCATATTTGTGCAGTTTGTAATATGCATTTCCCATCTCTACACTCTAAACACATGACCTGTCCTGTAGGGAGAGGGAGTTTACCCTTTTGTAGATTTATCTGCTATGGCATGAGATCCTCAGGTCTCAGCCTCTGAGTAATTAAGAGTATAGGCATGTGCCACTCGTTTGACTTCCTGTAATTTCTATAAAAGCTCCTTGAAGCTCTAGCACCACATTCACCATGGTATTTTAAATCCTGCCTCTGAGGTGAACATTCCACAGAATTCTTAATTATCTTTCAGGGCAATATGATTTGCTTTGAGGTACCCTAGAGAAAACATAACTTATGGCTGAGAATGCAGCTGCCACTTAAAGAAATTCTACCTATATTGTTCTAGAATAGAACTTGTCATTAGTATTGTATATATATGGAGAGGCATAAGACGAGATCGAGAAAGAAATCTTAAGTTACTCCTTTTTGCCCCGTATATGAACTTGAGGGATTTGACCCTTTCTTTCTGAGTCCTGAGTCCTTGGTTTCATGATAGTAAAAAATAAATAAATAAAAGAAAAAGAAAGAAAAGAAAGGAGATGGTAGTATTAAAATGTTTGGGGCGAACGAATGAAATTATTCAAAACACCTGTAAGGCAGTGCCTGATCCATGAAAGGACGCAGTACTGAGAGGTCATTTCTGAGCTTATTGCCTGGAACTCTGAAGCGATGGATAGACGAGAGATGTCTTGAAGTCCTTGCAAATATCCAACATGCTGAAACACATCGGTGTGGGGAAAACGTTGGCAATCCCTGGATTTCCAATCATTTGTCTAGAAAACCAATCAAGAACTGTGCAGCTCCAGGTAAGCCTCAGTGCCTTTCCTGGGAGTCAGTTATTTGAATCTAGGTGCGCTGAAAACCTCCACTCTCTCCAAATTACCAGTGGTCGGTCGAAAGCCTCCCTTTGTTGGGCAAATCCTGGCTCCCGAGCCCCACCTTTAGGCACGTGGCACCCTTTAGGCCTGCAGTTTCAAGTTCGAGAAACAGGCACTCCTGGCTCCCAGGCTGTGGTCCGGATGGCAACCTTCGTACCAGGCACCCCAAGAGCATGCCCTGGGGGGCAACCAGGCGGCCCAGGGTGGTGGGTGGCGGTGCTGGGTTTGCATCCAGGCCGAGGAACTGCGAGGCGAGAGCTCGCAGAGCAGGTACCAGCTCTCACTTTACCTCCAGCTTGGGCGCGGCCGCTGAGTGCGGGGGTCCGGAGCTGAGTTCCCCCCCACCACCCCCCCGCGCCCCAGTCTTTGTGAGCCCGCCCCCTCCCCTCGCTTCCCCCCTCCACTCCACCTTCCCCCCCCCCCCCGCCCCGCCCCAGTTCCCGGGCAGCGCCCATGCTCCGGCTGCGGCGAGCCCAGCCCGCCGCGCGCACCTCTGACCCGGCCCCGCCCCCGGCAGCCGCGAGTGGCGGGAGGAGCGCGCGGAGGGAGAGGCGCGCGGGGCTGTGCGGCGCCACCTCCCCTCGGCGCCGGGAGAGGGACGGAGGGGCCGGGGCCGGAGAGCGAGCCAGCCCCAGCGTGCGAGCCAGCGAGCGAGCGGACGACCGGCAGAGGACGAGCTGCATGCAACCGGTGGGAGGCCGGGCCGGCGGGGGCTGGGGCCGGGGCTCGGGCTCCGGCTGGCGTTTCTGGCGGGGTCCGTGGCGGCGATCGCGGGCCGCCCGGAGGCGGCGGCTGTGAGCTGGCAGGCGGAGGGCTGTCTCCCGCGCCCGCCTGCCCGGCGTGGTCCGAGGATGCGGGGGGGCGATGCCCGGGGCCAGGGACGCGCTCTGTCACCAAGCGCTGCAGCTGCTGGCCGAGCTCTGTGCCCGCGGGGCCCTGGAGCACGACAGCTGCCAAGATTTCATCTACCACCTGCGGGACCGTGCGAGACCTCGGCTCCGCGACCCAGGTGAGTGCCGCCGCCGAGCGCCGCCGCCGCCGCCGGGCGCGAGCTAGGGCCCCTGGATGGGACTTGGCGTGGCCGGGGGACCGCACACCACATCGGGGCCTGGGTTGAGATCTTTGCGGACCTGCGGTGGGCGCGGGGTGATCACAGAGCTAGGAGATGGAGGGCGGGGGGTGGGGGGGGGACGGGACGGGGGAGATCAAGGAGCGGCGCATGGTAGCCCGGTGTTGAACCGGGCGGGGACCCGCGCGCGGAGTCTGCTGCGCGGAGGCCGAGTCCGGGTGGGCTGGGATAGAGGTGGAGGAAATCACGCCCGCCACCCGCGACTGGGTCTCCCCGGGCTCCTGGAGGTGGGGGGCGGCTCCCAAGCTCTTACCTAAGCCCTTCCCGGGCTCTGCGCCCCGAGCCTGGGGAGGCCGCGGAGGCCTCCTGAGCAGCGAGAAGAAAGAGGAGCCCCGAGGAAACTCTGGGGAAGTTGGGAGTCGGGCTGCTACTGAATCCCACCGGGGAGCTGCTCCTCCTCGCTCCTAGCGCCTACTTTCTCTCCTCCATCTGGGGTGGGACAGGATCTGGGGTGGGGGGTGGGGGTGGGGTGGAGTCACGGGCCCTGGGCTGCGGAGCCTAAATCTGTTCCCTGTGGGTCGCAAAACACAGAGGCGACCTGGGCCTGGGCCTCCCAAGGTGGATCCACAGCAGTTCAACTAGCTAACAGCGGTGGGTGGGCTCGCCCATGCGTGGCTCGGCACCTGCAGTTATCCCTAGTGAAAGTTGCGAAGCTCCTAACTTTGAAAAGTTCATTTATTTTGGCATTTGACCAATTAGGTTGGAGGAGGGAGTTATCATGAAGTGATTTGCTTTCCCCCTCCCCCCTCCACCCCCCCCCCCCCCCAAAGACCCTGGGTCTCCCTTGTCTTCTTATTCTGGATCTCTGGAAGATACATTTCTTGCAAATGTTATTTCCCAGAGATGCTTCTCACCTGGAGAAATCATTTTCTCAAATGGCCTCCCCACCTAAGTGCTTTAGAGCATCCAAAGAAGGGCATATTGTGGTTAGACTGTTAAAAATGGGACGAGAAAATGGCCTTTGATATTTCTCCTGTGTATAAATATTGGCAAGCAGCTATCGTTTGGGCAAATTATTCTGTTTGACTTCACCTCGTTTTCAGCCAGTCCATTATATAAAATTGCATTTGCCCAAAGGATAAAAGGAGAGAATTATTTAACTGCTGAAGAGATTCACAGGGATCCTGACTTAAGTAGTATATTCTTAGTAGATATTCCAAGTGAGTGTGTATTTGTGGAGGGAGGGGTGGAGCTGAAGGTAACTTTAAAAGTTTGCTACTCAGATTTTTTTTTTGTAGCCAGTGGCTATTTTTTTCATTGCTTGTGGTTTCATTAGTGAAGCTTATCAAATGACCACTATGTTTTACTTGAAAGGGAAGAATTAAGTCGAGAAATATCCATCCTCGTGATATTCCAGAGGTGTAGCATCCAGCCTGTGTGCAGCGCACGGCTAGATGTGATTGTACAGGAGACCCAGGAGCATGGCCATGACCCTAAACTGGGAAGTTGTGTCCTTCTACTGCAGAACCAAGACTATTGCCAACCTACTTTACCCAAAGCAGTTGCATGCTGGGGCTGAAAGCTCTCACTTCCTAGTCTGAAACAGGCCCTCCCTCAAGTTTTCCTTGTTATCTCAGATAAGCCATCCTCTGACTTTTCTAGATAAGATGGACAAATGATGCCTATGTCTGAACTGTGTGTTTAACGTTTCAAATCCTTTGGCCAGGGTTCTGCCTCAGCTCTTTCTATCCAGGGGCCAGTTTCCACGTCTTCGGGTTCTATCAGCCCCCTGCAACTGAACAGTCATGGAAACAGAATCGCCAAGAATCCTTCTTCTAAGAGGAAAGGTTGCTTGGCTGAGAAACAGAAGGACTTGTCTTCCTTGCTGCTCTTTGAGTTCCAGAAAGCCAGGGCTTTGTTTTCTTAAACTAGGGCACATGGTTCGGAGGTGGCTCCTGCCCCTCCAGCTCTTTGGTTTGTGTTTAGGGAGTAGCTTGCTCTTGAGACAGGGGAGGGAGGTTGCAAGAGCTAGGTGAGAGGAAATGAGGCCAAAGATGAGCATGGAAAGTGCACCTTCTCCTTCAGGGCACTTGGGCTCAGGCCGATTTCCCTCCACTTCCCTCCTTCCTCACGGTACTCACATTAATTCTTACATCAGATGCATTTATCTCCATCCCTCTGAAGCTGTTTGTGCAAGCCAAGAGTGCCCTTAATCTCGCAGCCTGAAAAGCTGAGTGGCTGAAGAAGCTGCACTGCACAATATCATGTGAATAGTGTTCACTAGCTCTCCTCTGTGTAAACTAGAACAACCCATGGACACTTGCCCTAACACTAGTCCCCCAAAGAATCCTTTCTGTAAATAGGTGACTTCCTTTTTTGTCCGCTTGCATGCCACATTCCAGCTTTCTCTGCTTGTTGTCTTTTTCAGGGCTACCCAGTGTTAGCTATGTTTTCTCGGGCTCTATTAAAGATTTTGGTTATAGTTCATTTTGAAAGGAGAAAAGCTGATCTAATTCCCAGAAGAATGATGCTGTATCTAGGATGGTAGCTTTGTACACTGGTACACTTGAGGCAGAAGAAAGGGCAACTGTAAAGGTCCCGAGGAGGTAGGAGTATCATTGCTATGATTCAGGAAAGAGTAACTTCAACAGTAGCTGGAGATGGAAAGTGATGAGAATTATAATCAGTTAAAGACGTTGAGTTTTACTCTGAATGAAATATATACCTGAAGTTGCAGCACTGAATGCTTTGTTGAGAGAATGCTGTAGAAGAGCAATGATGAGAAAAACCCAGGAAGAGGTGAGTATTAAGGATTGATTAGGAAAGTAGTAATGGACGTAGTAAGAAGTTCTGGATTATGGACCATATTGAAAGCACAGGAACTTAGGGGCAGGATATGGAAGGTGGAAAAGATGGGTTAAAGAGTATTCTGAGGCTTTTTGATCTAAGCAACTCCATTGACTGAGCAGAGGTTTGGAAAGAGACAGACTAGAGAGGAAGATGAGGTTTCTGTTCTGTGAACCTTTGGTCCATACTAAGTGTGTGATTCCTCTTTAGGCACCAAGCTGTCCTGTAGTTGGAGAATATTCTGCGAGCTGGTTATCTTCTTTAACCTCACCAACTTGCCTGTGCCCTTACTTTGTAACTGGAGGCTTCGCTGTCATGAGATTAACTGGTTGTAGAACAACAGTTGATGCTAAAAGGTTTTCCTTTGTAGGGAACTGAAAGCTCTTAAACACCTACTCATTGATCTTCAGTGTACTTTCTGCATTAGGAAACAATTAGTCTCATCCCTCTTCTCCATTATGTACCTTTGGCTGGGAGGGGGTACCGATCAACTTCTCTGGATTTCTTCTCTGTTTCCACATCTGGAAAAGAAAGAATTGTTTTAAATAAATTGTTTAAAGAATAGTTTTAAATTATATTTTATCACCTCTCTCCTAGGTCCTTCTTTTCTATGGTACTACTCATGCCTATAGTAAACACTTTGTTTTATATATTTATTCATTCATTATTGTGCTCAAACTGGGTCTTGAACACAGGACCTCAAACTCTTGCTTGGCTTTTTTGCCCAAAGCTGGTGCTCTACAACTTGAATCGTACCTCCACTTACAAAGTAGTTTTTCTCTATTGAAGGTAAGAGTCTCACAGACTTTTCTGCCCAGTTAATTTTGAACCATGCTCCTCAGATCTCAGCCTCCTGACTAGCTAGATTTACTGTCACGAGCCATAGCCTGGCTGTACCAAGTACTTTATGTACTCACTTCATTGTCCTCCTAACAGCTCTCTAAGACGTGGATGCTCAGTGCTTTTGTCTTGGGCTGAAAGTATGTAGAGGCTTGTTAGACAGGATGTCAATCCATCTCAGACCTACTGAAAATTGCTATACATTTACCAAATTCTTAAGAGCTGTGGGCACATTAAAGTTCAAGAAGCATAGCCAAAATGATTAGTAGCTAGGAGAAGTAAGCTAAAATAAGAGGTGAATGTAAGTGGGACTAGTTTCTTAGGTGGTCATATCACATACCTCCCTGAATCTGAAGGACACTGGTTCGAGAACATAGCTTCCCACCCCCTCCCCCTACCGCATACTATGATAGCAAAATCTGAGAATGTTCAGTCATTGACATAGTGTTTGTGTATAACTCATGTACTTCCTCCTTTAAGTCATCACTAGGTTGCTTATAATAACCATACAATATAAATACTATTGAAATAATGGTTATGCTGTATTTAGGGAATGATGAAAAGAAAAAGTCTATACATGTTTAGCACATTGTTTTTGCCAAATATTTTTGGTCTTCAGTTGGTTAAATTTATGGATGTGGAGTCATTGGATACCTAGGCCTGAGTTTACTATGAACTTAGGAATTGTGCCCAATGCAAATTTCCTAGGTATTTTAGTAACAGCCATTCTTAGAACTCTTTGTTTCTTCTGTAATTGTGTAATGGATTCAATCACCACGTGTAAGTTAAATGGTGTGTAGTTTATAGAAATTCATCTTGGTGTTTGAGTTATGAATTGTTATGAATTAGGCATTAGTTTTCTCCTTATGTTTCACCTTTGTATTTGGGAGGTGCTTGTTTGTACATGCTTCTAGTGTCTGTACTCAAGTGTCTGTGCTAATGTTTGTTAGCTTGGGCTGTAGAGCAGAGCCTTTAGTCATATCATTAGTGACTTCTCTCTCCAGGTAAATATTACTTACCTCTCTAGGAAAAGTATTTTTTTGGTCAATGATTTTCAACTTTGGCTATACATTAGAAATACTTAAGAAGGTCTAACGAACAAATAAAAATAAAACAACAAAAATCTAGCAATGGATAGAGTTATACCCTGGACCAAATAAATCAATCTCTGAGGGTGGGGTCTAGGATCAGTACATTAAGTTCCTCAGTTGATTTGGATGTGCAACCAAATGGAGGACAACTTCTGAGGGGAAAAAAAAGGTCCTAGGTTTATTCCACTCAGCTCTTCTCAGCCTAGCTTATATTTCTGTCCCGAAAAATTAGGAAAGATGGTACAAAAATCCTAGGGAACCTGACTCTCACCCCTGTATATTTAGCACCCATATTAATAGATTCTTAACTTTCTTTGGACAGTACTTAACCAATTTTTAAAATTTCTTAAAAGTATCATGATATTCTAGTATACTTACCCAATGTGAAGAGGAAAATAAACCCAGTTAAGAAAATTTGATCCAGTTAGGCACCGGTGGATCATGCCCATAATCCTAGTTATTTACAAGGCTGAGATCTGGAGGATTGTGGTTTGAGGCCAGACTGGGCTTATCCATCAGGCTTCTTAATGTGTAACTGTATGAGATGACATGCACCTGTCTGTCATCTTATCTATTGTGGGAAGCAAAAAATAGGAGGAACAAGCTTCCAGGCCAGCCTGAGCAGAAAAATCCTCAAGACTCCATCTCAAAAGAAGCTGGGGGGGGGGGAGGCTTGGGTGGGGGGAAGAAGGAGGATAGGAAGGGGAAACAAAGGAGGAGGCTACAATGCTTGATAAGAAATGTACTCATTATCTTGCCCATGTAATTGTAACCCCTATGTACAGTTTTTTCACAAAAAAAACTTAAAAAAATAAAAATAAATAAAAAAAGAAGCTGAGACTATCCTTAGCATTTCGTGGGAAGTAAAAAAATGGGAGAATCATGGTCAAAATGCCTTCAGTAACAGGAAGCAAAACCCCAGTTCAAAAGTAACCAGAGCAAAAAAAAAGTGTTGACCCAGAGTTGTTTAAACCCTAGTATTGAGAGAGAGGGGTGGGGGAGAGAGGGAGGAAGGGAGGAAGAAGAGAGAGGGAGAGAGAGATCTTGTCCAAATTGTATTTCATTTAGACTAGAAAAACCTGCTGGGGCCTTTACTAATGCCACCTTGTATTGAATGATAAAGAAATCACCTATTAGGAGATATACATGTAAAATAATCATTGAACATGGTTTTTAAAGGAAAAAGTCGCTGGGCACTGGTGGCTCACGCCTGTAATCCTTACTACTCAGGAGGCTGAGATCTGAGGATCATGGTTCAAAGCCAGCCCAAGCAGGAAAGTCTGTGAGACTTTTATCTCTAATAAACCATCAGAAAAAAAAAATACAGAAGTGGCGCTGTGGCTCAAGTGGTAGAATGCTAGCCTTGAGCTGAAGAGCTGAGGGACAGCGCCCAGGCCCAGAGTTCAAGCCCCATGACTGACAAAAAAAAAAGGGGAAAAAGTCTTTAAAATGATCATTATGATTAAATACTAGCCTTAATTCAAATTTTCCAAGATGGTCAGGAGAGAACCAGTCTTAAAGCACTGGATATTTATGAATAGATTGTTGGTATGAATATGCATAATGGGACTAATTTTTAAAAGTTAATGTTAATTGCAATCAGGAAATAGAGTCTTCTAAAGGAATGAGTGGCATATTGGATACACAATATATGGAGATCTCATTTGCATTTACTTCAGTGACATTTTAGGACTTCTTCATAAATATTGTATTTAAACAAGTGTGTTTTCATCTCTGTGGGATTCCTCTACATGGACCAGTTAGTGGTTTAGTCATGAGGTAGCAATTATCAAGAGGGGGGAAAAAAACAAAAGCAAACTGTGGTAAAGGCATTACAGGCAGCCCTGTGGCCAGCTGCCTCTTTGAGAATAAACAATCAAAAGCACACGCTTTTTGATGTGGGCTACGCTCTGAAGTAAGAATTAAGCTGACAGCTAGGGGAAATCACCCTCAAATTCTCTCTTATGCACAGAGCACAGGTGTTGCTTCCACTGGAAAAGCATCCGAATACGTCTGTGTTTGTGTGTGCATGTGGGCTTTTCTAAGAAAAAGCTTAGAAATCCCTTCTTCACCAAGTGACTTGAAGGAACTAACAAGTGCCCAGCCAAAGAATATATTTAAAAAAGGTGGGGCTAAGTGAGAAGCATGATGGGAGATCAGTCTCCTATTAAAAGGGTAAGTTATGACTAGAATTTGTGGAAATAATTGATCTTTCTGGAAGCGCCAATTCTGCATCACAACTTTTGAGAAATGTTCATTCAGTTGGTTCTAGGAATGGCTTTAAACTGAAGACTGGGCTTTGCAGATGTGCTTGAAATAGTCATGCATACTGGTACATATATTTTTTCAGAGAAAACACTTTATATCAACATTGGTAGAATTGCACCTGAACATTTAAAAAGGAACCACCTTGGAAACCAAGATGACAAAGTAAAATAAGCAAGAGTCAGGATTGGAGTCAGAATGTGGTGTCAGAATTGGATCCTACACTTGCTATTTTAGTGAACTTGAACCAAAGATTTCACTCTTCATCTGTGAAATGGGAAATAGATGGTGAGGCAGCACAGTGGCCAAAACCAACACTCAAGCAATGGCTTCATAACTAGGTAATGCTGGCAGTTGTATCACTGTCCCATATTTCCTTTCAGTTGTAGTCCATGGGGAATTACATACCTTTTACCTACCTCCAATCAGCTCTAGATAACATTTCTCTTCTACCTGTTTTTACAAACATTGAATTTTATCAGTATTAGCGGATGTCCCTGGTCAGGACATTTAACTTCCATGTATTCTTCATTTCTCATTAGTAAAATTGATTACAAGGAACATAGGTTACTAGTTATCCAGATAAAATATAGGATGACAGTTCAATCTAAACTTCAACTAAACAACGTATACTATTGCACAATGTACAAAGTAGTTATTTGATGTTTATCCGAAATTAGAATTGAGCGTGGCTTCTGATGTATTTATTTGCTAAAACTGGCAACTTCATACTATGACCTCACTCATAATGTATGTTAAACACGTACTATAATGCATTAACATAGTTAATACTCAATAAACATTTTTATAGTGGGTGGTGTCCTGTTATCTCTAATTATTGTCCAATTGCATTATTTCTGATGTGGTGATTGCTATATCTGTTCAAGGAACTGGTGTACCTTTCTTAACCATTTTTGGAGGCATTGTTAGCTTCTAGTTTTTTTTCTTCCTGGTGTAAATAATACCTTATGTCTATAATATCTTGCTTATTTTGGGGAGAATTTTTAAATGTCAAGCTATCAATAGTGGGCTCAAATTGATTTCTAGTAGATCTATGTCAGTTACATTTGCCATGTATCAAGAGTAAATTCACTATCAGTAGGTTTTTAATGGGAAGAAGATTGTTAATTCAATTGAGTTTAAGTAGCTACCTAGTTGTGCTTTATTGTTGTAGGATGGAATGTTTCAGATACTTATATTTATACTTCTGTGACTTTTTTGCACATTCCCTCCCTTATGCCAGTTTATTTTTATTTTCTTTTGAGACTCTTGATGTTTTTCTTACCAATTTGCATTAATTGGAACATAAATGTTCTATCAAATTGGCTCATGGACTTTAGAATGTAAATATTCTATCAAAGAGCACTGTATAGCAAACTCAAATTTCTGGTTATAATCAATCAATTATAACTTACTGTCTTTTAAAAATTCAAGGATGTGTCAATAAATAAAGATTTGTTGAAACTTCATTATCCAATTCAAAGTACTGTCATTATAGGAGATAAGAAAAGTTATGGAATTCATTTGCCTTTTTTCTTTATGTTTTCTTTTCCACTCTATCCCATTTTACTCTCTTCCTATGGCAGTTTTTATGTTGGCTGCACTGACCTGATTAATCTCTTCTAATTAAAATTAAGTTGAATTCAAAAACCATTCATTGAGTGCCCCTTAAGTGCCATGTGCTAGGTTAGGCATCAGTAATTCAAAGAAACATTAGACAAGCTTCCTGCCCCTATGGAATTGAGATAAAATAATAATTGCAATTAAGATACACGCAGGAAGGGAGAGATGAACTGGATACAGTGCGGGAAGAGAGGGGGAAGTAATTAGCTGTCTTCAGTAGGTCTGTAGGCTTCCTAGAGAAGTCTGTAGTTAGGTGGAGCAGTTTGCCTGGAACTTGTGAATAGGCCAGGTTCAGTGTGTGCTGAGAACTTTGAGATGAGACTGCTCTGGTAGAGATCAACACTGATGAGGAAAATCATGGAAATCCTTGTACGCCACTGTTAGAGTCCATTGAGGCCTGGGCTGGGGGGGCTCTGATACAGAAATCTTGAAAGTATGGTTTTCCGTGATAAGCCCAAAGAATCCATTCTCAGCCAAGTACTTCAAATTTCTGGATGGAAGAATTTTTGTGAGGGCAGCTTTGCCAGTTGCCCTGGGGCCTCATGGGAAACATGCTCCAGTTGGTGGTGATGATGTTCTTTCTTCCTGTTCAAGCAGAGGTACTGACAGATTGGAATCACTGAATGGAAGATTACTGATTTTAGATTCCCAATCATGTCACCCTGTAACTCAAGTATAATTACTTCATGTAGTTGTAAAAACCGCCTTTAGCAAGTTCAGACATCTGGTTCAAACATCTGGGTTCTAGCTATAATTTCTGACAATGCCAACAGTGACATCTTGCTTCCTTGCCTGGTTATTCAATAATGAAAAAAAAATACAGTGTGTTCAGTTGCATTGCGATTGCCTTGTCTGTGAACATACACAGTCTATGTCCTTTAATGTTATGGAGCCCAGGAGGGAGGGAGTAAATACAGGAGACCTGCCCAATGCCCACCAAGCCATTGGATAGTTCCTTGATCTTAGTACAAGAAGTGATTCTTTAACATAATTGAATCGAATGCCCTTGGATGCATCACATACTGTTTACTTTTCCTATGCATTCCCCCCGTACATATCTAGTTTGCTTGTCACCTTTATGGGACATACCTTGCTACTAAAGACATTTCAATTTGAATTAGCTGTAGCATTACAGAATCATTGAAGTATTTTAAGCTAAACATCCAGATAAGCAGATTTATCTCTTCACTAGATTATTCTGGACCCTGGATGAAGGTGGATTGGTGAGATTATAACTGGGCCTGATGTTCATTTAGTGTTCATATGTTTATTGAACATCTACTCTGTGCCAGACTCTGTTCTAGGTCCACACACAAGTCACATAATGACAGAAATGCATTGTGAGAAACACACTGTTAGGCAGTTTCATTGTTGTGCCTACACTATAAACCCAGATGTGATGTGATAGCCTTTATTGATGAGGCTTTTCCAAACATCCTGCCTGCTAGGCAGGCAAGCACAAGGGTATGAGAGTAGATGTATTAGGCTGCTGTCAGTATAAATGACACACTTTTTACAGTAAGCATTTTAAAATGTAAGTAATAGTATCAAACGTATAAAGGACAACTGCAAAGTGTATAGTAAATACATAAACATAGCAATTTATCACTATTATCAAATGCTATGTACTGAGGAGAACTTTGTGTGCTGTACTTTTGTGTAAGTGGCAGTGAAGTATGTTTGTGTGAGAATATATTTCTTTATGTTCAGACAGTTAAAATCCCTAAGCAACAGAAATATTTCAGCTTGTTTATAATCTTATGGGATCACTAACATCATATATATGTATATATCATAATATATAACATAAATTATCCATGTCTATATATATGATATATGTATATCATATAGAGACATATATAATCTATTTATAGAGATGCATATATATAGAGATAAAGAGATGATATATAGATGATTAGATGATATATATCATCTGTAAGATATATATATAATAATATATATATCATATCTAGGAATCAAGAATGACTCCAGGATTTTTTTGAGGCTCTGGGAGAAAATAGAGTTCTAAGACATGGAAGTTTGAGGGAAGTGATCTCAGAGTTGTTGTGTCAAGTTGGAAATGCTTATTAATGAGTCAACTTAGGGAAACAGGATGTAGAAAGTTGGCTATATAAGCCTGGAGATTTGGAGATGACTGGACTGGAGGTATAAATGTGGGAGTTGTTGGCCTATAAATGATATTAAGATGATATATATATAATATATATGCACTATATATATCATGTTTCTATGTGATGTACACATATCATATGTATAGACATGGATGATATATATGTTATATTTTATGATATATACATATATATGAATGATAGTGGTCCCATAAGATCATAAAGGAGCTGAAATATTCCTGTTGCTTAGGGATATTTTAGCTGTCTGAACATAAAGAAATATATTCTGACATATAAATATCTATATATCATCATATAGATGATACATATCATAACATATACATATATATGACCTATACACATATATATATATATAATTTGTTGTAAACCAAAATGTCACCATGTGAGATACAGCTAGGCACACAATGCTTGCATAGCTAGATACAGCACTTTACATACATGTGTACAGTAGTATATACAGCAATGTCATACAAACAGAAAATAAAAAGCTAGCCCTCGTGGAACTTTCATGTTGAAGGGAGGAAGATGATGGTACATAAATTAATTAATTACATAGGATGTTAGGTAATATCATGTGATAAGGAGAAAAATAAAGCATAGAAAGTCAATAAGGTCTGGAGGCTAAACTGGTATCACTGAGAAGTTACTTATGAATAAATGTCAAAGTAGATGTAGGAGTAAAGTATGCATGCATACATCAGGGGAAAGCAAGATCCTGATGCAGAAGCATGCCTGGAATATCCAGGTATTATCCAGGAGACAGTGGGATTGTAGCAAACCTGGCAAGGAGGGGAACAGTAGAGCAATAGAGGTAAGGTAAGAGAGGAAATGGCAGGATGAATGCCAAGCCCAAATGAGCCACTGTGGCCTCATCTTACTCAGTGGAAGATGGGAAAGGAATAAAAAGTTTTAAGCAGAAAGTGGCCGAACACATGAGTTAGAGAGAATCACTCTGACCTATATATAAAGAACATTCTAGCACAGCATGTGTGATACAGCTGTAATTCCAGTACTGAGACGGAGGCAGAAGGATGGCTAGTTCAAAGCTAGCCTTGTCTTGAAGAAGGAGGAAGAGAGGGGCAGAGAAAGTAAGCAGAATGATAAGAATGGAATGAGTGAGACAACTTTGGAGCCTATTGTGAGGAGGTAGGTGGGAGGTGGTGATGGTGTAGACCAGTCATATCCAGTGGAGTATTCAGAGCTGGCCCAGTCTGACTGAGCAGCTTAAAGGTAGAGCTGGATGAATGTAGAGTGTGAAAAATAGGAATCAAGAATGACTCCAGGATTTTGTTTTGGGCCCCTAGGAGAAAATAGAGTTCTAAGACATGAAAGTTTGAAGGCAGTGATATGGAACTCACAGTTGGCTGTGTCAAGTTGGAAATGCTTATTAATGAGTCAACTTAGATAGCCTAGTTGGCTATCTAAGCCTGGAGTTGTGGAGATGACTGGACTGGAGGTATAAATGTGGGAGTTGTTGGCCTATAAATGATATTCAGATGAGTCTAGCTGAAAGCATGGGGGAGGGCAGTGTGAGTAGAGGAGAGGGGCCGGAGTTCTGGAACTCCCCAGTGGGTTGGAGAAGGGAAGACTAATAACGAGGGAGCAGAAATGAGGGCAAAAATTCAAGTAAGAATATTAATTGGCCTGGAAGCCAAGCTGCAAAAGGTGCATCAAAGAGGAGGGACCCAGCAGAGGTATCAGCTGCTACTGTCATGTTAAGTGCTTAGAGAACAGAGGTATGAAGGGTACCAATGACAGGCTGTGGCCGACCAGCCGGTTGAATGAGAGAAAACTCAGGAATGTGGTCTCCTGAATGTAGAGAAAGTATTCTTTTTTTTTTTTTTTTTTTTGGTTGAGAAAACATTGCTCCATTAAAATTTTTTAAAAATTTTCTTTTATACCACAAATTAACATACTCCACATGGCCATTGTTTGCCATTTCCAAGCTCAATGACTATGTTTATGGTAGTTTCTGAATCATAGATAAAAGACTCAAGGGATTCTTGAAAGGAGGGAATGCAATATTTCTGATAGATCAAGTGAGATAGATAAGGACTAAGAACTGACCAGGGCTGCCACATGGAGATCCATGGGTAACCTTAAACTAAGGGATTTTTGAAGAAAGCCATATCAACAGAAGTCTGATTAGAATCTGTTCAAAAGAGAATGAGAGGAGAGCCGGGCACCAGTGGCTCATGCCTGTAATCCCAGCTACTCAGGAGGCTGAGATCTGAGGATCATGGTTCAAAGCCAGCCCGGGCAGGAGAGACCGTGAGACTCCTATCTCCAATAAACCACCAGAAAACCGGAAGTGGCGCTGTAGCTCAAGTGGTAGAGCGCTCGCCTTGAGCTGAAGAGCTGAGGGACAGCGCCCAAGCCCAGAGTTCAAAGCCCCGCCTCCTACAGTGAGAGAGAGAGAGAGAGAGAGAAATGTGGGAGAAGAATATAATAAACTTCTGTGAATGGAAAGAAGAGATGATTCAAAGCATGGCTTTTAGAGGAAAGAACAATAACTTTGCTGGAGAAAAGGAAGAAATGATGCAGAGGATTGATTTGCTGGAGGGACGTGTAGAAATGTTTTTAAATAGTTCGTCTCTTGTCAAGGAGTCAGGGCAGAATATATAGCCACAGTTAGGTATATATGGTAGAGGATCTCATGAAGTTTGTCTTCTGATTGCTCTATTACCTGTGGAATAGGAAGTAGCAAGAAACAAGGATGAGGATGAGGATGATAATGGTTATCTAAGACAGTTGAAGAGTAGATTGGTCAGGGAAGTGGAGCATGATTGCCAGGTGACACTAAAGGCTCCCTGAAAATTTGATCATGAATTTCTAGCGAAATTCACTAGCATGTGTGTTTTACTCCCATCATGTTCAGTTGTGTTTGTACGAGGCTAAGAAGAGAGAGAGAGGAAGTTTGTTATTAAACAGGGGTTATGCATCTTTGTTACAATGGAAAAAATGGCAAACAGGTGAGGGTGTATTGCATGAGGTGAGTAGAATGACTGGGAGATAATTGAGAGAAAGAGAGAAAAAGTGGACACCTGAGGGTATGGTAGGGTTAATGAGTCCTAGGTCTTGTGGGGTAGGGTGATGGTTGGGAATGCAGTGAAGATGAGAGTGAGGTGTTCTGTTTTTGTTTTTGTTTTTTTAAATAATGATGGTGGAGAAGCTGCAGCTGTTGATATGATCCAGCTCCAGGACATGATCAGTTGTGAGGTTCTGGGGTAGAGTGAAAGGCAAATTACCTAAAGGGAGCACAAAGAACTGAAGGGCTGGTGTTTTTTAAAGTGTTATCAGTACATGGATATTGAATTAACCAAGAATTATGAGGAGAGTGGTTTTAGAGAGAGTGAAAGTAAGTAAGCCAGCAAATGGACTTTTCCAGGAATGGGGGGAGTGATTTGAGGAACGATAACTGTCTGCAGGATGACTGGTGTTGGCACAGGGGTGGTCAAAGCAATGGGAGGTTCAAAGCTGGGGGGAGCTCAGCAAAAACATATGGTACACTAGGCAGACGTGCAAAAGCAGTATTGTGAGGCAGTAGAGACTTTCCAAAGCTATTTAGGAGGTAAAATAATATAGTAATATGAAATAGGAGATCCTGATTCCCAAATGTCTGGTACATGTATCAGGGACAACACTTGTATGATTTATTAGTTTACTACGGGAAATAAGGCATGCCTTATGGGGAAATGATATTGATTTTTCAACACATTAAGTTCAAAGATGTATTTGACAGCTGGTGCAGATATCCAGGGAAGATGATTGGGGTGGGGGGGGGGGGCAATTGGGAAAGAGTTACTGGGAGTGAACAGGGGAAAACCCCATTGAGTCTTAAGCCTCCTTAGAACTCAGAGGTCTTAGGAAAGAGGTTCTCAATTCTGGCTGTACATTTAAAGCATCTGGGAAACTTTGAGAGCACAACTTCACAGCCCTGATTGCTGAATCTGAGTGTTCAGGCTGACATCTAAAATATCTCTGCATAGGAGTCTGATGTGTTGCCAGGGTTCCAAAAGATAGGCATTTATGGCCTTTTAGTGCTGGTACTAAGAATTGAACTTAGGACCCAAATGCTGTCCCTTTTTTGTTTATTTGTTTGTTTGTTTGTTTTTGCTCTGTGTGTATGTGTGTGTGTGTGTGTGTGTGTGTGTGTGTGTATGTGTGTGTGTGTGTGCGCACGCGCGCGTGCTTAAGGCTAGAACCTTAATTCCATTTGAGGCACAACTCCGCTTCTAGCATTTCAGCCTGGGATGTCTTTGAACTGTGATCATCAGAGCTCAGCCTCCTGAGTAGTCAGTATTACAGATATAAGCCCTCAGCCTCCAGCTAATGTAGTCCAAAATTTATGCCCAAATTATCTGCATAAAAGTTTTATGAAATATATTAGGTGAGGAAACACAGATCTAAAAAATGCATTTGCTTTGTATCTTTGACACTTTTGTAAACCACAGTGGGAGAAGCCTTAAATTCTTAGTGGATACAGCAGCTACTGGCACAACTAGTAATAAATTCTGTTGAAAAGATAGCTGTAGGGTGCAACTGTAATATGTTTGCAATCTGAAACCATGGTCAACTTATTACTATGCATGTAATATGATTCGCAGTTGTTCTTTATTTATGACCAACGATGTGGTAAATAAACTCTATAAGAACTCTAGGCCATGAAGTTACAGAAAAATGCAGTCACTTGATTCTTAGAGAGTATAAACTATCTTGCAATGTACTTACCTCTCCTCCAAAAAAAAAAAAAAAATCCCTAAAATAGAGGAAGAAGCTAGGCATAAATGAGAAGGCCGCATTAGAAGCATTTTCAACATTTATTCAAAGAATGCATTTATTTTATTAAATATATTTGTTTTATTAAATGTATTTTCAGTTTTGATTCTTTCCAAATGATATGATGTCAATTGCTGATAAAGCTGAACCAGACCTGCAGGTTTCCTAGATTATTTCAGAAGGAATGAGGAAAACATGGCTGCCTGCTCTTCCTTAAATCTCTTACACTGTGATGGCTACTTTAGATTTAACGTCACTATAATACCCTGAATTTATAAGTCAACTTTCTTCTTGGGCTTTAAAATCCTTTGTGTGTATTACTTTAATTTTTGAGGGAGCTAAAATTCATTATGTTGTGAAATCTTATTTCAGAGTATCTACTGTTAGGTTTTTAAAAAGAGGTTGCCGAGTAAGAACCACACCATGCACATGGTATTCAGGTAAGGGGTAGGTTTATTCATCATTCTGGCTGGCACCAGGCCATGTTGGCCCTCCATGCGGCTGGGAAAGACCTGGGAAAAGAGACCTGGGAAAGAGCTGGGAAAGAGAGCGTCTGGGCCTGGGTTAGACCTTATCTAGGGTCTGGGCGGAGAAAGGTGTGGCCACATCAAATTCAGATGTGACCTCAGCAGATGCAGATGTGACCTCTTCCAGGTGTGCCAATTGCCTAGGTAACGCAGGTACTGGGTGGAGATTTAGCCAAGAGGGAGGGAGGTGCCCCTGTGCAGACCTTACATTCCAGCCTTTTGATAATTATGAAAAAGGATGAAGATTCTCTCTGGTTGCTTCCTGCTGGCAGGGGGCGTCGACAGTAGAGGTAAAAGGCTGAGATGTGGTCCCCTCTGGGAGAATGCAGCAGGCTGCAGCTGTCACTTGGGCGTTGAGTCCTTAGATGAAGTCTGAAGGAGGCAAGTCTTAGACAAAGTCTGGAGAAGTCTCTTGAGGCATTGAGGGACTGAAAAAAAAAATACCAGAGAGCAAATAAATGGCAAGAGGAAGGACTTGGGGCTGAAAATGTCAGTAGAAATGTCCCTAGCTACTTTTGATATCTGGCGACTAGGTAGAGGAGAAGTCAGGTAACAAAGAATATGAATTCCTGTCCAGTTAATAGGTAGACAGGTATAGACATTGGCTGGGTAGGCTTCTTGCTTCTACTGACCTCCCCGCTCTGGTTAATTTTGAAAGGGCAGGCACAAAGTAGCTGATGTGACATCATCTCCTCTTACTCCTCTCCATAGTCCCTTATTCCTCAGACTGGCTGAGTCTAGGTGCTTGTTGCTGGGATGGCTTGTCCCAGTTGGTATTTAAGGAGGTTTGAACTCAGGGCCTAGGCACTGTCCCTGAGCACTTCTGCTCAAGGCTATCACTGCCCTGTGCAGACCTTACATCTGCAAAGAGAACTAGAAAATCCCCAGTGTTCCTTGAATTCTCCTTCCATGTGCTGTTGCAAAAACATGCATTCAATCTAACTCTACACTAGAGGAGTTTAGAGTATGGATTACTGGAGCCTTCTCTGGGGAGAAATTCAGTCCTTACAGGTCCAGTTTGAGAAGATCCTCTGGGCATACTGATGAAGATTAAAATCGCAGCTCTTTCTTATTTCATTTTTTTTTTTTTTGTACTATCTTACACTTCAGCAACTCAATCACAAGCATCTTCCAGTCATCCCAGTTGGTGTGAATTGGAAATTTAAATTGAGAAGACTCACAAAGCAAGCACTCTATCATAGCATATTCCTTTATAGTAAATGATAGTAGTATAGGGTTTGTGATCATGTCCCATGGTACTAGAGATAGCCATCAGATTTGATTCAGAAAAGAAGTAGGTAGTAAGGCAATTGAATTGTTAGAAGATTATCATCAGAATTTGCCCCATATTACCTGATTCTCTCAATGTCCGGAAAATAGTTTAATTAAATAAATTAGTTAATACAAAATATTTGTCTGTAACTCTTATACTGTCCTTATCATCTCTTTTTCCAAAGCCTCATTGAGTTAATGAGGCTAATTGAATTAATATTCCTGAAATAAACATAATGAGTGCAAAAATAAGTCATTATATGAGATTTGTTTTATATTCATAAACAGTACAACAAATAACAAAGACAGCAGCCGTAAATTTTTAATTAATAAAGAAATTTTAAATGTATAAAATCAAATGTGACAGTTCACAAGTTGAAAACCTCAGAAGTGGAAGAATTCCATACTTCCATAATATGATATATCATATAATTTGATATATCAAATAGACAACCACATAAAAGAGACAAGTAATATATAGTTAAATGTTTAATTTAGAAATTTCTGGCATTTTGTATTCACCAAGAAAAATATTATGTTCAGAAAACATTTTTTAAAAACCCAACCGATTCCTGCCTGGACAGATTGGATAAAGGAAACATTAAATTTGAAAAGTAATATTTGTATGGGCCACATTTACCAACTACAATACAATAAAACTATCAACAAATAAGTAATAGTAACAACTAAATGCTAAACACCTAAAATTAAACTGTTTTAGAGTGCTCTTGAGTAAAAATAAAAGTAAAAACTGGGAGCTGAAATTATAGACATTGAGAATAGAATGAGAATGAGAGTCCAGCCAAGGCTATACTTGGGTGAGCATTTCTAACTATAACTTGTCATTGGAAATAGAGTAATAACAAAAGCAAGCCAAACGTTGACTCTAAGAACCTTAACATGGATAAAGCAAACCCAAAGAAACAGTAGCAAAATACTGATAAAACCAAAGGAAAAAAATCAATAAATTAAAACAAAAATTGACTTAAAAATCAAAACTAAAGAGATGGTACTAATGAAACCAGGGGGTATTTCTTTAAACTACAAACAAGTAATAGTTTACTTCAGACCAAGAAAAAAATATGACAAGAAAAAAATGATGACTATACTGCAAAGGAATTAGAAAGAGAGGGGAATAACAGATTAATAATAGGAGGGATTGGGAAACACAAGAAAATGTCATTTATGCCAAAGATGTGGAAAAGAAAATTGAGCAGAAATACAAACATCTCAGAATATGTATAGAAATATGTAGAAGAGATCGAAAGGGTATGAGAGAACTTTCTTCTTAAAAAGCTATAGACCCAGGTAAATTATTTATATAATGCCCAAATAATTAAAAATGTAAATGGTACATTCTCTCTTCCCTCTTATTTGTTGGATCCATAATAGTCATTGGAAAAGTTTCACATTCTAATTTCTGAAGAAAAAGTACTTTAAGTGAACAGAAGAGTAAAGGAAATCGGTGCCTCAATCATCCAGAAACAGTATTAGTAATTTTCCAAGATGTTCAGTATCTAGATCCAGACTTAGTTTATACACATTTCTTATTTTTGATACAAAATTGATCAAATTGTGTTTTCAAAAGGCTGAAGAATTCATATGCCTTTAAAACCATTCCACATTGGGAAAAATTCAATGGGAAAAAAATCTGGATGTAAATCTCTGTTAAGCAAAGACGCACAGATTCTATGTTAAGTAATAGACAAATAAATATGATTTTGTATTAAAAAGAATGTTATAATGCAGCCTGACAGGGTTTAGTTGAAGAGTACAATGGTATAAGCAAGCACTGGGAGACTTATTAGCAGACTAGCTGGTTTTAGCTGTTTTTCTGGTGTTTATATATAATTAATGATTTTAATTCTTTACTGCTTATACAAAATAAAGAACATATTTTCCTCTATCTCCAGTTGCCCCTTCATCCCTTCATTTAAAAATAATTTTATTGAGCTATATTTTATATAACGTGATTCTCTGTGATATGTAAAATACACATAATGTACAATTCCTTTCTTTAAAGTAAATTTACAAAGTTGTAGGACCAACATTGTGAATCAGTTCTATAACATTTTCATCACCCAGGAAGATTCTACATGTTCATTCACTGTTCATTCTCATCCTGAGAGACCACTAATATAGTTTATGTCTATAAATGTACTGCTTCTGCACATTTCACATAAGTGACATCATACTATGTAAGCTCTTTTGTGGCTGGTTTCTTTCACTTAGGATGTTTTCAAATTCCAGCAATGTGACTGTATGGATCATTAGAGTATTTTCCCTTTAATTACTAATTAGTATTTCATTACAGTACTGCATCTTATTTACCAGGGCTATCTATTTACCAGTGTTTACTTATCTAATTACCGGTGTTTGGATGTTTGGCTTTCTTTCAATTTGGGGATATTACTAGTTTCATGTGCAAATTTTTATGTGAGAGTGTGTTTTCATTTCTTGCAGCTATGTACCTAGCAGTGGGATTTCTGGTTCCTATAGTTATTCTTTTTTTTGGGGGGGGGGGTCTGGTTGTGGGGCCTGAACTTGGCCTGGACACTGTCCCTCAGCTCTTCAGCTCAAGGCTAGTGCTCTACCACTTGAGCCACAGTGCCACTTGCGGTTTTTTTTCTTTTTGCTTATGTGGTGCTCAGGAATCGACCCCAGGGCTTCAGGCATGCAAGGCAAGCGCTCTACCACTGAGCCACCTTCCCAGTCCCCTATAGTTATTCTATGTTCAACATTTGAATGAACTCCTGAACTGTTTACAGAAATGGCATTTTACCTTCCCGCCAGGAGTGAATAGGGTTTCCACTTCCATACATAGTGCCAATACATCATCTGTCTTTTATCAGGAGTAAAATAAGGGTTTCCACTTCCATACATAGTGCTAATACATCATCTGTCTTTTCCAATGTAGTCACTGTTATGGGTAGAAAATGTGCCTTATTTTCAGTAGTAAACTAGATTGTAGAGCAGTCATCTGGTCATCAGAAATCATGCCAAAAAGGCAAGTGATAAAATTCAACATTGTTCTCCATCATATACCAAAAAGCCACAATGTTAATGACAGTGATGATGATGGATAACAGTATCACTTATAACCATTAGTGATAAGTGTATAAACTTAAGCTTTACATCTGAGCTTATTTAGCATGGCAATCTTGAGGTTACCATGTTCTTACATTCTCCCCACTTTTCAGAGGAGGAAGGAAAAGCATAGATGGATTAAATGCTTTGTCTCACTTCTACTGACTAGTAAGTCACAAGAGTAATTTGAATGAAGGTGCTCTGAGTACAACCTCACCACTTACAGGATAAACTTATCTCAGCTTGGCCTTCATTATTGTCTCTTAGCTCTTCCTTGTCACCTGACCTCTTCCTTGCCCTTCTCGCACTCACCTGAAACTTTCTCTACTCTCAATTTTCTTTAGATCACTGGACTTCCTCTTCCCAGGGAAACACAGAGATGGTATGGTCGCAATAATATAACCAAAAGTAACAGGGCGGTATAGAATTTGATAGAGGTAGCATTTTATATTATTGGGTGTAATTCAGTAAATAATATTGATATAATTTACTGTTTGTGGAAATACATTTCTACTTCAGTTTTCACAAAGTTTAAATTTTATGAAAAATGAAGCCATTAAATTTCCAAAGGAATCTATATAGTAATTGTTGTAATAATCAAAATTTTCTATTTGATAAGAAAATAATATAATAATAGTGAAATAAACACAGAAGTTAGCACAGGTCTCATGGTACATGCCTGTGATCTCAGAACTTGGGAGACTGAGGCAAGAAGATGTAGAATTCAAGGTCAACCTGGGCTACATAAAGAAACCTGGTTCTTCCTCTCAAAAAAATAAAATCACCAAAGGTAAAAGTGTCAAGTTTTGTCTCATAAAGAGACCTAATGACAGACTGCCTAGGTCTGGGAGATTGTAGGTTGTTCTAAGATTCAGGATCCTTTGTCTTTCTGTTCTTGCCTTCTTTAGTGAAAGACTTTCACTTAATCACTTCATAGGTTAGTGCTCACATTTTCCTTCCTGGGAAAGATAAAAGAGCTTCCCTCCAACTGGAGTCTGCTTTTTTTGTTCTTTTTTTTCTTTTATCAGTACTGGGGCTTGAACTCAGGGTATGGGCACTCTCCTTTAGCTGAGTGGTAAGCTGGCACTCTACCACTTGAACCATACCTCCACTTTTTTTGATGATTAATTGGAGATAAGAATCTCAAGGACTTTTCTGCCCAGACTGGACTTGAATGGTGATCCTCAGATCTCAATCTCTGGAGTAACTAGGATGACAGGTGGGAGCCACCTTTTGGGTTACCTATCTGGATATCACACGCAACCTCGTGTTTACATCCTGTTGTTCTGGATGCAGTCACGTGGCCATTCTTAACCATGAGGAGGTTGAAATACATAGTCTTTCAGCTTGATAAGCTGTCCTTTCAAATATAATAATTGCTTATGTTTTGGAAAACTGGGAGGAAAGAAACAGATTTGGAGTGGCAACTACCAGTTTCTGTCATGTGTCAGGTAGGTAAAGTTTTCCTTATGACTCCAAAGCTAACAACTGTAAAAGAGAAGGTTGTCAGATTTTGACAAATGTATGTGTGTGTGTGTTGTGTGTGTGTGTGTGTGTGTGTGGAGGGGGACAGAAATACATTTATTAGTAAGAAATCTGATTGTGCCTTTTGCTTCCTCTTTAAATGTACAACTGTGCAATAATTATTATAGTCTTAGGTATACTTTTGTTGTTGTTCAGAACATGTTAGTTCTCCTCACTCCAGGACACATTTTAGCCTCATCTGTTAAATGGCAGCCTGGATTAATAAATGCATAGTGATGGGCTGTTTGACTTTGGACAAACTCAGTGAGATTACCTGAATGCTCAATTAACTGTGATGGTGAGAATCGCTGCTTTCAGATTGATAAGAAGATCAAATCAGTAGCCATTCTCAGTTCAGTGTTTCATCAGGAAGTGAATTAAAGCAAAACCATTAACGGTCATTTTTCTAAATACTAATCACCCAATTCAAATCCTAGAAAATTCTTTGCATAGTTTTAGTGATTATTATAGGCTGGAATGTTTTTAACTGAGTTCAAGACTCTAGAACACAGGGAGGGGTACTGTTTCTGGCCAGATTACTTACACAACAATAATTCTTCACAGTTTTCTGTTAATATCTTCTGATTTAACAAGCAAGTTGGAGCCAAGTGATTTAGGCTATTTGGTATCCTTGGTAACCGCTCTTAGATGATGAATTGAATCAGTTAAAATTAATTTCTTGTGAAAATCTACTTTCCTCAGAGGGTAGTGCTTTGATGTTTAGATACACAAGAAATACACACACACACACACACACACACACACACACACACACACACACACGTTTACGTAGTCTCATCAGAGGTGGTGAATATTTATAGATAAAAATCTAAGCCGGGCACCGGTGGCTCACGCCTGTAATCCTAGCTACTCAGGAGACTGAGATCTGAGGATCACGGTTCAAAGCCAGCCCGGGCAGAAATGTCGGTGAGACTCGTATCTCCAATAAACCAATAGAAAACCGAAAGTGGAGTGGTGACCCAAGTGGTAGAGCACTTCACCTTGAGCTGAAGAGTGCAGGGATAGCGTCCAAGCCCAGAGTTCAAGCCCTATGACCAACTCCCACCCCCTGCCACCCCCCCACCAAAAAAATCTACAAAGCCTGGTAAATTCAAAGAGAGGAAAAAGATGATGATAGGGGATTGCAAAGGGATTTGTCTTTAAGGACTCTGCTTTAAGGGAAGATGTACATAAATGCAGAAACCTGGGCCATAATAGCGACTGTGTGAGCTTTGTTCATCTAGCTAAGTAGCCTTCCCTCCCTCATCATGACAAAACTACTTTTTTGTTATAGAAGTTTGGGAAAAGATCGAGAACATTTTTTTTGTTGTTTTTTACACACACAAAGTCTAAGTTCATTTTTAATGTCAATTTTGGAAGAATTTTCCTTTGGTCTTGATGAGTGTCTTGCCTCTTAGGGCCATAACTGCTCAAAACCCTGCATTCCTGGGAGTTAAAACTTTGAAAGTATTGCCAGAACATGATAGGCCAGTGCTGGACTATAGCATGGGGTGCTGGTTGGTGCCACAGCACCCCAGTTGTAAAAGGTGAGCAAGAACAGCCAATGGTACAGAGGTCTATTCTGGGTACTAGCCCAGGCCTCTAGTCTACAAACTTCCTCAGAGGGACCAGGAAGGAAGGGATGCTTCTAGGGTCAGCTCTGCACAGATTCTGACAACTGCTGACTTGAAAAAGAAGTTCTGGCCAAGTGCCTGGTGACTCACACCTGTAATCCTAGCTACTCAGGAGGCTGAGATCTGAGGATTTCAGTTCAAAGCCAGCCTGGGCAGGGAAGTCCGTGAGACTCTTATCTCCAATAAAAACCACTAGAAAACCGGAAGTGGTGCTATGGCTCAAGCAGTAGAGCACTTGCCTTAGGCTAAAGAGAGCAGGGACAGCGCTTAAACCCAGAGTTCAAGCCCCACCATTGACAAAAAAAAAAAAAAGAGTTCTGCTTGTTCTCAGAAGGACTGTATAATAGAAAGAGAGAGTGAGGGAGAGATGTAAAAGCCGAGCTATAAGGAGGTGATCCACAGCTTCATTTAGATACATTAGACATTTTAAACATAAAATCTGCCTTTGTTCCGCATGTAAATTCTTCCTGGTAAAAAATTAGGGAGTCTTCTAGCTCAACAAAGAAGCTAGTTGTATGGTACACATCTGTAATCTCAGTTATACTGGAGATAGGTAAGAGGATCACTTTGAGACCAGGCCAAGCAAAAGACATGAAACCTTGTCTGAAAATAAAAGGATACAAAATAATAATAATAATAAAAGGGCTGGAGGTATAGGTCAAGTAGTAGAGCACAAGGCCCTAAGTTCAAATCTCAATGAGAGATGGAGAGGGAGAAGGAAAGAGACAGACTGAGATAAAGAAAAAGAGAGAGAGGATAAAGGGAAGGAAAGAAAAAGGGAAAGTAAAAGAAAAAGAAAAAAGAACTGTTTCGATGTATTTAAAACTTTATTTCTGAAGTCTATTTTTATTTCTGGCTTGTATGCCCTTTAAGATAGAATTCTATTATAAGTTTGTTACCTGTTCATTTACATATAACTACCTTTTTATTAGTCAGAGCCTGGCTTCTCTTTTGCTTCCAGTGAAGCTCCCTCATCCTGGTATTTCAAGGTTTGTAGTTCACATCTGTATTTCTGTAATTCACAGCTACAGATTGTGTAGCCTTTGCTCAGAACTCCTAAGGTCATCTTTTATATGTTGTTAGTGTTATATGGGAATTTGATCAGCGAGATACAGAGACACCACACTTCAAGCGGTCGAATTGGGAGTCTATTAAAATGCCTGCCACTACAAGCACACTCTTGTCCCCAAAAAACTTGCAGCCTGGAATGTAGCTAGCATAAAGCTTATATAGGCCAAAACCACATATGGTGTGAAGAATTAAACCTAACAAAAGTGTTTTACATAAGTAAAGCAAGCCAGGTGAGGAACTAACTAAGCCTAAGAACAGTGTTTTACATAAGTAAAGCAAACCAGGTGAGGAACAAGTAGGGATTTAGGGCAAGGTGCCAGGCTGGTGTTACTTAGACTCAATATCCATATTTCATTAGTTTGCTTGGTTACTTTCTCCTCCATCATCTGGGTCCTCATGTTCGTGACTTCTCAGTCTTCCCCTTTCCTTACTTCTCATCCTACTTGGTACAGGTAACCGAACATGATCTTGAGCTTCAGGAGCCAATATTGAGCCAATACTCTATAGAATGGATTGAGGCATGAGACGTTTCCCCTTATTGAATGTAGCTGCTACCCGTAAGGCCACCTATTTCAGAAACTTAGCAGTAGCTCGCCAATCCCTTTTCCATGGCCGGGCTCAGTCATCTTTTAACATCATTTTTTATGTTTTGACTTTCATCACACTCAGTCCTTCACACATATTTTGGAATAGCTTTTTGAAGTCCATTAGAATGAGAAATGCTAGGTGACCTAGATTTGCCGTCCTGACTCAGTGAAGTTCTACTGATAGGTTGGAATAAGTTCCTAGTAGCAAGCGAAACTCAGAGGCAGCTCACAGAATGGGCATGACCACTGCTTCCATTCTATTCTTTATCTCCATCATGGCTTCTGATGACTCTCCCTGCCCTGCCAAACTCTGGACTTTCCAGTGTATTTTCTGCTCTCGTGCTGCTCATAAGTCATTTACTTGCTGAATTCTGCCCCCTTTCGTGTAACCATTATAGTCTAATTCCCAAAACCATTCCTGTGCTCCAGCTACAAGTCACCTGCTAATTGCTAATTCCTGTGGGCATATTTCAGTTGTTGGAATGTGATTGCATAGTGATCACTCTCTCTATTCCCTTAAATTCTGTGACACTGTAACACACTGAGTGCCCTTCTTTTGATTGTCCATGGATTTCCTCTTTCTACTTGACCCATAAATATTAGTATTTTCTCACATCAATGAGTTTGACCCATTTGATCTTTTCCCCTAAAGGCATCTTCTCCAGTTTCTATTCCAAATGCCAGCCTGGACTGTACTAAACTTCAGACCACCCAGAGAAGACTAACTTTATGTTCAGTGTGTTTAAGACTGAAGGCATCCTTATGGCTCTTAGCAACATGTGCTGTTCTTCTGCTTAAATTCCCACATAGCTCCTTCTCACTACATTTAGCCTCTCTGCTCAATGAGTGCCTTTTAAAGAAAGACCCCTTTCATCTCTTTTCCTTCCCTGCCTATTTTTCTTCACAGCACATTTATCATAATTGATATGATTCATTGATTGCTCTTCTCCACCAGTGTGCCGGCTCCATTCATCTTCACTATTGTACAGCACCCTGGACCAAGTTTTAGTGCTCAACTATTAAGTGAATTAATGTCATGCCCTCAACTCCAGACTGATTTGTCTTTTTTTTTTCCTGATTTGTTTTTATCTCAATGGGTGACACCACCCTCGCTCTCAGTCACTCAAATTAGAAAATTAGAGTAATTCTAAAAACTTCCCTTAACATCATCACCATCCCTGACTGTCCTTACCTAACAGGCACCAGTTTCTGCCAGTTTTACTCCCTGATTATTTCTTATGTCTGTCTCCCATCTCCATTCACATGATTGCAACTCTGTTTCAGAGTACTACACCGTTCCCTGCATCCCAGCATTACGTAGTGTGCTTCCTACCTGCCTGTGATTACCCAAATCTACCCTTAGTGAAAGCCAGAGATGTCTTTCTGAAAAACCAGATAGGACTCTGCTGCTTTTCCTTGTAACTCTTCCGTGGTTGCAGTCAGCTGCAGTATCTGTGAGACTGACCAGGTCACATAATGCACCATCTTTTGCTACACAGTTTTGGCCTCCAAATGTTCTCTCAACCTAAAATGAATCTCCTTGCTCTCTCTCTTCTTGGTGGTAGACTTTTTCCTAACCATCTCTTAAAATTTCATCTTTAGGGACAATCAGATACTCTGTGCTTTTTTTGTATTTTCCCTGTCACTACACCTGCACTTAAAACATCTGCCCACAAATCTATATACTTCATTAGACTGGAAATTTGTTGCTGGAAGGAGCTGTGCATCATTTTCTTTTTTAAAAACTTCCTTTATTTGCCTCAGTTCTTGAAGCATGATAATACTGGACAAGTTTGAAGAGATGAAAGATGAATGAGTAAATCATAGATTTTTTTTCTGAATCCTGGTCATTTGCATCAAGTTATGGTATGGCATTACATTTTTAAACTTGAAAGATATTCATGTAACCCACAAAAACTGAGAATGCATTAAGGTTGTATGCTACAGAGCATTTATTTACAGTGTCAGACAGAGCCCAAGTCTTAACCTTCCTTATTGTCCTACTAAGACCAGAAGTCAACAATATCTAAAGAGAAAAAAATGGAGTATAAGGATTATGTAAAGGTTATATCCATTGGTTTCATTATCTTAAGAATTTGAAGAGTTTTCTCATGAAAGTATTTTTACAGTAGGGATTAGGTTGTTTTTAACAATATGTATTGTGTTAGGCACCTGGGCAAATGGTTGAATGGACAATTTGTTAAGGATCAATATATGTTTACTTGGAAGTAATGTTCCTTCCCCTAGAGTACATGCTGGATTTGAGTTTTCAGTGTGAAAAACTAATGTTTTTGCTGCAGAACTTTATGATCAACTTGTTTGAAATCACACTCAGAATATTTTCAGTTGAACGAGTCTGACAGCATGGCATGTAAAGATTCACTAAAAAAGGCATGGGTCCAATGATGCTGTAGACTTGCTAAAAGCAGCATGCTACGTAACTGGCAGAGAAAAGCAAGTTTCAAACTGAAGTGATTGTTTGAATCTGCTCATAGTGTAAAACCTTTTCTTTTACTGAGTTCTAGGCTTCAGGAAGATTATCTCGGGGTCAAATATGTACCTGAAGAGCTAAGCTGTACACAAGCAGTTCAACAATTCTGATAGCCACGTAGTGGGAGGTTATCATTTATCATATTTCACCTGACACTGTTTTGACTTCATTTGGCTGGACCTGTGCTCTGTGTTAAAGGAATAAAACAATATAGGGATAAAACCAGATACAATTTCATGTAGTAAGATTAAAAATATCCCAAGAGGACAGAAAATATTAGAAGATCTAGATTCTCCCATTCTTACTTCTAGTAATAGAGAAGAGATACTAGTTTATTAGAGATTCTTGGAAACTGATACTGATGAGAGCAAACTGGGAGAGTTAGAAGCACTCACACAAATATATATCTAAGAGCTTTCTAAAGGTATTTTCAGAATTACTGATGGCCAGAATGAATTGGCATTTTGGAAATATCCAGAAAATAATCAGAAATATATTACTTTATGTTCAACCAAAAAGGAAGTCACCTCCCTGCCTGGCAAGAGAGTGTGATCGAAAAAGATGCCAGGGGACATCCAAAGCAGCAATAATGCCAACAGATAGAGTTTGGGCACAAGGCCAGGTCCTCCCAGTGGAAGAGACATGAAATCTAGAAATTGAAGACTGTGAGATGTGTCCATCCTTGGCACAGTCTTAAGCCAATTTAGCAGATGGTTTGTGAGCATTTAGAAAATTTACTCCAGATCTAGCTTACTAAAGACAAGCCATAATAAACCTCCCATGCTTCCTTCATTGCTAGTCTCTCTTGACTCAACAGGTTTTTATTAGTCTGTATAAGATAACCAGCATAACCTCTTAGCCCTCTTTTAAACTGGACTAATGAAAGTTGGTTGGTAAGTGGTCACTTAGGGTGAAATGCAAGCTGAAAAGAAAAGCCGGAGGGGCAAGAAGATACCACCTTACGGCTGGCTACTTGGAGCCTAAGTCTGCTTTATAAGAAGAGTTGGAGGCTGGACACTAGTGGCTCATTCCTATAATCCTAGCTACTGAGAAGGCAGGGAGATCCGAGGATATCAGTTTGAAGCCAGCCTAGGCAGGAAAGTTAGTGACTCTCTCAGCTCCAATTAACAACCAGAAAGCAGAAGTATAGCTGTGGCTCAAGTGATAGAATGCCAGCCTTGAGTATAAGAGCTGAGGGATAACATTCAGACCCAGGAAGGGCACCAAAAAAAAAAAAAAAAAAAGGCTGTATAGAGCTTAGTAATCTGCTATGTTTATATTCAGAGTTTCCCACAATACTACTACAGTTCTCAAATGGAAACAGCCTCCTTCTGTTCTTGGACATACTTGGAGATGTTTATTTACAATGCAGATTTCCTGGGATTCAATCAGAATCTCTGTAGGAACAGCCCAGGAATCTATATTTTTAACAAGCTTCCAAGACAATTACCAAATACACATGACATTTCCTAATTGGCTTCAAAGGTAAGATGATTTTCTGTGAAGAAAGTAACCCTAGTAGATAAGTATGGGAATTCTTCAGTTGCTTTCTAAGCAGATTCATATTTTTTGCATATAATTATGACTCAGAAATTCCTGATCTTCCTCTACATCTAGCTGCCTGGGGTCAAACTCAACCCTGTTGCCATCTGGTGATGCCTCTTAGACTGCGAAAACAAGGCTGAGAGGCAAATCTTTTGAACACTAAAATAGGAATTATCCATTAAAGATCGAATTTAATGAGTAATGGATGTAGTTAAAGGAATTTAGCTATGTACAGCTCTATGGGAAGGTCAGTCTTCCCCAACCTTGACTAGACTAAAGACAGTAGCATGCCAGGACATGTAAAACAACTAGCTTCCAAAATTAAAAGCCAAGGCAGAAATGTGTGCACATGTGTTTATTATAAGTACTACCCATATGAAGCATGGTCAGGACAATCCATAATAAAACACACATTGCACTGTATTGATTACATTACAGTTGATTCACACAGTACACCTGCCGTAATTTTTGTCAAACTCCCATATCCATAGCAACCTTTGAATGCAAAGTGGCAAAGGAGTGTACGTCCAGCGTCCATATGGATTGACAATTTCATATAAAAATTATGGTAGCAGGGTAGAACCAAGATGACACCCCCAACGCCAGAATTTTACTTACTCACCAATCAGTCCAGCAGTTACTTTGTTGAATGAGATAATAGTGTGTGAAGCCCAGAAGAAAATATCATCAAAATTTTGTGCACGTTCCATTGTCATAGCTACAGATCTAGCACACTTTTTCATTTGTGTTATTCAATTTTTCTGTCACTTTTGTAAGACTGTATATTAAGACATCGCTTTCAGGATATCTTCGTGAAACAGAGACGCAAGCTTTGATTTGTGATGTTTGCAGTTCTAGTGTAATGCTTCTCACATGGCCCATTTCAGACTACTGAAAGGATCATGCTGAGTGCAGAATTGGAAGAGGGACATGGTATCACATCATTATCTAATATTTCCACCACAGGTGTTATGGGTGTAAATAACTCTGAAAGCATGACAAATAGTAAAATGAGTATGAGATGCTCATTTGGGGGGTTATTTATTACCTGTTTTCCCCTAAAAGTTAATTATTTGTTTATATAATTTTATTTTTAGTAATGTTATTTTCAACTAGCTTTACAAATTCCTCAAAGTCTAGTAATTGGATGTTAGGAGCTTCTGTGGACTGTCTTTAGCCCATTACTGAATAGGAAAACTGTTCTGAACTCACAGATATGTGATAGGGCTCTGTGCCTGTTTGATGCAGGAGGACAGATGCCATACATTTTTGTATTTGTCTGAAAATATAGCTCTTCTAAACCAAAACATAGCAGGAACATACCCTAAGCATCAGAGTGGAAAATAATTCCTAAACAGAGGAGCTAAAATCCAATAAAACAGGTTTCCCCTGTCATGGCTGGGCGATTATTTATGACTCAAGCTTTTACTAGATCTATGTTTTGCATCAGTAGATATTCTGACATGGAAAAGGATCTCTCTTGTGTAACATCTTATAATGATTTCAGCAAAACTGTTTTTGATGCCTTTATACTTTGCACAAGCCTGTCTGAATACAATGATATTATGTGATCATGTCATTTTTTTATTTTGTTTTGTTTTGTCAATACTGAACACAGGGCCTCTTACTTACTAAGCATGCACTCTGCCATTTCAATCATACCCTCAACCCTTTTTTGCTTTTGTTGTTTTTTGGGGTAGGGTCTTTCATGTTTGCAAGGAGAGGGCATGAAACTGTGATCCTCTTATTTTAGCCCTTTGCATTCCTGGAATCACAGGTACTGTTATGTCCTGCTAACTTTTTGCCAGGATTGGCTGCCAAGCAAGCTCTTTCTGATCTCTGCCTCCCGAGTAGCTAGGATTTCAGGACTGTGTCCCATACTTAGTTGATAGTTTCCCACATTTATACTTCTTCTATAATTTGATGGCAGTCTGTACAGATTTTGGAGCCATTTTGTGCAAGCCCAGCTAGATAATTTAAAGTTAAGATTTAGGAGCAAGAAATTTGAAATTCCCTACTATATGCAAAGATATTAGGGTTTAAGCCACAACTTTTATGAGAAGTCTTGTTAAAGAACTGTGTAGTAGAGTATTTTTTTCTTTGATAGAATTTGTAGGTAGTCATGGAATAACTGATGTGCCTGCAATGCACATTCATCATCTCTCCCTGTTTGCTGAGGGCTAGGCTTACAAGCAAAGCATTAAATAACTTTATTATGTTCCCTAAGAACATTTCATGGAGTGTGTTTGAATTTCCTACTGTGGGAATCTGGCCTCCACTAGTACTTTTGGTACTGACCCTTATAATTACTGCACAGGGGCCTACTTACAGAAAACTTTGCTTGCTAGATGAATATAAACACAAAATTGCCTGAAGTTGCTAATTGTTCTTGCCTGCTGTGGACATTGGCTGTGACCCAGCAACTTGGCTCTTTTTCAGTCATATAAGATCTCCTACAGGTGCTCAAATATTACCTCAAGTAAAAATTGTCAAAGAGTGTGTGGATTCCTAATTAGATTAAGGAAGCTTGTCTCTCTAATGAAAATTTACACTTGCAAAGTGAAAAAAAGGCTTTCATATTATTAAAATATATATAAAATAAACCCAGACAATATTTTTGGCTGGAAGGAGTTGGGGGAACATATATCTGAGCATGAGTGCAATTTTCCAATTTCTGTTTTCAAACCAAGTTGGTTGGTGTAGACCTATATTTAATGTACAGTGGATTCCATAATTCCAGATCAGGCCAAACAACAACAACAACCCCTTCCCCATAAAACTGGATGCTATGGCCAAGGGAGTGGAAGTTGGAGGTGTGGGTTCACAGAAGCAAGCACAGAAGGTGAAGCAACTGTGCCCTATGACAAGCAATGCTAATTACAGTTCCTTACTGGAACATGTCTCCATGTGGGCATAGACTCAGAACCCTTCTGCAGCCATCTAGGTGCTCCACTCCCAGTGGTCTGTAGGGGGCAATGTGGGAAGTTTCTGAGAGTAAGAACTTCTTAGGCGCTTAACCGAACTTTTGGACAACTGTTTGCCCTGCAAACTCTTGCCCTGCCCCTTTTTTATTTTTTAATGTTTTTTTTTTTTTATTGTACAGAGAGGTTACAGTTACATGAGCAAGGCAATGAGCACATTTCTTACCAAGCATGGTTGCCTCCTCCTTAGTTTTCCCCCTACTATCTCTTCCCTCCCACCTCCTCAACTACACTCCCCTCTCCCACCCCGCCTAAATTGTAAAGTTCGTTTTTCAACATACCATCTTGTACATCTCATTGTTGCAATGGGTTAACCTGTATCCCTATTTAAACAATTTATTTTTTCCCTTCCCCTCCCCAAATTATACCAACATCAAATACAATGAAAACAGGGGTTATACCGTGGGGGAGGGACATGCCCTTCCTGTCCCTAAATGATACTCATTAGACAGTATTTGAAAAGCTTCAGTTTTCTATTTAAAGCATTATTTCTTTACATTTAACCTCTCTACATTTTATTTACAATTTTAATGATAATCCAAATTATTCTTGTATATATGTTTAAAAAATTTACTCTCTCAGACAGGATAAACAGAAAGGGAGAGGGGAGAGAGAGAGAGAGAGAGAGAGAGAGAGAGAGAGAGAGAGAGAGATCAAGTTCTACCTGTGGGTCCACTCCTAAAGTAACCATGTTTATTTTGGTTTGTGTTAAGTCCCTCTATGCTGTAAGTATTATATTTCAGTTTTTCTCCAACTTTAGACAACACATGTACACATACACATATAAACCATTTTCAACTTTTATTCACTGTTATTAAGTTATATTTTAACTTTACAATTCTTAAGCTATTTAATAATATTTTCTATCCTAAAATGTTCAGACTGTTTTGTAAACTAAAGAAGCATCATTTCCCTATATTCTAACTATGGTCAGCCAGTCTTTTAAGTACCTGTTTTATTTGATGAGCCCACTTTCCTCTTTCTGGTATTTGTAGGATTTTGTCCAACCTGTGCAGAGCTAAGACCCTCATAAAGTTACATAAAGTTCAAGTTTAAGTTCTGTGTTATTAATTTCTCTACTTTCTCATTCTTGCATTCCTTTTTAATATATATATATATATATATATATATATATATATATATACATATATATATTAAAGGAGTACGTCCTAACATAAAATTTCTAAATATTGCATCTTTTACTTTCTAAAAATGTTTTGGTTCTGTCCATGTTGATTAATGATTTGGCAAGTGTACATTCCACAATGAAATCAGCTTTCTTTGTCTTAAGATTTAAAGATAGGTTTTTCCATGGTCTTGGAGCAGCGGAGAATTGCTTGACTGTTTCCATATCTAGATGATGGTGGTGCTTTTAGTCTTGAGCTTTAAATTGTTCCCAGCAATGTCTGGCTGTATGTGCTTCTTCGTTCTTCTTGTTCCTCTTTCTTTGTTTTACACTGGGAAATGTTATTTTGTTTTTATGATAAATTTCTTCCTTTTCAATTTCTGTTTTCTCTTTAGGGGTCCTCTGAGCTCAATCCTCTATGTTTGCTAGTGTCTCGATTACTTTTTGTCTCTTTGCTCTATATTCTTAAATAGCAGGAGGCAAAAGTTGGCTGTAGAAGGATGTATGAGTGAGTCTTTCCTTTCTTTCCATCATATAGTCTCAGTCTTTCCCTTTACAGGACTATCCTCCATCCTTTCCTCCAAACTGTGAATATGAGCATTGAGGAAAAAAGAGGGGTATTTAACTATGAATTCATTCAGACTATTGGTTTATACTTACCGCTCACCAGGATCAAGCTATCCCTAGATCTTACTACAGAGGAATTAACAGTAAAGATCAGGTGCTTTTCTTTCCTTTAATGCCCTTATATAGTAATAATTGGTTTTGTGGGGTAGGCCCTTGGTTTTCTGAGCCCCGGCTCTCCTGGAACATATGATCCTACTACCTCTATTTCATGATTTCTGAGATTACAAAAAGCTTGATTTTTTTAATTTTCTTGAGTGGAAGGTTCAGAACTCTGACCAGTCTCAATCCAAATGAATTTTCATTTGCGAAAGTCTATTCTTTTTCTTAAGATACAGTTAAGTAATAATCAAACATTATTGTGAACATGGTTTCTTAGCTCAGTGTAGTTTATCTTTCTTTAATGTCCAAAATTCAAATAGAACTTGAGTCATGCCCTGTTTTAGAAGGAAGAATGTCCTTCATGGTCAAGCTTCTTGTTCATAACCTAGTCAATATTTCTTTCCCATGAGATAATCTGCTTTTATTTCTTTTTGAGATGGGATCTCGCTGGCTTTTAACTTACAATCTCTTTATCTTTGTCTCTTGGGTACTAGATTTACAGCCATATGTCACCATGTCCTGCTGGCAAGTTTTGTTTCCTCATTTGAGAACAATGAAATAGAGGTTCCCTTCTAATTTCTTTTTATTTTATTTTATTGTAAAGGTGATGTACAGAGTGGTTACAATTACATAAGGAAGGTAATGAGTACAGTTCTTATCAAAGTGTTACCCCTCCCTTGTTTTCTCCCACTAATTTCTAATAAAGTATAAAGCAGCAAAGAACTTAAAAGTTCCAAGACAATAAGTAACACATAAAGACTATCAAGCATCTTTTGCATTCATCCCACTTTCTTGTTACATATTTAGTAAGTTATCTCATCAAAATACCATTTAGGATATTTTTTTGGATGTATGTATATATACTTACTTTGTATGTGTGTACTTTTGTATGCATATGTATATGTGGCAATGAGATTTGAGCCCAGGACCTTGTACTTGATAGGCAAGAGATCTACCCTCTGAGTCACAACCACAAACCTTTTTGCTTTTAGTTATTTTTTGGATAGAGTTTCTTGCTTTTCGCCTGGCCAACCTTGGATTGTGATTCCCCTTATCTATTCCTCATGCATGGCTGAGGCTACAACTGTAGGTCAAGAGGATTTTCCAGGCAAAATGTAACAGTCCATATAGCCATAATAGAAAGAAGCATGATGACATTATAGCAAATAGAAAAGATAGTTCCTTCCTACAGTTAATTTTGCAGGATTGTTAGACTCTTTTAACATACACCCCTAGAGTTACAGTAGTAGGAGATAAATAGTAATCTGGAAGGGCCCTGGAGATTCCTGAGAGAGACTTGGATCCTTGTTTAGGGAGGCAGTGATATTTTATTAAAGAGTACTTTGACAGAAAGATTTAGGAGGGGCCTTGTACCTGAATATTATTAGTTTTAGTAAGCCTACAGATTTATATTTATTTGCAAAATAAACATCTAACTATTCCATGTCCCATCACCTACTTGATTCTCATATATTTTTATGGCAGTATCCCATCATTTCCAATAGCTTCAATTCTCTTTATTCCTCTTCATTTTTATGTAATCCACATAGCTACCTGCCTGTCTTGCTTGTGTGCCTACGTGAGGTAACTAGCTTTTTTATTTTTTAGTTTAAGTTTGCTGGGTCATTTGCTTTTACCTATTAAGGAAAGGAATAGGAAGGGTCCCTGTCCTATCATATTTTCCAGTGAGCTCCTCATGGAAGTACAGTGAAGAACGATACTTTATATAAATGAGCCACTTCTTTTAACTCTGTTGTCTTTCAATTGATCCAACAGCTTTCATCTGTACTGTTCTGTTTTCCTTCTCAAATGTTGTCCTGTTTGCGTTCCTTTGCTGCCCACTGGCCCCCGCTCTCACTGTAGTCCACCATCCGATCTACAACAGCTTCAGTTTCTTCCTGGAGGTATGGAAACTCTGCCCTCTCCTGCTGCCCTCTCTAGCCTTCATTCTTTCTTTCACCAATGTCTTATCTCATTTATGGCATTTGGAAAGCACTTCTAACTCAGGCTAATTCGTGTGTGTGTGTGTGTGTGTGTGTGTGTGTGTGTGTGCGCGCGCGCATGTGTATGCTGGTACTTGGGCTTGAACTTGGGGACTTGAGCCCCTTAGCTTGTCTTTTGGCATTTTTGATCAAAGCTAGTACTCTGCCATTTGAGCCATAAATCCACTTTCATTTGCTGATTAGTTGGAGATGAGAATCTCATGGACTTTCCTGCCAGGCTGGAACCTCAACCCTCAGACCTCAGCCTCCTGAGTGGGGGGTCTCATGGCAATGCTGTTTGTTCTCTGGGGGCTCAGGATTCTGATGCTTGCCTACAGGGGTACAAGAAGTGCTGTGTACCCTCAGGAGAGTTCATTTCTATTCAGAGTCAGAGGATCTGGAGAATGTCAGTAAAGCATCCACTTATATTTTACATCCTTTTTCCCACTTCAGTGTCCAGAATATCATTTGGAATATTCCTTCACTCTCTTTATATATGATATGGGAAGCAACCTACCTGGGCTCTCTAGCTCCTTTTTTGTCTATACACATTTGCAAGGTGAAGCTGTGGTCATTATCTTTTGTTCAAATGAAACACAATACTTGATTTATCTTAGAAGCATAAAGTAGACGTGGTTATGAAGGGCTAGAGAGTGTGGTGTGAGAAATGTGGAGTTCAAATTTAATGGGTACAGGTTTCAGTGTAGGGTGGTGAAGATTCAATAGGTGGTATGATGGTAACAGTGTGAATGCACTTGGGCTAGTCATTGGGAGATTTTACAGTGGTCAGAATGGTAAAGTTGATGTGATGCAGATTTTGCTACATTGCTTTCACATGTAAAAAGATACTTGATTTAAAAAGGAATGAGACAGCCAGGCACCGGTGGCTCACGCCTGTAATCCTAGCTATTCAGGAGGCTGAGATCTGAGGATCACGGTTCAAAGCCAGCCTGGGCACGAAAGTCCGTGAGACTCTTATCTCCAGTAAACCACTCAGAAAACTGAAAGTGGCACTGTGGCTCAAGTGGTAGCGCTCTAGCCTTGAGCTGAAGAGCTGAGGGACAGTGACCAGGCCCAGAGTTCAGGCCCAAAGACTGACCAAGAAAAAAAAAAAAAAAAAGGAATGAGATTACACAAGTGTCTTAGGAAAAACCATCAGTGTCTTTTTATGGCTGTAGTTCTACCTACCATATAATTTGTATGTATGTAGAATTTGTGTAATTCATGGAAGGCAAACTTAGGAAGAACACTGAGAAGTACTTGTATCCTTGTATCTTCTGGTTACCATCCGGTGTCAGTTATATTGTAGTCAGGAGTTGATGGCTCATGCCTGTAATTCTAGTCACTCAGGAGGCTGAGATTCTCACTGGAAGCCAGCCTGGGGTGTGTCCAAGAAACTCCAAAATAACCAACAAAAAGCCAGGGTGGAAGCATGGTTCAAATGGTAGAAAGCCAGCCATGAACAAACAAGCCAAGTGAGCACAAGGCCCTGAGCTCAAACCTTGGTACCTCAACAGAAACAACAGCAGCAAAGAAGAAGTTGTATTGATCATAAGTATTATTTTCTTTACTGATTAATGCTTTCTGGAACAATTACTACATTTCTTGGTCAGATATCAGAATTATTAACCATTCTGATAAAAGTAAATGACACTTTTTTATCATGAGTACTGGAGGAAAATTATGGAGTTAAAAGAAACTGCCTTTATTTTAGTAGCATGAAATAGTTCTTAAAAGGAAATTGACTTCGAGTCATGTAATTTTTACAAAGTTGATAGTTAAATTCAAAGACATAAAGCTCATGCTCTCAAGGAATTTACACACATCTGAATCTCAGTCTGGTTTTAGCACAAAAAGATCCATAACCTAGAAGTACATTTGGATTTGGGGAATAAGAATCCATACTAGTAAACAGTTATAAATTTGATCAGTATGTTTTTAGCCATGGACCAGGATCCAAATCAGACAAAGAGGGAAAAATCCAGGAACAAATGTGAATAAGAATCTAGTCTTTTCCTGACTCTAAGCAGCTTTGCATCTTTAGACTGTTTCTCAGGAAAAGATCTTCCAGGGATAGTTTGGGCTGTAGAATCAAGATTATGTGGAGATATCAACTGGCCCTAAGTGCTTCTCACGAAGATGGTGCGTCTCTGGTATACTCTGCATAGGTTGCCATCCCCCTGTTCCATAACATCTTCACAAGAGACAGACCAGCACAATGTGCTATAAAGCTAACTTAATAAACAGCGTATGTCTCCTGAATCACACATTCTTCAATGTTCAAAGAAGAGCAAAATACTATCCTTTCCAACAAAAAAAGCGAGCAAACAATCTTTTCCTTCCTTATTTGTGGGTACTACTAGGGTTTGAACTCAGGGCCTAATTTTTGGTATGCAGCCACTCTACCACTTGAACCACTCTGCCTGTCTCTTTTTGTGTTGGGATAGAGTCTCACTCCAAGCCAGCCTGGATTGTGATTCTCCTATTTGCTCTTCCCCTTGTTCCTAGAATAACAGACTCTGGCCACTGTGCCTGTCATTGTGCTTTCCATATAGCTGGGAAATGGGTACATACTCTCATGAATTTTATGCTCAAACTGGCCTTGAATTATGCTTCCTTAATCTTTGCCTCTTATGTATCAAAGATTACAGGCTTGAATCTCTATTTTTAGCTTGGACAAGTAATTTTAATGCTAGTTCTCTATCTACTTAAACACAGGTTTCCTTACCAGTTGTTTTTCCTTAAGGAAAAAAATTTTAATGGAGGAAGAAATGGATATAAAAATGGAAATGATACATAACTTATCAGAGATGGAGTGCCTGTTGTGTGCCAGACTTCATGCTGGTTGCACAAGATACTTCACAGATAGAATTTCTCACTTCATTCGAGAACATGAGCTCTGGAAGGTCCTTCCATCTCACTGCATCTAATTTTGAATATTAGGAATCTTAGGCCAAGATATGAGTATGATTTCTCCAAAGTTATCCTGCTGGCTAGAGGTAAGGTCCAGAATAGAAAATAATCTGTTCAGCGAATCAGTCTGAGTCCCAGTGGAAATAGATGGCATAGTCAGACCTGGTAATTTGACCCTTTGTAAAGATATTGCCAGGACTCAAGGGAACCTGCATAAGGTAGTGCAGTACTTTAGGGCCAGTCACAGAAAGATGCTATAGCATTGCCCACAGGTAAGAAAAAACCTTGAAGAAAAGCTGTAGTTTTCATCAGAGGTCTACATGCAACATGGTAACTTCACAGGAAGATAGCTGTGAGAATTTAAAAAAAAACTGTCCTTTCTGATTGCCCTTCAGTTTTTTTTTAAATTTTTATTTATTTTTTATTGTGAAAATACTGTACAGAAGGGTTACAATTACATGGGCAAGATAATGAGTACATTTCTTATCAAGCATTGTATCCTCCTCCTTTGTTTCCCCTTCCCATTCCTTCCCAGCCTCCTCCCCCTCCCCCCGCCCCCTTACCCAGTTCTCCCCCCACCCCCCACGAAAGTTGTAAAGTTTGTTTTTGACACGACAACTTGTACTTCTCATTGTTGCAATGGGTCCACCTGTATCCTTATTTAAAACGACTTGTTTTTCCCCTTCCCCTCCACAAATTATACCGACATCAAATACAGTGAAAGCAGGGGTTATACTGTGGGGGAGGGACATACAAAGCAAGAAAGAAATAATCTTATAAGTGAGTTAGAAACAAATGCATGAAAGAAAAAAAAACATTTGAATACATATCTTAGGGTTCATTTTCCTAACATCACCTTTCTGACCTTTTCTGCTTGACTCATACATATACTAGATATTGCAAATAAGGGAAACCATGGGACCTATGTTTCTTTGTTGCCCTTCAGTTTTTCACATGGGCCTCCTTGTTGACTGAACTCAGTAGAAGCAAAAGAGAGTCCTGAGTTGTAATTCACATGGGTAAGTCTCCAATGACCCAGAGAATGGGGAGCATACAGAGTAGATTTGGAATGAATGGAACTTTCACTATTCCCTATTGAAAATTTTAAAATGCAGGTGTTAAGACAGTTTAAGTATTAAGGGCCTTTGACTCTTAGATATCTGGCCTAGCTGACAGCAGACTGCTTGTGTTCTTTGCTGGCTGAGCCTTTGCTGGAGTGGGCAGAGAATTCCCATGCTTATATTAATATGAAGGTAAGATATAGGGGCAGGGATTTTGCTTTCAGGGAACAGAAGTTGAGCAAGACACAATATATATATATATACATATATGGGTGTGTGTATATATATATATATATATATATACCCATATATGTATATATGAGGAAATGACCTGAAAAACGAATACAGATTTATTTTAAACACAAGTGAGACACTCTCTCTAGTATCTCCTAACAGATTTTGAAAGGGGGTGCAGGGATCTTGGTGAGTCCTAGAGAGCTGTTGGGCACCAGTAAGTTTTATGCATTATATCTTCAGGATGTTCATATTTGTAACTTTAGGGATAGAAGCATGGCTCAGCACTAGCAAGAGGAAGACCCTGAGTTCAAATCCCAGGATAGTCAAAAAGCAACGATGGCTCACACTTGTAATCCTAGCTACTCAGGAGGCTAGGACTTAGAGGATCTTGGTTCAAAGCCAGTTGTGGTAGAAATATCAGAGAGACTACATCTTCAATTAATTAACAAAACTCTAAGCCATAGCTTGGAGCCATAGCTCAATTGTACTAGCTGTGAGCAAGAAAGCTAAGTGAGCATGAAGTCCTGAGTTCAATTCCTGATACCAACAAAAGCTAAAATCTTGTCATCTATTGCAATTCTAGATACCAAAACAATATTTTTACTTTTACAAACAAAAATATGCTTAAATAACTCAGCAATTATTATAGTCAAAGACCTGTGTCTAAGGAAGGTTCAGGGAGCAAAGATTGCCTAATTCTGAGGTCCAGAAACAAAACAAACTTCCTAAGACTGTACCATGTCTATATAGGTAAACAGATAGCAAATAGAAGTGGGAGGTAAACTGAGACTGAGCTTACTAAGCAAATGGTCCACCTCCCCTATGAACAGAGAATGAAAGAATGAAAGAGGTACCTGGGATCAATTAGGGGAGTTATTCCACATGGGGGTAAAAAAAATGGGAGGAAACATTCTCACATGAGACATTATGCCGTGAGATTTTTCTAAGTACTGGCTCACAACGATGCTTGTCAGCAGCCTTTTGATCTTGTTTCCCATGGTAGATGAGAGATTTAAGCATAAATGGGATCAAAGCAAGACTAGATTTGACCTAGTAAAGGTCTCTGACTGAAAATGTTTGATAAGGAGCCTGTAGGAGGTATGAATTATTGGACCAGTGCAGCAGTGCTAGGCTTAAACAGAATGTCAGGAAACCCTATGAAAGTACTATGATGAGCTTTTATACAGATGTAGGTGCATAGCAAGGCAAGGAGGATTTCCCCCCCACCCCATTGTAGAGGTAAGAAATGTTCCATAAGACATTGCAGGCTGCCGGGCGCTGGTGGCTCACGTCTGTAATCTTAGCTACTCAGTAGGCTGAGATATGAGGATCGAGGTTCAAAGCCATCCCGGGCAGGAAAGTCCATGAGCCTCTTATCTCCAATAAACCACTAGAAAACCCGCAAGTGGTACTATGGCTCAAGCGGTAGAGTGCTCAGCTTGAGCTGAAGAGCACAGGGACAGTGCCTAAGCCCAGAGTTCAAGCCCCACAACCGACAAAAAAAAAAAAAGACATTGCAGGCAGTTCAATTTTCCAGCAGGCAGCGGGTGGTCACCAGGTCTCCAGTTTCTGAATCCCAATCCCCTAGAGCCCTACCCAGCACTGATGGCAAAGATAGTTACCATTTTCTATGGATGCCTGTTGATGCCTAATTCTTTTTTTTTTTGGTCAGTCATGGGGCTTGAACTCTGGGCATGGGCGCTGTCCCTCAGCTCTTCAGCTCAAGAAAGCACTCTACCACTTGAACCACAGCACCACTTCCTGATGCCTAATTCTTGTTCCCATATATTATTGAGTTGTGTTTCAAAGTGTTGTTTTCAGGCAGATATCCCCCATTATCTAAAGTCATCCTGTATGTCCAATTTTCTATTATTTCCCAAGAATTCTAGCACATCTGAGAGTTTTCATTTGCTCTACACAAAACCTTACTTCATAATATAGATAGATAGGTAGGTAGGTAGGTAGGTAGGTAGATAGATAGATAGATAGATAGATAGATAGATAGATAGATACAGACAGACAGACAGACAGACAGACAGACAGACAGACAGACAGACAGACAGACAGGCAGACAGGCAGACAGGCAGACAGACATAAATACATTCATCCATTCATACATATATACATACATACATACATACATACATTGTAGATTTTCCCAGCACTTCCAATTTAGTGAGTGGTAAGTATTCTTTTAAAGTAGGTTCTTTTTTTCTGAATTAAATAATTTCTGGCACAGTGGCAAACCTGATCACGATTCCTGAACCTTCTTGTTATGTAGAGAGCAGGGGCTTTGGGGCTGAAGGACTATGGACAAAAGAGCTCGTTTTCAGCTTGGAGTGCTTTTGGCTCCAGCCTCTGCAGCTCCTGCCCCATCAAGCTGAGGCAGAGGTGGCAATGCTTGTGTGAGGAGGAGCTGGTCACACCCATGAGCCAGCACTTTACAAATAACAGATGCAACAGAAAATGTTCTCAACACTAATTTGAGGCCAGCTGCTTAGTTACAGAGGAGGAATCTTTGGGGTAGCCTTTCTGAGCATAGGATATGGAGGCCAGAGACACAGTCCTGTTACAGGAGTGCCTTGTTTATGCTAGTGCCAGAAAAAAAATGAAGTTGGTGCCATTCGCGACTTAGCATTTTCTGCTTCATTTGAGTAACCCCTTGGATGTCTTAGAGTTAAGGGCAGCCATGAACTCTGTTTCTTGTTTACCTGTCTCAGTACCCTAATAATGATATGGCCTCTGCAGGCCCAAGTTAATACCCCTTAATCCTTGCAATTTTCACTGTGAGCCAGTGCTAAGAGAACCTTAATGTCTGCCGCAAGCATAAAAAAGCAGGAATGGCCCTAAATTGTAGCTCCAGTTGGAGAACGCTCTGACTTGTGGTCACTAATGGGAATTATTACAATGACTTTAGCCCCCATGGCAGACATTGCTGTGAACCCAAGGTCATTTGGCAGTTTTACAGGACCCACAGAATACAAAAGCCCTGTCCCAGTCCTTTAGAACAGATGAGGACCATAGTGGGGCAGTGACTTATCATAGTCACAAAATATAAATGGTACGAAGCCTTGGTCCCTTAGACTATGGAAGCTCTTTCCAGGCTACTGTGAACAACTGAGCAGACAGCTGTATGCAACATAGAAACCTGGCTGACCCTTTCTCCTGGTGTTTTGACCACATAGCCAAATAATCCAGGTTTGGGTCTTGGTATATGAAATGTGGTTTACAAGTAGGTTTTTGACTGTTTGACTCACTCCCCATCTATGGTGTTTAGTAAGTCTAGGCTGCTTTTGCAGAATACCATATACTGGGTGGCTGTAGAAAGCAGACATTTACTTCCCAAACTGTAGATGGCTGACAGGAAGCCCTGGACCAGGGTGCCAGTAGATCCAATATCTGGTGAGGTTCTGCATTCTGGTTCACAGAAAGCCATCTCACAAAGGGAGTGGGAACACTTGGGAAAGGTGTCTTTTATGAGATAATACTAATCCCATCACTCCCCAAAGGCTACATCCTCTAATACCATCACATTGGGGTTAGGATTTCAACATATGATGTTGAGGGGACAAAACTAATTTGTCTATGGGACTGTTGCCCTGGTACCCTAAAATATATGTACTTTTTACTTGCAAAATATATTCATTGTATCCAAAATCCCCTCTAAATTGACTTCTTCCAGCATTAACTCTAAAAATCTAAAAGTCCAAAATCTGATCTCACTGTCATCTAAATCAGATATGAATGAGACTCATGGTATGATTCATCCTGAGACAGTTTCTCTTCAAATTGTGAACTTGTGAAATCAAAACAAGTTATACGTTTCCAAAATTCAGTGGCAGTGTCAAGGGAGATGAATGTCAGATTCTTGGTCTCACCAAAGAAAGAATTTAGGGCCAGACACCAGAAGAGTTTTTAACAGAGCAAATCTAGCAAAGCTAGATTTTATTAAAAGTCAATGTGACTGTAAAGCAATTATACACCTCTAAAGGAAACAGAGTGGGGTAGCTTGACCAAAGCAATTAAATGCAGTAAGCTCTTGCTTCTTAGGTACTTTCATGAATAGGGTTTAATAATTATGTTAAGGATATGTACATACTGTTGGAGTTTGCCAAGAAATAGGAGGATGTTGCCAAGAATTGGGGAATGAGGAATGGTTTACCTCAGCAAGGTATCCTTTGAGCCAAGATGGTAATTTGAGGGGAGGTACAGGCAAGAAATTGCAACAATAATGTGATGTAAATGAAGCCTGTGGCTAACCTCTAGAGTTGGGAAACTCTCTGTCAGGGTCATTGATGGGGATGTATGGCAGTGTACCAAGAACTAGCTTCATCCATAGTGAACTGTTTTTCTAAGGCAATGGTGGAGCAGAATGTTAGCAAGATGTACTCAACTATGCTGCTATACCGGTTCCCTGGCTTTCATGTGTCATTGTTTCTTTTTTTCCTGCCTACACCATACCAGTAAAGCAAGCATAGAAATAGACACCTCTATTCCAAAAGAGGAAAAAGAAGAAGAAATGATCAGTCCCAAGTAAATCCAAACCCAAAAGTAAACTTTATGAGATGCTGAGGCTCAAAAACTTTCTTCCCTCCAGGCCTACTGGACCGATATCTCCCTGCAGCACGGGTCCCTGCTTCCAGATAGAGGACTGTGGCTCTGCTTCCCCAGCTCTGCCAAGCATGAATTGTACTCTGGGGATTCTTTCAGGTGGTCCCAACCAATGCCTCTGGGACACCATCACATCTCTGGGTTAGAGGCCATGTGGCCTGTTGACAGCAAGGAGGTACCCTGATGACCTGATTCCTTCTTCAGGGTTATTCTTTCCCTGTTTTAAATAATATGGCATATTCCCCTATATGATCTTGTCCTATAAAATTAGAATCTGACAACCTTCCTTGGTTCTTTTCTATTTCCTTCCCCTTTCATTCAAACTGTCTGTTTGAATGACAGGTGGAGTGGCTGGGTAAGTGTGTGGTTCACTATATTGATCTCCTTATCAAAGATTTTCATAGCTCATATATTTGTGTTCTTTTCCCAACATGCTTTCTCATTTGCTTTTTTGCAATATAAAACAGTGGAAAATTTTCTAAATCTTTAGATTATAGTTCCTGTTGGCTTAATAAATGCATTTTAAGTGATTTTTTTTTTCTCTTTTCTAAGTCCACTGTAATTTCAGTCAGGAAGAACTATGCTGCTTGGAAACTTCAGCTAAAGATGCAATTTTGTTCACAAGTTCTGCCTTTCATAAAAACCATTGAACATGACCACAATTCAGCCATGGGTTTGGGGTTTTTTTTTTGCCACTTTATAACAACGATCATCTTTTCTTCTTTGTTTCTAGCAATGTATTCCTCCTTGCCTTCTGAGACCAAATCAGAGTAGTCTTTACAATTTCTATTCATGCCATCATTCTATTCATGATTACCGGGTAGTTTCTTAAGAATATTGAGGCTTTCTACAGTTTTCTTTCTGAGTTTCATCAGAATCACTCTATCTAGTTTATTCAATGTAGGCCTTATATTTTTATTGTAAAGATACTGTACAGGAGGGTTACAGTTACATGAGTAAGGTAATGAGTACATTTCCTATAGAGCATTATTACCCCTTCCTTTGTTTTTCCCCTACCATCCCTTCCCTCCCACCTCCTCATCTCCCCCCTCCTCCCTCACAAAGTTGTAAAGTTCATTTTCAACATACTGTCTTGTACATCTATCTCATTGTTACAACGGGTCAAACTGTATCCTTGTTTCAGCACTTTGTTATTCCCTTTCCCCTCCCCAAATTAGAAAAATGTATATACAAGATGTAGGGCACCGGAATCAAATACAGTGACAACAGGGGTTATACCATGGGGGAAGAACATACAAAAGAAACAAAAAATCAGATAGTATATTAAAAATAACAGCCACAAAGAAACAACCACTATGTCCCTATATTGGGGTCATTTCTCTTAGCATCGTATTTTTATTGGTAAAATTCTATAATTCCATAAATGAATATATATTTTAATATATTTAAAGAAAATAGCAACCAGATGAGCGAGATAATATTAATTTATCTGTCATAAAACCCTCGAAAAACTGCAGAGTAATGCACAATCCACAACTCACTGGAAAAAAGAACAAAGTATGTGAACACTTGAATGGCCCATATGAATATTACAAATGTCTATGCCTTTAATAAAAATTTTTTTTGATTACTACTACTTTTTATTAGATAATTTTTAAATTGCTGCTATAATGTTCTTGTTTTAATTTTTTATATGGTCATATGTACATAGCTTTTGACCTTTTCTGCTTGTCTGGTAAGATTATCCTAGACATATACTAATTATTGCAGATAAGGGAAACCATGAGACCTATGTTTCTTTGGGTCTGGTTTACTTCACTTAATATACTTTTTTTCCAAGTCTTTCTATTTCCTAACAAATGGGGTGGTGTCATTCTTTCTGATGGCAGCATAGAATTCTATTGTGTATATATACCACATTTTCTTGATCCTGTAGGAAACTAAAGGTAGATCCTTATATATGAGTCACTCCAAATGGACCAAAGACCTCAAAGTAAAAGCAGACACCGTGAAAACATTACAGTAAGGAATAGGAGAAACTAGGGCTCCTGAAATTTTCTTAATAAAGACCCAGAAACAACAAATCAAAGAAAGTTTGGACAAATGGGATTGCATGAAACTGCAGAGCTTCTGCATGGCAAAGGACATAGTTAGCAAGATAATAGAAATCCACCAGATTGGGAGAAGATCTTCATTAGTCATACAACAGACAAAGGCCTCATATCTAAAATATACTTAGAACTCAAAAAATTAAATCCCCAAAAAACAAATCCTCAAAGAAACAATCACCTCATTAATAAATGGGCTAAAGGTTTAAAGAGAGACTTCTCTGAAGAGGAAATAAGAATGGCCAATAGACACATGAAGAAATGCTCAACTTCTCTAGCCATAAAAGAAATACAAATCAAAACAACATTGAGATTCCACCTCATCCCAGTTAGAATGGCTATAATCAAGAAATCTATTAACAAATGATGCTGGAGGGGATGTGGCCAAAAGGGAACCCTACTGCATTGTTGGGAGTATAAACTTGTTCAACCACTTTGGAGAGCAGTATGGAGGTTCCTCAATGTAGGCCTTGTCAAGCCTACATCTCAACCTTTTCCCAATCTTTACCTTCTAACTAGTTGCAAAGCTGCTTCTACCTGTGGATGTTCACATGTGGACCTGCAACATGGTATACATGTCAATGCAGTACTCCTATGTCTTCATACCAGTTTTGTCAATCTTTTATACCATATTTACTTATGTATCCCTAACTTCTGGGCTCTAGTAGTACTCCATGAATTGAAAATAGCACTACTGACTATTCTTGACTCAAAGTTCCTTGAGTGGAAAAACTAGGTTTAATTGTTTTGTATCCTTGGTTTAGTTCTTAGCAAATATCAGTCTCTGCAATGGGAGCTCCTTGTCTTTGTCCTCAGCAATTCTGTTCATTAAAGTACTAATAGAATACCTGATTTTTGCTTGATGCCAGGCCATTTCATAAAGCTACAGAGGGCTTCAGTAACAAAAGGTGGCCTTTAGTAACTACTGTGTTGCTTATTGGCAGTAAAAATAAGTCTGGATATGGAACAGACTGATCCTAAAAAACACACACTCAAAAAAAACAAAACAAAACAAAACCCATTAGGTACTATTCTAAGAATTCATTACGACCCTAAGAGGCAAAGAGTATTATGATCTTAAGGTTACTGTGACAAATCCAGACACCGGGAAATTTATGTAGTTAATACTAGAATGCAGATCTTCATTGTGTGACTCAAGAATCTGTGTTCATAAATACTATTCTATAGGGCTTGGGGTAATTTCATAGTCTGAAGTATTGGCTCTGAAGTATTACATTTTCCAGACAATTCAAGTTCAATCATTTTAACACCAAAGCACCTAATTTTACCCTTAACTCTCTTGTATGCTTTTTATTTAAAATGTTTCAGGGTCACCATTCAAAAGATACCCTTTAGCCTACTTCTGTTTGTGTATGGAGCTAAGTTCTTCACTGGGTACCTCATCTGAACAGGACTTATTTTTCTAGTACTTTTTAGGTTTATAACAATAGGATGATATTTTAAAACTTTTTAAAGTAAGACATGTTCATTGTCTAAAGTGTAAAAATATAGAAAATGAAATATTAAATGAAGGCTTTGTAGTCAATGGAAGGGCTTCTGATGAGGGAAAGCTCACATGGAATATACCATTTGGACCGTACAGTTTATTCCAATAAAATATTTCCTCATTTCCATTTCCTGAAACACTCAACATATCAGCAACAGAGTTGTCTTGTCTTGTCTGTTTCCTCTCTCTAATTATATTACCACTTTCCCTGCAAGGCATCATGTGATATCCTCGAGTTGTCTATGGCCTGATTTACTAATGAAATTTTCTGGTGTTATCTATATTCGGTAAGACACAATTGTCCTAAAGGTCAGAAAAGTATCTTATGTTCTGAACCTACATACTCATACATGCAGGAAAGTATCTTATGTTCTTAGCATGTACACATGTAGTCTCCATCAGATTTACTCAGTGGTGTCTCTAGGCCATCTGAATCAAATTCATCTGAGATTTGAGGTGCCTACTAAAAATTGAGCTTCTGAACACGACTCAAGACATATTAAATGAAAATGTCTAAGTTTGAAGGTCAGAGATCAACATTTTCTCCTCTAGCAAAGCAAGTGTTATTTTTACTTACCATTGGAAAATTGCCAAACATATTCAGAAATATAGAGAATAATATAATAAGCTCCACATGCCCAAAATTTAGTGTCAATAATTGTCAACTCATGGCCAGTGTTTAATTGTCAACTCATGGCCAGTGTTTTTCCATCTATAATTTGAACAGTATTCCAGACATGATATGACTTGAATATTTCCATTTTTATAAGGCATAACCACAAGAGAGTTATTATACAGAAAAGTTATTAACAATAACCTAATGGCATTACAATTTGGGTTCAAATTTTACTTGTCTCATGTATTATTTCTTAACTATGTGGTATTTTAGAAGCTTGATTATATAACTGCTCTAGGCTGGATGGACTCCTATCTGGGCTTATTATTCAGTTCCTGTACTGATAACCTTTCTTTCACTGATAAGAGCTGAGTGCAATTTTTTCCCTGTATATTCTGTCTTATTTTCATCTCTAAATGACTTGTGATGGTAGATGTATAGAAATAACCCTTCTGACTTCTAGTATATCTAAAAATAGGCTTTGCCACCTCATTAATAGCATGTTTGGGTAGAAAATTCCATGGTAGCAATAGCTTTGTCAGAAGTTTTCAGACATTATTTCGTTATCTACTATTTGTAATAAGAAATCTGAAATGGTTCTAATTTCGTTGTGTTTTTGTTGTTTTTCTTTCTCTCAAATTTTATGATCTTTGTGATGTTTATGTTTTAAATTTTTTAATAATTCATGTGAGGTAATATTATTTTACAATAGGTGGCCTAGCGGAATTCTATCGATTTTCAGTTTTAGGAAATTTAATTTTTTTTCTTCTGATGATGATTTTTACCTTTATTTTCTCTGACCTAATCTTTTGGAAATTTTACATAGCAGACTGCCTGAGTGAGTATTCTACATCTCCCATCTTTTATTTAAATTCTTGAGTCTTGGGGTTTGTTGTTGCTTCTGTGATTAAGTTTTGGTTCCCCTTCAGTTAAGATCCTTGACTTCCCCTCTACTGAATTTCTCTTTTATTTTGGCAAGTGTGCTCTTTTATTTCTAGATCAGCTGGGATCTCAAGGGCATCTGTTTGAGGTTACCGCTGCAGCCATACTTCTTCCTCTAAGCTGCTGTTTTATAAATCTCAGTACACAAATTAATTTGCCTCTTGCACTAATTTGTTTCATGTCATGGGCCATTTATTCTGAGAGCTCAGCCTCTTTTGAGCTACTGATTTTTCCATTTGTCCCATGACTTTTATTATCTATTCATGGGTTCTTTCTGGCCTTTCACAGTTTAGGGGGTCAACTACTGTTCCTCAGACCATATGTGATGAATAGGTATTCAAACTTTGTATCTTGGCCAGTAGTAGATACTATTTCAAAATAGGTTTGTAGAGATCCTATATCACTGAGTCCAGAGTGTCACCTACTAATGTGTCCAGTGTACAAGATATTGGTGCTGCTGTGGGTAGCTTGTGGTGGGCAGAGTATCACACTCGATGCCTCTTTTCTGCATTCTGCACAGCTCTTCATACTGTTTTATGTTTATTCCCTCCCTTCCCCCACTACACAGCATCATCTCCAGAGAGATGGCTCACAAGTGGTGTATCACTTGCCTCCTTTAATCCCCTAATCATCATTTAGCTACTCCCCCTTGACCCTTTGGACACAAGGACCAATTGTGTAATTACTATTCTGTAGAAAAATTACCTCCTTTTGTCATGTTTCTCAAATGTTACTGCAAAATATGCCATAAGTGCCAGAGTATATCCAATAAGTGCACATCATTTAAAGATGAATAATAAAATTAATGACCATGTACCTGCCACCTAATTTAAAACATAACTTCTCTTCCTTTACATAAGCTATACTTTGATTTTTCTTTTTATTACAGCTTTTACTAGCATCAATTAGCCATACAAGGGGATTACATCTTGACATGTTCATATATGCATGCAATACACTTGATTAGTTTCTTGCTCTCTATTATGCTCCCTCCTCCCTCTCTCATCTCCCTCAGATTAATCTCAGTAAACTTTCTTGTTCTATTTTCACATTTGTACACACAGTCTTTTGGTCATATTTACTCTCATTCACCCTCTCTGTTCACCTTCCTCCCTCCTACTACTACCCCAAACCCAGACAGGACTAATTTACATTCCTTTCATATTGGTATTTCACACATGCATATACAGTTCTTTAATCAGATTATTCCTTTCATTTCCATATTTTAATTTCCAATTACATTTCTTTTTACCAGTTCTGGGACTTGAACTCAGGGCCTGGGTACTGTCCCTGAGCCTCTCTGTGCTCAGGGCTAGCACTCTACCACTTGAGCCACAGCACCACTTCCAGCTTTTTCTGTTTATGTGGCACTGAAGAATTGAACCTAGGGCGTCGTGCATGCAAGGCAAGCACTCTACCATTAAGCCACATTCCCAGCCCCTCTAATTACACTTTTAGCACACCTTCATTTTGTCTTCCAGACACTAACTGTAGCTTGTAGCAATATATCTAATGCAGGTCATTTCAGCTGACTCTTTCTCTGTTTTTGCTGAGATCATGTGTCTGAGAACAGGAGTATGACCATAATGACTTCTACCTCTTAATGACCAAATGAGAAAAAAAAAAGGAAAATGTATCTAGGGTATACATTGGGCTATTTATAACAGAAATCCAAATGGTTACACTTAGTGATTGGTGCGGCAGATAGGCCATCATTCTTTCTCCTGGCAGACTTTTCCCTGGTGCACTGCTAACTCACAAGGTTTCTTCATGGGAAGAAGAAAAAAAATCTACTCTTGACATTTGCTATACTTATTTGTAATGTCTACATACACAGAAATCTACAAAACTATGCTTGTGATTAGCAGACGCCTTCTCTGAGTTTACAGGCTACAACCTTCCCAGCTGTAATTCATCATTGTCATACCAGGTAGCTACAAGGCTTCTCGTCATCATTTGCTGAATGCCTACGATGTGCTAGGTATACTTTGAGATGCTTGGCCTTCAGTATGGAGATAGGCAAGACCCCTGTTCTTACAGATCCTCCTGACTAGACTGGTGAGCACACTGTGCTCTGAATATCTGAGTTAGAGGTCACTTAATAAGCTGGAGTGGTGCTTGAACTGGATTAGGGGTCCTATGGCCAGTATCAAAAATCTACCAAGGCTTCAAGGTACTTGTCATGGTTTTATATGACAAGCTCACTCCTCAAAAGGTCATCTTGTAGTGAGTTGATGATTTCAGAGCTCATATTGGGGGATTCTTATGTCCAGGCTGATCCTCTGTCCTAGTTTACTATGGACATCTGGGTTAATTCTCTTATCTCCTTGTAGTTATTAATATAACCCCTGTTCTCTCTGAAAAGCATTCCAGCCTTGACAGTAATTTATATAATTGTATAGATTAATCATGTTTTTTGTTTTTTTTTGCTGCAATGACTCAGTGACACCAAATATTTAGGTTTGGTTCATGGATCTGTGCATCACTTGCAGTGTTGCTCTAGGTTATGGGTCAGGTTTGTTTATTACTCATTCTAGACTTTGGGAATGTGTGTGTCTTTTTATGGTCACTCTCTAGAAGTTTAGCTTAGTCCAAGATGAGAGAGCCCTTGTTCTCATGAACAATCTCAAGGTTCAAAAATTCTCTAATCCTGAGGGAGACAGGCTACATCAGCTTATCTTCCATTGGCTGGAAAAAGCCATCCATCCAGGACCAGCATCAGGGGACTGGGATTTTATGCAGGTCCCTTGGAGGGGAATGCTGTGGCAGGGGAGAACAAAAAGTTAATGAATGATGATAGAGTTAGCATCTCACATTTCTAAACCCACTGCTACCTGGCACACCCCTCCCTCAATCTTTACATGCTTTTTATGTGTGTGTGCATGCCAGCTTTGGGGCTTGAATTCAGGGCCTAAGCACTGTTCCTTAGCTTTTCACTCAAGGCTGGTGCTCTACCACTTGAGTCACAGCTTCACTTCTGTTTTTTAGTGGTTGATTAGAGATAAGAGGCTCAGATTTGTCTTCCTGGGCTGCCTACCAACCATGATCCTCAGATCTCAGCTTCCTAGTAGCTAAGAGTCCAAGCATTACCAGCTGCATGTAGTTCTTAAGCAATATATGTGTCAGAAAAAAAAAACTGTAATAATGAACAGATTGAAAGGAAGGAGTTAGCCTCCATTTGGATTACATAAAGCATTATGAGATTTTACTGTGGTATGGAGCCTGATTTGTGTTTAGAGTCTATTTTAGGTGGGGAGACTGATGTTTGTTATGGCAGCTAGACTCACTGGGGCAGGGATTCTTGTGCCCCCAGCCCTATCATTTGTCCTAGAAGTCTGAACCAATAAGTTTCCACTTCACCATGATAACTGTCAGAGCCAAATGGAGCCTGAGATAATACCATATTCTCCCATGTTGGGACCCCAGGCAGTGTGGATTCTAGGAACTTTTGTTTTATTTATACCTACTCTATATTCTGTCCTCTGTCCCCACACCTGGGAATTTTAATGTTTGCTCAATGTCTTTTTCTTTTCTTTTTCTTTCTTTCTTCTTCTTTTTTTTGGGTCCAGTCGTGGGGCCTGAACTCTGGGCCTGGGCACTGTCCCTCAGCTCTTCAGCTCAAGGCTAGCACTCTACCACTTGAGCCACAGTGCCACTTCCGGTTTTTTTCCTTTTGCTTATGTGGTGCTGAGGAATCGAATCCAGGGCCTCAGGCATGCAAGGCAAGCGCTCTACCACTGAGCCACCTTCCCAGCCCTCAATGTCTTTTTCTTAGTAGTTCATCATTGATGGGCTTTTCCTAAAGCCATTCTAGAAATTCCTTCAAGTGACTGATTTAGTGATCGATTGGCAATACCCTGTCTATTTTCCATTTCTTAATCATTTCTGTGGGATTTACAAAAGCAAAAGGCACAGAGATTCAAGCTCAGTCACCTACACTGAAACCCCATTGTTTTCCAAATGAGATGTAATTTTGTTTCACCACAATGGCAAAGATTAATTAGGAAGCGTAAGACACATCTAGTAGATCCATTACCAACCTGACAGTTGGCTTTCTTTCAGGAACAATTTTTAGTGGATTTTTTTTGTGCTGGGGATTAAGCTAAAGGCCTTGTATGTATTAGACAAATGCTTTGCCATTCGAATGACAACTCCAGCTTATGTTTTGTTTTTGAAATAGGGTCTTGCTATCTTTGCCTCAAAGTCATCATGATCTGCCTCCTAAGTAGCTGAGGAGTACAGGCATACACCACCATTCTTGGTTCACGAGAATTTCTTCATTTACAGCGTTATTATTTCATAACAATGATCAAAGGATTTTCAGAGTTACGTTGGAAAGCATATGGATGGTAGTTGGTCAGCTTGACTCAGTAGGTGAGTAACTTACAGGAGTAGCCTATATGCTCCAGCAGAAATGCACCTTGCCACAGATCCTAGAATGTTAGCATTCCTGTGGATGGTTGAAATGGTGAGGATTAAAGAACTAGTTTTGTATGATCTAGAGTAACTCTGAATTCTATCTTGCTTGTCAACATGTCTCCAGAGTCTCATACACTATCTGACACATAGTAGACAGTCACAAAGCTTTGGTGGGAACAATGAAAATACTAATGGTGAAACATAGAGGCAAAACCTGGGGAATGTGCCTGGGGATCCTGGGTGCAGGAAAGCCCAGTAAACAGAGGTATGGGTGTACGTTAGTAGCAGCAGGACTGAGTTCGGATTGATGCCTTGGCCTCTCTAGCTCTATTCTCGAGCAGAGTAAAGGCTCTTTAAGAGACCAGGTTTAAAGTTATGTATAGCATAACTTTATCTGTAATTTTTCAGTACTTGAAACGTCTCTACTCAGAAAATACTAATGATTTGTGTTATCTGTGTGATTAGACTTGCAAAGATTCCTAGTTTACCAAAACCATACCCATTTGTTTTGCTGTTCATCATAGGCTACCTGTAGGTGGTATTATGTCCTCTGTACTTTTGTTCACCAATTCTCTGGTTTCTGTCTTAATCTTCATTGTCACTGCCATAGAATCAGGTGATCTGGCAACATTCCTAACCTGGCCTTCCAGTCAGCTCCTTGGGGATGACTGGATGAGTGGTGACTCTCCCCACACGGTGCAATGGGCAGGTGTGGGCAGGTGGGGCGGGCCCACCACACTGACCTTGATCTTTGCTTCTTTGCAGATATCTCAGTGAGCCTGCTAACCCTCATAGTCACTGCCTGTGGTCTCGCCCTCTTTGGCGTATCTCTCTTCGTGTCTTGGAAACTCTGCTGGGTTCCATGGCGAGAACGAGGCTTGTTCTCTGGTAGCAAAGACAACCAGGAGCCTCTAAACTGCACAGACACAGAGACCAATGAACAGGAGAACAGTGAGGACTTCCTAGACCCACCCACGCCCTGCCCTGACTCCTCCATGAAGATCAGCCACACCTCCCCTGACATTCCCCTCTCCACTCAGCCGGGAGTCCAGGAGAATTGTGCCCATGGCGTCCGGGTGCAGCGCCAAGTCACAGAGCCAACATCGTCGGCTCGGTCAGTAATATCTCTTTACTTTCTGAATGTAAGACAAGGCCCACCCATCTCTGTTTCTTGGCAGGGGTGGTATTGATTATCCAAGGAACCTACACCCTTTATGTGTCCATTCAGAAACCTTTGCTTCCTGTGATGAAATGAGTTCCTGAGCTCTGCTTAGACTCCACAGAGTCCATAAAAGTATTATCTAACATTGAGAAGACTGACCATGTGTCAAGATATACATAACTTTATATTTATTATTTGATTAGAGCATCCAACTTTGAGGTGGATATTATTATTTTCCTTTTATAAAAGAAGAAACAGGTAGATTAAGAAACAAAGACACATATTAATCACTCAGGTCAGAGTATGAACCCAAGATCTGAGGTCTCAGACACTGTTCCTTGATGTCCTCCTAATGCTGTAGAATTTACTTACTATGTCTCTGACCTAGCTTAACAGTCCCTAATAGGCTCTCTTCTGACTCCATGATATAACTGGAGATCTTTGTCCATCATGAGCCTTTGTAAGATCTACAGAGTACATCGCCTAAGGTCACTCTTTTTCTATCATTTGTTATTAAGTAAGATAGAAGCTTAGTGATTTAAACCATGGACCTTGGGTAGTTAATAATCTGGCTTTACGTATGTGTGTGAAATAGAACAAATTACAAACCCTCTGTATGTATCCATTTCTCCTTTAGTCAAATAGGAATAGTAAACATACCAACTTTTAGGTGGCTTTGTGAGGTAAGTGATGACACTTACAAAGGTCTGCACCCATTAAGTGCTGCCATTTTGCTTTCCATGTTAATGTTTTCATTACAGTTGTTATTGAGGACAGGCCTGTCCCAAGACTCAGACATTATAAAATGATGAATTGGAAGCTAAACATCCAGATCAAAACCACTGGATATTAAAAGAGGCTTTTAATAAGAGATTGTTTTGAAAAGTAACACAGGAAGCAACTTTTGTTAAAATGAAGATATTTGCTTGCCTGATAGCCAGAGGAATAGCAGTGTACTGTTTTCTTTTAAGAAAATATGAACATGGTTTGGAGGAGGGCAATTTTTTCAAAATCCTTTATTCTCTAGAAACAGAAATAAGATTTTTACCCTTTTTTTATGATAATCAGGTTTATCCTAGCGGTCCTACTCATTCACATTAAGTGGGATGAAATATGACAGTTGATAGTTTAATTTTTTCAGAAACCTATTTTAGCATCATTTCTAATTCTGAATCAAAGAGCTAAACCTAAAATATTCCTCTGTCAGGAAATGGTTGTTTGCCATTTGATTTAGAAGAAATTCTCAGATTTTTATCACTAGGATTTCAGATTTAAGACTTATAAATAGCTAGAGTTCTGTTCAGCACTGTTATGGAGTTTATGCATGGTGTAGACTCATAATAACAAAGCCCTTTTGTTAAAAGACCTGAAGATGGGGTCCCCGTTAAAATTGTGTTCCAGTTCTGCTCTGCATATGGTTTTACTTGTCTGAATTCCTCTAATACAGTATAATAAAACTGCTTTTATTAGATTTGATCTGAGCATTCTGTCATATAATTCTAATGAACTGATACCTGTAATATCACTGTAATTATCACACTATTCTAGAAAAGAATATAAATAATTTGTATATCAAGAAATATAAACTGCTTAGAAGAGAAAACACTGTTACCTTTACCACTGACCTATGGAAATTGTGTAGAAAAGGGGGAAAAAGAAAGCAAAGGAATTATCCCTGTAAAAATGCATTTTACATTCAGATTATTTTGGTTTTGAAGACATGCAATTAAAGTATTTTTTTCTGATGGTGGAAATTAGACTTTGTAATAGCAAAACTGCCATGAGAAAACTAAAGTCTTTGCAGCTACATTTGACCTAGTATTAACAATTTGTATCATTATACATTTAAAACATTCATACCCAAATTACCACTGACCTAGTTTTATGTGTTCTGACTGTAAGTATATATCCCTATCTAGTAATGCATGGTCCTCTAATTCTTTAGCAATATTGTTGTGCCATAAGCATATACATTCACTCAAACACAAACATTCTTTTTTTAAACATTACCTTTAAGGAGTTGTACAAAGGAGTTTCCCTTTAACAAGCAGTTTATGCGTACAGTGTCTTGATCAATGCCACTCCTTTCGACATTCAATCCCATCCCTTCCCACCCACCCGGTCCATATATATAATATATACGTATATTCTCCATATATACATACATATATATATATTCTTACTGACAAAATGGAAAACTGAAAGATATTTCCTTCAAACTCTGAAACATTTTTAACATTCTATTTTTAAGTAACATACTTAGGAAGGGAGAAGTTATACTTTGCTGAGATGGTCCCAAAAGTTTGCTCTTCTAGAGCTACTGTATCTCCTGCTTTCTTCTTCATTGTGTCCTTCGCTTTGTTACTATTGCCGTTTTCTTTCTTTCCAAAAGAAAGCTAGAATATTCTGCATTCCACCATCCTCCCTCCTGGTTCCTTCGGTACCTGTACCTTTTCCTACCTAGAGGCCTCCACGCACATCATTCTCTCAGGCCAGGATTTTTCTATCTATCACATGTCACAGCGTTCCCATAACATCTCCTTGGCTGAGTTCATTTAAAACTTAGTCTTCCATTTCAGGGCACCTGATATCTCACCTTGGTTGTTACAGCTTCTGTTATAGCTCTCCATCAGAAATCTCTAACCCACCTGGCTCTTCAGATTGGAAACAATCAGCTCATACCAGTGCTATATGAAGATCCTGAAGATGAGTTTTGTTTTATCTTCTAAGAATGTTTCTGGTCAGAATGACTTTGTTTTTTTTTTTTTTTTCCCAAGATCAAATACATTAAGACTTTGTGTTTAGTTAGCTCAATTGCTATTAAAACCATCCAAATTTCCTGTTAATTCTTTTCAGCTTAGATGAAATTCCTCCTGTATTAATGACCTTATATGTTGGGATTGCGAATGTCTTCATTTTCTCAGAATTTTCAATACTAGAATTTTCTAATAAAGGTCTCAACTGCAAATATACAAAAATCCCTAGATCCCCAAAGTAGAAGAAACCTTGAAGGCTATCTCCTTCATTTCCTGATGCTGGTCCCATGATGACTATTTTAAATACTTTCAAATTTCCTTTGTAACACTTTGATGCTATGAAATTTTGACTGGCTACCCTACAAACTGCCTCATACTGGCACAGCCTCAACTCCTACCAGGACCATTATGTCATATAACCCAAGAGTTGTTAACCACCCCAGAGTCCATGTTCACATAGACTCAGTAGGAGGCTTTACCTGAAGAAAGGCTGCCTATTCCAGCTGTGTACTTCCTTCTCTCTTGGTTCCTGTAGTCTCCAAGTGTTCTGCCTAGAGACCTATACACACATTGTTTCCTGAGCCAGAAATATAGTTCCTTTATACTTGCCTTTACTGGCTGCATTATAACTCTAATATCCTAGCTTAAATGACTCTGCTCCTGAATGTCTTTCTTACGCCCCCCTCCCCCGTACCTGAAGGATATGTTCTGTCCTCCACTCACAATTCTCAGGTTGCTTTGCCTTCCCCCTTTGCTGCCTGGACTTCTGTTTATAAGTGATTACTTGTTTATTGTCTGGGACTTCCCTTTGGACGTTGAGTTCCATGAGCTCAGAGACCAGGTGTGATTTGTTTCCTTCCCTGTGTCTAGCCCCTAGGACAGCCCAAGGCACATAGTAGACTTTTTCCCTCCACAAATAAATGACAGAATGTATCCATCACTAGAGGCCACCTTTCTCAGGTTCTGCTGACATAAATGGCAAAAGGCCAAAAGTACAAACTAAATAAGACCCACAATGGTGTGAGTCTAGTAGAAAGCCATTTATCTCCGGCTTGACATTAGTCAAGAGGCTCTTTCTGATTCAGACTTTTGACCTTATCTTTGAGTAGAGCAACCAATAGAGTCACAACAATACGCTGATAGGACTCAAGGAATCAGATAATCCTTACACTGGATCCCTTTATTAGCTACAAATCCAATAAGCAATACATATTCAATGTTTGAATTACTGTGACCAGTACATTTCTATTAAGCTCTATTTTTGTGTTGGGAACAAAATAAAATTTGAATCACTCATATTGTTATCTCTTCAGATTTTAAAAAACTATTTCAAAATGGAGGCTACCTAGACCTATCTTAACTCTCACAAGGCCCTGAAATTATATGTAACTGAATATTTTCTCTACTGGGATTTAATGATCAGAAAATATATCCACAGTGCTTTTCTAGCAGTGAGAGTCCCGGAAGACTAGGGTGGAAGAAAGGAAGGAAGAAAATATATCTCTCCTTTTTCTTTCAATTTTAATTTTATTGTCAAGGTGATAGACATAAGGGGCATGGTTACATAAGTAAGGTAGTGAGTACATTTCTTTTTTTTTTAATTTTATTTTATTTTATTTGAGAACATACTGTACAGAGGGGTTACAATTACATGGGCAGGATAATGCATACATTTCTTACCAAGCATTGCAGCCTCCTCCTTTGTTAATTTCTTGTTGAACCTGTTACCCCCTCCCTCATTTTTCTCCCACTTTGCCTATTTCTCCATTCCCCCCCAAATTGTACAGATAATTTTCAATATAATCTCTCCCATTTAAGTCCCCAAGAAGAGTACCAATCACACATTTTGAAGTACTGAAATCATTCCTTAAAATATTAATCTAGAAAGAATGCACCAATGTAAAAGCCCCTTTGCCTTTGGGCTTCTGCTCCTTCCTGAGCTATGGCTGCAGCTTAGCATAAGATTCAGATTCATTCAGATGTGTTTGAATTTACCGTAGGAAATTTGCAAAAGTTTTAATTATCTTTGAACTCAGTGCTTTCTGGAGTAGCCTAATTGCTACTACCATTCGAGCTCAGGTCTAGAAGACCTAATTCATCTTGAAGATCTTTTTCTTGTCTTTTCAATGCCATCTGATGGCCCTGAGAGAAAAACAGGAGGTAGAAGAAATAGAGAGTCCCAACCTCAGAGCCAGCTTCTTTGAGTCTGTGTTTGGGTGTGGCTTATTTTCAAGGAAGACAACCTCTTGACTTTTCTTCCCCCTTTGTAACCATTTTTGGTGGTGTGTTTTTCTCTTGTTGTTCATCATCTACATTAAGAACAGAGGATTCCAGAGTGCTTCACAAAATGATTCCTCTTTACCACACTCACTCAATGTCATAAGCGATGTTACTCAGTGATATTCCGGAGAACCTAATACATACTACAAGAGCCACCTCACCTGGGGTTGAGCGGGGGAGATCCATTCCAATCTCTGTTTTATGGTTTTTCTTATTCTTACTTTGAACATGCTTTTATCATCCTACCCTCGTTTCAGTAGCCTATGAAAGCTATGGAATATTGATTTTCCATTTCTGCCATCTCATCTTCCCCTTCATGTCCCTAGGGCAACCTTCCTGCTCTGTGCTCTTATTTCTCAACCCCTAGAGTGCTAGCAATTATGCAGGGAAGGTATGAGTTACTTTGGTTCTCTGGCCACTCTGAACTCTTCTATTCTATGCTCCTCAACTTTACTATAAACTCACTGGCTCCTAAAAGGAGCCCCAGGCCACAAGAACCTGTCATGCCTGGTTATAATCTGTTTTAAGGAACTGCATTACAGTGAGTGTCAACTGTTTTCCACTCTGAATGTGGAGAAAAGGCCTGGGAATGGAACACACATGTTAAAAAAAACACTTGATAGATAATAGTGTTCCTGTTTGTGACTGATTTTTGAGAAGAATCTTTGACTATATTGGAAACTGCAGTGGGGGTTCTATATAGTTGAGTTCTCAGGGAATGAGATTTTGTTTTTACCTTTAAAGCATAATGGCCCTGTTCAACTCACCTACTATACCCCACCGACAGTCATGTTAGGAAGAACTGAACATGGAGTACCAATTTCTCTGAATTTTACATCTAATTAAATACATACAATACCACAGAGTATGTTCTATTGCTAAGTAGCCAAATCTATTTATTATAAATTTAAATTAAAATTTACTTGGTAGGCTTAGTTGCACATAGAAGGGTGAAGGCAGAATGTTTTTGCTGTGATATAGTGAATCCAAAGCCATAGTAAGAAACATTGTTATCTGTTATATACAGAGTCTGCTCAGCAGCCTCCTCAGAGCAAAGTGACCACAGTGACTTCCTCTCCAAGAAGGAGCCTCATGGCCTTTTAAGGGTGCCTTTTACTTTGTAGACAGTATCACTCTCTAACCAGCACCCAAAATGGTTCATAGTAGCCCCTGGTAGATATCCCTACAGCTATTCCACACTTTTACTTTGGCTCTTTTTTTGCTGGTTAATTGGAGAGAAGAATCTCCGAATCGTTTCTGCTAGGGCTGGCTTCGAATCACAATCCTTATTTCACCGCTTCCTGGGTATTTAGAATTACAGGTATGAGTTCTCAGTGCCCATCTTGAAGAATGGACCTTTTAAAAAATCCAGTCTCAAAGAAAAAATCAGTACCAGAAGGAGATGGAACTGGTACCATCACCTTCTGGCCTTGGCTGCTCCCTAACAGTTCTTCCTGATCAGAGGCCAGGAGGGTCAGATAAAAGCTCGGCTCTAGCATCCCAGTTGTTCCATTTACAGACAAGGCAGTAGCCTGTGGTGCCCCCCTGGAAAGCGAGTGTGGTCACTCAGCAGCATCTTCTGTCTCCCTGCCCCCTAAAATAATCAGAAACCTCAAGATTATATGATTTCTTTTTCTGGGAGAAATAATCATTTTATAGCAGCAAGTGTTAGACCATACAGAATATTTATGCCTTGCATATGTCTGTGTGCTGTGGTCTGTGTTGGGTGTGACAAGAACAAATGACAGCTCTGACAGTGTTCTGTTAGACCGTGTGAGTGACTACTGATTAGGAGGGTATTTTAGGACTGAGAGGAATGTGCAGTGTGCTGACATCTGTGATAACAAAGGAAAGGGATTTCCAACATGTCTTAAGGTTTGTTAATCCACTTTTACATCTTTTATTTCATAAGGTACTCTCAAGAAAGGAAAGGAAGACAAATGCAAATGTTGATTCTCCCTCTCCAACTATTTGCCCATCCCTCAGTGACAGCCCAGATGCTTTTAGCCTTCCATGAGAGACGCTATTTTAATTAGTTACTGAGGGATCGCTGCATATAGCACAATGTAAGAAAAATGAAGAAAAGCAGAAATAACCTTAAAAGCAACCTTGACTATGATTACTTCTTTCACCTTGTAAGGACACACACAGATAAGACAGATTTCAAAGACATTTATAGAGAAACATCTAACCCAGGCCAGTAAGCTTATAAAGAGTAGACTCTCAGAACAAATATTTAATTTGCAAATATTAATATCCAGCCTTCTCTAACTGAATCGACTGTCATTGCCTTTAAGTAGCTTTTCTTTAGTTCTTGTGTCATCGATGTTTATTCCAGAAATGAAAGCCCATGATTGTCAATCATTCACATGATACAACTGCAGCATAATCTCAGCGCTGTCACTCACAACTGTCACAGCTACCATCCTCTGCAACCCCACCCGAGTCACATCCCTCTACCCATGAGCAAAACCTGTGTTCTTGTCATGAAATGATTTGATCTGAACTGTATAAAAAATGCACATCCTTATAAAGCTGTAAGCCAATGACAGGAAATGTAATTTGGAGAGAGATGCACTCTTCTTTTAAAAAAAACAAAACAAAACAACCCTTACCTAACTATTTCAATTTCAGGATATTATCTACAAAAGTGAAAAATTTTTATTTTTAAAGCAGCTTGTACGAATCTTTACATTCCACCAACCAGATAAGCTTCTTTAATGGCACATTAGGCAGTTTGGAAAATGCATTAAACCTTTCAAGCTCCAAGGTCACATGTTAGTCAGTTCATTTCCTGATACCAAGCCTCAATTTTGAGCTTCAAGCCTTAGGGAGCAGCTTACTCACACTGATGAGCATTTTGAATTTAGGCCAAAAAGGAAAAAAAAAAGTCCATAGATCTAAGCTCTTAACAGGACACAACAGTCTACCTACATTCCAGGCACACGTTTCTGAAAGACCCGTAGCTAATGAGGTTATAACTTTGCTCTGTCTTGCTCTTCATTCAAGGCATAATTCAATCCGAAGACAACTCAACCTGTCAAACCCGGACTTCAATATCCAGCAACTTCAAAAACAGGAGCAGTTGACTGGAATTGGTAGAATTAAACCAGAGTTATATAAGCAGAGGTCCTTGGATAATGATGACGGGAGAAGGAATAACAGCAAAGCTTGTGGGAAACTGAACTTCATTTTAAAATATGACTGCGACTTAGAACAGCTCATAGTAAAGATTCACAAAGCTGTCAATTTGCCCGCCAAGGATTTTTCTGGAACTTCAGATCCTTACGTCAAGATCTACCTACTTCCTGATCGGAAAACAAAACACCAGACTAAAGTTCACAGAAAGACCCTGAACCCGGTGTTTGATGAAGTATTTTTATTTCCAGTTCCCTACAATGACCTTGAAGCTCGGAAGCTTCACTTTTCCGTATATGACTTTGACAGGTTCTCTCGCCATGACTTAATCGGCCAAGTGGTGGTGGATCATTTCCTGGACTTGGCCGATTTCCCCAGGGAGTGCATCCTCTGGAAGGATATCGAGTATGTCACCAATGTGAGTCCGGCATTTCTTCATTTGGGAATGGGTGCTTCTTGGTTAACACAGAATCTGATTATTGAGGGAACAAGTATAAAACTCATGCCAATATCCTTTGGGCTGTTGTTTTAGAACCTCTTTGTACCTTTACACAGACAAGAATTTTTAAAACTATTCATTTTGAAATTGCCAAGAATTGGGGCTGGGAATGTGTCCTAGTGGTAGAGTGCTTGCCTAGCATGCATGAAGCCCTGGTTTCGATTCCTCAGTATCACATACACAGATAAAGCCAGAAGTGGTGCTGTGGCTCAAGTGGTAGAGTGCTAACCTTGAGCTGAAGAGCTCAGAGACAGCACCCAGGCCCAGAGTTCAAGTCCTATGGATGACTGACCAAAAATTAATAACAAAATTGCCAAGAATAATCCATGAAAAATATATTAAGGAATCATATTCTCTCATTTTGGTTTCTACCTCTGCTTTAGAGCATTGTTGGGCTGTTTTATGTTAGGTGGGTTCTGGCAATCCTACTCACTGGTGTTCTGCAACTTCAAGACGTTGCCTGACTCTAAGAGCACTAAGTCCTACTCTCTGTTCTCAAGTTGCCTCAATGCCAGTTCCATGAGCAGCTCCTCAGCTTTGACCCTGGGAGTGTAAGTGATTGAGAAGAGTTGGTACCATGGTTTCAAATGCAAAACTCACAATTTGAAATTATAAGGAAGTAACTCTGAAAAGGAGCTGCAGGCCGTGACAAAACTGATTTATAGGAGGCCAAATCCAACTTAAGAGTTTAGGAAAGAAGACAGAGGTGTTCCATGTTTAAATGTAAACATGAGATCACAGAGGACATGAGATTACTTCATTATCTCCCGTCAGTCACTCTCCTGCTGAGATGTATTGACACTTGAGAACAGAAAGGAAAATGACTTTCATAGGTAACTGATACTTCTAAGCCCCCTAACTGATATTTCTTTTACATGCCCAAATTTCCTGAGACAACTTTGTTAGATCATCATGAATTCAAGTTTTCCTGAGGCCAGCATGGCCCTGTTTCTCTATTTTTGCATTTACACCTGCAAAGGGTTCACCACATTTATTCAGTTCAGACAGCGATGCAGCTTGAATTTGGGCCCCATGTAATTCAAGACTCATTCTGTTTAGCAAGACAACATACAACCTCTGCCTAGTGGCCAAATTCCCCAGCTAGTACTCTCTCATCCTATAAACTGGGGACTCACCCATGGTTTGGTGACTCTAAGGGGCACCTCTCTATATGCCAGTTCCACATGATGCCAGTTCCAACTTTGTCCTGCTATCCAGATAAAAAGAGTGTTGAATGAGGTTCTACTGGCCACCATCGTAATAGTTGGAAGGAAAGGAAGAAGCTGGAAAAGTTAAAGAGAATTGCTACTGATAATGCTAAGGTGGTTCAGCATGCTGGAGAAGGAACAGACTTCACTTTTTAAAGGTTGTGATATATGTAAACCAGAAGTGGATGTTGGAAGAAGTAAGAATTGTTTCCCAAGTCCCAGTTGGAAGATTTAGGGGGCAGTTGAGATACTTTAAGAAAACAAGAAAGACAGGTTTCTTATTCTAAGGTATGAGTGGCCCAAGAATTAATGGTCTCTCTAGGGTATTTACCAAGTCCTCTTGTACATGAAAACAGAATTATGGTCAGCTGCTGTGATGAGCCTTGGACTTATGTCTGAACTCAGGGTAGGGGAGAAGGGGGTAGGAGGTCTCACCATCCAGTGAGCCATCCTTTTATCTTTTTTTGACAAATGGAAAGGTTATTAGAAAGCAACATGTAGATCCTGCTGCAAGTTGCCCTCTAGAGGTTTTGTGCAGATAGCAACACTGCATACACAGATGCTAATAGTCTGGATAAGGTTGACCCCTGGTGAAAATGTCTCTTCAACAGGTTCCTAAGGGATAGGAATTGAGTGGCAGGCTATGGAGACCTTCTGCCTTGGCACCCTGCCTTGTAAAGATTCTAAATGCTACCAGAGAAAACAGTTTTGGATAGCTAATGTCCTAGGTTATATCCACAGTTAGGCAAAGGAATATACATGTCCAACTTTTCTCGGTTACATAAATTAATCCTGCCCCTAGTAAAATTTGACAATTCCTAATGTTCCAGTTTCTCAGCAACTCTTGTACCTATTACACTGATTAATATTTATGTGTGTACATGTGTAGAAAATAGCATAGAAGTGATGTTTTCTTCGTTGCCATGTTTGAGCATCTTTTCATGTAATATTGGTCTCATTCATGTTTTCTTTCTTGTGAAATACTACTCAGTACTTTCTTCCCATTGTTTTCTTTTCCCTATTGATTCATCTATGCTTTCTGCACAGACTGGATGCAAACCTTCCCTGTGTTGCTTATGTGTACTACAAAAATCACTCCATTTATAGCTGTCTTTATGACAGACTTTGAAGTCTATTGTGACCTTCAATAAATATAGGTTCTCATGTTTAATGTATAAAATCAATCAGCATTTTCTACTGTATATTAGCACATTCATGTCTTATTTAAGTATGTAAGTATTTCTCATGATTTTTCTACCAGAATGTTGTTTGTTTTTAATGGTACTGCAGTTGAACTCTGCTTTGCATTTGCTAGGCAGATGTTCTACCACTTTGAGCCATAATTCCATCCTTCTACTAGATACAGTTTTCATCTCCAGAGTGGAACTGTTTTTTGTTTCATATAATACATAGGCATCTCATATTTGTCAGCCAGCTCATGCTATCATATCAGACTACATTACACTAAATGGCTTAAACACCACCATTTCTCACAGTTCTGGATGCTGGAAGTTCAAGATCACAGTGCTTGGAGATTCAGTTCCTGGTGGAGCTCTCTTCCTGGCTTGCATTTTCACCATTCCCTCTCATGGGAGCTAGGGTATGAGCACATGCTCTGCTCTTTCTTCCTCCTCTCGGAAAGACATGAATCCCATCATAGGGTCCCCAAATCATAACTTCATCCAAATTACTACCCAAAGCCTTCCTCTCCAAATACCATCACACTGGGGATTAGGCTTCAGGCAACAATGCTTGATAAGAAATGTGCTCATTACCTTGCCCATGTAATTGTAACCCCTCTGTACAGTATTTTCACAATAAAAAAGGATATGAATTTTGAAAGGGTCAAAAACATTCAGCTTACTAACATATCCATTTTTATTATTCTGAATGGATTAACAATTTCTTGTCTCATTTTCCCAGTCACTGGTAGTGCATACTCTGTCCAATATAGATGAAATCTGCCTGATACTATTTTTTATCCATTGTTCAATTTGAGTATTTCTACAGGTGACACAGTTTGCAAATTACTATTGTTCTAGAATAGGCGTTAACATTGGAAGAGCAAATCACCCAGTCTACTTTTCAGTTTAGTCTTTGCAGACACTTGGTTTTCCTTATAAGTTTTAGAATTGCATTGTCAAGTTAAACAAAAATTCTTGGACTGTGTGCATGTTTATATGAAGTCTATAGGGTAGTTTAGAGAAATCTGACATATTTTTTATATTGAATCTTTAAAAAAAATTAAAGTGCACTTGTAGTATGAGGGTTCATTGAGATATTTCCACACATGTACACAGTGTATTCTGAATAAATTCATCTCCTCAACCATATTTCTGTTCCTTGCCTTCCTTCCCTCTGATCATGAAGCGGCACTTAGTGAGTTTCATTACTCCATATATATTACATATGTAATATAAATGTGTTACATATGATATAAACCACATTATATATGTAATACATGTATAATATTGCAAATATGCAAGATATAATATACAATGTGCAACATATTTAATACATAATAGATGGCATATGTAATGTTACACTTTGAACATAAAAATACTATAAATATATATTATATACATGTATGTAATATCCTTTGAGCTTCAGTATCTGCCTATTCTTCCTTCCCCCACTGCTTCCCTCCTATACAGTCCCTTTTTTACATTTATGTACCATTACCATAACTACCATCATCATTTTAGGACCATACTCCACAAATAGACTATAGCATGCAATATTAGGCTCTTTGGGTTTGGCTTATCTCATGAGTCAAGCTTTCTAATCTTAACCACAGTGTATCTTCTCTCTGTTTATTTAGCTCTTCTTTCTTTTTCATTCATCTTTATAATTTTGTACATAAATGTCTCTCATGTCTCTTCTTAGATTTGTTGCTAGATACCTAAATTTTTATTATTACCATTACCATTCGGTAATACTACCATTATTTCAAATTGTAATACTTTTTATATGTTTTTTAGTTTTATATAGTTTTTATAGTTTTATATAATTGAAATTCCTTAAATTTACCTTGCTTGGAAATTTTGTAAAACAGTACTTCTTTTTTAAAACTTTTTCTTAGCATATATTAGGTACATGAGAGATATTTTATTGTGACATTGTCAGAAATGTACACAGTGTGTCCTGATCAAACTTAGCCCCTTATCTTTAAAATGTCTATTTTCATACATGTTCTACTATTCTATTTTCATACATACAGATAAACTATTTGCATGAAATTTGTCATTGTTACCATCTCCATTAGTCCCGTCCTCTTCCTCTGGCACCTATAACACCAAAAGTCTAGCTCAAAAGATTTTTAAGTTATTTATTCTCTTTTCCTGCTGTCCCAACCCTTATTGATGCACAGATTTTGTTGAGATTCCTTATGCCATCTCCTTATATAGTTGCAATGTATTTTTTATGTTTTATTATCAAGGTGTTGTACAGAGGGATTACAGTTCCATAAGTAAGGTAATAAATACATTTCATATCAAACTTGTTATCCCTTCCCTCATTTTCCTCCTGCTCTCTCACCCCTCACTCCCCACCCTCAAGTTGTACAGACCATTACCAACATATTGTCTTGTGTATATTGCTGTTGCATTGGCTCCCCGCCTCCTTGTCCTTTGTCTCGCCATTCTGTTCTTCCTCTTCCCTTCCCTAATTCAAATAAACATATATACAATACCAGGGTACCAAAGTCAAATACAGTGACAACAAGGGATATACCATCCTGGGAATAACATTCAAAAGAAACAAAAGAATTACATAGTACATTAAAAACAACAAAAACAAAGAAAAACCTCTTCTGTCTATATCTTGCAGTTCATTTTTGCCTAGTGTCATCTTATATGGTCATTTGTACATAGCTGTTGAGCTATTCTGCTCATCTACTAAGAGTATTCTAGATGTATACTAATTGTAGTTACAACGTATTTTGAAATTATTCACTTTCATTTTTCTGTTTCAGAATCCCTTTCCCTTATCCCCCTAAAATAGTCCCATAGTTAGAACCAGGTAAAACTCTCAGTAATTCTTAAAATTCTGAATTTCTGTATAATCAGAAATGTGTGAATTATCATAGTTCTGTGTGTGTGTGTGTGTGTGTGTGCGTGCACGCGCGCGCGCGCGCGCGCATGCGCATACACGCACACATGTATATTCCCTGGGGCTTACCCTCAGGAGCCCTGAGTTTTCTATTTCCTTATATTTATGTGTACATACATGATTGAATTTCACCATTGCACACATAGTTTTGTATTCTGTTCCTTATTACTCCAATAGCTGATTCTTTTATTTGATGTTCCCATTTACTTTCAGTGTGTGTGTGCACATGCACAGGCAATATGTCAGTATTAGAGCTTGAACTCAGGACCTTGTGCTCTTGCTCATGTTCTCTTTCTCATGGTTAGTGTTTTACCTGTTGAACTATACCTTGGTTGGACATTTTGTTCATTAATTAGAGATAAAATCTCATGAACTTTTCTGCTAGGACTGACATTTGTACCACAATTCTCAGACCTCAGCCTCCTAAGTAGCTAGGATTACAGGTGTAAGGCACCAGCACCTGGCTTCATTCACTTTAACTCTTTAACCCTTGCTGACTCCTGTATTTTATTTGTGACTATAAGTTTATCTAGCTTGAAACTCTGTCAGGAGATACTTCGAAGTGTCAGTGTACATTGTATTCCTTCAAAGGTGATTTGATTTTTTTCCCCATCATATTCCTAGATGAAGTCTCAATAATTTAAATCTTGAATATCAGAGTTTCTGAGTAAGAGGTTGGATGAATATAGACTCCAACTGTGTAAGTGAAGATTCATATTAATGCATAGAAACCTTTCAGGGAGACATTTTTTTTCTTAGAGCAAATCTAGGAAAGGCACACATCCATGATATCTACTTGTGCAAGGCAGAATTTTTGTTGTATTTGTCTTTTAAAGACAAACATTCAGGCTTCAGGATTCCAGTTTTATACAGGACTCTTCCACAATGTGTTAAACACATTTACCTCTACACCTCCAGAATTCACTTACCTCTGGAGATTCATTCATCCTTATTGTTTGGGCCTCTGAAAACTTTCTGTCCCATCAGCTCTTCTGCACGTTAAGTAGGATTTTATAACCCATTATTTTTAGCTGGAGGAATTCTGTAAGCATTCACCCCACTGTTAGAAATACTATACTATGGGCTGGGAAGGTGGCTCAGTGGTAGAGTGCTTGCGTTGCATGCCTGAGGCCCTGGGTTCGATTCCTCAGCACCACATAAGCAGAAAGAAAAAAAGCCAGGAGTGGCGCTGTGGCTCAAGTGGTAGAGCGCTAGCCTTGAGCTGAAGAGCTGAGGGACAGTGCCCAGGCCCAGAATTCAGGCCCCACGACTGGACTCAAAAAAAAAAAAAAAAAGAAATACTATACTATATTGCTTAAAGTTGGTTCAAAACAGTTGTTTTAACTTAACACGAACTGGACAGTAATCTATGCTTTATTATATGTATGCCTTACAATAAATAGAACTCTAGATATCAGGCACCAGTGGCTCATATCTGTATTCTTAGCTACCCAGAGGGCTGAGACTTGGGGGATCCTGGTTTAAGAGCAGCCCAGGCAGAAGAATGTACTAGACTCTGTCTCCAAAATAACTAGCGAAAAGGAGTTTGGAAGTGTGCCTCAGCTGAGCAAGTAAGCTGAGCATGCTCAAAGCCATGAGTTCAAACCCCAGTACTGGCAGGGGGGCAGAAGATAAAGATAAAACTCTAGAAACTCTGAAATTCAAAATCTTTTTTAGTACAAAGATGGAAACCTTTTTTCTGCCACAGACCATTGGGGTATTTATACCATCATTCACTAAACATACAAAATGATCAATAAAGGCACATGGCCATGGATAGTCTTCAAGAAGTTCACAAGAAGTCTTTCGATCCTGTCTTGCACAGTATGATTTTGTAGCCCTTACCAGGCCCAACCCTGTTTTAACAGATAAAACTAAGTAGAATGCAAATGGGAGATTCAACCTAGGATTCATAATTGAATAGGCCAAATAGGAGTTAAGATTTTCTCAATAGTCAATTCAATCTGTTCATGAAACGATGATATAAAATGATTATATTGGCAGTTTATGTCTCCTTCTTCTCTTTCCTTGTTGACTACTACTTGCATGCTAGCCTAAATGGCATTTCCACAGAGATCTCTTTTCTGAGCCCTAGATTAGAGTGACTTTTTTCTGGTAGTTGATTCTGTAACACTGTGCTTCTGTCATTACCCATGATATCTTCTTTTATCTGTTCAATTATATTTCTTCTCTAGTAGACAATGACTCAAGTGCAGAGACAAAATTTGACTTATTCACTGCTGGTGCTCAGCCTCCAGAAGAGTGTCTGAAAATGTGATGCTGACTAATTCTATCTTGTATCTTAAAAGGCGCTCAATAAAATGAACCTCCTTATGAAAGACACATTTGGGGAGACTTGAGGGATAACTGTGTTAGTGAATGTTATGTAGAGATGAGCCCAAAATTGAATCTCTTTTAATTTTTTAATTCCTCCAAAGAGAATATGAGTTTTATAAATGTTAGCATTCAAATAAAAATTAATCCTTGTGCTTTCCAGGGGAGGAACAAAATGGCAATTATTGAATGTAAAAATGATAGTTTAATTAAACTTTTCAGCCACTGAAGTCAGATGGATAATAATATAATGTATTTCTTTTTTTTTTTTGAGACTTTGTCAGTACACAAAAGACTAGACAGCATCTGGGAGAAGGCCAGAATTTCCAAGAGCCTGAGTTTCATGATCTGGTAGAGTATTGGCTATTAGACCTATACTTTTGGTGTGTATCACTGGTTCCTTGGCAAGTAGGCCCAAAGCACTTCAGGAATCTCTTGGTGGCCTGCCTAGAGACTAGATCAGTGATTTTTCTGAGACTTGTGATCATCTCAGTCATACTGATTTGGAGAAGATGCTAATGTTCTCACATAGTGACAGTGGACGTTATAAGATCTTCTCTCTGCTAATATTGATTCCAGTTTCAGAAGAAGGAACAGTATACTGTAGACATTTTTATTTTAATAATTTGAAAACCTTACATTTACTTCAAGATTTGGTGCTATGCTTTGGTGGCTTCTGCCTATAATTCTAGCTAATCAGGAAACTGAGATCTGAGGATTGTGTTCGGAGCTAGCCCAAACAGAAAAGTCTCTGCAACTGATCTCCAATTAGCTAGCAAAAGCTGGAAATGGAGATGTGGATCAAGTTGTAGAGTCTTAAGCAAAAAAGCCAAATGGGAACATGAATTCAAGCCCCATTACTTGCAGACACATACAAAAATTGACCCTATGAGCCATTGTACTTTTTGTTGATTGATTTGGGAATTTCTCTGTTCTGTCTCTCAAGCCCTTAGACCATTTAGGAGCCTGATAGAGGTGGATACCTCGAATCACTCAGGTAGGAAATAGTATTAGGAATGCCCAGGATGCTTGTTCAGTGCAGTTGAATACAACTGGGCAGGCATGCTTTGTGATTGGAATTTAATAATTTAAATCCATTTTGTCACATTGTCCCATTATTTTACAGCTCTGCCAATCTTCAATGGTGTCCTGGTAGACGGGTAACAACTGGCTGGAGAATGGGGTTTTAGTGGGGAGGGGAAGCTGATTTGTAGTATTTGCTGATTGATTCCCAGGAAGTAATTACTCCCATTGAAACTTCATTGAAGGCTAAGTTGGAAAAAGATGCTCACAATTGGCTTTCCACGCTGGTGCCAGTGATAAAAGTCACTTCAATGTATCATTAGGGACCGCTTGGTTTTCAAATCCTAAGGGACAAACAACTTGAAAAACAAAAAAAGTCTATAGAAAGCCCTGATTTACAACTGCTAACATGAAAACCAAGTTCCTTCTGAAGTATGGTTGTGGGAAGTCTGCTATCACCTGCATATACTAAATTCATGAGAACCCACTGAGTCTCATCTGGTCATTTTCTGCAGTCATCACCCTCAGACGTTAGTTCCCATGGTCTCCATATTATTCAAAGAGGGTAAAATGTGGCAGAAGTTGATCCAGTTGCCACTACAGAGCCTGTAACTCTCACTACCTGGGGGGCAGAAATCATAGGATCATGGTTTGAAGCCAGTCCTGGCAGAAGAGTTCAGGAGACTCCATCTCAGCCAATGGCTGCATGTGATATTGCATGTCTGTTATTCCAAAACAGGAAGCACAATGGCTAAGGATAGTAGCCAGGTGCCTGTCATCCCCGTGACACCAAGGAGGACAAGTAGGAAGATTGCAGGCCAGCTAGCCCCAGATATAAAGCAACACCATACCTTAAAAACAGCCAGCGTAAGAAGGGGCTGGAATGCCCTGCATTCTCTCAGACCACAGGGAATAAAATTGGAATTCAACACCAAAAGCCACCAAAGAAAATCCTGTAACACATGGAGTCTGAACAACACACTCTGTGGCTAGTGGGTCATGGAAGAGATTGTAAAAATTCAAATGTTCATGATATTTAATAAAAATGAACACACAAATTACCAGCTCCTCAGAGACACAGCAATGGCAATACTCAGAGGCAAGTTTATAGCTCTGAGTTACTACATCAACAAATTGGAGAGATCTGACACCAACAGTTTAACGAGGCACCTGGAGCTCCTCGAAAAAGAGCAACAAGCTAAACCCAAATTCAGTAGATGGAAACAACTAATTAAAATTAAATCAGAATAAATGAATTAGAGTCCCCCTCAAAAAACAGAATCAACAAAACCAAGAGTTGGTTCTTCAAAAAAATTAATAAAATTGACAGACCCTTAGCAAATCTTAGAGAAAGAAGAGCACACACCCAAATAAATAAACTCAGAGATGAGACTGCAAACATCACTACAGAAACAACCAAGATTCAGAACATTATTTATAAGGGAATACTTCTCAAACCTTTATGCTAATAAGTTTGAGAATCTGGAAGAAATGGATTAATTTCTAGCAAATATTGACATGCCCAAACTAAACCAAGATGCTTTAAACCAACTTAACAGATTCATATCAAGCATCAAAATAGAAGCAGCAATAAGAGCCCTCCCACCCAAGAAAAGCCCACAACTAGATGGATTTACAGCTGAATTCTATAAAGCCTTCAAAGCAGAACTCATACTAGTATTCCTCCAACTCTTCAACGAAATTGAAAGTGAAATTTCACTACCAAACTCTTTCTTTTTTTTTTTTTTTTGGGTCCGGTCGTGGGCCCTGAACTCTGGGCCTGGGCACTGTCCCTCAGCTCTTCAGCTCAAGGCTAGCGCTCTACCACTTGAGCCACAGCACCACTTCCGGCTTTTTTCTTTTTGCTTATGTGGTGCTGAGGAATTGAACCCAGGGCCTCGAGTATGCAAGGCAAGCGCTCTACCACTGAGCCACCTTCCCAGCCCCACTACCAAACTCTTTCTATGAAGCCACCATAACCCTCATCCCCAAACCAGGCAGAGACTCATCAAAGAAAGAGAACTATAGACCCATTTCTTTGATGAACACCGATGCAAAACTTCTCAACAAAATTTTGGCCAATCAACTTCAACAACTAACAAAAAAATCATACACCATGATCAAAACAGGATTCATTTCAGTGATGCAAAGCTGGTTCAATATATGCAAATCAATTAATATAATTCATCACATCAACAGGAGCAAGGATAAGAACCACATGGTTATCTCAATAGATGCAGAAATAGCATTTGACAAGATCCAAAGCCCCTTTATGATGAAAGCTCTGGAAAAACTAGGACTCCATGGGACATTCCTCAATCTAAACCTACAGCCAGTATTATATTTAATGGTGAAAAGCTAAACCATTTCCTCAAAATTCAGGAATGAGACAAGGATGTCCACTCTCCACACATCTCTTCAATTTAGTATTAGAATGCCTAGCTAAAACAATAAGACATGATGCAAACATAAAGGGGATCCAAATAGGCAAAGATGAAGTAAAACTCTCCCTCTTTGCAGATGGCATGATCTTGTATTTAAAGAATCCCATGGACTCCACTCCCAAGTTACTCAAGCTGATCCAAAACTTTGGCAAAGTAGCATGGTATAAAATTATCCCTCAAAAAATCAATGACTTTCCTGTATGCATGTAATGAGAAGAGCGCAGCTGAAATCAAGAAAGCAGTTCCTTTTGTAATAGCCCCACAAAAAATAAAATACCTAGGAGTTAACTTAAGAAGTAAAGGACCTCGATGATGAAAACTTGAAAAACTTGAAAAAGGAAATTAAAGCAGAACTAAGGAAGTGGAAAAAAACCTCCCATGCTCCTGGATTGGGAGGATTAACATCATGAAAATGGCAGTACTGCCAAAGGCTATCTACAAATTCAATGCAATATTCATCAATATCCCAACCTCATTCTTCAATGAAATAGAAGAAGCAACCCAAAAATTCATAGGGAACAATAAAAGACCCCAAATAGCAAAAACAATCCTTAGCCAAAAGAACAGTGCTGGAGGAATATCAATACCAAATTCCAAACTCTGCTACAAAGCCATAGTAATAAAAAAGGGGGGGGGGGAATGATGTGTAGGGTAAGTAATAGAGTGCTTACCTAGGAAGCACCTGGTCCCACTCACAGTATGGCTAAAAAATTTTTTAAGTAGCAGAGTTGTTGAATGAAACCTTTGAAGAAAGGACTGGATGAAACATTATGTCTTTCACAAACATACCTGAATAGCTTTATTGTAGCATTATTTCCAGGAAAACAAAGTGGATTCTTTTTTTTTTTTTTTTTAGATTTAATTAGTGGCCCATAAGAGGACATATGTAATACAAGTATGTGGTTTAAGGATAATAACAAAATGAACATCAGTCAATAGAAAAAAATTATCTGAGATGAAATAAGGTAGATCAGGGGCACCTACTAATTGCTAATATCTCTGAGGATAGAACTAGAACTGGTGGAGAGTAGTGACCCTTCAGGTTGAGTAATAGTGGGATGGCACTGAAAGTTCAGTGGTGGGCAGATAGAATATGCTCTTTTGAATAGAAAAATTTGGCAAGTGTAACAGAGGGAGTAAAAGACTGCCGGGTTACGTATGGAGTGTGGGCAGCCATACATGGCAGGAACATGGAAGAGTGAGGACATCAGAAAAATACGCACTGCAATGTTCCATTGTAAAAAGAACTGTAGTTTGAAAAACAGAAAATGTAAAGAGTGGAGTAAGGAGAGAGGTTTCAGTGGGTGAACTTGACAGCAGTGCCACAGCAGAGGATGGAGACAGAGAAGAGAGACATAGAAAGCAATGAATCCTGGTCTCAATGCCAAGCATAAAACCGGAAGCCTGCCTAGTATAATATGGGCACTGAGAATGCTCTTTCTTCTTCCTGGAATTCGGTTGTGATTCCATGGTGGCAAGCCATCTAGATTTGAAAGGTTCTTATCTAAATCTGTGGCTTTAGGAAGTTGCAGTTCCCTACATTGTTCACCACAAGGGTTAAGTACTTATCCTGTAGTTTTGGTCTAGCTATAAAGGAAAAAAAAAAACAAAAACAAAAAAACAAATTTTGAGTCAGAGACATGGAGAATGCCACATGGTTGGAAACTGGTGAGAATCACAGCGGGGAGTGGAAGTTGCTTCCCATTGGGGCTTCAAAGTAGAGAAGCTAGCTTCCAGAGCACAAGTTGGAGCTGTGGCAAGTGGTTATGGCAGGGTGGAGCAGTTTCCCTCTGCTGCACTGGTCACTGCATCCCATAGGGCTTCTTGGTCCCACAACCAAGACATTTGGAAGCAGCAGAGACTAGGACTTAAAGCTTGTGCTTTGCTTCATGCCTGGGCTATGGCTGACAAGTAGAACATCCAAGAATAATTACTGACAGCTCTACCCACAAACCACACTGCCTGGTTGCTAGGCCAACAATACAAAGGAATAAAGAAGAAGCCAAATATCACACAGATGCTGCTCTCACCAGGTGGCATTTATCTGAAGTGGCCACAAAAGAAAAGCTAGCTGGCATAGATCAAGATTTTGCACTGCTGCTCATACAATCACATCCTTAGAGGAAAAGAAACCTATCCACTCAAAAAAAAAAACAATGTTATTTTTAATTTTTACACTCATCTATTTTTTTGGTTTAATTGCTCCTCTATAGAGATTTTTAAATCAAAGTGGTCAGCTTAACTATTTATGCATACATTTTTAATTTTGTTTTGTACAGTTCTTTTCTCTTCATTGCTTTTATATTCTTTCTCATAATTCTTCTCCACTTATATCTAGAGTTTCTTTTACCAGTTTTGTATCCTTGTTGGCAGGACTAGGACCATCCTATCTTTTTAAATTGTCTCCTTTTCCTCCCTTTTTTTCCCCCCTCCTCTGTCCTGGGGCTTGAACTCAGGGCCTAGGCACTGTCCCTGAGCTTCTTTTGCTCAAGTCTAGCACTCTACCATTTGAGCCATGGCACCATTTCTGGCCTTTTCTGTTTATGTGGTACTGAGGAGTTGAACCTACAGCTTCATGCATGCTTGACAAGCACTCTACCACTAAACAACATTGCCACCTTTTCTTCTTGATTTTCAGTTAAAATTATTGCTTCAGTTTGCTTCTTTTCCCCTCACTTGACTGTTAGCTAGATTCTTTCTTCTTTTTTAGTCCCCTCTTCTATCCATTTTCCCCTTTCCCCTTCTATTTTCCCTCTTCTCTACTATTATTCTCTAGGATTATTTTCCTTTTTATTTTTTATTTTTATTTTTTTGGTTGGTCGTGAAGCTTGAACTCTGGGCTTGAGCTATGTCCCTGCGCTCTTCAGCTCAAGGGGATTGCTCTACTGCTTGAGCCACAGCGCCACTTCCTGTTTTCTAGTGGTTTTTTATTGGAGATAAGAGTCTCACAGACTTCCTGCCCAGGCTGGCTTTGGACTGGGATCCTCAGATCTCAGCCTCCTGAGTAGCTAGGATTACTGGCGTGAGCCACCGGCACCCAGCTATTTTCCTATTTTTTAATTTCTACCCTTATTAATTATTTTTTTTAGTTCATGTGGCATTATTTTTGCCCCCCATTCCCCCATAATGTGACTGGTGTTACAAGATAATTGTTTTTGTTATTACTGTATTTCAGTAGTGGATTTCTCTGTCATTTGTGATTGTTACCACAGTTTTCCTTTTTGAGACATGCTGGACATTGGACTTAGTGCCATGAGCACTGATTTCAAATAACATAATGATACACCATAAGGCCTTAGTAAAACAAGAGCAACCCAATCTCAAAATTAGTAGAATTAGTAGAAATGGCAAAGATCAGAGCTGAAATTAGTGAAATGGAAACTAAAATGTAGGAGAGTTGGTATTTTGAAAGGATAAGTAAGATTGGCAAAACATAAGCCAAACAACCCCAAAAGAGAAATGTAAGAGATATATAATTAGAAATGAAGAATATGATATAATAAATACTACTGAAATCCAGAGTATCATTAGGGACTATTTTGAAAACTTATACTCCAATAATTTTTTTAACCCAGAAAAAATATATACCTTCCTGAACATATGACTTACCAGAATTAAACCAAGAAACTAATAAAAAATAAAACAAGCCAACAAACAACAAGGTTAAAACAGTAAAAGAAAAAATGGCTCCTCTCCCTGAAAATAAAAAGCCCAGAACTGGACAGATTGCTTAATTCTACCAGACCTTTAAAGAACCAACACCAGGGCTCCCAAATGTTTACACAAAATAGTGAAAGAATCCTTCCAAATTTGTTCTTTGAAGCCAAAACTGGATAAGGGGGGAAAAATCTCAAAAGGAAACTATACACCAATTTCCTTGAACATAGATGCAAATATTCTTTAACAATACATCTTATACACTACTTAATGATAATACAAATGTATTTTTTTTTATTGTAAAGCTACTATACAGAGGGTTACAGTTACATGAGTGAGGTTATGAGTACACTTCCTCTTGAACATTGTTACCCCCTCCATTGTTTTCCCCCTACCATCCCCTCCCTCCCTCCCTTCCCCGAGGTTCTTTTTTTTTTTTTTTTTTGATTGTGATTAAATGATTACATAATTTCAAAGTCACAAGTTCATTCTAACTTCCCTGGAGCAAATTGTCTACCACAGTCTGTAATATATAACAGTGTTCACATGTTATATACCATATTTGTGATCAGCAGCGTGAGGATATTTAGTAGTGGTTCAACCAGATGAGCGGGAGTTCTTTGTTTCTTAAGTCCAATACAAATGTATTTTTAAAGCACATATGGTGATAAAATTGGGCTTATTTTACAGATGCAAGGAGAGTTCAACATATACAAACTGATAAATGTACTACAATCTAGAAACAGAATCAAGTACAAGAATCACATAAGAATGTCAATAGATTCAGAAAGCTTTTGACAAAATTCAACATCCCTAGGAATAGAACATTCATTTCTCCACACAATGAAGTTTGTATGTGAAAGGACAGGTCTACAACCAGCATTACACTGAATAGGATAAATTGCAAGCATTTCCACTAAAAACCATAAAACCAAGGTTGTTTACTCTCTTTATTCTATTCAATAGTGTAGTGGAATCTTAGCCAGAGCAATAAGGCAAGAGAAGGAAATAAAAAAGACACAATAGGCAAGGAAGAAGTCAACTTATCCCTATATGCAAAATATCTGATTCTGTATCTAGAAGACTCTAAAGACTCTACTAGAAAACTCTTGGATCTGAGAAACACACTTTGCCAACAATTAGGTTACAAAGACAGTTGCCCCAAATCAGTAGGCTTTCTATATATTAGCAATAAACTTGCCAGGTGCCAGTGGCTCACACCTGTAATCCTAGCTAATCAGGAGGCTGAGATCTCAGGATCAAGGTTCAAAGCCAGCCCAGGCCTGAAAGTCCATGAGACTCTTATCTCCAATAAACCACTCAGAAAACTGGAAATGACAATATGGATCAAGTGGTACAGCACTAACCTTGAGCTGAAGAGCTGAGGGACAGCATGCAGGCCCAGAGTTCAAGCCCCATGACTGACAAAAACAAAAACAAAAGAAGCCACTTTTTAAAATGCCTAGGAATTTAACTTAACTGAGAAGGTGAAAAGTTTCTACAATGAACACTATAAAACACTAATGAAAGAAACTGAAGAACACACTAGAAGATGGGAAGATTTCTTATATTCATGGATTGGCAGAATTAATTTTGTGAAAATATCCATAGTGCAAAGAGCAATGCACAGATTCACAGCAATCCCCATAAAAGTTCCAATAATATTCTTCACAGAAATAGAAAAATCTAGGGCTGGGAATGTGGCTTAGTGGTAGAGTGCTTGCCTAGCATGCATGAAGTTCTGGGGGTTGATTTCTCAGCACCACATACACAGAAAATCTGTAAATAGTACTGTGGTTCAAGTGGTAGAGTGCCAGCCTTGAACAACAGAAACCCAGGGACAGTGCCCAGGCCCTGAGTTCAAGCCCCAGCACTGGCACAAAAAGAAAAAAAGAAATAGAAAAATCTCTCCTAAAATTCATATAGAAACACAGAAGACCGTCACTATCCAAAGCAATCCTGAGCAAACAATGATGGAAGCATTTCAAGATCTCACTTCAAACTACACTACAGAACCATAGTAACAAAAACAGGATGGTACTTGAGCAAGAACAAAGATACAAACACATTCACTGGAAATAAAGCCTCTTTTCTCAATTGGTGTTGGGAAAACTAACTGTCCACTTGTAGGTGGCTGAAGTAGATCACTACCTTTTCCACCTTGTATAAAAATCAAGCCAAATGGATCAAGTGTCAAACCTAAAGTTTTGAAAGTACTAGAGGAAAACATAGAGGAACTATTTTAAGATTTTAGCACAAATAGAACTCTCAGTTACTCAGGAAATAAGAGCAAGAATTGATAAATGGGAGTGTGATTTATATTTATATTATTTATAATAATAAGCAAAAGACATAAGCAGCAGAATGAAGAGTCAGGGGCTGGGAAGGTGGCTCAGTGGTAGAGCGCTTGCCTTGCATGCATGAGGCCCTGGGTTCGACTCCCCAGCACCACATAAGCAAAAAGAAAAAAAGTGCTGTGGCTAAAGTGGTAGAGTGCTAGCCTTGAGCTGAAGAGCTGAGGGACAGCGCCCAGGCCCATAGTTCAGGCCCCACAACCGGACCCCCCCCCCCAAAAAAAAAAGAATGAAGAGTCAGATCACAGAGTAGGAAAATATCTTTGCCAGATATTTATCCAATGGATGGTTAATTTCTAGACTATACAAGGATCTTAAAAATTAAATGCCAAAATATCAGATAATCCAGTCAATAAGTGGGCAATTGAATGAACAGATAGTTCTCAAAAGAAGCAGTAAGAATAAGCTAGACATTAGTGATTCACACCTGTAATCTAGCTAATCAGGAAGCTGAGATCTGAGAGGATCATGATTTGAAGCCAGCCCAGGAAATAACAATCCTTGAAACTCTTATCTCCAGTTTAACCACCAAAAAAGTCAGAGTGAAGCTGTGGTTCAAGTGGTAAAGCACTAGCCTTCAGCAAAAATGCTCAGGGACAGCACCCAGTTGCTGAGTTTAAACAAAACCCCAAAAGGGAAATAGTACAAATGGCCAATAGCTGCTCAAATAAAAGTGTGCAACATCTTTAACCATCAAGGGAACACAAATCAAAACTACACTAGGATTCCATTTCATCCCATTTGAAATTCCTATCATCATGAAACAAATAAGTTCAAGCCCCAAGACTGGCAAAAAAATAAAAAAATAATACCCAGAGTATATTGTCTTGTTTTGTCTATTTGTGAAATTTATATGAAAGAAATAATATTGGATATATTCTGTGAATGATATCCAATATTACATGTATTGGAACCATTTGTGTTCAGGTACATAACTACTTGCTTTTTTGCTGTGATGCTTTAACATTTAATTGTGTGCCTTGCCATAATTTAGCCATCTGTTCACCTGTCAGTGGATATTTAAACTAAGTTTCCTTATATTTCAGAGAAAGATGCCAGTAAGCTTTCTTGTATGTCTCCTGGCAAATAGGCATGAGATTTTCTTCAGGATCTATATCTAGGAATGGAGTTGCTAAGTCAGAGAAAAGTGTACTTGTAAATGATCTAACCAATTTATGATCCCACAAGCAGGATTTGAGAACAGGTCAAATTATGTTCTCTCCAGCACTTAGTACTGATTTCAACACAAGATTCTTTGCATTTTATACATAGGCAATTCTGATATTTTTGTGTTTTTGTTATCATTCTAATCTAGGTGCTTTCTAGCATCAGAAATGGTTTTTATGTTATATAAAAGCTTTTTAATTTTTTCACATAATGTAACTAGGTTTTTAAGTTTTGTTTATTTTTTTTATTTAAAAATTATCTTTAAGTAATTGCACAGAGGGTTTTCAATTCAACATGTTGCTTTGTGAGTACAATGCATCTGGATCAATGCCATTCCTTTCATCTTTCTCCCTTATCCCTCCTAACCTACCCATCCCCTCAAGTTAATTTGTTCCATTTTCACATATGTACATTGAATTGAAAATGTTTCATTCCATTTACTTTCAAAATCTAAAGAAGAAAGTCTAAAAATACAGAGTAGAATCCAATGTCTGTCCTACAAAATTAGGAAGAGTGAGAAAGGGGTGGGGAGGATGGATGAGAATATTGAAAGGGGTAACATTGATCAAGACATCTTGTATTCATTAACTGCTTTGTTAAATGGCAACTCCTTTGTACAGCTACCTAAAGATAATAATAAAAGAAATGTAAAAAATCTGAAGTGTGCAGTTCACAAATTTGCTCACTTGTTTTCACATGACCATAACCAAGATAGAGAACATTTTCTTCATGCCCAAATATGCTCCTGGATAATATGCTTCCTATCACAGAGTGTAGTATTTAGAGGTCTCTTGTAAGTTAATGAAGATGTGGTAAGAGGGGCAGACTTTGTTTCAAAAATAATATGTTTCACCCTTTCTACACCAATTTTTTTTATAACTGCACTGTATGTACTTGAAAAAATCACGCATGGCTCATGTCCACATCTTCACTAATATTTTTGTCAATGTAACATCATTTGTTGATAAATATGTTTTGGAATTTCCTATTGTAAAAATGGATTTTCAGTTTCTTCTTCATAGTACTATCATTTTTTGCTTCATATATACTTAAAAGTTATGATTATCAGAGAATTTATATCTATATTTCTGGGCATTTGAATCTTTTATCATTATTTAGGATCTCTTTACCCCCAAAATGCTGGTTGCTTTCAAGTGTACTTTGATATTTACAGAGCTATAAAATTTTGCTCTTTTTTAGTACAGTCTTTTATTCTTTTATTTGCAGACTTCTTATGTTCTTAGATTTAAGTGTAATATTCTAAACAAAAGACAGTTTTTAAAAAAAATCTGTTCTGAGACCACTGACTTATGTATGTCTCTTCATGAGACTAGTTGCTTTTTGAGCATTGTATCTATGACTGTATCTTCACTACTCAACCTAAGAGGTAGCTAATAAAATTATTTTTGTTTGGATGAATGAATGAGTTATTCACTAATTTTGCATGGATGAATGAATGAGTAAAATGAAAATTGCTCCAATGTGTCTTTTAAATTGGAATTTCTGGAAGCAGAGACTGGGAAATACTCTTTGACAAGTGAGAGACTACTTTCCATTGAAACCTATAAGAAAGTACTGGAAGCAGTTATATAAGAACAAAAGAACTAAGAAAGATGGATGATAAGCTGAAGTGTTCTAGTGTTAGAACATGACATAGCCCAAAGATATCCAATCCTGAGACAAGAAGGTGTTAACTATCCCTGGAGAGATGGAATAATTGGTTAGTCATTTTTGTATGTGTACACATGCCAGTACCAGGGCTTGAACTCAGGGTCTCAAGCTCTTGGGTTTGCTTGTTCATTGCTGGTGATCTATCACTTGAGCACTGTATCACCAATCCAGTCTTGCCTTTCTTTGCTCATTTATTGAAGATGGAGTCTCATAGATTTTTCTGGCTAGGCTGGCTTTGAACTGTGATCCTCCAGGACCCAACCTCCTTAGTAGCTAGGATTACAGGTGTAAACTACCAGTGCCCTGTTTGCTAGTCATTTTTAAGGTGGCTCCCATCAACTGAGGGGAAGTCTCCAAAGATTGATGCAGCCATGAGTCTTGAGCTGTGATTAGCCAACACATAGCAGTTAAGGAGTTGTGTGACAGCCTCATCATGGTGATCTATACAGGGTATTAACAGGACTACAGCATGGCATGACAGAACAATGGGAAAGGGGTTTATGAGGACACTGGAGGAATCCTGACTCACCTAACCTCTGAAACATAGGGAAATGATCAATCACAAGAGGAGGATCCTTCTTCTCCCACCACACACCCTATACACATTGCTTTCCTAGGCAAAAGTGCTTGCTACCTTAAAGTGGGTACCAATGACACATATATGTGTAGAAAGCTGGCTATTCCTGAAAGAGAGTGTTCACAGAAGTAGACTCCACTTAGTACATCCTTACACAGTTAAATTATTCCATGCCTGAGAGAACTAACTGGATGGGAAAAAACTAACTTCTAAGGATCTGGAACAACTGAAGGAAAACTTAATAGAGTTGTCAAGGACAGCAATTTCATCTCTAGAAGAAAGGTGAGACTAGTCAGGTAGGACGTCCCTCCTGGGACTACTTTTAATGATCTTTTACCTGAGGAGGCATTACTGTCCAAAATAGCAAGCCAGCTTCCTGACAGAAAGCCTTGTCCTAAGGATTGGCATTCGCTTGCTTGGAAAATGAGTTCTGAGCCTTTTGAGGATCGAAGCAGTCTGTGGTATTTACAATACAGCCTTACTTTCCAGTAGCTCAGTGTAGTCTAATTCTGACAGATGGCTCTCCAGGGAAATTTTCCTTCAGATTGGATTATGCTTCCTTGCTGAAATGCTCTAATTAAGGGGAGTCTAAATAAACATGGTAGGGGAGAGGAAAGAAGGGGAGTAGGCTGTTTCTTAGGGAGCTGCTTTGGAAAGTAGCCATGTTGGCAGTCTTTAACTCCCCAGCCCCGCAAGCTCGGCTCCATGGAAAATCTAGGCCACTGCTCTGCTAAAGACTCTGTAGTGCTGGATCAATGGTCAGCGGGGCTTCATTTCCTAAAAAGGCCAAACTCTCTAACCTCATCCCTGTTTTGTTTCTTCCTTGGCTGGCTGTCTTAGATTAAGACTTGTAGAATACATGGATCGTTAAAATGGGAACACAAATGACTTAAAAAAAAATCCCAACTGATCCATCAATTCAACTGGTGTTGACCATTGCTAACATTTCCTCTTATTAGTATTAAAAAAATTAACACTGAAATATACTGCTGTTATAATCCTTTGATTTTTCTTTTCTTCTTTTTTCATGTTTTATGTTTTTATGAGGGGTTAAGCCCAAGGCCTTCTGCATGCTACGCATAAGGATACATTCTGACACTGAGCAGTGTTCTTGTGTCTTATCTTTTTTCCCCCTGCAATACTAGGGATTAAATTAAGGGCTTGGTTGGCAAGTACTCTGCTATTTGAGCCGTGTTCCCACTCCTTTTCCCTGAGTTTGTTTTTAGGTAGTCTGGTGTTTGTGCCCAGTCTAGCTTTGGAACACAGTCCTCCTACCCCTGCTTCCTAAGTGGTTTGAGAAAAACCTACTTTGGAAGTCAAAGAGTGAGTTTTGGTCAAGAAGTAAATTCTAGTTCTCTATCATTTATTCAATAAATGTTTTTTTTCGCATGACAAGAAATGTCTAGGCATCTAGGACATAGGGAAGGTCCCTGCTATCTTGGAGCTGTGGTCTTGGAAGATGGAGATACGGGCAGGGACAGATTGTAAACAATCAATTGTGTGTGACTGGTGCTATAAAGGCAAAGTGATGTGACCTGTTGCTTCAAAGAGGGAAGTTTGGGTGAATAACATTGAAGCTGAGATTAGAGAATGGTTTAGGATTTTCCCTGGATAATAGCAACATCCCAGCCAAAGAAACTAGACAGGCAAAGACCTTGACACAGAAATGACTTGGGCAGGTTCAGGAACAGATAGTGTGGGGCAATTAAAAAGGTAAAAACAAGGTGAAAGAGAAACCAGAACTCACTCAGGAGCAAGAATAAGTAGGATCATGTATGCAAGAATAAATCTTCACGTCTTTATGAATCATTGTTAAAGGATTTTGAGCAGGAAGTGACAGATTCATCTTCTTAAAAATCACTCTGGCTGAAGTACAGAATGGACAAGGCAGGCCTATGATCAAAACTGTAGAAAGGTAATAGGGACATTCTTTTGCACACTGGGAAGTGGAAAGAGACGAGGATGAAAGTGGAATATTCCAGAAAAAAATTTGGTTTTATTAAAGAATAATTGGTATATAATGAATTGCAAGCTCAAAGTATACAATTTGATAGTATCTGACATATGTATACATTTGTGAAGCCATCCAGCATAATCAAAATAATGAACATATCCATTACCCCAAACTAGCCTGTGCCCCTTTGTAACCTTTTCTACTTCCCCTACCACCCGTCTCCCAATCCCCAGGCAAAGGTTGTTCTGTTTTCTGTCACTTTGGATTAGTTTGGATCTTCTACAATTTTATATACATATGAGTCATACCATATGTACTCTGTTTTGTTTCGTTCTTTCAGTCACAATAATGAATTTGATATTTACCCATGTTACTACATGAATTAATAGTTCATTCCTTCTATTGCTGGATGCTATTTTATTACATCCATATACTTACTCTCTGCTTATTGGTTATCTGGTGAGGACTATTTGGTTTAATTTCAGCTCTGGATATTTCAAATAAAACTGTCGTGCACACTGATGTGTTTTAAAAGAACATATGTATCATTTCTCTGGCACATTTCTTTAGAAATCAAATGGCTGGATGATATGGTAGGCATATGCTTACCTGATTAAGAAACTATAAGGGTCTGGTAATGTGGCTAGTGGTAGACTAGTACCTGCCTAGAATTCATGAAGCTCCAGATTCGATTCTTCAATACCACATAAACAGAAAAAGCTACAAGTGGCACTGTGGCTCAAGTGTGATCCTTGAGCAAAAGAAGCTCAAGGACAGTTGAGGCCTTGAGTTCAAGCTCCAGGACTGGAAGAAAAAAGAAAGAAAAAGAAAAAAGAAAAGAAGAAGAAACTACCAGACTGTTTACTACATGGCTTTCCCATTTTTTTATTCACACTAGCAGTGCATGAAGGAGGTTTTAGTTGTTCTGTATTCCCTTGATAACCTTGGCTTTTGATTTTTGAACTTCTAACAGGTATGAAATGCAATTTCATTGTGACTTTGCATTTCCATGATGGGTTACAGGTTTGAGCATCTTTTTCCATACTTATTTGCAATCTTTTCATCTTTTTTGGTCTGTTCAAATCTTTTGTCTATTTTGGGGTGAGTTTTTTTGCTTTATTATTGAGTTGTGGCAGTTCTTTATATATTTCAGGTGCTAGTCATTTATTAAGTATATGATGTTTAGACATTTTCTCCCAAATCCATGGCCTGTATTTACACTTGTTAATGTGTTTTGGAAGAAGTTCTTAACTTTGCTCAGGTCTGTCTTCTCAATTGTCTTTGTTGGACTGTGCTTTTTAGTGGCATGCCAAAGAAATCTTAGCTTAATTCATATTTAAGCAATATAATTCTCTCCTATTTTCTTGAAATTCTGTAATTTTAGCTACATTTATGACTTATGACCTACATTTATGACTTCATTCTATTATGTAGAGTAAGTTAGAGACTGATGGCCTTTTCTTTTTCTATTATGATGTCTGATTGTTCTGATATTCTCAGAAAGACTGTTCCTGATCCACAAAATTCATTTGTAACTTTTAAAGAAAATCAATTGATGTATTTGTATATGTTTATAGTCCAGAGTAGACCCATATATATTATATAATATTTTATATGGCTCTACATATTACATAATAAGTAATATTATATTAATATATAATATATTATTTATAATATATACAATATCTAGTCCCATACATATTATATAGAATATATATGGGTCTGTTCTGGACCTTATTCTTTTATATTGCTCTATTTGTGCCTTGACTGTTATAGATTTGTAAATGCTAAGATCACATAGTGAAAGTATTTTCTAACTTTGCCTACTTTCTCCAAACTGTTTTAGTTATTCTAGATCCTTTGTATTTTTGTATAAATTTTATAATCAGTTAATATATTTACACATGTACATAATCTTTAATTCAGATTTCATTATATCTAAAGTGAATTCAGAAATTGAAATCTTACAACTATTGGTATAAGTAAAAGTAATAAGAGGGTTTAATTTGATCAAAGTATATTAGGTACATGTATGTAAATGTCACAGTGAAATCTCTTTTAACATACAATTAACATATGCTAATAAAAAGAGAAAAATACTGAGTTCTCCCAGTCATAGTTAGTATGTCTTTTGTTGTTGTTGTTGTTGTTGTCAGTCATGGGGCTTGAACTTTGGACCTTGGTGCAGTCCCTGAGTTCTTCAGCTCAAGGCAAGCGTGCTACCACTTGAACCACAGAGCCATGTCTGGCTTTCTGGTGGTTAATTGAAGATAAGAGTCTCATGGACTTTCCTGTCCAGGCTGGCTTGAACCACAATCCTTATATCTCAGCCTCCTGAGTAGTTAGGATCGCAGGTGTGAACCATTGATGCTTGGCTTTAGTATGTCTTTTTAAATTTCTCTACACAATGTTTTATGGAATAGCTCTCTGGGGGTCTCTCATTGCTCATTTCTTTCCCTAGATCTCTAATTTATAAACCAGCTGAGTTGGTCTTTCCAAATTCTCTTCTGTTTCCTCAACTAATATTCTGCCTGGCCTCCCTCCTGTGCATCCTGTGTTTGGGAAACTCCAAGTAGTGAGCTGGGCTACCATACCATTCACTGCATTTGTTTCTTACCTCTCCTACATCACATTTCTTTGTTGCCTGGTGTCCAGTGTTTTGGACACCATTGTTTCATATAGGATGAACAGCAGAGTGAGGCATTGTGGCTAAGAGCTCATTGGAAAGTCAAGATAGGTGGAATCCAGAACACAGCTGATTGACTTACTGTTGATAGTCATCCCACCATCACAAGCAGAAAGAAGAGGCCTAGTACAAATGCAGATATCTGTATAAATCCAAATCAAGAAATCCAGCTGATTTTTCTCTTTGAAGTGTGTGATGTGGCTATGGGCCAAGAGTTACCATGAAATATCCCTGGCTTGTAGTCCTTGGCCTGCACTGGTCTCATGATTCCTTCTATGAGTAACTACAAAATATTACTTACTTTTTTAATTTAATTTTATTGTCAAGGTGATGTATAGAGGGGTTACAGTTACATAATAAGGTAATGAGTACATTTCTTGTTGAACATTGTTATCCCCTTCCTTATTTTTCTCCTACTTTGTGTTAGAAATGAACTTTACATTACAACTGCGGAGGCGGGGTGGGGGGGTGGAGAAGTGGGGGACGTGGGGGGAGGGCGGGGGGTGGGGAGGAGGAGGAGAGACAGTGACAGGATAAAACACTATTTATTAAACTCAATTATCACTTTAACTTTGGTCTGGTTTAAGATTTAGATTGTATTTTTACTTTTCAAAAATGTGTTGGTTTTTTACTTTATTAGATAATCCACTGAATTGCAAAACAAAATATAAAAACAGATGAGGAGATCCTCCTGAATACAAATTTACTCACAGTTCCTCCATCCAAAAATAACCACTGTTATCATTTTGACATAACCTTCCTTTGTAATCTCTGACCATTTTACCTCATTTGTCATTTTATGTGGTTACAATGCTATTTTGCTTGCTTAATTTAAAGTTGTATATCCCCAAGACTGTCTCTGCAAGTGGGTGGGGCCTCTCTTCCTAAATAGCCTGGATGGGATTGGTTACCCACTTACGTGTTCGCTGCCAATAAGCAGCCGCAAAGCAAAAAAAGCTTTCCAAGATAGTTTCTCATCCTTCTTGTATCTGGAAGAGAAGATACTGGGATGCCCAGAGAAAATGAAGAAAGGAACCATGGCAGGGCAAGGGGTCGGGTCTGTGGCATCTGAGCAGGAAGCAGCTACATGAAGAAACAATTCAGCTCTAACTATGTTTATGCTCCATTGAGTTGTTCTTTTTTTTTAAGAATTATTGTTTGACCACTTCTTATAGGAGAAAACAACTAGAGGACCTCTCTCTTCAAAGATGTTCACAGGGCTGGGATGTAGCTCAGTGGCAAAGCACTTGCCTAGCAAGTGCAACATCCTGGATTCAATCCTCAGTACAAAAAAAGACAAAAAATACATTTTAAAAAAAGCCAAAGATATTCACAGCTTCAGGAGGCCACCCGAGACTCCGGTGTTGGCCCCTGAACGGACTCCACCACCCTCCCAGTCTCTTGTTAATCCGTTCCCAAAAAGAAATGTCACCAGATGGCCCTGCAAATGTCACCTGGCCATCAGTATGGCTTCACCCAAAACAGGGAGACATTAGAGAATTCACTCTATAGCCATTACTTTCATTTCAGGTCAGTTTGAGATCCTTTCTGGACATATAGTTCTTTCTTAACAAACTAGGTCAGGCAGTAAGATCTGTAATCCTGCTGCTATTAAAGAATATTGCTTTACATTTAGTGATAGAAGGTCCCACTGACTCACAGATCCTGCAGAATTCCTCTCTTGTTAGCATTTAATGCCAGATTGAACTGCCCTCTGCTTCATGAACTGCGTACTCCCTCAGCATTTTCAATACCTTGAGCTATTTTTAGCATGTAATCCCTTCAGGTATCAGGGCCATCAGACATTTTCTTTCCTTTAAAAAAAAAACACAGAAGAAAATCCTTCTGTGCTTTCAGAATGTGGATGGGTAGTTTTAGGAATTGAGCTTATCCTTTTTAAGATATGGGTTTTTTCTTTTACTATCTTGTAGATTTCATACCCAGTTATGCAGCTCCTGGCTTTGGTTTGTGTATTTCTCAATTCTAGCAGCTGTAGAAGAGTAGCTGAGGTTGCTTTGATTGATCCTAGGGAAGAAAAAGAAAGCTGACTTCCAGAAACCTAGGAAGTTACAGGGCCACAGTTGGGGCAAGGGTACTGCTGGACCCTCAGGCAGTTGGGACTCATACCTTGGTGTGGTTCTAAGCTCCTTATACCCTCTTGAGGGTGACCTGTAAAAGGGTCAGAAATATTCAGAAGTGGGTTTAGAACAGGAAGATTGAATGGGTCCACTGTCACAACCACTTGCTCTCCTATAATGGTTTCCAGAGGCTGGAGGATGGGGAAATTTAATAATTCCAGCATTTGTCCTTGAGGCACAAATTCACGTCGATGGATGATGTTGATGAAATCATGCATGACACACTCTGTACTTAATAGACACCAAATTATGTTGTCTTCCCCAACTCTACCACCTTCTCCAGACTCTATGGATATCACCAGAGGGCCCTTACTTTACAAATGGCTAAAGGTGAATTATATGTTATAGATATTCTACCACCATACAAAATGCATACACAAAACAAAATGTTTAAAAAAAAAACCCTCTACCAGAATAAGCAAGAGACTTGGAATAAGCAGAGGAGATCACAGACCCCAGTACACAGAGATGCCCCTGCCTGGGGCTAAGAAAGGTGATCCTACTGAAGGTAACTAGTCATCTTAAGGCAGCTCCAGAGGTGAAGGCTTTCTGGAACCCTTCCCAATCACCCTGCTAACATCTGTCCTAACAAAGTCTGTCCATTATTCCACACTTGTGCTCATGGTTCTCAGCATCCCTATGCAAACTTCTTTAGGAGTACAGTCATTGAAAAGCAAAACAAATATCAGAATTTAAAGAGGGTTTCTTCATAGTGTTATCCCGTTTCGCTAGCACCATTTTGTTACTTTAGTTTTTAAATTATATGTTTATTATCTTTTAAGTTATTATACAAAGGGGTTACTATTCAACAAATCCATTTATAAGTACAATTTATCCTGATTGATGTCATTCTTTTCTCCCCATCCGTCCCAACCCAACTTTTCCTCTCAACTTCCCACTTCATAGAGTATGCATTGGATGTTGTTATGACTGTTCTACCCCCTTTTTATCTCTTCACATATCTACCCTATGCCTTTTACCTTCCATATATACCTTTTAAGTACCAGTTTTCTGGTATAAATTTCATTAGACTGTGAGTTCATTCTTCTAAGAATTACACCATTTTAATTGTATAAATACTGTACTACTATTCTATAAATACTATACTCTTAATGACATACTTGGATGTATAAAGTATACTTCCTTACATAACAGTGTAGCAGTACCCTAAGTGTAGCAGTTACTCTTTCTTAACATTATGATGACTTATCACCATGGTAATGTGCATAGGTCTAATTGCCTTCCATTCCAATGTTTACTCAGTATGCTAGAAGTTTTATTGCTGAGGTAGTTGAAATGTCTTCGGGTTGGTACCAGCATTCTCTCAGCTGGAAAATTTGAAGCTGCCTTTTTCCCATCCTTCCATTTTGTGATCCACCTCTAATTATTGCTCCTCTACGTCAGGCTTCTCTTTAAGCCCAGAACCATTTGATGAACAGGTTGTTTTTTTCTCCAACATATTTGGCCCCATGGTAACAATTCAGATGGCTGTAACTAGATAAGTTTATTTTTAGGTTCTTACTCTATTTCAATGGTCTTCATGTCTGTTTTTGTGCCAGAGCCATGCTGGGTTTGCTACTAGGGTTCTGTAGTATAATTTGAATTCAAGTATCATGATTCCTCCAGCATTGATATTTTTTTTTTGCCCAGCATTTCTTGGGCTATTTGGAGTCTTTTATTATTGCAGAAAAATAGAGGAAAGTAAAGATAATTGTGTTGATAATTTCTCAAAGAAATTTTATGTTTTCTCTCATGTAGAATCTTTCCTTAAATATAATAATAAATAATGATAATAATGGTAATAATAAAGACATGGATGTGAAAGAGGAACTGTTAGGAGGGAAGTCAGTAGAAGCCGGGTAGAGAAACAGGATGATGTAAGAGTGGATATGATCAAACTATATTATATGCATGTACAAAAGTCATAACAAAACCCACAGGATTGAATATGGTCAACATGTATTATATGCATTATGAAAATTGTAACCAAACCCACAGGAAAAACAGGGAGTCGAAGGAGGAGGAATAAGAATGAGCAATAAGGCTGTATGGAAGTATCATGATGAAATCCCTTTGCATAATTAAGCTACACTAATACCATTTTTAAAAGTTTTCTGTAAGTCATGGACACAGTTAAGGAGTAGCTGTACTGACAGGAAGGAAGGAGAGGCGGCAAGAAGAGCTCACCTTTTCCCTCTGCTGGACACACTAGTTTCCCTGATTTTATTTCTAATTGGGTTTCCAAGAATGAAATAGGTATTTATGTCCATTTTGCAGGAAAGGACCTTGAGGTAAAGAGGTGCTCATTACCTGACAATGGTCACATAGTAATAGGGAGTGAGACAAGGTTTGTGCATACGTCTGTTCAGAGCCTTTGTTCTAAAACCTAGGCTTTCTTTTCTCTTTTCTTTTTCTTTTCCCTCCTCTATTTTCATGCTTTTCTTCAAAATAGGTCTTGGTATAACTTTTAACAATACCTTTACTCACACTAGAATGATAAAAATAATCATATTGTTATTTGAATCCAGTGTAGTTTTGGAAAAACACTGGTATCTTTTCTGTTTTCATCGCAGTTCACCCTGTGAGTCAGTCATGCCAGTAGGATGTACCCACCATGTCTCACGTCCCCAATCTAGTTTCTCCAGATCGATGACACATCAAAGCCTAAATACAAAACAAGCTGGCCAGACAAATTTCCAGAAAACTAATCAATAAAGGGTACTAAAACAGTAGGGTAGAGGAAATGATTAATCAGTATTTCTTTCTGGGAAAACATTACCTATAGTTGTAAATAATACTTTAATAAGCCAATTAGGGAGAGTGATGACATCTCCACATAGCTCAGGTAACAAGAAATGTTCATTAACTTCTCTTCTGAAGGGCAATGGCAGAGTACTGTGAGCTTCAGGCTTATGTTTCTTGGGTTGTAGAAGAGAACCTGCTGTGGTCTCCAACAACCCATTCTCTACCCAGCAGAGCAGTTGACTTCTCTTCTCATAATCATTGAACAGGAGAGCAAAGTCATCTGCTGCCTAAGTTCCCATGAATATTGGTTTCCTCAATCGGCCATCCATCTTAATCCCTTCTTTCTCTCGTCCCATTCCCCTGTGCCTCTTGACTCTGCTTCCAGAATGTAGTCCTGTGGCCTGGCTGCCTTCTGTTGGGTCCAGTCCTCTCTGCTCATTGTCCACTGCTTTTGTGAATGACCCTATTTTGGCTGCCTCTACTGACTTTCTCCATGAGAACTGAAGAGATAAGGTGAAACAGGAGGGGAAAATAAATGTTATATGCCTTCTGACATGACCAAAAGGCAAAGAGACAAGTTAAAGCTTTTTTATACATTTTTTGGAATATGGTATAAAACAATAATGGATTAATGGATCCCTGACCCTCGCTCTGCCAGTAACTCTCAACCTACATGTCAATGATAGCCCACTTATAGAGTGAGGTCAATCATGAGGGTAGCATCATCTTGGCATTAAAACCAATTATTTTTTGTGATCTGATGCTTTTGTCTTAAAATGGACATCTTGAAAAGTCATACCATATAAATAGCCAGAGTTTAAAAAAAACTATTTTTCATAGTTTTTTGCCTCCGTGGGAAAACAAAAACAACTATAATGGCTATTTATTTTTCTTTCTTTTTTAGTTTATTCTTTCTCACCCTCTCCCTCACCCCTTCCCACACCATTATACTCTCCCTGGGAAAGTATAATGGCTATTTCTTAATGGTTGGATACCATGAATTTTGCTGATGAAAGAAACTAAAAGCTTAGTAGTTCTCAAAATCATTATACAAGCAAAGTATCTGAGTGTTGTTTTGGGGCCTTGGTTACATTTCTGAGCGTCTGCTATCTGTGCTAATTAACCAGGGATGTGGCAATCCATGGCTAAACATCCACAGTCTCAGTACAAAGTGGCCCCAAGGCTTTGGGCAGCCGCCTAACACAGGGATACAGCCGTGATGCTGGCCTACTTTTGAGAGCAGCTCCCAAGTTATAAGCTGCCCATGTGGGAACTATGTGCTGGACTGGAGCTCCAGACTGCTCATTTCTGCCCAGAGCCTTATCCTGCCATCATTGATTTTATGAGGAAAGAAAGCATTTCCTTTTGTAAACACCACCCTCTGGTCTTCAATAAGATGATGTAATGAGATTAATGATATACTTTCTAGAATCCCCATCGATTGTGATGGTGGAAATAGAAACTTGAGATGCAGTTATGTTTTGTCAACATTTTGCTGCTCTAGTAAGCACAGTATTCTCAGACAAACAGTGGGCTTACTTGAAAGATGGGCTGGTGTCTGAATATCCAAGGCAGGGTGAACTCTGTTTATTTCTAAGTACCACTAAAAATATCACCCTCAGGCCTGAGAGTAAAGAGAAAGGAGAAAATAAAAGGGATAACCAAGAGCTTTATTCCAGAGTTTATAGTTGAGCCAGTGCTGATGGTTTATGAATATGTTTTCTGAGAAATTCCATACACGCTGAGGGAACCAGGTTGAGCAGGAGGAATTGGCTGAGGAGGGGGAAGGGGGTTCATCTTAAGTCCTCCTTCAAGCTAAGAAGAGTCCCACAAGTGAGAATTTGTGTGGCTATTTAACTAACACCCCCACACACACACATCCCACTCTGAATTGATTCAACAACAAAACGATCCCTAAAGGGTATGGGAAATATATTTGTTTGTGGATGCTGTGACATTTTAGTCAGAATAGTGCAGTCTCTGCCTCAGGCAGACTTCTGACATACATGATTTCAAGGAAAGTGGGCTTTTGCCTTCTAAGAAGAATAAACACAGGAGTTTACATACCGCTTGCCCAAGGACATCAGAAATGAAGAGACCAGTGTCTCTCTAACAAGACAGCGGGGTTTGTGTCATTGCTCCAGATGTCTACATTGGGATCAGCACGCAGACAGTATACAGCAGACATTGCATCTTGACACCACTGAGTGCACTTTATTAAACACTCACAAGCCTTGAATCCCTGGAGGACAGTAAGACCCAGAGATGGATGGTTTGCAGTTTGAAAACGTCCAATGCCTCTAGTTGGTTATGACCTGAGAAACAAGAGAAAATGAAGTGAGAAAGTAGATATGGATGTTTTATTTAAGAGTAATCAGCGAACCAGCTAACCTGGGATGCCTGTGATTGCTGCCTACTTTGGTGAAAAGTAGCATAAAATACGTTGCATAGCTGTTAGAGGAGACATTTTGTACCTAGAGATGTGAAATACAGAGTCCTGTGAGTGAGGAAGAGGAGAACCATGTTATGGCGTTAAACTCATTCTGTCTGTCAGGAATCTGGCTGAGTGGACAGCTGTCCAAATAGATGTGGGAGAATGACATATATTGGGGAATAAGGATAAAATATTACAACTTCTATTTTCTCATCTCTTATTTCTCTTTTTGTGTATGTTTATTATGTGCACGTAATTTGTTAGGATTTTATATATGTTTCTGTTGAGTAAGCAGGTAGGTAAATATATGCATATGAGGGGGTAAGTGCTCCAAATATTTTTCAGATACATGAAACAAGTATAAAATTATTTCTTCCCAGTTCCATATTTACCCTTCATTGCCTACTCTAGAAAAGCCAAATTGGGACACTTAAATATTTTTCCTTTTAGCATCTGGATCAATAGGCCAACAGAAGGCATTAGAGAGCCATCACAGGAGATTTTTTTTTCTTATCTCCACCTCAATCTTCTTCAGGGATTCCCAGCTTTCTCCAACATCCACTGCCCACATCCTGCAGAGTAGACAAGATGATGTCAATAACAGACTCCACAGCTTCTCCTGGCACCTGTTGATTGGTTTTGCATGAATGTCTCTGATGAGATACCTTCCCATAAGCAACTTTTCCTAGGCACCTACAGAGAAGCTTTTTTACAAGTGCCAGAGTCAAGATTTCCAGAAAGTGCTGTGGTTTCAGTAGGATAGCAGCTGCTCTGCTATTCAGTGAACGATGGCTAGGTCCTCTATAGCATGTTCTGGGACTTAGCCATACTGGGAACACTTAGTATCGCATGCTTGGTTGTTCTATCTTAGCCCAGTGGGTAATGGATATTCCTATGCTCTTCAGAGTTCTATCTTACTTTTTGCTAGCTGATTCCTCATTACTTCACTTCTCCATTATAGCTAATAATTCTTTGAACTTTCACTATCTGAATTATTGGATTGTTTCTTTCCCCTAAATGTACACCTAGACTAATTCAATGAACATTTAGCAAAATATTTTTGAGTGTACACAGCAAATGCATCTGTATTTTACTTGTTAATTATATTATGTATTATTGGATGAGTTTCCATAAACCTATTAAAACACGAAAATTTACTCAGGCAAAGATAAAAATAATTTCCATTCGGAATATTATATTTTAATTCTTTATTATAATGGCTTTATGAAGTCTTCAACCAATATTGCAAGTGGTAATATAGACCAAATATGGTTAATCCATAATAGCAAACAAATATTTACATTTCAGTGAATATTTTGGATTGGGACTGAGTGAGAGTACTCATTTTATCACAAGTAAGGAACAGTTCATTTGATTTCCTTTCCCTGTTCCAGAATACACCATAGCACATCTTTGGAAAACATGAATTCTCTTTGGACATGCCTGTGTCTCTTTCCTCAGTCATGTCACTTGCCCTTGCTCAGCTCACAAAAATGCCCAACATAGGGTCATATTCTGAGGAATCTGGTATCAGAGCTTTTCCTGTTAGAATCCAGCAGGTCCTGGACTTGGGCTTGCATCTGACATGTGACCCCTTTCACTGTTCTGAAAAGCTCTTTAGTTGAGTGATTTACAGTTCTGCTGTTTCTACCTGCGCTTCTCTCAGCAGATGCTCTGCACAGCTGTTCATGTGCAGGTCCCATCATGAGGCTTTGCAATTTGTTCTCGTGGGGTGGGGGGTACCAGTCAAAATATATCGATCAAGGTACTTAGCACTGTCACCTCAACACCCAACAGAGACAGTGCTACCATGTTGGAATACTCCCCAAGTCTGCTCATTTGTTTGTTTGTTTTTTTTTTCATTTGTGAATACTATGGTTACTATTTCTCTCCATGACTCAGTTTTCTCATAAAGATATTATTACATATATTACCTATGGAACTATAGAAAACAAATGAATCACTATTTGGACTGACCCCTCTAATAGAACAGAGACTGCAGTCATTATTAACATTATTTGTAGGTCCACCATCAAGATAAAAGTACATTTCTATAGGTTTACTTTCTCCAGTGTTATTTGCACAGCTCCACATATGACCTACCTGTCTCCTGAAAAGGCAATTTGCCATCAGACTCCTGGATTTGAGCTTCTGAACTGGCAGAGGGCCAGCTTCCAAGACTCTGGTGTGCCACAGATAACTTACACACCGAAATTACGATATCTTCCCAACTTGGAGGCTGGGTGAGCTCCCTTTGTCTCCAGCCTCATTTCCCTGCCTCATTTCATTACCCTCGTGTACACTGCAGTGTGACTTTCTGTGTTTCCTGAAGAAGAAAATATTGAGGGAAGCACTGCATAATAATTACCTTTTACTCTTCCTCTACTATCTCTTCTGTCAATCTTGCTGGCCCCAACTCAAATCCCATCTTCCACTTTTGTTCTTCCTCTTGGAAGATGGTTAGCCAACTTCCTCCATATGCTACTTCTACAGTCATTGTCTGATCTATTGATCAGACAACTCAACAGTTGCTCAGCTATTTCTTTTGGGTATTTCTTATGTGCTATTACTAAGTAAAGAATGGGGAAGGTGCAGTGAGATTGGACTTCGCTGTGCATAGAGGAAATGAGCCTTCTTCAAGGTTAAGTGGTATTTGTCCAACATGACCTGGAGCTGGAATTAAGAGTTTCAGAATTCTCATAACTAGACTTCAAGGGTGCTGCTTGCATATCTCATGCTGGGTTTTCTCTCTCAGTTATCCATGGAGCTCCTTGGAGGGGGTAGGGTGTCACATTTTTTTTCCTGTTGAAATTGATCTGACACAATGAGTCTGGTCTAAGTTCTTGTACAAAGTAAGAGCTCATGAAATGTTTTATAGTTGAATCTGATTCCAAGTTTGTGGACTAGTTTCACTTTTTGTTTTGATTTATGCGCGTTGCATTTTGGTCACAGAACACTGTCTGAAAGACTTGGTTGTTCTTGAAGTCTGAAACTTGCTTTATATCCTTTTATGTAGTTAAGTTCCATAACTGTTCCATGGTTCCTTTAAAAGAATGTTGCTCTTCCTATTGTTGAATTCAATGTTCCACATAAGTCCCTTAGATCAAACTTGTTAATAATCCATAGTGTGACCCATGTTTTCTGTTTTGGTTATCATTTGCTAAAAGAGATGTCATCATTTCAAACTTTGATTGTGAATTTGGTTATCTGTCTCTCTTTCTGGTACATATAGATTTATTTATTTTCATTTGGGGTCATTGTATCTTCCTGAAGAAATGTTCCTTGTATTATTATATCTGCTGGAAATGAGATCAGCTGTATGTTACAGAAAGCCAACTAGAGTGGCTTAGTGAATGAGAATTTTATTTTTCTCAAGAAATAAGAAGTCTAATAATATACAATTCAGGTATGGTCATGTTGTTCCAGGGAGTTTCAAGCACAAATATTCTCATTTCCAGGTCCTCTATTCGAATTTGTAGTCACTGAAGGACTTGTCTATCTCTAGCAGCTCTTGACATGACATAGAAGATGATAGAAGGTTGTAGGAAAAATATCATATGCAAACTATTTCTTTCAAGAAAAGAATAGACTTTTGCAAAGTATCACTCAGTAGACTTTCACACTAGTGGCCAAAAAATTGCCATTGATTATCCTTTTCTACAGCATTGAGGGTTCTAAGCTAAGGCCATGTGTTCCCCAGGTATACTGATGTTCCATTATTCAGAAAGAAAGGAGACTGGAAAGTGGCTCAGTGGTAGAGCACTTGCCTTGCATGCATGAGGCTCTGGGTTCGATTCCTCAGCACCACATAAACAAAAAGAAAAAAGCCCGAAGTGGCGCTGTGGCTCAAGTGGTAGAGCGCTAGCCTTGAGCTTAAGAGCTGAGGGACAGCGCCCAGGCCCAGAGTTCAGGCCCCACGACCGGAACCCCCCCCCCAAAAAAAAGGAGACTGGACACTAGCAGTGTATGTCACACTTGCTTTGTCCCCAGAGACGATGTCAAGATTGTATGAACTTCTGGTTGGTGTTTATCTTGTGTAAGTTCTTCATTATTTTCAACACAAATGTATTATAGATTAGCACAAATATAGATCTTAAACCAGTCAACTCTAATCTTTCAATTGCACTCTAATCAGTTATTTATTTAAATTTCATTGAATTTATATAAAATTTGACTAACTTTGACATCTTTGTAATATTGAATTTCTCCTAACTATAGATATCATTTGTTTCTTTACTGATTTAAATGCTCATCCATTCTTACAGAAGTATTTATTGACACATAATGATGCAGCAGAGAATAAAAGCAGGAGAAATACTAGCCTGAAGGACTTTTAGTTTCTTAGTGAAAGAAAACAGAAAATTATATATATATATATATAAAATATTACATATATTATTATATGTCTGTATTAGGGGTGATAAGTACTATGAAGAAGAAAACACATTGTAGAAAGACCAAAGATTCACAATTTGTTGAATATAGTCTTCTAAAGGCTATTCTTTTATGTTTTTCATTGATAATGTTCTCCTTAAAACCTTTTATAATTTTTATTGATTTTTCAGTACATTATGGTTTATATATTACTGCACTATATACATATATGCCATATATAAAGTATAATATTTATGTATAAAATATATAATACATAAACATAGTATATAAACATACTATGTATACTGTAGTATATATGAGATATACTATATATACTGTAGTATATATCAGTATATATAGTATATATTATATGTGTATATATAGTATATCTCATATGGTCTATATAGTCTATATAGTGTTTGGTATATATAGCATACATATGTACTATATGCATATACATATACTATATAAATATATATACTACATCTACTATTCTATACTACATAGTATATATATGTATAATATAAATAGTATATATATATAGTACATACAGTATATATATGTATAGTATAGTGTACACTATAGTATATATACTATAGTATATATAGTATACATATGTACCATCTATGCTGTATACTATATATACAATATATACCATATAACATATACACAGTATATATAGTATATATGTATATATATACTATATGTATAGCATATGTGTGTAGTATATATAGTGTATACTATATACTATATAGTATATTTATATACTATACACTAATTCATACTATATATTTTAAAATATACTATATGTTATAGTCAGTATATTTTATATGTATACCTTATATATCATGTATATGGTCTATATGATAGATAGATAGATAGATAGATATATTATATGGGAATTCCTTTCTAATGTCTTCTTTCTCCATGAAATAAGAAGCAAGTTCGTTTTCTGAAAATCACATGAAGAACAAGGTCAGAGATTTGAGAAATAATTGGAAGGTTTACCAGTCAATAAATGACAGCTACGTTTTGTTGGAGTTCTAGTGTCAGGGAAATAACTATTACTTCTAAAACCTCACACACATACAAAAATACAGCAATAAATGTTGTTATTGTCACTCTACAGATATGAAAACAATTGTTAAATCATTTGCCTATGCTCATATAGCTGAAATGAATGCCATTGGAGAGTTGGAATTGAACCCCAGAGCTGTTTGACTTTAAAATGGACACTGATTTGAAAAATTAGAAGAATGTGACAAAGACTGAAATGATTTCCTCTAGTTTTTCACTGGCTTGTTGAAAATTCGCTGTTGTCTCTCCCTTCATTGGACCTTCCATATTTTGTACCGGTGGGTAACTGAGATCCTTAGGTGACCCAGCTGAAAAGTCTAACCTGCCTGGGAAGTTAGTTGTCTTTAGTAGTTGCGTGTGTTTCTGATAAATGCCAGGCATCGCTGTTACTAAAATAGAATTTGGGGTCAGATTCCTTCATGGCTGGGGAGCTCTACAGCTGTGACAGATGGATGAGAGGGCAAATGCTAGCAGGGGAAAGGAAAGAAAAAAGAATCTGTCCTACACTGAACCTTCCATCCAGAAAGTGAAGACCTGCCTCCAAGACATGTTTTAATGGATTACTGGGGGCCCCTTGTTTTAGGCCCTAAGTGTGTCTGAGTGAGCATGCTCCTTGGGCATCTCCAAGAACAGATGCTCCTCCTCCCAGACTCACCCTGCACACCTCTCCACCAGCAATCTTGTATGCAGAGAGGCCCTCTAATGATCAGAAGACAGTAATGATGGAGTTGTGTTTTTGTCTTCATAACTGTGAAGAAGAAAAAAAAGTGGGATGAAATTGCCTGAAAATCCTCCAGATTGGGAGGGAAATGATCAGATGATTCATTAAGAAAATAAAACACTCCTCTTTGGAAAAAAAAAAGTGGTATTCTCTCCCTACAAATTATAGAGAGCACTGTATTTTCTCAGGTGAAAATGAAGGAGAACTTAATTTCTTCATTTTCTGTCTTTCCAAGCCTAAAACGTTTCCAAGATTGTGCTATATGTCATATCTGACCATTGCACAGTAGTAGGCTTAACTCTACTTTGGTTTTTATTTGTCCTTTGGTAAAACTAGATTGGAAACCTGTCCGAATTAAGGAACAATGTTGTTTGTTGTTCTTTATTGTAAACCTAGTATTTTATTAAGGTAATCCATGGATTACCTTAAAAATAATGGATGAGTGTATAATTAAATGAATTAAACTTTCAGCATGTTCCCACCAACAGTTTTCACTGGCTTTCAGTTCTCGTTGCTTTTTCCTCTACTGATATTTTTGTGAAGTTTCATACCTCTTTTATTTTTGCTTTTTATAGTTGTGGCCATGTTTCTTTAGTTACCAAAATGACTTAAACTTTTGAAATATGTGAGCAGGGTTAGAAGTCATCAGTAATCACATGAACTATGGATAAATATATACCAGATTTCCTTTTCTCATTCTGCTGTAGCCAGGTTAGCACTAGAGCATACTGATAGCCCTAATAGTTTGGGATGTTGACACTAGCCACCAATCCCTTTTCTGTGCAATCACTTTTGAAACAAAAGAAAACTCTACTTAGTGCAGTGAGTTACCCTTCAAGGGACTGGAAGACGTTAGTAGGTGAACCAGCTTCTAGATGCTCACTGTCTGACCACATTTTTAAGCTTAGCTCCCATGATCCTCTGCCCTGCTGCTACATCATCTTCATGGCTAGCAGCTTCTCTGAGTGGTGACATCTAAGACCTCAGGTCATTATCTGTAAAATGCCATATCTCTCCTTTTCAGGCCTTTCTTTTACTACTGCAATAAATTCTTACGTCCTGGCTTCTTCCTACCTACAGTACTTTTTTTACTCTATACTTTTTATGGCATAAACACAATGTTTTTAACACACCTAAAGTCATCCCATGAATACTAATTTGGAATCTGTTATTCTTCTCATAATAAAAACTTTCCAGACCATTCAATAGATGCTCATATCTTCCTTTTTAGTGGTTATTGTTATTCCCTTGCATGTGTTTTACTACCACATACTCCATCTCTTTTATGTTTTTATTTTATTTCAGGTAGGGTCTCATGTTTTTGCCCAAGGCCATTCTTGCGTAGCTGGGTTTATAGACATACCATGTCTTGTTTTTGTCAAGGTGATGTGCAGAGGGGTTACTTTTACATAAGTAAGATAATAAGTACATTTCTTGTCAAACTTGTTGCCCCTCCCTCATTTTTCTCCTACTTTCTCTCCCCCCAACCCCTCCCCAAGTTGTACAAACCATTTCCAACTTCTTGTCTTGTGTATCTTGCTGTTGCATTGGCTCCCAAACCTTTGTCCTTTGTCTCACCATTCTGTTGTTCCACTTTCCTTCCCTAATTCAAATAATCATTTTTACAATACCAGGGTACCAAAATCAAATACAGTGACAACAGGAGATATCCCCTAGAGGGAAGAACATACAAAAGAAACAAAAAAATGATGTAGAGCTATTGTTAGTCATGTGCTGTGTGTGATTCTAAAAGCTTTGTATATACTATCTTCTTTATTCATCACAGAACCTTATGAGGTGCACAGTATAACTCATTTTACAAATGAAGGTAGGACACAAGTGATTAAGTGACCTACCCAAGATCATATAGTGAGTGGCAGACCTTCAATTAAACCCAGCTTGTCTAAGCCACAGTCTCTACTTTAAAACATGAATTTATTTAGAATTAATGTGGCATGATCTTAACTAATGATCCCCATGTAATTAGTTATATGAGAACATTTTCCAATACTGGCTAAACTACCAGTAGTATCATATAATAGATATTCACACTTTTAACTTTTGGTGCAGGAACAAAGTATAAGTGTCAAAAATATAATAAAATTGGAACCTGGTTCCAGTGGCTCATACCTGTAACTCTACCTACTCAGGAGGCTGAGAGCTTAGGACTGCAATTTGAAGCCAGCCCAGGTAGGAAAGTCGACAGGATTCTTATCTCCAATTAACTACTAAAAAGCCAGAAGTGGAGCTGTGGTTCAAGTGGTAGAGGAGTACCCTTGAACAAAAAGCTCAAGAATAGTGCCTAGGCCCTGAATTCAATCCCTAGGACAGGCACTAGATAGATACATAGATAGACCGGCAGACAGACAGACAGGCAGAGAGATAGATAGATAGATAGATAGATAGATAGATAGATAGATAGATAGATAGATAGATAGATAGATAGATAGATAGATAGATAGATAGATAGATAGATAGATGGATAGATAGATAGATAGATAATAAAAATATAATAAAATTGGTATAAATGTGGAAATAATAACTAGAATTTGAAAGTTGTTTACTGTTATATTCTCAAACAGATATTCTCTTACCATAATTATGTTGATCATGGGAGCTATTATGAATGAAAGAAAATGTTGAGACCATATTGTTGTAAGTTGTGCTGCTAATGTGCTATTGATGTTTTAATAGAACGTTTAGTTCTTAGAGAATAGAAACCCCTGTGTAATACTGAGTGTGCCTTTATGAATTTTTATGACATATGATTTTATGTGATAATTATGTGCCAAAGCCTGTTGACAGCTTGTATTCTTTGGGCTATTTTTATATTTTATTTTTCTTTCCATTGATTTTCAGTTGATTAGTAGCAAAATGTTGATATGATAGTACATTTTACCATCTAATAAGACTAATCCCTCAGTGTGTGTGTGTGTGTGTGTGTGTGTGTGTGTGTGTGTGTTGGTGGACATCAGGCACAAGGCCTTGTGTGTGCTAAGCGAGTGTTCCACCAATGAGCTGTACTCTATCCTCCACCTTATTCTATTCTTACTAATGGCAAAAAGATGAATGGTAAATAAACCTTTAAGTCATTTACCTAGGATAGTGCTCTTTCACTTGAATCATACCTCCAGCTCTGTTTTTATGTGTTACTTTTTGAATCAGGGTCTCTAGAACTCTTCTGCCTAAACTGGACTGAAACCATAGATTTTTCTGCCTCCCAAGTAGCTAGGATTGTAGGCATAAGCCATTGACATCTAGATAGGAAAGATTCTTTTTTAATGAATTGTAATATTGCTCTGTAATTTACATATGTACAATTTTGATTCAATTAATACCTTTATAATATTTGATATTTCCATCTAGAACTCTCAAAAATCTCTACTGTATCTCTAATCCATTCTTTTAAAAATGTTTATGTAAGGTGCCTGTGGCTCATTCCTGTAAATCCTAATTACTCAGGAGGCTGAGATCTAAGGACAAAGTTCAAAGGCAGCTGAGACAGAATAGACAAATAGACATGAGATACATTTCTCCAATTAATAAGCAAAAAGCCATACAAGGAGGCTCAAGTGGTAGAGTGGCAGCCCTGGCCAAAAACAAATGAATAGGAGTGCAAGGCTCTGAGTTCTAAAATAAATTAATAAAAATTTGAAAAATTTCTTTACCAAGATATGTTTCATGTTTTTTTTGGCATTACAAAATTAAGTTTTATTGTGGTCAACATATTCTATTAATTTGTGTTTAAAGGAATTCCCACCATACTTTTAAGTTTTTGTCCATCTAGAAACTTAAACAAATATACAGTTAACATTTAATTTAACGTTTTATGCTTTATAATATTTTTCTTATGTCCGTTTTCTTTGCTGCCATTGAAAATTGGATATTTTCTTTGCTATACCAGTCCTGGGCCTTGAAATTAGGGTCTAGGTACTGTCCCTGAGCCTTTTCACCCAATGCTACTGCTCTGCCTCTTTGGGCCAGCTCCACTTCCAGCTCTTTGGTGCTTAACTGGAAATAAGAATCCCATGGACTTTCCTGCTGAGGCAGGCTTTCAACCACGGTCCCCAGTAGGTAGCTTTACAATTATGATCCACTGGCACCAGCATTGGATATTTCCCATTTAAAAAACTTTTTGAGTCGGGCACCAGTGGCTCACACCTGTAATCCTACCCACTCTGGTGGATTAGATCTGAGGATCATAGTTTGAAGCCAGTCCAGGCAGGAAGGTCTGTACGAGTCTCATTTCCAATAAACTACTCAGAAAAGACCAGAAGTGGTGCTGTGGCTCAAGTGGTAGAGTACTATGCTTGAGCAGAAGAAGCTCAGGGACAGCATCCAGGCCCTGAGTTCAAGCCTCAGGATGTGTGAAAAAAAATACTAAACTTTTTCCTTCCTTGTACATAGAGAAAGATGCTGCCTTTAAATTGACATATGATTAACATTTAATAAAATGGGTCGAGTTGAAGTTTGAGGAGTTTTGATATCAGTATTCACATATATAGCCATCACAAAACAAAGTGGGGATGTAGAACACTCACCTAACATGAATAAGGCCCTGAGTGTGATCTTTAGCACCACAAAAAAAAAAAAAAGAAACAGAGGAGATAAGAAAGGATTAAATCATAAAACAAAATGTAGCATATTTCTGTCTTGCTGGAAATGAGAGTCTTGCTCCAGTCAATCCCTCTAAGAGCAACTTCTTTCTGACTTCTGGATTCCTATTCCTACACTTCACACCTGTGTATATAAATGGAGAAAATCTTTTGCTCAACATGTTTTTGTTGTTACTGTTACTGTTTTTTTTTTTTTTTATCAGTTGTGAGGCTTGAACTCTGGACCTAGGCGCTATCCCTCAATTCTTCAGCTCAAGGGGAGCGCTCTACCACTTGAGCTACAGCACCACTTCCAGTTTTCTAGTGGTTTGTTGGAGATAGGAGTCTCACGGTCTTTTCTGCCTGGGCTTTGAACTGCGATCCTCAGAGCTCAGCTTCCTGAGTTGCTAGGATTAGAGGTGTGAGCCACCAGAGCCCAGCTTGTTATTGTTGTTTTGTATCAGTACTTAGGGCTTAAACTCAGGACCTGCGTGCTTCCTCTTAGCTTTTTCACTCAAGGCTGGTATACTACCACTTGAGCCACAGCTCCATTTCTGGCTTTTTGCTGGTTAATTGGAGAAAAAAGTCTTTCAGAATTGTCTGCCCAGGCAATCTTTGAACCGTGATCCTCAGATCTGTTTTCTGAGTAGCTGGGATTACAGGAGGGAACCATTGGCTCCTGGCTGTCAAAATGCACTTTGATATACCTCTATGGCTTGTTTCCAGTTTTTGTTGTTTGTTGTTTTTGACTAACATGAATATAGCCTCTTGGATATTCCTATAAAGCTCCATGTGGACTTCTGCTTAAATTTATTTTGAGTAAATACTTAGGAATAGAATTCCTTGATCACCGAGTAGATTTGTATTCACAAGAAATACAAGTAGCTGAGTACCAATGACTTGTAGCTGTAATCCTAGTTACTGAGGTTGCTGAGATCTGAGGATCATGGCTTGAAACCAATCTGAGCAGGTAAGTCTTTGAGACTCCTAATTAACAACCAAAAAAGCTTGAAGTCCAGCTGTGGCTTAAAAGGTGTGGAGCATTAGCTTTCAACACAAAAGCTTAGGAGCAGTGCCCAGGCCCTGAGCTCAAGCCCCAAGACCAGCACATGAAAGAAAAAGAGAAAGATAGGGAAGAAAGGAGGAAAAAAGAAATACAGGCAATTTTCCACAATTTTCTTTGATATCCACATCAACTATGCATGTAAAAACTAATAGAACTAGTTACTTTACATTCCTGCCAATGTTTTACTCTTGTCTTCTTTGTGTATTTTAACTATTAGAGTAATGGTATTTCCTTGTGGATTTTTTGGATGACTCATATTTTGGGGCATCTTTTTTATATATGTTCTTTTATTAAATTTATGTGCAGTCTTTGTTCATTTTTAATTGGGTTGTTTTTCTGTGATTTGTGACTTGTAGGAGTTGTTTATTTTGTATGCTTGTAATTAGTCACCTGTCTCATTAGTTTCAATAGGTTTTCTTGGATTTGGAATGGAAAAAAAATCACGGTTTTTGAATAATTATATTAACTATTTTAATAACTACATTTTATAATCATTTTACCCCTTATTTGTTTTCTAACATTGGCTAGGATTTCCCATACTGTTGAATAACAGAAATGATACTAGGAATTCTGGACAAGTCCTGTGATGCTCTTTGTTCTACAGTCTTAAGCTTTATATTATTAGGAATGAATCTTGAATTTCATATAATAACCTTTTTTGTTTCTTTTGTTGTTAGTGGTACTAAGGCTTGAACTCAGGCACTTATATTTGATACACTGGTTCTCTGCTTCTTGAGCCATTATCAAGTCTTTGGGGATTGGTTGTTTTTAGGACAGGATCTTATTTGTGCCCAGTTTAGGCTGGACTTCAGTCCTCCAAATTGTGTTTCTTCATGTTACTGGCAGATATGAATCACTGCATCTGGCCATTGATGGAAATGGATTTTTTGGCCTCCACTGATTTCCATTGCACAAGTAGCTAAGATTACCACTAAGGCTGGCTTTATCTAATATCTTCTCTGCTGACATATTTACACAGTCTTCTCCTACAACTCTAATATGACTATTCCATTCCTATTTGGTAGTTTTGAAACATCCATACATCTGAGTATAATCCTATTTGGTTAGAGTGTATTATTAATACTTATTCTATTTATTAATTAACAGAATTTTTCAACCATTTCAGCCTTTTAAATTTTGTGTTGTTTGCTTACATTTTGGTTAAGACTCTTGGTGGAGGTGCTCCCTTGTTGGTGCATCATTCCTGATATTGGAATTAATACCATATACCCGACAGAAGAGCACAAGCATTGCTGCTGCTTCTTCTGGGATAGTTTTAAATAAATCAGCTATACATGTTAGTTACCCTATCATTCACATTCTGTTTTGCTGTTACATGGTATCTCTACCTCCCATCTCTTCTATGGCACTGGCCACTGCTGATTTCCAGAGCTTTCCCTGGCTTTCTCTGCTCTTGGACCCACTACTCCAATTACAGGCTTCACTGCACCCTTGGATGTCCTGAATAGTTCAAGTTCACATTTTATTTTGGAATAATTTCTTATGAACAAAGCCGGAGGGCATTTAATAAAAGCATCTAGGATAGCAGTGAGTACGGTCCTCACTCACCTTGAGCCATGTAATTGGATGAACTATATGAGATTGTTATTTTCCTATTGTTGACCTACAAAAATGGAAACTTCACATTATTCAGCCTCACTCTTTCCTCCCAGTGTTGGGAAGTGCCTGGAAGCTGAGAAAGTCTTTGCTTCCTATCTGTTGGAGTACCTGGAGGGAGATGCCTGTAGTAGTGATTGTGGACCCAGAAAGAGCTTCCTTCCTTCCTTCCTTCCTTCCTTCCTTCTTTCCTTCCTTCCTTCCTTCCTTCCTTCCTTCCTTCCTTCCTTCCTTCCTTCCTTCCTTCTTTCCTTCCTTCCTTCCTTCCTTCTTTCCTTCCTTCCTTCCTTCCTTTTTTCCTTCCTTCCTTCCTTCCTTCCTTCCTTCCTTCCTTCCTTCTTTCCTTCCTTCCTTCCTTCTTTCCTTCCTTCCTTCCTTTTTTCCTTCCTTCCTTCCTTCCTTCCTTCCTTCCTTCCTTCCTTCCTCCCTTCTTCCCCTCTTCTGTCCCTCCTTCCTTCTTCCTTTCTTCTTTCCTTCCTTCCTACCATCTTTCCTCCCTCCCTCCCTTATTTTCTTGCTTCATTCCTTGCTTCCTTCCTCCCTCCCTTCCACATCCCTCTTTTTCTTGCCTGCATATTTAGATTCCCCTCTGCCTCTATATAATTGTCTTAGTTCTTGTCCTGGGTGAATTTGAGCTACATTTTTGTGGAGAAAACAGAATCCCACGCATTATTCACTCATTGTTACCCCAGGAGTAACAGCGTGGGAAATCTCCAAGTCATCATGGCAACTGAGGTGTCCAGTTTCTCTCCCGAACCATACCAACACATGATGCACACTTGAGCTGCTGCCAGGAAGTGGACACCCTGTAGCAGCTAACTTACTGTATTTCAAGGGTCCAGTGACTCTAATGGGGTTCTGTGGCAGTTTTGTTCCAAAATTTTACTGGTGTTGTTTGAGACATCCTCAAATTCCCACATTTTAATGAAGTCAGGGAGTGCATAGGACCAGGGATGGAAAGTATTTTTATAGATCCATTCTTGACACTAGCAAACATTGATCGTGGGCAAGTAGTTCAACCTGTCTGATGATATGGGCTGTAGCTTGCAGGTCATAACATTTTTAAAGGGTAGTTGGTTCCTTTCCTGTATAATTCTGCCCACTGACTAGAAAATTCTAGCATGGTCATGTCTCCTTTGTCTCACGTGTAGATGAGGGTGTGAGAGTCTTCTAATGTGAATGTGGGGGAAGAATGGCTGCCTTGTGCTGTACTGATGAGTCAGTCTCTCCATTCCTGTAGAAACCACTCTCGTTCATTTCCTGATGCAGTTTACTAATTTTGCACTCATTTTGTGTCAGGTCTTGCTTTAGAAGATAGAAAGCAACCCAATAATGAGTTGAAATGTGAAGTTTGGACACTGTGCTAACTGCCTTGCTTGTACATGGATTAATGGGGGGGGGGGTGTAGAGTATGATTGTCCCTATTAAAAGCATACCCAAATGACCCCTGCTTAGCCTTTTATTGAACTAAGTCTTCTGTATCTCTCAAGAACAGTAGAAAATTCTGTTGGACACAGAGGGAAATCATCTGATGCTGACATCTGGAGGAAAGGCAGACTTTTTTTTATTTGCTGAAGAGAAAATGTTTACCCCACCCAGCTCTCAAACTAGTTGTCTTCTCCCCCTCTTCTCCCCTCCCCACTTCGGATCCTCCTCCACTCAGGCTGCCTGGTTTAGATTGGTAGTTCCAAAGCTAACCATACAACCATAGTCAAGTTAATTAGCCTCTATGACTTCGAGTTCTCATCTGGATAAATGTGTTGATCAGAAGAGAGAGCTCCTGTCTTCAGCATCTCAGAGTCACAAGTATCTTTACTTTGATTTCATATGGACTCAAAGTTGCCAGAGTTAAAACCCTGAAGATTGCACAAAGGAGATAACTTGCTAGACTGTGTTCCTGAACCTGAATAGAGAGCCAGGGTCATTTAGCAGTACGTAAGGGAATGAAATGGAAAAGGGGTAGAAGTTAAGAATAGTTCAGGGTGTGTTACAAGTAACGCAATGCTGAGAAGCTGTCCTTTCTAAGATATACTACAAGGTTCTGATTTTATCCTAAGAGCATCCAAGATTTATTGAAGGATTTAAGGAAGGCATGAAATGATAAGATCTGTTTTTATGTGGAGGATAGATTGAAAGTAGTAAGTCATTTTCAAGTAGTCTTTCCAAAACAGAGGCAAAAAGAACAGAAAGGAGTTGTAATCAAAACATTTTATAGGTCAAATGAACACGATCTGGAAACTCAAGCCCTAGACTCTAAGGATGCATAATAGGGATGAAGGAACAATTGACAGAGACCTAAGAGACATGGGAGATGTTCTGTGCTTATTTCTAAGGAAAGATTTTTGGGGTTTGGCTGTACCAGGGTTTGAACACAGGGCCTTATTTTTTTTTTTTTTTTTGCTTACTTGCTTGGCTGGCACTCTACTACTTGAGCCATTCCTGCAGTCAGCCCAACTTTTCTATGGTTATTTTAGAAACAAGAATCTCACAGACTTTTCTACTTGAGCTGACTTTAAAGTAAAATCCCCCAGATCTCAGCCTCCTGAGTAATTTGCATCTGGCATATGAGGGAGAGAGAGGCGGGGGGGGGGGGGGGGGGGGGGGAAGGGACACTTCTATGTCCATGATTATCCTTGGATCAAGTCTTCATCAATAGTAGAATTGAAAAAAACTTTCTGTTTGACTGTTCAAACCACTGAACATGTTGATTTAACTGACCTGCTACTGGACTTATCTCTAGAGGATATCTTTACTGGAATGTCTCATCCTCCCTTCTTTCATAAACTGCATGAATTCTTAGTTTTGATGGAAATTTCCAGGATGACAAGGAGACTGAGGATGCAGGCTGAATTCTAAAGTATTTCCAAGTCATCTTAATGTTCATTCCAGAAGCCAGTGTATCCATCAGAGACAGCACACCATGCACAGTTCTAAGGATGCTCTGATATTCCCACAGCCTTTACATAAGAACAAATTTCATCTTTAATTACTTTTGTTTTTTATTTCTATTGAGAATTGATGGATCTGTAAAAAGAAAAAAATTCTTTTCAAAAATGGTTGTTGAACATTCAAATTAAATACTAAAACCTTTTAATTTTTGAAAACTGATGTCTTTGTTTTAGTCAAGGACTCTCCTTCACTAGACATAATCCCTGGGAAAATGAGAATTAAAGAAATATCACACATGAGTTTTAAGTATCTATTAATGTTAAGAAAAATCAGAAAGTTCCAATATTGCAGTCTCCTAAGTGAGACCTCCCAAGGCTTGAATTCACCTCCTCTTTCCCACAAACCCTCATCAGGTTTTCAATAGTCTTTAAAGTTTCTGGCCTCCCTCTTATTCTTACCCTTAAATACAGTTGCATATTCCACCAAACCCCATGTCTTTAGTTCCAATTTGATAACTGTCCTGTTTCTGACATCTTTCATCTCCTCTTATCTGCCAGATAATGTCTGAAGTAAGGAAATCATAAGCTACCAGAACTGAGAAAAAGAGAAAGGCTTTACATTTGTCTAACCACCAACTTGGCACTAGATCTTCTCTAATACAGGGAAATTTGCTGAACAGATGCTGAACTCACTACCTTCCAAGTCAGGCAACACATGTTTATCTTCCAGTGGCTTCCTTATACTGATCCTGGTTCTAGAATCATTACCAGCATGCTTATTTCCCCCTCTGTGTGATACCAATGCAAAGTAATGCCTACAAGGATTCTGTGTTTCTTGGATGTGTTCCTTAAGGCTTAGTTAGAAACCTCTTGAATTCTCCTGTAATCGAGACCCCTCCCATAGTGGCTGTACTCACTATATTCTTGATGTTTTTCTGTATCTAAAATCCAGATGTGCGGATAGAATTAATGTTTTAGGTGTCTTTGGCAGGTGTACACTTTTCCTTCTCAAGCTATACCTCTATTGATGCAGCCTAAAGCAAAATTAGTTTCTGGGAGCCATTTCACATTTTGATCCAGTATAAAATAAAAACCTAAGTTTTTCATTTTCACACACACTGGGTTGCATCAACTTCAAAGGTTGTAATATTGACTTTTCTGATCCTAAAGTAAGCTATCTTAATAAACTGACATTGTTAGGCTTTACATATCTTACTTATCTGTCTAGATTTTTGTGGATCTGGATTCTGCCCACCAGTATTCTTATTATGTATATTGTGTCCTTCTCATATTCTGTTTCTTCTTCTAACGTATTGAGTAAATTACAGAACTGGATATACCCAAGTGTTGAGTCATTGATTGGCACCCTTTAGGCATGACTGTCAAACCAGATATGGATTTACCTTTGCCATCACCTGGCTATGTGTATCTAGGTCATCTAGAAGGACATCGGGGGAGAGCTTCCCAGATGTGCTGAGGTAACATTAGCAGCACCTGCAGAAGCCCCCTAATCTATGAATTTAGTAGCCCAAGTGAAAAACATGATGTCAGTCTTGCAGCACCTGTTTCTAATTAACCTATTAGGAGTCAATAAATTTTGAGTGGTTCTGAAGCCATACCTTTACATGATAGGTCCTTATAACATGCTTGGGATGAATACCAAGCTTTCTTTTCTCAGCTCTTTACATTGGGTTATGTAGTTTCCTTCTGCTGGTAGGGCCTGGGACTGCTGCCCTGTGGTAAAACTGTCAGATATTTGAATCTCCTGGGGCAGAAATCTGTTGCCTCTAGTGCTGAGACAAGCTAGCTACCTCGTAAGGTCTCAGTGAAATATGTTATCTAAGTATGTCACAGAAAAGAGTCTCCACATCTTCCCTGTTTGGGATGTGTTGTTGAAATGTGAAAGGCTCAAATCCTAGGAGAGAAAAATCAGATGTCATATGATTCCAAGCAAGCCACAGCCAGCTACTTTTTTTTTTCTTTTTACTGGTCCTGGGGCTTGAACTCAGGGTCTGGGCACTGTCCTTGGGCTTTTTTGTTCAAAGATATCATTCTACCACTTGAGCCACAGCTTTATTTCTGATTTTTTTTTCTGGTAGTTAATTGGAGATAAGTTAATTAGGCTGACTTCAAATCGCAGGCCTCAGATCTCAGCCTCCTGAGTAGCTAGTATTACAGGCCTGAGCGACTGGTGCCCAGCCCACTATTATTATTATTTTTTATAGGAAAGACAACAGGGTTGCTCAAACAGAACAGTTAGTCTCATTATCAGTAAGTTTCTCTTTATGTGGTATTTATTATCCATCCTATCTGCCACTGCTTTGCAGCTTCCTGTGTATGCAGATGTGATAGGAACTCTCCAGCCTCAGGGTCTTACTCTGGAAGCCTTTCAAGGAAAATCCCTAGTTGCATGGGGAGAACAGGAACCATAGTATCACCTTACCTCCTTTTTCCTGTACCCTCTCTGAATACGCACCAGTACATCTGTCCAGGGTGGGAAACTCAGACTCAGTCGTGTTGCAGTGCATGCACAGAGATGTGGAAACTACATGCAGAGGCTTCCTTCTGCCTTGAGCACCTGGGAGCCTATCTTAGCACAGAGTCCCATGATGTCAGCATGTCAGTGCCGATGTTCTGTTCTAGGCCCTCACTCATTCCCTTTGCCTTCACTGTGGTTCAGTAGTACACAGGAGAGAGGTGATGGTATCTTGAAGTGGAGGTAGCCCTCTAACGGAGGAGAAAATTGGTCAGATTCTCAATATTTTTGACAGAAGAAATGACATGACTTGCGGGTGTAGGAGAGTGAGAGAGGAGGAGGGTGATAGATATAATGGGTACCAGATTTTTAGCTTCAATCCCTGTGAAGAAGTTTTCACCACCCTGAGACAGAGAAGATATGGGCAGAGCCAGGAACAAGAAAAGGAAATCTGTTCCATTTTTGAAATATTAAGATTGAGGAGCCTCTTAGACAACTGAATAAACATTGAGAGAAGACATTAGGTTGTATGAGCCTGAAATGTAAGGAACAGGCTAGGCTACAGATACAGATATTAGAGCCAACTACATATAAATGCTATCGAGACCAGATAAGATAATGCTGTGAATTTGTTTTTTCGGTCATGGGGCTCGAACTCTGGGCCTAAGCGCTGTCCCTCAGCTGCTCAGATCTCAGCCTCCTGAATAGCTAGGATTACAGGTGTGAGCCACCGGCGCCCGGCAATGCTGTGAATTTTTTAATTGACCATGTTGTCATCTTGCCATTTCTAGCTGAACATATCCTGGGTCAAAGAAAATCCTTCCTTTAGGGGAGTAGTGTTACAGAATTAGACCCATAATCCTTTGCAGGAGCTAGTCAGATAGGGGGGAAAGGATGGGCTGGTTACAGCCTCTCCTACTCTTCTGTGAGGACTGTGGATTTACTTGTGGCCCAGCTCCTGCTTAGAAAGTGTCAACTTCAACCTGATCTTGTATTTAAAGAACCCCATGGAGGGGCTGGGAAGGTGGCTCAGTGGTAGAGTGCTTGCCTTGCATGCCTGAGGCCCTGGGTTTGATTCCTCAGCACCATATAAGCAAAAAGAAAAAAGCCGGAAGTGGCACTGTGGCTCAAGTAGTAGAGCACTATCCTTGAGCTGAAGAGCTGAGGGACAGCGCCCAGGCCGAGTTCAGGCCCCACGACTGGACCCCCCCCCCCAAAAAAAAAAAACCATGGACTCCACTCCCAAGTTACTCAAACTTATCTGAAACTTTGGCAAAGTAGCAGGTATAAAATTAACCCTCAAAAACCAACGGCTTTCCTGTATGCCAATGAGAAGAGCGCTGTTGAAATCAGGAAAGAAACTCCTTCTGTAATAGCTCCACAAAAAAAATACCTAGGAATTAACCAAAGAAATGAAGGACCTCTATGATGAAAACTTTAAAAATGTGAAAAAGGAAGTTAAAGCAGAACTAAGGAAGTGGAAAAACCTCCCATGCTCCTGGATTGGGAGGATTAGCATCATGAAAATGGCAATACTGCCAAAAGCTATCTATAAATTTAATGCAATACCTACCAATATCCCAACCTCATTCTTCAATGAAATAGAAGAAGCAATCCAAAAAATCATATGGAACAATAAAAGACCTCAAATAGCAAAAAACAATCCTTAGCAGAAAGAACAATGCTAGAGAAATATCAATACCAGACTTCAAACTCTACTACAAAGCCATATTGATTAAATACCATAGTAATCAAAACAGCTTGGTACTGGGACAAGAACAGACTTAAGGACCAATGGAATAGAACTGAAGACCCAGAAATGAACACACAGACCTATAGCTACCTAATCTTCAGTAAGAAAGCCAAAAAAAATAGAATGGAAGAAAGACAGCTTCTTCAAGTAAATGGTGCTAGCAAAAGTTGGATAAACACCTGTAGAAAACTAAAGCTAGAACCTTATATACCATCCTGCACCAGAATCAACTCCAAATGGATCAAAGACCTCAAAGTCAAAGTAGACACCCAAAAACATTACTGGAAGGAATAGGAGAAACTCTAGAGCTCCTTGGCACAGGCCAAAATTTTCTTAATAGAGACCCAGAAACACAACAAATCAAAGAAAATCTGGACAAACGGGATTGCATGAAACTGCAGAGCTTCTGCATGGCAAAGGACATACCTATCAAGATCAATAGAAAGCCTATGGACTGAGAGAAGATCTTCACTAGCCGTACAACAGGGCCTCATATCTAAAATATACCTAAAACTCAAAAAATTAAATCCCCCAAAAACAAATCCTCAAAGAAACAACCTCCCTATTAATAAGTGGGCTAAAGTCTTAAAGAGAGATTTCTCTGAAGAGGAAATAAGAATGGCCAATAGACACATAAAGAAATGTTCAACTTCTCTGGCCATAAAAGAAATGTAAGTCAAAACAACATTGAGATTCCACCTAACCCCAGTTAGAATGGCTATAATCAAGAAATCTAATAGATTCTGGAGGGGATGTGGCTAAAAGGGAACCCTACTGCATTGTTGGTGGGAGTGTAAACTTGTTCATCCACTCTAGAAAGCAGTGTGGAGGTTCCTCAAAAGACTACACATAGAGCTACCATATGACTCAGCCATCCCACTTCTGAGCATTTACCCAAATGATCACAAACAAGGCCATACTAAAACTACCTTCACAACTATGTTTATTCAGCATTCTTTACCATAGCTAAGATATGGAACCAGCCCAGATGCCCCTCAGTAGATGAATAGATCAAGAAAATGTGATATATATATATATATATATATATATATATATGAATTCTATGTTTACATCAGAAAGAATAACACTTCCTCATCCTGTGTCCTTGTATCAACATCTTGTTAGGAAATGGAAAGACCTGGAAAATTCATATTAAGTGAAGTAGGAAGTGGTGTTGTGCCTCAAGTGGTAGAGTGCTAGCCTTGAGCTGAAGATCTCAGGGACAGTGCCCAGGCCCTCAGTTCAAGCCCCATGACCACCACCACCACCAACAACAACAAAACCCACATATTAAGTGAAGTTAGCCAGGCCCAAAGAAATATAAGCTCTGTAGTTTTCCCCTCATTTGCAATAATTAGTATACATCTAGGATAATTTTATCAGACAAGCAGAAAAGGACAAAAGCTATGTACATATGACCATATAAGATGATGCTAAGTGAAATAAACCCCAAGATATAGACACAAGAGGTCTTTCTTTGTTGTTGTTGGTTTTAATGTACTATGTGATTTTTTTTCCTTTGTATGTTCTTCCCTCTATGATATATCCCCTGTTGTCACTGTACTTGATTTTGGTACCCTGCATCTTGTATATATATTTGTCTGATTTGGGGAGTGGAAGGGGAATAACAAAATGTTGATACAAGGACACAGGATAACCCATTGCAACAGTGATACCCACAAGACACTATATTGGAAATGAACTTCAGGGTGGGGGAGGACTGAAAGAAGTGGGGGAGGAAAGGGATAGTGGGAGATCAAGGGAAGGAGTAACAATGCTCAACAAGAAATGTACTCATTGCCTTACTCATGTAACTGTAACCCGTCTGTACAGCATCTTTACAATAAAATAAAATTTAAAAAATAAAGTGTCATCCTCCAGGCACACTTCCAATGCAATTAATCATGTTAATACCTATAAATAAAGTGCAATCAACAGTTACTTTAACAGTGCATGATAATTATTTGTAAAATTGTTGCTGAAAAGGGACTTTATTTGGCCAGTTTTACCATGTCTGGGGGATGTATTGGGCATATAATTGGGGTTGCTGAGAAAGCAGGACAAAATCAAATCATTAACAGCTTCCATGTTACAGGTGGAATAAGTTTAGGCCATCAATGTGATTATTTACAGGAGAAGATAAAGGACATTTGAGAGAAATATTGTAACTAGGGTTTCACTTGTTAAAAATGAGTGACTTTTGCTGCTAAATCTTTTTGAAAGAGGCTCTGTAAGAACAGGATTTCTTGGGGAGCCAGCAACTCTGGAAATATGGTGGCAGGGGTGGGTGAGATTAGGGGAGGGAGGGAGACCAGATGCCCCTTAGCCTGATGAGTCACTGGAATTTGATCCAAAGGAGCCCCAAGCAGCTACTGAGAGTGCAGTACATCTCCAAAGATCCTTATATCTCTCCTTCATTTGTGCCTCGCTTCGTTAATGCAAACATTATTGACTGATCCACTCCTAGCCCCTGCTAGAGGCTGCAAATGGGCCTTTCCCCTGAAGAATACACAGACAAGTATAGTGCATGATGCATTTCTTTATCCCTCTAGGGTTCCTGGCTAGGTCTGAAATAGGAACTGACAAAGACAGATTAATGGAAGTGAAGCATAACAAATGTATTTAATCAAAGTTTTATGTGGCACGAGAGCCCTTACGAATGAAATAGTATCTTTAATAAAGAATAGACCGTGTGTAGAAATGTGATTGGACAAAAGGATATGATGTAATGGGGAATGATGATGAGGGGCTGGATCTCCAAGCCTGTTTGTTCAGATCTTGTTGTTTTCTGTGGATGGTATCCTTGCTGTCAGGTAGAAGACAAGGCCTCTTCTGGAATAAGAGTCTGATGGTCTATTTTCAGACAGGCAGCTAGGAGAATTTTTTTCATGGCTAACTACAAGACAGAAAGATCGGTAAAGGTCAAGGTTTCTAGGTTTTGTGTCTGGTTTTTGAAGAGAAAGGGTCTCATTTCAGTGACCCTCCCCCAACTTGAGAAATTCTAGTTTGTTTCATCTTCTTAACATGAGAAAGGGGAATAGGGAGAAGACCTGAAAAGTCCCTTCCAATATCTTTCCTTCTAAGTATTCAGCATGCCAGTTCACTTTAGGGTACCATTTTCTAAGCTTTTTTTGAGAGTCAAAAAATATAATCAATCCAACAGTAATACTAGTTACAATATATGGACTATACAGTATTTACTGTATAAATGTTTTTTGTCCATCATGGGGCTTAAACTCTGGCCCTGGGCACTGTCCTTCAGCTCATGGCAAGTGCTCTACCACTTGAGACACAGCCTCACTTCCTAAATGTTTTTTCTCTTTTAGCCTTTTGAAAAATCAGTCCTTTTTTGAATATAATGATTCTATTTTCTAAATGAAGAAATAAAAACATAGAACTAAAAAAATTATAGAACTTATCTAAGAGTTCAGAAATTATTGAAGACTCAAGTCTTGATCCCATCTTTAATCAATTGCACTACTATGTCCAACTTCAGAAGCTTTGAATGTAAACATTTAGGCCATTTACATTTAATGTAATTATTGAATACTCTTTTTTTCAGTACCAGAGTTTGAATTCATTGCCCCACAGTTGCTCATCTCATGCTCCACCACTTGAGCCATACCACCAGCCCACCATTTGACTGATTATTTTGTAGACAGAGTCTCACAGACTTTTCTGCCCAGGCTGGCTTCAAACCATAATCCTGCAGATCACAGCTTCCTAAGTAGCTAGGATTATATGTTTGGATAACTTGGGCCTGGAATTGTGGAATACTTTGTTTAAATTTACCATTGTATAATTGATTTTCTATTTCTACCAGATTTTTACTTCTGCTGTTGTCCTCCTCTTCCCCTGCTTCCTGTCTTCTCTGGAATTAATTGAATAGTTTTAACATTCATTTTTGTGCTTTGTAGGTTTATCAGTTGTAACTTCTTGTTTTATGATTTCAGTTATTTCTTTTGGGTATAGTATAGATCTTTGGTTACACAAGTTTATGCTTTTTGTAATATATAGAACACATAAACCTTACAATTTTAGTCTCATATGTTCTAATATATAACCTCAATCAGTTGAGAATTTCTCTTTCTCAATATTGAATTTGTTCAATCCTAGAATAACTCTAAGCAGTCCTACTTGGGTTATATACTCATCTTTAGTCCCAGCAAAAGTACAGAGACATGATATTTTTATCTGCCTGAATTTCTGCAGCATCCCTTCCAGAATTTCAAGGAGTTAGGAAGGAATTCACTAAAAGAATGAAAGAGTAGACAAGTAGAATAGTTAGCCAAAATTTTTAGCTATTATAGGCTATAGACTACAGAAAGAGGTTATAGGTTGGCAGGTAGAGAGTTCACACATGCTTACTATAAATTTCCATTCTATCTGGCTAACATTATTAATCTTAGTCACCTAATGCAGAAGCAAATGGAGCATTTCTTCCCATAGCATTTTACTTTCCTTTGTGCCCTCCAGGGCTCTCAGCCACCAGTGACACTTCTGTATATCTGATTCCTGTCAAGCTCAAAAAGAAGCCAGATACTAAGGCTCCTTTATGTTTGACTCTTAACAGAATTTCAGAAAAGCTTTTACCAAGAATCTAAATGCTTCTATGTAAAATAGAATTTCTCAGCCTTGGCTCCATTCACATTTTGGACTAGATAACTATGCATCTTTGTACAATCCGTATATGGTATTTTACAGCCTCCTTGGGCTCTGCCTACCAGATGTCAGTAACAAACCCTCAAAAATAATTGTAAAAAAAAAACAAAACAAAAAATAATTCTCTATGCTTGAGAGACTGAGATCAGGAGGACCAATATTCAAGGCCAACAAAAGTAAGAAAGTTTACAAGATGCCAAACAATATCTAGATACAGTGTTGTCACCTGTCATCCTAGTTTTGTGGAAGTCTGAAATAGAGAAGATAGCAATTCCAAGCCAGTTCTGAAGAGAAAAGTCCATAAGATGCCCTCTCAACAGAAGGTGTGTGGTAGCATACATCTGTCGTCCAAGCTAAGATGAGAGACAAAAATAGGTGGAATACAGGTCCAAGCATGTACCTGGACTGGAAGTAAGACTCCTCCCCCCCCCCCATCTCAAAAAATAACCAGCAAAAAAAGAGGGACAGAGGTGTGGCTCAGTGATAGAGTACAAAAGAATAATCTCAGATAGTGTCAAATATTCCATAGATGAGCAGTATCACTCTTGAATGAGGACCACTGGCTTAAGAGAATGTTTATACTCATCAGATTTTAAATGTTCTTCATGCCAGGCTTGCATGAACAGACAGGGGGAAAAGCACAGAATAGTCATCAAATGCCAACGAACTACTGTTCCACAGCATAGCCTGTTCAAGTCTCTTCTTGGGACAATGATTGCTGTTCCCCACTGCAGGATTTAGCCCTAGTTTCTAGCCTCTCCTCACACATAGTCTAGCCACGTGATTCCCTTGAGATTGGAGCTCCAGGCACCAGGGAGGCCTGGGCTGTTAGAGGGAGATGATTTATTTACATGAGGCAGGAGGCAATGCACTGAGACACAGACACCCATCTGCCTTAGCGGCCAGATAGATCCCTTTGCCGCCTCCTCCTGTGGAAGCAGTGAGAGGAAGAGGTTGGGCGAGGTGACCTTCCAGAGCTGAATCTGTGCTTCTAAAAATAGAAGCATCTTCAGAAAATCCAAGAGGGGAGGGAAGAGGAAGAGGGAGTCTGTGGTGTTGAGGGCAAAAACCTGACTCCCCAGAGCATTGTCACTATGAGACCGGATTAATTAGACACAGGCACCCAGCTCGATAACCTCAGGTAGCATTCAGAAACTGAAGCTAAATGAACTATTTTTTTTTCTCTCTCTCTCTCTCCCATGTTACTCTCCCTGGGCTAAAAAGAGAGGGAGATTTGTGCCTTCTGACCTATTTGAAGGAATGCATTCTGCCTAAGGAGATGTTTTCCACAGGGGGAGGAAATGGGGGCTTCTTAGAGGCACACCAAGGAAGAGAAGGGCTGTAGCAAACTATCAGGGGCAGACAGCAGGGCCTTCTGGGGTCCCAGGCTCTACTATGCTTTCCCTGCGTGGAGACTGCAGGAGTAGACGAGGGTCCAGGTGTGTCCAAGTGGCATGTTGGCAGGTGTGTGGGTGCGTGGGAGTGTCATGGATTCTCTCTTGGGCTTATGCAATGTCCTTTCTTGTGAGCTATATGAGGAGTTGAAGATTATAGTCTTAGGGAGCAATATGCTGATTTTCAGAGCTTCTGTGTGGTATTCTGGGGGTAGGGACTGGGGGGGCCGTCTGGAGGAGGGATGCAGAATTGTATGTGGATAGTGTGACTAATTTGAAGTGACTACGGAGGGGGCTTGATGGAGTGAGGTAGGGCCCTGTTTGCAACACTGCACAGTCAGGTGATGCGTGTGCAGAGTGAGCCTGACCTGGAGTGGGTCTGCTCCACCCTCTGAGGCTCCTGTCTGCATAGCTTTGAGCTGGGAGCTCTGTGTGGATTTCAGGGGGAAGACATGAGTGGAACCACATGGGGAGGGAGTCCATGAAGGATTATTAAGACTGCGAAAAGCTTCTGATCTCAAGCTGTGTTTCTGGGTTGTGGAGACCCGTGTGGGACTATGCAGGCTGTAAGCATAGATGGTGGCTGATGGCCTCATCTTTGCCATCTAAATATAGGTTGTACTTCCTTGGTGGGGCGGGGAGAGGCTCCAGGAATGCAGGGATGTACTCTCCATGTGACTGATGTGAGCAGAAGAGGCATCAAGGGCTCAGAAGGTGAGCTAAGGAAGCCCTGTGACCCCTCCCAGTGCTGCCCTGCAATGGAGCTCCTTAGTGTGAGAAAGAAGACGTTGTAACACTTAGGTTTGTGCTTTCTCAACAGGACAATGTGGATCTTGGAGAGCTGATGTTTTCCCTCTGCTACCTTCCCACGGCTGGCAGGCTGACCATTACCATTATAAAAGCAAGGAATTTAAAGGCAATGGACATAACAGGGGCATCAGGTGAGCCATCCTAAAATTCAGACTTTCTCATCAGAGTCTAATGAAGCACCTTATGAAGTTTTGAACATAGTGATAAATCATATTGAGTCTGGATACAAACTTCCTAAGCTTAATCTCATTCCTGCCACCTAGGAGCTGTATGACCTTGAGCAAGTAAGTTCCTTAACCTCTCTGGGCTTCCATTTCCAGCCTGTTAAATGGACATGGTCATAGAATCTGGCTCATTGTGTTGTTGTGACATTAAGTGGCTTAATACATATGCAGCAATAAAATAGTGTCTGGTACCTACTAAATTCTACATATCATTAGCTATTTTTATTCTCCCTCACCATTAGTGTGAACTAAATTTACAGTTTCCACAAGCTGATAAAGCTTATGTAGTTAAGTCTTTTCTCAGATAACCATCCCAGGCTTATTTAAGATTGCATACAATCCTGCATCCTTATAGAAGTCATCTACACAGGGTTTAGTTTGGTTTTGTCTTTCCAGCAAATCCAGCATGTAAACATAAATTCTAACCAAAAAAAAGTATCTCAATATGAAATTTCTACAATACAAATTTACTAGCAGAACCTGCTAAACACAGTCACAAACATCCAGGACACATTGTCTCATAGGCTGAAATCAAAGAGCACCATATGCAGTAAATACTATACCACACACCAGAGGATTTATAAGTTAAAGATGTGGCCTCTGGTTTATAAGCCTCTCCTGGAAGGGGTAAGAAATCAGGGTGTGTGTGTGGGGGGGGGCTAGTCTTGTCACTAATCACCTCATCGCAGAGATGCTCTAGGAGCAGGTCTAAGTCCTTTTGCTCCCTGATGGACAAATTGCTTCTCTCTTTGTTAATTGACTACCGGTAGTTCTGTGGGCTTCTTCTGCTTATGGGCATCCATCCCCAGAACTTTCCTACCCTCTAGCAATTCAGAGACTCTGAGATGCAAGGAATTCTCTTCCCCTCTTTTTTGAGTACTGGAGTTTGAACTCAGAGACTTTACCACTTCTGCTGTGCCCTCAGCCCTTTTTTAATGTAGCTATTTTTCAGATAAGTTCTTGTGTGTTTTGCCTGGTATGGCCTTGGACCACACTCCTCCTATCCTTCCTTGTAGCTAAGGTTCAGAGTGGGTGCCACCATGCCCAGTTTCTTTGTTTTTTTTTTGGGGGGGGGTGGTTCTGGTCGTGGAACCTGAACTCTGGGCCTGGGTGCTGTCCCTCAGCTCTTCAGCTCAAAGCTAGCGCTCTAGCACTAGAACCACAGCACCACTTCTGGCTTTTTTTCTTTTTGCTTATGTGGTGCTGAGGAATCAAACCCAGGGCCTCATGCATGCAAGGCAAGCACTGTACCACTGAGCCACCTTCCCAGCCCCCAGTTTCTTTGTTAAGATAGAATCTCCCTTTTTTTCCAGGCTGGCCTTGAAATGTAATCCTTCCTATCTCTGCCTCCCAAATAGTAGGAATTCCCTTTCCTAAAGACCTAATCTTGGGTTGGGGTCATGGGTGTGACTAGACTAGTAGGGTGCTAGTCTAGCATGCCGGTGGCCCTGGATTCAATCCTCATTAATGTAATAAAGAGATCTAATTTTAGAAAAAAAAATCCCATGCAGTAGAGTTGAAGGCCTGAGGCCTGATTCCCGTTCCTTAGAAATGTTTGTGCATTTTCCTTCAGATGACAGAGAAATTGATAATATCTTCTACTTTGGCAGCAGATGTTTTCATACTATTTTTAGATTTCACACATTTCAAAGAACACTGTCCTATACTTTTTCTTGAATGAATGACTTATTTAGGCTAACTAGTCACTGCCTATTACATTAATTAGCATCCCCAAACTGCAGTCCACACATAGGCAAAGGATGCAATATAGACCATGCAAGCCCATAGTCTATATTTATCTTCACTGTAGCACTGCTTCTCATGGTCTCTGCAGATCCTTACGTGAAAGTCTCCCTGATGTGTGATGGCAGGAGACTGAAGAAGAGAAAAACGTCCACCAAGAGGAACACGCTGAATCCTGTTTACAACGAAGCCATAGTCTTTGATGTCCCTCCCGAGAATATTGACCAAATCCATTTATCCATTGCTGTCATGGACTATGACCGGTGAGATGCCTGGAACGCCTTTTCCATGGATGCCCACTGTGCCCTGGGAAGGGAGGACAGAGGTGGAACAGATGAAGGCTCCGTGGGGTCCCAGGCCACAGGGAGGGACAGGAGGAGTGCACATGGAAGGCAGGTTGACCAGGAATCCCCACTGTTCAAACCGTGGGGTAAAATCAGACTGCCACAGGGCCTCTCAGCTCTTCCACTCTTTGCTTTTCTCTTCTATATCTTCCTCTCTGTCCATCCTCTTTGTGTCCTACCTCTCCCACACACACACACATTTCTGTACATTGATACTTCAGACACTGTGGCCCCATGAATCTTGGGTTCTGTCAAGCAATCCGGATTACCTTTAGGGGAAAGATTCCACACTAAACACCAGACTATCAACATTTCTAAATGTATAACTTCTATCTTTTTTTTCCCTTCTGGCAGTGTGTTTAATAAAGATCATTTCCATCCACTTAAGTCTGAAAGCAAACACAGAAATGTTCTCTTGAAAATGCTAGAATCAGTATGGATGACAGGGTACATTAAAATGTATAAGATGCTAGACTTTTTAATTAATACAGCACAGAAGAGATATTTATAGTCTGCATTGTAGCCAATTGTGTATTTAAAGGACAGATTTGAAAAAAAAATACAGTCATTTTAATATGCAAAGGAAGTACCAACAGGGAATTATACATGTTAAACCAGTCATTAGACTGAAATGCAAAGTCTCTTTTTAATTAGAAACCTCCCACGTGGTCTGAGCATAGTTATAAAGGAAAAAAAAAACATTCTGACTTCTAATATAATCTTACAAATCTTATTGGTTGCTAAAACACTTTGCACATGCCTCTGAAATGTCAGCAAGGCAGCGTCAGTGACCTGAACACTTTCCCAACAGATGCCTGGGCAAAACATGACTGTGTTCCAACATGGCTTCCTGTGGGTGTGATACCCATGCTGGGCAATAGCCTGGTCCCATCTCTCCTGGGCAATACTATAGTGTGTGTCAGTCCCTGCTGGGGGTAGGAAGGATTGCTGCCCACCCACTGTAAAGCTAGGCCAACATCCTCCAAGCTATTGCCAAGTTTCCTGCATCAATAAATCTGATTATGTGATCTCTGCCTTGATGTAATTATCAGTAAACTCATGAATCTGGCTTGGAAAAAAAAAATCCATGGCAGAATCCAGGGGCTGCTGCGTGCATCTGATTTTAATGAGTAGAGACTTGATTATCCTGCACACGCTACCTCTCCACCACCTCCACACAGACACAGCAAAAATTACTCATCGCGGTAGGGAGGAGAGAAAAAAAAAAAGTCTGTGAGTTTGGATCCCAAATTGTTAAAGGGTACACCATAGTTTTCCAGTTTGGCAAAGGACTTTTAGCAACAACAATAATATCAATAATAATAAGTTATTGTTTAAACAAAGTCAGAAACCTACTTAGGGAAACTTTCCAGAGATCGACCCTAAGGTTAAAGGAGCTAAGTATCTTTGTACAGTTGATAACTCAAGTTGGGCCAAAGAAATAAAGCTAAACTTAGAAGGAAGGAGAGAAGAGCATGATACCAGTATTCTTTAATGAAAGGGAAAGCAAAAGGACCCAGGCACCTTCTCCACCCTACCCCATTGGTGAGCTGCCTGACTCACCAATCCTTGGTTTCCCTTTGTGTGATTTTCTTCTTCTATACCAAAATTTTAAGAAAAAACTATTGTGGGCCCTTTTCACAGTGTAGGTCACAATGAGATCATCGGCGTGTGTCAAGTAGGCAACGAAGCTGAGAGGCTGGGCAGAGAGCACTGGAGTGAAATGCTGTCCTATCCCCGGAAGCCTATTGCACACTGGCACTCCCTAGTGGAGGTAAGAGCTACCCCCCTGTGCTTTACATTGCAGAACAGTAAATGCCTTGTGGAATTGCAAAGACCCCAGCCTGCATGAAATTCAGCCAGGCTCTGAAATTACACCCTGGTGGTAGCGTTTCCTGGAGCCACTGAGACTTATAGGCAATTTGAGGTTTTTGAACATTGTATCAGAGACCCTCTCTCACTTGTACTGTCCTTCAAAAAGATCAAGATGTTCTAACTTGGTGCCAGATCTGAGTGAGTGTGGACTTGCTGTTTGTTGAATGTTGCCTGGAGCCGGACTTCTTAAAGAATTCCAGCCTGGGACAGAAGTCTTGAATTCTCAGACTGACTCTAGTACTGACATGATTCTGAGTCAGTTAGATACTGTCCATTTCAGATATTTAATAATAATACATACATGAAATGGAAATTTGTTTCTTTTTTGTATAAAAAGTCCTGAAGAAGTCATTCTAGGCTCTCATAGTGATAAATCATAGTGACAGACTCCATGATCACCAGAGACCTTGACTTCTGCCTGTCTGTTTTGCTGTCTCAATGTTTTTTTTTTAAATTTGTAAAAGTTTTATTGTAAAGGTGATGTACAGAGGGGTTACAGTTACGTAAGTCAGGTAATGAGTACATTTCTTTTTTTTAACAGTGTCACTTCTTCCCTTGCTTTTTCCCAGTTTTTACTCCCTACAAGTTATATAGCTCATTTTCAACTAGTGAGTGTCTAGTGAGTATCGCTGCTGCATTTGTGTACCCCTGTCCCACCATTTCTGTACTTCCCCTTCCCCTCCCCCAATCAGATACATTCACATACATACATACTTACATACAGAAGGCAAAAGGTACAGAAATCAAAAATAGCAGCAAAAGGGGAAAACAGAAAAAAAAAAAAAGAAGAAGAAAAGACAAAAAGTAATATAAAAAACCCTTGTTTTCATTTCTTGGAATCCATTTTGTTAATTATCATGTTATATGATAGTAGGAACATAGCTACTAATTAATAATAATGCACATAGCCAATTAATTTTCCTTGTATTTACCTCACTGCACAGTATGGCTGTTAAGCTCTAACCATCACATATCTATTGGCCAAAAGTAAAAGGTCAAGGGGGCAAAAGTTTCTCTCATTTCTTAATGAGAGAGGGAGGGAAATGAATATCTGCAGGCAATCAGCCATCATTCAGACTCACCCACCTTCCTCGATTTATTTCCCTTTCCCTTCTCATTCACTTGTTCTCCCACTCATCATTTATTTCCTCCGAAGTAATTTGCAGCCAGGCACCGGTGGTTCATGCCTATAATCCTAACGATCCAGGAGGCTGAGAGCTGAAGTTCATGTTTTGAAGCCAGCTTAAGCAAGAAAGTGCATGAGACTCTTATCTCCAATGAACCAGCAAAAAAGCCATAAGGGGAGATATGGTTCAGGTGGTAGAGCACTAGCTCTAAGTGAAAAAGCTAAGGGACAGTGCCCACACACAGAGTTCATGTCCCACAAACAAGAAGAGTAATTTGCACTCAGCAAATAACATTTCGGAGAATACAATGCCATGTAGGCATATAAAATTATCTTTTCCCTTGTAAAACTTGTAGATAATGAGAGAGACAGAAGATGGAGCATAAGTTAATCTTTAAAGTGCACAGCTTAGAGTTGGAAGTGTGGCACAGTTGATAGAGTGCTAGCCAATGAGCAAAAGCATCAGGTACCAAGTCTGAGTCTCAGTCTTAGACCAAAAAGAAAAAATAAGAAAAGAATTAAACTATCAGATTGCTGTCCATTGAAAGTGCTAAAAGGAAAGAGGTGTTTGTTGAGCTTACAAGAGATTGTCCATTAAGCCTGTCTCCTTCCTGCTCTTAGTAAGTCAAAAGAGTGGAGCCCCTTGCAATGGGAACACCAAAAACCAAGCAAGGTTATTTACCAAGGGTTTATGGTCTTCAGGCAGAGAACATCCCTCTGTGTTCTCCCAGTACAGTCATGTTCCTTTTATATCCATTTTCAGAGCTAGACAGCCTCTCTCAATGTGGTACCTCTGCCCTTGACAGAGCATCTGTACTGCATGTCCTTCAACCAGATGACTCTGATTGAAGTATGAAAGCAGCTGTGGAGAGGCTGCGGGGCCCCCACCAGACGTGAGGACTAAGAGACATCTCCATTGTAGGACTGGTACAGAAGAGAGACTCCAAGCATCAGGACCTCTTGCTATATTCAAGGATAATCTAGGCTCCTCTCATTTGCAGATCCCAAAAGATGTCTCTGCCCTAGGCCATGGAAGCTAAGATTCTCTTTCCTGATGTCAAAATTAATCCCTAAGGGAGGCTTCCAAGGACCTATGAGCTGCTGGAGAAGTAGCTATGGGACTGACTCTAACTGAAGCATATCTTACTTCTTTATTTCCTGATAGAATTCTCAAAGGAGTCCATCTGTGGGCTCATTAAAGTGTCCAGGGTTGCCACCAGAAGTGGCAATATAATATATATAATAATAGCTATTATTAATACACTTCCTGTACTCTTAGTACTAGAATCAAAATCATAGCTAACTTCAATTCTGACTTGTTATCAGGAGTGTCAAAGCTCCATGGCAGAAAATGGGACAGGAGTAACAACTAGAGGTACAGAGGAGCTGAGAAACAGCACTTCTTCCTTGATACTTGGGTAATACTGAGGGTATTGCAGGGAACCTGATAGGCAGTACCTTCATTGTGGTGCAGCCCTGGTCCTGAGCAATAATCAGTGTCCTACAAAGCAGCAGGTGGAAAGCAGGCCTTGGAGCCTTCTTCCACTGCTGAGGGAAAGTGCTTAACAACTTTGTCACCTGGGAGATGCTTCTTAAGTCCTGAGTACTCAGCTTTTTGCAAATCTGTGTTCAACAGTTATGTAAGTGAGAAATACATGTCTTCAGGGTTAAAGTACTGCAACTTGGGAGTCATTGGTGCAGCAGCTAGAACTACTTCAGCTAATACAATGGGTGTTTCTGAACTGCTGTAGCAGAACTAAGAAAATGAAATGCTTGCACTCCCGGTATGAAATGCAAGCCAGGAGAGGCTTGTTCCTTCCTTGTTGCTTCCTTGTCTCTTTGAAGTAATGTTCTGGAGTCCAGATCCATCCTGAGAGGGGAAGTGGTGCCTTCCCTTTTTAAAAATAAACATGGACGTGTCAGAATTGGAGCAATGGTACTGGATGAGATGAAAGCAGATGCGACGTAGGCCATGCTTTGTTGGAGACTATATGGGTGGAAGAGGCCATAAGCAGCACTGAGATGTGTACACAGTGAACTTGCAGGTGGTGGTGGGGGGGGAACCTAGATTCATACTGGTGGACTGCCACATGCTGGTTAGTGACTCTGCCCTTTTGTAATGTGGCCATAGCAGTGCCTGTCTCTCAATGGCACTGATGGGGATGGAGCACCCTAGTCTAGGTGAAATGCAGCTCCGAGGGAGCACAAAACTGTTCAGTGATGTCCTCATCCATGATCATCCTGTATATCCCCTATTCTCACAGGCTGCTGTGTTTCCTCCTGACACTGTGTCATACGAGGAAACGTAATGTTCGTCATGGAGAGGAAGAGAAAGAAAGGGAAGCCCAGGCCTGTGGCCCAGTATCAACTCAGACTAGGGGAGCAGCTCACTCAACACTTAGGTGGGCACAGATGCATACTGCGCCTATTTGCTGTAAATGTATAAGTTGTTTGAAATGCCTTTTAGAATTCTACTTTAAGGTGAAAGCATTGCTAAATCCCAGGTCTCTTGGCAAGTGTGAGTGACATGAGTGTATGTGTGCGCCTGTGCCCACATTGTGTGTGCCCTTACACACATGCACACACACACACACACACACACACACACACACACACACACACACACACACACACGGTATAAGAGAGAGGACAGACGAAGTAAGGAGAAGCTGGAATTTAATGTGAAGGGAGGCTGGCCCGGCAGAAGCCCCTCACTGCCCAGGAACCAAGGGACCAGGCTAGAACTGAACCCTGAAACCGGCAGAGATCTGGCAGCCCACTTAGGGCTGCATCCAACGTGCTCTGACCTTGGCAGGGCAGGTGGCAGATGGAGTCTTCAAAGCCAATGAATTTAAAAATCCATTTCTCTCTCAGGGATTCTGGATGGCTTCACTGCACACTCAAAGGTCAGCCAATACCACTCCTTTTACTCTCCATCACATCAACAGCCTAGAAAGCTGGGTAAACTCCCCCAGAAGAGGCTACCTGGGACTTGGAGATAGAAACATCCCTGCCATTGGACCACCGGAGATGGCAGAGAGTTAGGGGTCCTCATACCATGACATCAACTTTTGTACATCCGATCTAAGATGATGTTGGCCCAGCTACATGTGGCCCCCCGCTCCCACTCTTCTGAATGTCATGCTGACCTACATTATGATCTTTGGGGAGAATAACAGGAAATAGTTCCAGGTTTGCATCACTCCCTTGAGTGCTGCTATGTAACTTCGGTGTTAATGAGTAGTGAATTTGGCTTAATGAGAAGCCAAGCTTTCAGGTGCCATTTGGTTACATTAAATTTTAGTTTTATGGGAGAATGAAGAACAACAATCCAATCTGAATCTGTAGTAAAGATCAGCCTCGTTGAGCTAGGGGTGAGGCTAGAGTAGAACATTTTTCTACTCTGAGTTCAATCCTCAGGGCCAGAAGGAAAAGAAAGGATAAATAATGTCATCCTAATTGGTAGAGGTACGGGGTTCTAACCCTGAAATCCTACTCTACATTTCTAACATGATCAGACTGCTCTCCAAGCCCAGTCTGTATATGTGTATGTACATCCGAGTAGAGCAGATCTACACTAGCATGGTTGTTGGGACCACCTGATTGAGTTTTGTACAATTCCAACATAACCATGGGTTTAAGACACCCTCACATAAACAAGAGTCCTTGTTCAGCAGCAGCAGCCTCATTAAGTAAGTGTGTGAACTTTCAATCTGAAGCAAATGTTGGTTACCCAAACTTGTTTTGAAACTATATTAGCAGCCCCTTTAAACCATCTCTAGATATTTCCTATCAAGAACTCAGCAGAGCCTTTTTTGGGTCTTTGAGGATCACAGACACCCAAAACACAGCATTATTTTTCAGGCTGGGTCATGGAAATGGTAAAGGCACATTCCAGCAGGAGTTTGGGGAATAGATTTCTCGAGATGGGTCCTGGCAAGGCAGGAAAAACTGTCTAGACTGAATACAACTGTTTCCCAGAAGATTGTGAAGTGAGGGAATGAGAGACTTAAACACTCTGGGCAAGCTGTGATTCAGCACAGACTCAGGCAGGGTATGAATGGAGCTGAAGGTGCCATCATAGTCCTGTAAAGGTACGTGGCCATTGCTGCCTTGTTACTCTAGCTACAGTTAGCCTAGAAGCCACATTTGCCTTTGGCTTCTCCCTCAACCCATCCAAACTTAGGATTTTAAGCTTAAAGTGAAACTAGCTTTTCTCTTCTTCCCTTCTCTTCTACCAAAGACTATTTCCTCTTCCTGTCCGGTGGAAACTTCCTTTCTGGCATAATGTGATTCTCCTGTTCTATGACATCTTCAAGACTACAGAGTTTCCTCTCAACATGTAAAGGAAATGTTTGGAGCTTAGACGTGTCTCTTTCTTCTCAGCAAGGCCTGGCCTAAATACTCTTGTTTCATGCTAACATTAGCTGACTGCTGCCCTTGTCTTTTCTGCCTCTAACTTATAGAAATCTATGGCATTGATTCAACATCTGAGACAATATGATGATTCACAGGAAATAAAGATAACATGCTTGCCAGTCATGTTACATGCCTGTAATTGTAGCACTCAGGATGTTGAGGAAAGAGAATCATGTGTTCCAGGGTGATCTAGGCACTCTGACATATATAATAAGATTTTGTGTCTCAAAAAAGAAAAAGGAAAAAAAAAAAACAGAAGAAGAAGGAAAAAAAGGAGAGAAGGAAGGAGAGGGACATACTCATTGTATAAATATTGAATTCGTATTTAATGGATAAATGAAAAAGTAAATGAGATATAGGATGAAACAATCAAATTCCTTCAGAAATGCTGAAGCTCCAGAGTTCCTCATTCAGTGGAATCTCTATTCAGTAGTCCAAGTCAATTCCAAGGCAAGGCCCAAAGGGTATTATGAATGAATTTACAGCAGACTAAGCCCCAGACTTCCATTGGATTTCCATGAGCAGAGATCATTTCCTCCCTTGGTTCCCATGATGATAGGTGGCCTTGAATTTTGAGTACAATGGAAAAATGGAACAACAGAGAGCTCTTGGTAAAGGACAAAAGTCACCCCACCCCCATCCCTGAGCTGACATGGATAGCTAGGTCCTGGAGTACTCCTGGTATCTCCTTTCATCTGTGAGAGGAAGCACAGCATCCCCTAAGGTGAAGAGCAAACTGACCCTGAGCGAGAGTGGGCCAGGAGGTGACAAGGACATTAGCCCTCAAGTTGGCTTTTGTTCTCTGGGGAAGCATTACAGCACTAATGACTTGCTGTACCCGTCTGTGAAGATAAGGTAAAAATAAAGGGAAGGGGGAAAAGGGGAGAAAAGGAAGGAGGTGGTGATACTGTTCACAAAGAAATGTACTCATTACCTTACTTGTGTAACTGTAACCGCTCTGTATATCACCTTTACGACAAAAATGGAACAATGGAAAAAGATTTTTTTTAATTTTAATAATTTGAAGGATTTATTAAAAAAATATTTTTAACCAAAAGCTAACCAGTTTTATTGATGGGATTTAGCAGGCCAATGTCCATTAACACTTGCAAAACTGATTGCAGAGACCATAACGATGTACTGCATGTTCAGAATCTGAAAACATTAACAAACCCATTAGAATCTGTGTCAGTCCGTGTCAGTTGGTGTAAGTGGTCAGAATACAGTTTGGACAAGCAGGTCTGGTTGGTATCGATGGGGCCTTGGGTTTCCTGTTGGTGGAGAGTGTGCTCAGCATACAAAGCTGAGACTGTTCAGACTTTCTTATATCGAATTATCTGTACAAAAAGAAGGGTATTAAGTGTTCTCTCACCTTCAGATAGTGTATGAAATCGGTGACTTTCTTGAAGGCCTGTAGAGATAGTAATCGTACAAAACATGGGAACACTTGAGGTAAACATTAGAAGTATAAAGGTGACAACAATGTGATTTAAAACAACATTTCTGCCTGAGCAGAAAGTCAACTGCATCTTGACTCTCCTCTCATTCACAAGTGACCTTGATGCTGCTGTCTCTGCCCCGGAGGGTCACACTTGAATAGTTATTAAATAGAAAGGTGGGTGACAATGGACTTCAGTCCTCCCCATCTCCAGGAATAGCATTGATTGGTGACAGCAACACAATGAGATGGACCGATCTTCCCCCACAGATGAAGGAAACTGAGTAGATGCTGCCAGGCCACTCTCTCCAGAAGAACTGCACCCACTGCCGATAGTCTGCGAAAGAATATTCTCCTTGCCTGGGGAAAGGGACTGGGATGAAGGCAGAGCCTTATGGAAGAGGTCATCCCAGAAGGCCACTGAGGCCAGAAATGTATTTCAGGAACTGCTTCTGTCAAGGGCAGCCACCCACATGTCACCAGGACAACTGGCTGATAGGACAATGCTCTGTTTATTGCTCTTCCCAGTACTGTGAGGGAGAGGGCAGAAGCACTTGTTATTTTGAAGCCTGAGTGAAAGTGGATGAAGGGGATAAAAGAATAGGGGTACTTGGCTGCCATGACATTTATCTTTTATGTCTTGCTTACTGTGAGGTGCCTGGTACCGAAGAAAGCCCATGGCACCTGTTATACCCTCAACAAATATTCCTAATGAAATCATTTATTGATTCTCTGTTAATGAACTTGCATTTTGAAACAGTCACAGCCAAAAGACTCAATCATACACAAATAACTGGTTGCAAGTTTACAAAAGAAGAGATCCTCTGCTTTCCTTTCATATTTATGTTACTTTGCAGGGGGAGAATATTGAAATTATACATGGAATTGAAAGCCTGTGGGAGGTCTCCATTTATGATTGTCCCCTGGGGTTGGAAAAGGCACAGCTCCTGAGCAGTACACATTGTTACACGTCACCGTCCCTTTCCATCAGCCTCTCCCACCATGTACTTCATTTGTTTAGAAGAGAGATGAAAATCTGCATTTGTGTAGCAACATTATTTTAGCAATTTTATCCTTTATTCCTTTTATTACTAGGTAAAGCAGTCAGTAGTGGTAGAAAAAGGTATTTTCTTTCATTTCAAATAAAATTCAGGGCATGAAATGTGATGACATGGGTAATCAAAATGCTTAAAATAAAGAAGTGGGATTTTCTTAAAAGCAGAGGGAAGTTTCCAAGTCACTGAGCAATTGCTTAATGCATGCTCAACTTTCAGGTATATAATATACTATAGTGAGTTGTACCCAGACAAAAACAGAAGCAGTTATGAATGAGGCAGGAAAACATGAGCGTGTTTTCACTCCTCTGAGGACACGACTCACAAACTTTATTAGAGAAAGGTCATAGAACCAATCAAGAGGGTAAATACCATCCAAGGGGATTAAGAGTGACTACAAATTTGAAAATGTAAACATCCTGGATTTTCCCTCCTGTTACTAATGCTTAATAAAGTCTCTGAGGCAGGCAAGGAGATTTAGATCCCAGGAAAGCCACATCTGTTTGCACTTTCCTCTGGGCCTTATCTGCATTCTGTGTCTACTGGAGACTAAATGCTTGTGACCCTCCAAATGTCTGATGTTGAAACGTTAGCTCCAGTTTTGGTGCTGGGAAGAGAATGCCTAAGGAATGTGCTTCCAGAGTGGGATTAGTACCTTTGAAAGAAGCCCACCACCGGGTACCAGTGGCTCATGCCTGTAATCCCAGCTGCTGAGATCTGAAGGCTGAGATCTGAGGATCAGGGTTCAAAGCCAGCCCAGGCAGGAAAGTCTGTGAGACTCTTATCTCAGACCATCAGAAAACCAGAAGTGGTGTTGTGGCTCAAGTGGTAGAGCACTAGCCCAGAGTTCAAGCCCCATGACTGACACACACACACAGGCACACAAATCCCACTCTGTGAGGATACACAAAAAAGTATGATCTATGAAGAATCAATCAGAGCTAGCCCTTGCCCGACACCCAATATACTGGTGCTTTCATCCTGGACTTCCCATCTCCACAACTGTGAGCAATACATATCTGGCCAAGATATCTATTACAGTCATCTAAAACAAAGAAGGCGCACTCTTTGTGCCTGGAGTCAAGGGGTTGGAGCAAAACAAGGCTGAGTTACACCAAGCAAGAAAACACCATCCTGGCTATGGAGGGACTCATCAAATCCATAAAGATGGTAACAAAGCTAAACCCCTGATGTCCCTATTCTAGTTCTGGAAGCTTCTCTCCAGAGATACTGAGTAGGATCTCCAGTGGCATTAATGTTCTCTAAAGAAGGAAACCAAGAGCCAGGCAGGTATTAGGGTAGGCTCCTGGTTTTGAAGAGGGTAACAACTGATTGCAAACTTTAAAAACTGAAGTAATATCCTACTCTGAAGGATGATGGTCTGGCATACTGGGACAAACTGTAGCAGAGGTGAATGGTGTGAACGTTCTACTCACTTAGACACACAGGCTCAGGAATGAGTTGATAACCAAGGTCCCTTGACTTCTAACGACTGTGCCATGGGACCCCCAAACATGGAGGATTGCCACAGGAGAGAAAATCTGCGTCTCTACCTTGGGCATGCAGGGCGACACCAACATGATGTTCGCAGGTGACAGAATCTGATCATTCAGTTGTCTTTTTAACCTTGAGTTCCTAAATATTTCAGAATGTTTAGTTTAAAGATTAGAGCTAATGGCTCTCATGCTACTCATTACAAAGACTGCGGGACTTCCATTGCTTGTCAAGTGTGAAAATAACATACATGAATATGGAGTTACCTAGAAATAACTCTAAAATCAGAAATGAGGCTACAGGGCTACTTGCAGAGAAAGAAATCATAGCAGACACAACCCTATATTCTCATAACAACAGAGGGAATTACAGACAGCCACCAAGTAACATTGTCTGAGTCAGGGTAGAATCTAAACCCTCATTCACAATGCACCTGGAGCACTAGCTCCCAGGTGGCTGTGGACACAAAAGAGTTAATAACAAAGGCCTTGAGAAAGCTACCCTTTGTTGCAAGGAAATCACTTTTAGTTCTACTTGCTGTTGCCAGAGGAGATGCTTGAAAGCAAGAAAGGGAATAATAGGGAAGCGAAGGACTTTGGAGTCACATGGTAGTCTTCAAGAACTACTTAGTCTAGAAGATGTTCTTTATACTGTTTCAGGCCAATGATTTTCTCAAGCTTCCAAGCACAAAGGTAACTCTCTTTGCCCATCTTTATGGATTGTGCCTGGATTCACTGGTGTCCTGCTGTCCCCAGTTCCTGCTGCTGAGAAACTGGGAATCGAATCAATAATAACCCTAGAAACACAATGCTGAGCCCTGCACTGAAGTGGAAGGGAATGGTCGCTGAAAGTTAAAAAGAAAGTCCTTGAGCAGTTGTTGATGAGCCTTAGAAAATCATCTGCGCAGCCTAGAAGAGGACTCCTTGAGGTAGAATAAAGGAGAAGCAGACTGCTAAAGAAATAGCTCTGAACCAGACTTGGGGCTCCACTCCTTTTCAACCTAGAAAGGAAAAGAGGTGAAGAGCTGAGCCCCCTCTACCAGCACTACTGCTTCCATTTTCAGAGAACAATAGGTGGCCTCCCATTTCAAGGCTCTGCTCTGATGACAGGACATGGTTGCTGAATAGCTATTAAGTGGAGTGTGATGGGAAGTTGTTATATAAGATTCCTTCCATGTGCTTGGAGAAGCTGAAGAAAGAGTTTGGAAGAGAAATATCAGAGCAGCAGGTAGTGATGAGGAATGGATTTTGATGCTCTTGAGGGGAAGGGTAATTGGAAGCAGTACCTTCATGGATTGATATTAAGATGGATATGGATTTGTGTGTTGATTGTAGAATGACAACTTACTGAGTCTGACCCAGACTATATAGTTCACAATTTTCCTATATGAGTCTGTTTATATGCATTTGTTCAAAGGTAAGTTCTTGATAAACTCGATGTAAATTAACTATTTGGTATTGTAGTGTTTGATTTTAGGTCTTTGAGGGGTTGTTTTGCCCTTCCATGAATGTGTTCCACAGTGCTAATTTGTAAACCGAATGTATGAAATGAATAATTGCAAGAGCTACTATGATCAAAACAGCCAGGAATTGTGGAGAACAAATTCACTGCATCAGAAAAGCATGGCTCAGTTAAAGTTCCTGGCGGGCTACTCTAGCTGTGTTGTGGTCACTAGTGTCTAACAGGAAGAAAAATCTCAAGTCAGCTCTGTCACTTGGAGCTGTGGAGCTTGAGCAAGTTTCCTGATCTCTCTTGAGGGATCCCTTCCCTCCTTTATAAATGAGTATTTTAAATACCTGTTGCAACGATTAAATGATGTAGCATCTATGCATAGGATCTGGCAGTGAAAGATGCTCAGTAAGTGTTTATTTGGTTTTCCAGCCAATTAAAATCCTGGGAAAATATAACTCTACCCAGGCTTTTTAACAGCTGATTTTCAGCAGCACAATTTTAATGTTCAAATAAGGATAAATTGCTGGGAATAGTCCAAGTTTCTCATTTCTTGGCTTCTGAAATTTCCATTGCTTCACAGAGACTTTGGTATGAAGAACATAAGCTGAAGTGATGTTCCTTAACAAGTCCTAGTTCTATGTGCGATTGAGCATTGTACTTCCAGCATTCTTGCTAACGATTCATAAAGGAAATTTACATGCGCAGGTGCAAAGGTAAAACAAAAATTTCATCGCGTAATGCTTATACATGGGATACACTTTGTCTTTAGATTGCTCTTTGAAAAAAAGATATTGGTCAAAAGCATTAAATTAACTATACAACTCCAATAAGACACTATTCTCATTGTGAAAAACACCGAAGTAAAGGGATACATACTTTCAGAGAGGCCAGTGTAATTTTAGTCTGCTTATAGTTATTTAGAAGGTGATGTAGCTAGGTGTTGGTAGCTCATACTGAAATCCTAGCTACTCAGCAGGCTGAGATCCAGAATACTGTGATTCAAAGCTAGCTTGGGCAGAAAACTCAGCAGAAGTCTGACTCAAGTGATAAGAGCTCCCACCACAAGCAAGCAAGCAAGCAGGGCAGATCAGTGCACTGCCCTGAGTTCAAACCCCAGTAGTGCCAAATGCAAAAGAAAAGAGAAAGAGATGTGAAATTGTGGTTAACTGCACATACTTTAAAGTTCATCCATTCTGATCTTTTCTCTGAAAGACTAGATAGAATTCTAGGTTTTTCATCACACTATATTCACCAAGAATCATCATCATCTCTTGGTTTTAGCTACTCTATATGGGATGCTATATGCCTGGGTTTTTGTTACCACATTTGCATACATGCAAATAAATTATTTTTGTCACAGATATTTAGCTTGGGGTTTGGAGATGTGCTTAGCCTTGTGGTGCTAAGCAACATGAAGACACCAATTGTGTGTTTATCTTGGAAGAACATGTTGTCTAAAGCCACAGAAAGATGGAGAGGTAGTTCTCATTGAAGGGGAATGTCCCTGCTATGAAGAAACTCCCTAACTGATGGACTCCACATGACTCCTGGTCCTGCTTAGAGCCAGGCATTATACTAGGAACACAAGGATGAAGACTAAGCATCCACCTTCAAAGGGGCTGGTAGGGGACCGTGACAGTACATTGTTCCAGTGTAATGCCATAAATTATGTAACTGGGGTTTGCACAGTTCATATGGGAGCATAAATGAGAGCGTGCCCATCCTTCCACAGGAGGAGAGAGTGGCACCCGGAAACTCGGAAGACCTTACTTGAGCAGGCTCTTAAAAATGAGTAAAAATCCTCCTGTTGAGCAAAGAAGAAAAGAAAAAGAATAGAGAGCAATGCATTCAAAGGCATTCAAAGTTGTGAAAGGGAAGGACCAGTGGCTGAGAGACCAAGGCCTTCAAATGATTAAAACAGAGCACCTGGGTGGGGAGAAATGAGGCCAGAAAGGGCGAGGGAAGGGAATTTGCCTTTCTACTGGGACAATAAAGAGAGCTTTGGAATTATTTTAGAAGAGCTGTAGCTAGCTCAAATTGACTTTTTCAAAGGATCATATTGACCATCTGGAGGAGGTGGGCAGGAGGGGCTGAGGCTGGAGGCAGGAACAGCTGCAGCGGTCAGGATGAGCTGTGCGGGAGCTTGAAGAGGGCAGAGTAGAGGGGATGAATGAGGAAGAATGGACTTACAAAGGCTTATGAGCTAAAATTGAATGAGAGGTCAGGAAAAGGGAGGTGTTTGGGATGATAGCCAGTCTTCTGTGTTGACCAGATGGATGGTCCTTCTGTTTACTCTACAGAATGGCAGAGAGACTGGGGGCTTAGGGTAAGGGTTGTAAGAGGGGAAGGCTGACAAGGATCGATGAGTTTCAATGTGTTCCCTGAGCAATGGAATTTGATAAGATGCACCATTCCTTTACTACCTTATAAAACTGAGTTTTCATTAATTACTTAGAGTTTGTGCGCGCGTGCGCGCACACACACACACACACACACACACACACACACACAACTGTTTGATGGCAAGTTGGTTTTTCGTGAGATTGCTTCTTCCCATAAATTGCTGATAAAAAGCTAATTAGCCTGCCAGATCCCTTGAGGAAAAGTCCATCAGAGAGCTCGACTATACTGAGAAAAACTTTTCCTACAATAAGGGAGGTTGCACTAGTTCCCTGGAATCCATGTGTCAGAGTTGGAGGGTTATGGACCCACCTGAGCCCTCACTGGGAAAGAAGAGGCCTCACTTCAGACAGGCAGGTTCTGTACCTTTGCAGCCTCTCCCTACTGAGGCCTAGAATGAAGACTGAAAACAAACAAAAATTGAGAACAGTATCAGCAAAGGACCTCCAATGGATAAGGTTGGGAATGCAGCAGGAGCAAGGGCTGGGGAGCTCAAGGAGACAAGGGTAACCAAGGTATTCCACCTTGGTACATAGAGCAGGCCATGGCATGGCAGAGGTGCAGCAAAAATCTGTTCTAATCAATTTCAAATTCAACTTAGTTTCCTTTTTATATCTGTGCTAGCACCATCCCTGGCTGCTGGTCTGTGTGTACAGATTGGTTGGGTTGGCTATGCCCGAGTTTTTCTGGCCTGCCTCCCCTCAAGGAGCACAGTTTCAGTGAAATTATATTATCTGGTGTCATCTTGGGGAGCAATTAGAAAGTGAGGACTTCAAGTTCATGATTATAGACAGTACCTTCGTTTCTTGGCTGAAAAGAGAAGACAACAGTAGTTAGAAAAGTGTACTCGCTGGAAAGGCATTTCTTGTTTTATTTTCGGAACTTAGATCTGTGTGTTCATAAGCTAAGGAAAGACCAATAGGGAAGAAAAGGTTAAAGGTACTGATGAGAAGGGATAATTAATATATGACAGGCTTGACCTAGAGACACAAGGCCCAGGTTTGCCCTTCCCATAACAGATCCCACAGGCTTCTGTGGCCTGTGAAATGGGTATTACACTATGCTCAAAGTTAAAAAGGACCTTGTGAAGCTCTCAGAATAAGAGCACAGAACCCAATACTTAAGAAATATCTCATTATACCACTTTCCCCAGCCACCAGAACTGAGCCCCAGCCAGTGCTCTGCCTCCTCGCTCACAGAGCTCTTGATACCCAGGCTCTCTCTACATACTTACTGCCAGGAAGAAGCTCTGCCCTTTACAATCCTGGCTCAGAATAGAAAGGACCTCCTTCTCTACCTTGATTCTGCTCAGCCTTCTCACAGCTAAAACTGCACTATTCAGATGGCACACAGACACCTACCCCACCCCCTCACACACGTGCATACACACACACACACACACACACACACACACACACACATGCCAACACACCATCCCATATACCTCCCAGGTCCCACCCCTGATTCTTAGATATCCATTTCTATTTAGACTTCACCTCTGATTTCAGCATTGGCTCTTGATGCAGAAGTTTCTTCCTATTAAGTTGTCTCCTCCCAGGTACAGTTCACAGCCTACCTCTCCATTCACTTTCAGCACATGCAGCTGCGGGCAGTCTTTGAGTATTCACTCTGAAGTTCCATGGGGCCCAGTGCTGATACAAGAGGCCATCTCTTACCACTCCAGAAAGCAGACCCTCACTGTGCTTCAATCAGACAACTCCCAAGATACTCAGAGGATGAAATAGTCTAAAAACTGTTCCTAATATCCCAATTGACCAGGGAGGACAAAGCTCCTGGAGAGGCTGGAAAAAATTATACAATCTTTAATTATAAAAGTGTGTCAGGGGTTGGGAAGGTGGCTCAGTGGTAGAATGCTTGCCTCGAATGCATGAGGCCCTGGGTTCAATTCCCCGGGACCATAAGCAGAAAATAGCTGGAAGAGGTGCTGTGGCTCAAGTGGTAGAGTGCTAGCCTTCAGCGGAAGAGCTGAGGGACAATGCCCAGGCCCATAGTTCAGCCCCTATGACCAACAAAAACAAACAAACAAAAAAACTATGTCAAGACTGAGATATTCAGTGATTCAAAGAAGGTAAGATGGAAAACCAGCTATAGGAGATGTGCATGGTCTTAGGTGTCCCATGGAGAGCAGATATAATATTCAGTACAATGTTACAGCATTGTAGACATCAGTGATAACTAGGCTTGTCACCTGACCACTTAGAAATGCATAGATGAATGTGCTGGGCCTTGCTGGGAAGCTGTGCATCTGAGGCTGAAACTTGAGAATTGTGTTGTGCCAGTAGGATCCCACAGCACTAAGTGCTGAGATAGCAATCTAGCTGTGAGCAAGAAGACTTCTTAGAAGTCTGCTTTTATTGAAGATGGAATATATCTGATGAATCCTTGAGTTTCTTTGATAGAAGATATTGGAACATTTGTGATATAAAGATAGTCCTTCTCAAGCAGAAAAGGTCAAAAGCTATGTACATATGACCATATAAGATGATGTTAAATGAAATGAACCCCAAGATGGGGACACAAGTAGTTTTTTCTTTCTTGCTATTGTTTTTAACATACTTATAATGTACTATGTGATTTTTTTGTTTCTTTGGTATGTTCTTCCTCCTCGGTATAAACCTTATTTTCACTGTATTTGATTCCAGTGTCCAGCATCTTGTATATACCCTTTTCTAATTTGGAGAGGGGAAGGGAAAAAAACAAAATGCTTAAATAGGAATACAGGTTGAGACATGGTAACAATGAAATGTACAAGACACTATGTTAAAAATGAACTTTACAATTTGTGGGGGGAGGGAGGGAGGAGTTGGGGAGGTGGGGAAGGAAGGGATGGTAGGAGCAAAATAAAGGAGGGGGTAACAATGCTTGATAGGGAATGTACTCATTACCTTATGCATGTAACTGTAACCCCTCTGTACACTATTTTTACAATAAAAACTCATTAAAAATCATAAAATAAGAAAAAAGATAGTCCTTTTGACACTAACTGGATTAAACAATGGGAAAATGTATCATCTGGCCAGAGAGTCCAAGATAGCATGAGAATTCAGGGATTGTGATTCAGTGTTTAATGGTGATGACAAGAAGAGCAATTCTTCTCAGGATGTTGGACATGCTTCTTTAGGATGCATCTTCTGATAGCAGCAACATGGATGCAGTTCTAGACATTTAGTCCAGATAGGCAAATATCTAAAGGAAAATGCAATTGTTGTAGCTCTCAATTAAGAGCAAGGAAAAACTCACTTAAACCCTAGTCTTTCTTTTTTAATTAATTTATTTTAATTGTAAAGGTAATGGCAGAGGGGTTACAATTACATAAATTAGGTAATGAGTACATTTCTTTTTTAACAGTGTCACCTCTTCCCTGGTTTATTCCCAGTTTTTTTTTTTCCCTCCTGACCCCCTCCCCCACAAGTGTATTCATTTCTAGTGTCTAGTGAGTGTCAGTCTGAATTAGTTCACCCTTTGTCCCACCATTTCTGTACTTTCCTTATCCTCCCCAAAACTGACCAACTTACATACAAAAGATACAGAAATAAAAAAATAGGGCTGAGAAGGTGGCCCAGTGGTAGAGTGCTTACCTTACATACATGAAGCCCTGGGTTCGATTCCTCAGCACCATAAGCAGAAAAAAACAGCCAGAAGTGTGTTGTGGCTCAAGTGGTAGAGCTCTAGCCTTGAGCTGAAGAGCTGAGGGATAGCACCCAGGCCCAGAGTTCAGAGCACACAACAGACAAAAAAGAAAGAGAGAAAGAAAGAAAAAACAGCAACAAAGGAGAAAACAAAAGAAAACCAAAACCCAAAATGAAAAGCAAAATAACAACAAAAAATCCCTCTGTTTCCATTTCTTGAAGTTCATTTCAATAACAATCATTTTATATGATCTTTTGCACATAGCTATTGGGCCTTTGTGATCCTTTCCTAAGACTATCCTCCTTTGGTCTTACTGTGTAAATATTTTGAGTCCTGTTTAATTTATCATAACCAAGTGTAAGTTTGTGTCTTTTACCATCCATTGTGTTTACTTGTAGATTTATATGCACATTCTAAAAACCATGCAACCTATGTTTCTTTGGTTCTGGCTTACTTCTCTTGATATATTTTTTCCAAGTCTTTCTATTTCCTTATGAATAGTGCAATGTCATTTATTACATTGGAAACATAGAATTCCATTGTGTATATATACCATATATACCACATTTTCTTGATCCACTTGCCCACCAACGGGTATCTGGGTTGATTCCATATCTTGGCTATGGTAAACAGTGCTACAATGAACATGGTTGTGCAGGTAGCTTTAGTGTGGTGTTGCTTGGGGTCTATTGGATATACGCCCAAGAGTGGAATTGCTGATAGGAAAGCTCTATGTTTAGTCTTTTGAGGAACCTCCATACTGCTTTCCCAAGTGGTTAAACAAGTTTACATTTTCACCAACAGCAGTAGCATTCCCTATTGGCCCCATCCCTACCACCATCTTTTACTTACCTTCATGGTGAGAAGCTTGCCAGTTTAGGGAGCAACGTGGGTTGATCCAGTCCCACCCTGGAGATGGATCCTTTCTCTTGAGACATCATGAAAAAACCCATTCCCCTCTTTCCTAGAAATGCTTATTCAACACAACTATCCCCCTGTCCACCCAGCATCCACTCTTTTTGAATCAAACCATTTTCTCATAATTCCAAATGGTTCAAGGCCACACAGGCACCACAGAGCAGCAAATCAAGTCTGGATCCCGGCATTTACCAGAGCAACAGTTCCCTTTTCGGATAAGATTTGATCCTGGCAGAGATAATCATCTAGAGATGATCTTGGCTGATCTCTGCTGGCCTCCTCCCCACAGCTGCCTGTCACACCTCTTCACATGTGGTCAGCACTGTACTCCCAGTGAAAATGGCTGAGAAGAGGAGATTTTCTTTCTCCAAAGTCCTAGACTGTGCAGTTCCCACACCTGAGTAACTGAAGAGGGAATTTGACTGCATTTCCCCCCCCCCCACACACACACACCACCCAGTTCTAAGCAAGTCTTTGTCCTTGCCTCTCATTGTTTCTAACCCCAATCCAGAATGAACATGATGTCAAGCCCAACTTTCAGGACACTTGTCACATTAGGAGCCAAAAAGTTGAAACCTTGAGGGTACCTTTAGAGCACCCAAAAGGACTTAGCACAGGGCTTGGGATTCTAGCCTTCCTCATAATGAATTTCTGGGTTTCAGCAACTCACTATACACCTCTTCCCCAGAACTGCACTGGCCACCAGCTTCTCTAGCTTGCACGCCAATTAGTCTCTCTTCTTTATGATGCTGAGCTTCACTGAACTTCTATTAACAAATTTGGTGTTGGTGTTCTCAACGTCCCCAATTCTTGACATGAATGGAAGAACATTTGCCCTCATGGCAAAGCATTTCTTCCAAAGAACAAACAGCCTATTTCTGAGCCTCTTGCCATTAGTCTGCCACCCTTTGCTGCCCTCTCCTGGCCATTAACATCTCTATAGCCAATCCTTCAGGGCTTTGATGGGTTCAAGGGTACATTAATTCAACAAACATTTATGATGTTCAAACACTGAGAAACAAATACATACTGCCTAACTTCCAAGAGAACACATCTGGGAGAGGAGGTAAGGGAAGTGGAAGGAGACGGGTAGGGGAAAAAGAAGGAGGAGGAATGGAAAGAGAGGAGAGAGCAGGGAGAGGAGGAGAGGGAATGGAATGTGGAATGAATTCCTGTGGAAAGTGAAATGTGCTCATCATTCTGCAGATTCTCACCATCCCGCTGCATAACATCTTCACTTGAAAAAAAATCTCTGAGAATTGAGCACCCTTTGGTTTCCCCTATGAGGTTGGAGTTGAAAACCTTTGACCTCCCTCCAGTCAGTGATTATGCTAGTTACATCTCCTTTCGGCGTCCCTACTTTATTACACATTTGTTTTCATGTATTAAGTGCTTCTAAGCAAGTACCAAGAAATCTGCCAGGCACCCGCTCAATAAGACAAGGGGAGGAAATACAGGTTTCAGGAGGCAGAGCTTGCCGAATAACAGTTGTGGTGCTTCCTAGCATGGTGTTATCTTATTCATAGCTGGGAAATGGGGAGTCTATGCTGCAAGGACAGCATGCTCCCCATATATTGGGGGAAGAGCCATAAAGAAGCTCAGCTTATGCGTACTGTGGCACCTCAGGAATGTTAAATGCTTAAGGGAGGCTGCAGCCCTTAGTGGGCCCCAGAGCCAAGACCAGAATTTCCAGACAATTCAGCTGAAATCTCACCTGTAGCATGCTCATTTCAGCTTGAAACAGCTCTTCTACCTAACTACTCACCTCCACATCCTGATATCTTAGAGAGGATTGTTGAGTTATCAAGGATAATTCAAGAGGCACCCCCATATCAGCTCCATTTACCATTGTACACTACGTGGAACATTAGAAGATCTCCATAAATCTGTAGTGGGTGGTGAATGAACACACGAATTTTACATAACTATCCAGTCAAGGGACTTAGCTTCTGCAAAGAATTTGATCATGCCTGAAATCATTGGGTCCCTGGAGGCAACCATTGCTGTTAATTCCTGACAGAAATAGATATAAGATGTAGTTTAGCCTATGGGACATCAAGAGAGTATCAATTGCAGTGATGTCACCAGTTTGCCTTCAGGCCTACAAGGAGACTCCTACATCATGCCTGAGTTGATCCTTTTATCAGCCTCCGTTCAGTCCACAAGACCAGAGATCAGTATGAGCTGCTTGCTTAGAGAGATTGTCCTGGTAAAGAAAGCAGGAAGATGGAATTCTAGCAGCAAGGGAAAAAGCAGAGCAGTGTACATTACCCATGAAGGCTAGAGATGCAGAACAACTCCATGAAAACCTATTAACTCCAATCTGGAAAACAGACATCTTTAAGACCAGGCCATTCTTTGATAAATGGGAAGGGCTCCTGTAGGTAGGTAGTGATCAACTTTTCCTGAAAGATCCTGTAGCACATTTTGCTTAAAACTACAGCTGGTTTGTAATTTTGGCCTCAAACAGTAATTACAGCTGCCAGGACTCCTCGGGGAGATAATTACGGGAAGGATTCAGCACATTCATTTTATCTACACACTTAACCATCAATTAAATCATTACCATCTAATCCTGGTCCAGAGAGTAGGGATGTTCTGTGAATATATAATTTTGAAGTTTGTTTTCAAATGGTTTTAAATGAAAAATTGCCCAATTTCCATGGCCAATGGAGGTCCACGTGTGTGTGTGGAAGCCTGGGAAGCTATGGCTAGGAATGCCTCCTGCTGTGTGGTTACTGCCTCCCTCTGTGGAGGCCTCTGCCCACATCAAGAACCAAGCAGGAATGGACTGGCAAGGTGGAAGGCTGAATTTTGCCTTTGATCTCTCTTGGAGTTCAGGATTTCCCAAAGCAGGAAACTGAGTACTAGGATTTAGTGATCTGCGGCTGGGACTAGATGGGGAGTTTGTTCAACAAAGAAGTTTCCAGGAAGGTCCTCCTCTGCTGGGATTCTGTGAGAGCCCTGAGCCACTGACTAAAAGTCAGAGATGGGATCTTTGCATATTATGAGCCCACATGTAGTATTCACATTTAAAGGCACAACTTCCCCTGTCAGACCATTAAGTTCCCTTCTTGCCACCACCACTTCTGAGTTGTGAGTCCTTGAGAATTTACAAATCTGTTTATGCCTCCTTCAATTTGTTTGGGGGAAGGGACCAATTCATACCCAGAAATGATGGGTAACGCCTAAAATTGTGCCCATGCTACCTCGATTGCATTAGTTGTCTTAGTTTCTGTCCTCTTTGAAACATGGTAATTCTGTTTTTTATTCAACTCTTTCACCACACAGTAAATATCCTACCTCATAGAGCTTTTATAAGATTAAATGAGAAAATGACTGTAATGCGTTTAGTACAGTGGCCACCTAATGGATGCCAGCTAAATTTTATTCATCAGTGTTATTTAATAGACAAATAGGTATGGGAGAAGAATGAGAAGCTAAGGGGGAATTGAAACATCCAAACATGTGTTTCCAGGAGGTGACATTGATCAAGATACATTATACTGATAAATGGATATGTTGAATTGAAACCCTTTTCTACACCTACTTGGGATAATTTTTAATTAAAAATAATTAATAATAATAATATGCTTCCAAGAGTGCTGGGGGGAGGGAGGAGAGGAGGAATGTGGAAATGTCAGCTGGTGCTGCCCTTGCTTTAGGCCTGTGGTCTAGTTTTGGGCGCTACAGCCACTACCCTCTAGTCTTTGTGTCTCTCAGAGGTGGCCCACCCAAGAGTGGCTGACTGTATTGTCACTCTGCACTCTCTTCTTCCTAGTCCTGCCCTCCCTTCACCCCTGCTTGGTGCCTCCCAGTTCCCACACAAGCCCATCATGTCTGCCTGCCACTTTCATGATCTTTGCTGTCTCTATGGACTTTCCTGGGCTGACACTTAGACTTAATTATGCCCTCATGTTTCTGCCCTAAATCATGCTTTGTTTTATCTACATTACCCCAAACATCTTTTGAAGAAAGAGGGCTGACTGATGATCTATAAGGATTTAACTGTTTCCCACCCTCAGGCCCCACCTAAATCATCTTTTTTATGTATTTTTTTAGTACTGGAGTTTGAAGTCAAGAATTTCTACTTACTAGGCAGGCCCTCTAACCCTTGAGCCACATCCCAGCCCTTTTTGATTTTGTCATGTGTGCGTGTGTGTGTGTGTGTGTGTGTGTGTGCACATGCGTGTGCCAGTGCTAGAAATGGAACTGAGGACCTCCTGCTCTCTACCAGCCGTCTTGCTCTTTCTTGCACTCTACTACTTGAGCTACATTTCCACTCCTGCATTTTATGATGGTTACTTGGAGATAGGAGTCTCCCTGACTTTTCTTGACTTCAAACCACCACCCTCCATGTTTTGGCCACCTGAGTGGCTAGGATTACAACAAATAAGCCACTGACACCCTGATTGTTATTTTCCAAATAGAGTCTTGCTTTTGGTCAGGGCTGGTTTACACCACTATCCTCCTATTTATACTTCCCATGTAGCTGGAATGAAGGAGCATACCACTGTGTCTGTGTCTATTTTTTATTGGTTGAGATAAGAGTTCTCAAACTTTTGGCTGGTGGCTGGCTTCAACTGTTGTCTATCAAAGTCATCCTACTGTGGCTGTAGATCAGTCTCTTAGGCTTGCAATAGCACCCGAAAAATGAAATAGCACCAGGAAATGGGCAGTGAGGACTTGATCCTTGAGAGAAGCTCAGAGGGAGGCCTGGGTGCACATTAACCCACCCAGCATGTCCATCCTGAAGCACAGGCCCTATTGCTTTGTCATAGACAGTGTAGCAGAATGGAAAGTATGGAGGTCTGCTAAGCAGCTTAGGTAACTCTGGCTGAGGGACCGTCAACATTTCCCTGTGCTCTGGAACTGTGTGGCTCATCCATGAGCATTCTCCCACCGTGTATCAGAGCCCCTCTGAACAGGAAGCAGAGGCTTCCAGATCTCCTGTGCCAGTGAAAATATCAGGATGCTGCCTACCACTTCATGACTCACCTTGACACCTCCAACCTTTTTCTTCGCTGCCTCTCCCTGCCTTCCTCCAACTGGTTAGAACCCAAATCTCTCAGTATGTACACAGAGCCCTTCATAACCCCTTCACTTCCTGTCTGGAGATATAGCCTATCACTTGCTTTTAACCTGCAATCATACCAGCCAGACTACTTTTATTCCTTTGCTTAGGAGATCTTCTGAGAGCTACTTTGTAAACTTTAATGTTCTGGTTTTGATATAGTTTAAATGTGTCCCCCCAAGGGTCTTTAGATTATTGGGGACACAGCCTCAGAAGCCTCAGAAGTGTGACACACTTGGTCACACATGTTTTCCGACCATTTATGATACAGCCAAGATGGCTTCTCACCAGAACCCAGCTTGTGCCAACCCCATAATCTTGCACCTCCAAACCTGTGAGCTAGATAAACAGCCTCTCTTTCTAAAATCAGCTTGCCTTAAGTGTTATAATGGAAACCAGGCTAATACAACACCCAAGTATAATGACCTCTGAGCATTCAGATCTTTCTAACTACTCCTGTAAAGTAATTTTGTATGTGTCTTTTTGAACAAATTATGCAATCAGGAGACAGGAGTACATCTCATGCATTCCTGAATACTTAGACCCTTCTATTGCAACAGTAGGTGCTCTATTGACTGATTGAGAAATGAAGGGTTGGCCAGCCCAGCTTCCCTAATGCTTGGCATAAGGTGTGCCAACCTCTTTTCTATCTTGCAGATGTGGGCCCTTCGCTGGCCATTACTGTATGCTTTCAGAAGGTTGCATGTTTAAACTTGTACATTCAGAAAAGCTGGATGGAAGAATCTGGCAATGCTCTATGCTTTGCCTCTCAGCATGGAATCGCTCCCTCTGGAGGGGCTTTAGGCAAAGTCTTCATAAATATCCCATAAGGAGACAAATACTGCTGGACATTGGAGATCCTCCTAAAGCTGTGGGCTTCCCACTTAGCACATAATGACTTTGTGAAGCTGAAAAGGTGAGAAACGTGGATAAAGCAGGGAAGGAGGTCAGAAAGTGGGGAAGCCTTGACCTCCAGAAGGTTTCAGAGCCATGTGCTGCTATGGCAGACCAATGCTGAAGGCAGCCTATCCTAAAAAGGGGGCCAAATCAGTTACAGGACCTGACTCGATGCCAGGGAAGCACCAGTGCCTTTAGTAGCTCCAGCAAGTTGTGCAGTGTGTGTATAGATTCTACAGGTGGACTTTTATCTTCTCTGCTCAGAGCTCCACATCCCTGCTGCATCCTTCCACAAGGTGGAAGAACAGGGGAATAGCCCACACCTCCTGCTTTGAAGAAGAAAATGTCAGCCAAAGGGGCACAGACTTCAGTAAAGCCATGGGCTTGCTTTATGAGTTCATGCTGCAATGATTCCACTTGAACTCTACCCAAAATGGCAGCTCTACCCACTGTGTCTCTAGCATTGTGCCTCACATGTTTCTGCTCTTAGACTTAACTGAAATAGTTGGATAAAGTGGCGAAACCTCCTCGGCTCCAGGATACAAAGAAATTTCTCCAAATAAGTCACCTCAGGGCCTCAGACGTAATTCTTCAGCAAGCACAATGAGCTAGAGGCCAAGTCTGTCCAGCTATCTCAGACAGCCAACCTACATACCTAATGCGTTGGCACACAGAATGGTATTCACTAGGTAACACAGTGGCTGGACTTGGGATAGAAAGAAAATCCAGGGGTAACAGGCCTTGGTATTGTATATACATTTATTTGAATTTGAGAAGGGAAGGAAACAACAGAATGGTGAGACAAAGGACAAGATAGGAACCAAAGCAACAACAATATATACAAGACAATATGTGGAAATGAACTGTACAACTTGGGGGAGGGGGGGCGCTGAAGGAGGAGGTAGGGAAAGTAGGAGAAAAATCAGGTAAGGGGTAACAAGTTTGACAAGAAATATACTTATTACCTTACTTATGTAACTGTAACCCCTCTGTACATCACCTTGACAATAATTTTTTTTTTTCAAAAGGAAAAAAAGAAAGACAATCCAGGGACTTTGGGCTCCATGGAATGGAGGTGGTAGCCAAGGGGATATTGATAGTAGCAGGGGAGAGAAGTTGAAGGTTGACTTGGGAGGGTCATAAGAAGGTAGAGATGCAAAGGCATTGAGGAAAACAACACAACCTGCTCCACAGTGTGAGGGATTAAATGGCCTTCTGGAAGGGCTTCAAAGAGAATTGTGACTTGAAGGAAGCCAGGATTGGGTAGGGGGTGGTCAGATGGTACAGGAGACCTGGCTGGTGCCTAAAGAAGACACTGGTTCTAAGAAGCAGAGATACAGAGCAGCATGTGGGTGGAAGGAGAGATCAGAGACAAAGTGATGGGCTTTTAGACTAAGGATCCCTCCACTCCAACGCTTCTGTCTTGTACTTATCAAACAGATTCAGACCGGATGCAGATGTGCTCTCTTGGGAAAGGCTCCCTACCTTCCCCACTTTATCACTGAGATGAAAGCTCACAATGTAGAGAGGTTCCAATTGTGATCTCCTTGCCTTTCACTACCTTTTCCTTGGAAAAGTCTTGACTGTTCCTATACATCTCAGCAAACCTTACAACCCCACATCTCAGCTGCTTGGCAGCTTAGAAGAAAACACATCTGTATCAGTCAGAGCTCTCAACCTACAGTCAGTCTAGGAACCACACAGCTCTGCTGATTCTAAAACATTCTTCCCTTTGGTGCTATTGTTATTCAGCTCAGTGAATGCTGGGAAGCCAGACAACGCCTAAGAATTTTCAGGAAAATTCTTTTGCTTTTATCCTGCTGGCACCAATTCACTAATCCCTTGTGACTTTCTATTCCCAATGATTCATGGTGTAAGTTATTTTGCTAATTTACTTTCAGTTGTTTTGCTTTTGTCATTTCTTTCCCCACCCCCACCTAATCATCTACTTCACTAGAACTATAATTTCCAAGCCCTGTATCTTTATGCATGAAAAAGTATGCAGTGAAATCAATAACTAAAAGCCTACTGCCTTTAAAACCCTAAAATTTAATGCAATATTATCCCCTCCCCTATTTTAGTAGCATGTTATGCTCTGTAGTTATTTTCCACAAATATTTTTAATGTTGTATTCTGATAAGACTCAATCTTTGTAGTTGCAAAGATTTGATTCCTCTAAAGCAAAACATGATTTTCCTAAGGTATATTAGTAAGAAAAGCCCTGGAGTGGAAATATGTCATTTTGCTTCTGCAGTATTCTTTCTGTCCTCTTTTGTTAAAAGGAAAATCCCATTTGACTTGAGAACTTTGTCCACTCCTGTCTGCCTATGTGGTTTGGTGAAAGTAAGCATACTCTCAGCTCCCGAAGTGGCTTTCTATTCCCATAGGCTTCTATCCAATCTAGTGCACACATTCAGGGTAAACACATGACCCAGTTTAGGTCCAAGAGTTTTGTTGGAATGATCAGGACAGAGTCATACCCTTTCACTGCAATTGGAGCTGGGAAGATGCAATAACATGAAGTTGCCAGCTGGTATTTTGAGAGCAGAATAGTAGAATCCAATCCCAGAATGGGAACAAACAGAAAAGAGGGAAGAGATAAAGAAAGCAATGAATCCTTTCGCAGCTTCTGCATCCAGCTGTGACTAAAGATGTCTCTTGACAGGGAGTGTAGATCCCATGAGTAAAACATTTTCACAAACCTGCGGGTCAAAAGGAGAAAAGATAGCTCAAAATTGTTATACATATACAAAAGCAGAGGGAAACACATGGACCTTAATTTTAAACTGTGAGTGAGCAAGGAAGAATCACTAAATAAAAAGAAATAACTGACAGCATTCCAGATTTAAAACACACATTTTCTGGAACCAAAACAACTATGGTGAGAAATCATAAGCCTCCTGTTACCAGCCAGTTTGGGTTTTTTTTAGACCTTTCCTCCTGATCCTTTGTTAACCTAGAATATCTTTCTTTTACTCTCTCACTCTATAAATTCTATATACTCCTCAAGATTTGCTTGATACCGCTCTCTCTAGTAGGTATCTGATGAACCATACCCCGTTTAGAACAAAGCCCTCCAATAATACTTTTTCATTCACATTGATCAGTTACCAGCTCAGGTTTTTGTTTCGTAACTAGATGCATCTGTCTTTCCTCTTCACTGTGAACCTCAGGGGTCAGGGATAATATCTCCTCATCATGGTAAGTCTGACAGTATGCACTGAACCTGTGTACTTGATGCAGCCTGTGTAGTTGATTTAGCCTCCCTCACGGCCTTAACTAAAGAGGTGGATTATTTGATTGTTCCTTTATGTTGGATGGAAAAGTTTCTAGTACAGGGTAGTGGACACACAGAAAGAAGCTGGTTAGTGTGAGAGTGCTCAAGGGAGGATTAAGACAAACCAGTCTGCACAAAGATCCTCCCAGTGGATGATGCACCCAGAAGAGAGAGACAAAGACACTCACAGATACATCGGCCTCTCCTGTGGCAAACAGCAGCTAGAGAAGCTTGAGGTTTTGCCTTGTGCTTTCCTTAAGTGGTAATGATGTTATCCTGCAGTCAGGTTCACGGGTGACCAGATTGAATATGCACTGAAGTTTAGAGTAAGTTGGGGAACAGGAGGCAGATGTGTGACTTCATTCATGATTGCCTCAATAGTTACTTGTATGCCTCTGTTGTGTTCTCAGAGCTCCTTGGGTCCTTTTTTAGGGATTGTTTTGGAATCAGCTAAGTAGAGCATTCAAGTACAAAAGCCAACAGCCTTTTTCCTCCATCTTCACTCACCAGTGCTTCCATGGAGCCGGAGCCAGAGCCAGTGCGGCCCCTCCATTGAAAGATGACTGCTTCAGCTCTCCCTTTGTGTTCAGATAGCTCTGATTTTCTTCATCTCTTCTGTGCTCTTCAATCCAATCTCCACAGTATTTCCAGGGTCTTAGTCCTAAAACACAAATGCAACCTTACTGAAAATCTTTCAGTAACTGCCTTTGTCCTGGACAAGATCAAGGATGAGCCTTTCTTGATTGTCAGGACCTTCCTTTACATCTTCCTAACACTTTATATTGAGGGCATGCCTAATAGCATTTTGCCCACACAATACTTATCATTCACCAGCATGCCCTGTTCCTGCAATCACATTTATGTGTGTGTGTGTGTGTGTGTGTGTGTGTATGCACTGGTAGTGGAGTTTTAAACTCAGAGCCCGGGCACTGTCCCTGAGATATTTTTGCTCCAGGCTAGCACTGTATAGCATGAACCACAGCTCTCCTTCCAGCTTTTTTGCTGGTTAATTGGACGCGAGAGTATCACAAATGTTCCTGCTTGGGCTGGCTTTGAATTGTGATTCTCAGATCTCCACCTACTTCAGTAGCTAGGATTATGAATGAGAGCCACCAGCACCTGTTTCTGACTTCTCATGCCGTCCTTTTTAACCTTCTTTGTCTGGCTCATCTTTTAAGCATCTGATCAGTTGTCATCTTTAGGAAGCATTCTGACAATCCTCTAATGTGGGCTAAATGTGTCTTGTCTGTGCTGTCTTTCCTTAGCATCCTGTACCCACCCCTAGCATAGCATTTGATGCTACTTGATGTTATCCATGTTCATGTCATTCCCAGAACATCCAGCTGCTGCTTGGGGGTGGAGACTATTATCCATCATTGTATAACCAGTACCTGGCAAAATGCCTGGCACAAAGTCAGCATTGAATAAATTCTTGTTGGATAGAATTCCAATTCCTCTGTCTTATCATTTGTAAAATGATTACTGATTTCCTAGATAGACTCTGCATGTCGATTTTTCAAATTTGCAAGTATAGTGTGGTTCTATATATAAAAGTAACTAAGTACTAGCTTTGAAAATCAAAGACATTCCATTTACTTAAGGACTAAGTCCTCCCTTCTTCATGGCACCCCCCACCCACCCCAAGCCCTAGGAATGCCCACAGCAATTAAGACAGTGGCATCAAGGTTCTGGTCATCAACTCTGATGAGATTTAAAGCAACACAAATACAGAACAAGTTATTCACACCTATATAAAAGATGTATTTTACTTTGAAAGGTAGGTTGGGAGACAATTTAGACAACAGAATTCCTGCATGTTTGGAATCACTGGCATGCTGCCATGCAGCAGTCTTCCAAGACACCTCTTTGTGTATTACTTGCTGTATTGAACATTCTGTCCAAGAAGGATCAATCAGACTTCCTTTAAAATCAATGACTTTACAGAGGGAAATTCTAGATTTCAAGCATTTATTTATTTGTCCAAATATTGATTCAATACCTACTGTGGGTACTGATGATGCATTTGTGAAAGAAATGTAGATAAAAAACTCCTTTCTGTAGTGGAACAAACAGAAAATAAATATTGTAAATGAGCATATTATGTAATGTTAAGTACTGGTAAATAAGTGGATCAGAAGTAGTTCCTGATTTTTGTTTATGTAATAAAGAGAAGTCAAACCATTGAGCAAACAGAGAAGGAAATAAAGAGCAAACTTACGGCCATGTGAATTTCCAGCCTTATGGAATCGCATACAAGGAATACAAAGGGTAGCAATATGAGCAATGCAGAGGGTAAGAGAGAGAGAGAGAAATCTAAGGTGAGATCAGCAAGGTACTGGATAGGCAGAGCTCAGGCTGTAAAGAATATGGTAGATCAGTGTAAGTACTATGGCTGATTCTTTGAGATAAACAACAAGGTAGTTCAGAACTTTCAAGAGAGGTATGAAGCTAGGCATAGTAGCTTACACTTATGATTTAATTACTTGGGATAGAGGTTGTGGGATAATGATTTGAGACAAGCCCTGCCAGGAAGAAGTTCATGGGACTCCATCTCAACTAATAGCATGTGTCAGTTATTCCAACATGTGTGGTAGAGAGTTAGGAGAGAAGGACAGTAGCTTGGCACAGTAATTGCAGCCCAAGTTAGCTAAGGCAAAAATTGAGACCCTATCTCGAAAATAACGATGCAGAAGGGAGTTCAAGCTGGAGCCTAAGTGGTAGAACAACTGTAGCAAGCACAGGCCCTGAGTTTAATCCTTAGTATTGCCTCTACCCCTGCAAAGAAGAAACAGAAAGAGAGAGAAAGGTATGACATGTTCTAAATTTGTAAATGATCCCTCTGTTGCCATGTTGAGAAAAGACCATAGCCAGCCATGTTGGTATATGCCTATAATCCCAGCACTGTGGAAATGAGAAGGACTACGATATGAATTCAAAGTCATTATGAGTCATATAACAAGACCCTGTGTCAAAGAAAACATTCCAAAAGATAAAAAGAAATGAAAATAGAAAAGAAGAAGCAGGGCTGGATACCAGTGGCTCACACCTGAACTAGCTACTCAGGAGGCTGAGATCTGAGACTATAGTTTGAAGTCAGCCCAGGCAGGAAAGCCCATGAAACTCTTGTCTCCAATTAATCACAGAAAAAGCCAGAAGTGTCCCTGTGGCTTAAGTGGTAGAGTGCTAGCCTTGAGCAAAATAAGCTCAGTGTTAGCGGCCAAGCTCAGAGTTCAAGCCCCAGGACTGGCGGCGGCTGCGGCAGCAGCAGCAGCAGCAGCAGCAGCAGAAGAAGAAGGAGAAGAAGGAGAAGAAGGAGAAGAAGAAGAAGAAGAAAGAAGAAGAAAGAAGAAGAAGAAGAAGAAGAAGAAGAAGAAGAAGAAGAAGAAGAAGAAGAAGAAGAAGAAGAAGAAGAAGAAGAAGAAGAAGAAGAAGAAGAAGAAGAAGAAGAAGAAGAAAGAAGAAGAAGAAGAAGAAGAAGAAGAAGAAGAAGAAGAAGAGGAAGGAGGAAGAAAAGAGGGGGGAGGGGAAAGAGATTGCATAGCAGCAGGAGTGGAAGCAGGAATATCCATCACAAGGTTTACTGCTGTAATCCAGATGGAAATGGTAGGAGTTTGAACCAAGTAGAAACAGGGAAAATAGTGAGCAATGATTATAATTGGGATGTATTTTGAATGGAGACCCAATGGAATTTTCTGGTATAAGAGAAAAAAGTGAGCTGGGTACCAGTGGCTCATGTCTGTAATCTTAGCTACTCAGGGCCAAGATCTGAGGATCATGGTTCAAAGCCAGCCCAGGCAGGAAAGTCCATGATTCTCTTATCTCCAATTAACCACCAGAAAACCAGAGCTGTGGCTCAAAGTGGTAGAGTGCTGGTCTTGAGCTGAAGAGCTCAAGGACAGCTCCCAAGCCCAGAGTAAGCCCGTGACAAAAAAAAAAAAAAAGAGAGAGAAAAGTGAAGGATGATTTTCAGATATGAGGTCAAGCAGTTCAAAGAATTAAGTTACCAGAAATGAGCTGAGGAAGACTACAGAGAGAGCAACCATAAAATGGACTGGCTAAATTTAAAGCATCTCTTGGCTATCCAGAAGGAAATATTAAATAGCCCATAGAGGAATCAGAAAAAGGTCATGCTAATTGTAAAGATCCAGAATTTGTAAATGGAAAGAGAACCAAAGACCAAGAACTGATACATTCTGACACTTAAAAATAGGAGAGTAGGGAAGAAACGAACCAATGCTAAGAAAGAAAAGCCATTAATATAGTAAGAAAACCAAGACGGTGTGATATCTCAGAAAGCAAAGAAATAAGCTGTTTTATATGGCAATGGCCACATGTGTCAAACACAATATAAATAGGTAAGGATTGAGAGCTGACATTGGGTTTGTCACTATGCTGAGCATCTGTGACCATGGGGTATTAGATTGGGTAGTGTCTCCCCAAATTTATGTTCATCCAGCACATCAGGATGTGATCTCTTTGGGAAATAAGATCTTTGTAGTTAACATGATATCGTGCTAGATTAGGACAGGTCCTAAGTCCAGTGACAAATGTCCTGATAAAATGCCTTATGGGTGGGAGTGTGGTTTAGTGGTAGAGTGTTTGCCTAGCATGCATGAAGCCCTGGGTTCAATTCCTTAGTACCACATAAACAGAAAAAGAGCTGAAAGTGGTGCTGTGATTGAAGTGGTAGAGTGCTAACCTGGAGCAAAAGAAGCTCAGGGACAGCACCCAGGCCCTGAGTTCAAGTCCCAGGACTGGCCAAAAAAAAAAAAAGGCCATATGAAGACACATAAGGATACTTGGGAGAAAGTCCCATGATGAGGAGTGAAGGAATATGCTTCCTCAAGCCAGCTTTTAGAAACTAGGAAAGGCATGGAAGAATTTTTCTTTAGAGCTTTCAGAGGGACAATGGCCCTGACATGGTCCCAATTTCAGATTTCTTGTCCCCCAACAAGAAATAAAGTGAAAAAGAGAATAAAGTTCTGTTGTCTAGTTGGTGGTAATTTGCGACTGCAGGCCTACAAAACACTGGGTAAAACTATCACTTAGCAGAACCATGCCTCAATTTCCCTTATCTGTAAAAGGAGGATAACAGAAACTTGTGAACAATAACATAATAGAGTGGTGCATACCAGATGTTATACAGTATTAACTACAATAATGCTTATAGACTTAATCATTTTGCTTTTATAATAAAACACTCATTTTACCTTGTTCTTTGTTTCTCAACTCATTAATATAACAGATTAAATTCCCTAAACTTTTAAACAGCAATTTCTTACTTAATCCAATTCCCATAAACATTTTTAGATAAAGAAAAACTTTATAAATACAGCCAATAAAATTCTCCAAAATATTTAGGCACTGTAATTAATTGATTGGCTAAATTCCTTGAATGTTGCAAACTAATATCACAAATGTAGAAATGTGATTATATTAAATACTTCAAACTCCATCATATTGTATCATTCTAATGCCTAGTATGTTCAAACATAGTAGGTATTTAAATTATTCTCAAGTACTTAGCTCTAATAATACCAAAAATTAAAACATTGCCTTTAAGTTAAATTGTCATAGACTTTTCAAAAGCTTAAAAATCAATTTTATGAGAAACTTCTCTGAAGAAATAAGACTGGCCAATAGACACATGAAGAAATGCTCAACATCCCTAGCCATAAAAGAAATGCAAATCAAAACAACATTGAGATACCACCTCACCTCAGTTAGAATGGCTATAATCAAGAACTCTAATAACAACAGATGCTGGAGGGGATGTGGACAGAAGGGAACCTTACTGCATTGTTGGTGGGAGTGTAAACTTGTTCAACCACTTTGGAAAGTAGTATGGAGGTTCCTCAAGAGTCCACATAGAGCTTCCCTATGACCCAGCAATCCCACTTTTGGGCATTTACCCAAATGTTCACAAACAAGACCACACTAAAGCTACCAGCACAACTATATTTATTGCAGCACTATTTACTATAGCTAAGATATGGAACCAACCCCGATGCCCCTCAGTAGATGAATGAATGTAGCATATATACACAGGGAATTCTATGCCTCCATCAGAAAGAATGACATTGCCCCATTTGTTAGGCAATGGAAAGACTTGGAAAAACTTGTATTAAGTGAAGTAAGCCAGGCCCAAAGAAACATAGGTCCCATGGTTTCCCTTATTTGCAATAACTAATATATGTCTGAGACAAGCAGAAATGGTCAGATAAGTTGATGTTAGGCGAAATGAACCCCACGATAAGGACACAAATGTTTTTTTCTTTCTTGCTATTGTTTCTAACATATTTATAAGATGATTTTTGTTGCTTTGTATGTCCCTCCTCCACAGTATAACCCCTGCTTTCACTGTATTTGATGTTGGTATAATTTGTGGAGGGAAGGGAAAAAACAAATTGTTTAAATAGGGATACAGGTGGACACATTGTAGCAATGAGATGTTCAAGATGTTATGTTGAAAAATGAACTTTACAACTTTGATGGGGGGGGGGGGAGAAGGAGAAGGGGGAAGAGATAGGAAGGGGAAACAAAGGAGGAGGCAACAATGCTTAATAAGAAATGCACTCATTGCCTTGTCCATGTAATTGCAACCCCTCTGTACAGTATTTTCACAATAAAATAATCAGTTTTATAAATTTAGTATAATAAATTTTCCTAATCATTTAAACATTAAATCTAAATTTAACTAGTTATGTTCTCCCTAATATATCTACTAAAATCATGAATTCAGTGCATCATAAATGTTATTAAACATTTAGCTTAGAAACAAAAAAGTCTATAATCTCAGTTACTCAGGAGGCTGAGACAAAAATCACTAATTCAAACCCAGACTGTTCACATAGCAAAACCTGCGCTCCCCCCACCAAAAAATAAACTAAGTAGAATAAGGATCTGAAAGTCTGTTTTACACCTGAATAAATGTAATTTTCACAAAAGTATCATCATTCTATCCTTTGTAAATCTTCCTTATTGTATCTTTCTGGTGTTGCAAAAATGGCTCTTCTAAGTAATAGGAACAGAACTATTAGTTCAGATCATCATCAACAGCAGTGGAAAGCACACGGAATAAGGCATGGATTGCTTACCAGGAGTATTTTACCAGAGCTAGGAATTTACAAGGCAAGTCTCTTCAGGTTGGCATCTGCTTGCTTTACTGTCACTGGAAGAAAACTTCAGGCATGTTAAATAGAATTTAATCTCACAATCCAGAGCATCAATGTCCCTATTCAACTTCCATCCTTTTCCAGATTTTTTTAATCAAATGTTTTCCTTCTTATTTCCCAATTTTGGTAGATAGAATTACACACACACACACACACACACACACACACACACACACACACACACACACACACACACATTAGAATCAGAGCTTCCTCTGTTTTACTTCTTTCTCATCCTTTTGGATTTTGTGGTCATCCATTAACTACTTTGACCTCTTCTTCAAAAGTAAAGTATACATTGTTCATCTTTGTATTTTTTAATGTGTATCACAGATGCCTAGTGCCTAATAAATGAATGCATCCATGAATAAAGGTAATAAGCATAAGTTTGGAGTGGCAAAATCCAAATATCTTCCACTTGGTTCATCGGGTAGATCCATTTGTACTTTCTACTGATTCCCCAGCTTGCCCCTTCATCTGGAAAAAGCATATAACAAAGCACATATCACAGATGTACCACCTTTCCCCTCAAAACCTACTTGACAGTAGATCTTAAGACACTTTCCTGTGAAGTCTCAACTATTCAGAACTCTTTCCTACACTGAAACTCCTTTGTAGAAAGGTACTACATTGGAGTTGGCATGGAAAACACAAGTAATTGCCATTGCAAGCTTGCTACTCAAGAGCATACATTTGGATCCATAAAAGCATGGTGCAGATTCTGCCTCTGCCATTTACTGCTTTTATTATTTGGCCTTTGTCAGACTTAATTACCTCATCTGTAAAAAATGTACGTGTAATATTCACAGCAGAAGGTGGAGGTAAGTGCTCAGTAAATAGTTGTTATTTCTATGCTGCTGTCTAAAGCACCTGACTGGTAGTGTAGTTATATTCACACTGCTTTATTTCTTTGATATACTGATTCTTACTTAAAGGTAGTAAAAAAAAGAAAAAAATGCCCTCTCTGGAAAAAAACAAATATCATGTCATTTGTAGGGAAATAGATGGACCTAAAGAAACTCATATTGAATGAGGTAAGCCAGGCTCAGAGAGACAAAGGCTACATATTTTCTCTCATAGGTAGAAGTTAGACCAAAAATATAAATGTATTTGAACACACATACGCGTCCATATACATATATACAGGATCAAACTGACAAAGGGAGGATGTACACAGGAGTGAGAGTCCATGGTGAACCCCCTATGAACAATTATCAGGTAGTTCAGAAACATGAATGTCAGAAAGCTGAAACTTGTCTTGACTGACAGACGTAGGAACTAAAATTTGGAGGAACAGGTAGATGGAAAGAGGAGAGCTGGATGAATACAGCCATCATACTCAATGCACGTGTGTATGCATAGCCATTTAATCCATCTATATAAATATATATCTGAGAACTGAATTAGGAAACGAGGTGATGGGTAGGGTAGTATGATAGATGCTGGGGGGAGAATGAGGGAAGGGATGACTCTGATCAAGACTCACTGTACACACAAATTAACATATTAGCATACTAAATTAACATAATTAACATAGTAAACTAACAACTTCTTTGAAGAAAACAAAGCCATTGTTTTAAGAATTTTCCTCTTTGGAAAAAGGGACAAGTGAATCTACGTGGGCACAGTGTTCTCTTTGTCCACATACGTATTTGTAAAGCTACACTAAGAAATCAATAGTTAACAAGATCCTTAGAATTTGGTGTTTCAACTAAAATATTTTAAGTAGAAGCATGACAGTATTAAGTACGTATGTGATTGGCTCATATAATAAGAATCACTTCAATTGACAAGCTTCTTATTTCAAAGCCTCAAGATACTTCCTGTAATCAAAATCCATTTTCAAATCCACAGTGAGATTTTATCTAATATTCCACTCAGTCTTCTCGTGTTCTTAATTTGGGGTCAGTTTCTTTGACCTGTCTCACATCAGCTGTCATTTTTGCGAGTGAAATGTCACTGCACATTATAGTTTTTATTGGGACAGCTCTCATCTTTGGTTTCAATTCAATTTAGTTCAAATCAAATTCTTATGTCTCAGGACAATTGAATTCACTTTAAAAATCCTCTCATTTCAGAGAGGATAGTCATCACCACTTCCTGTCGATGCTGCTAACGTTCCTGGTACCTTCCAAAGCTACAGTGCTGCCTGGGAAGCTACTGAGTCTGATAAGTGGTGTACTAGGACACTATGTTGTGCTCTGCACATTGAAATGGGCCTGTGTTATAACTGGAGCCAGCAAGGCCAATGTGCTTATACCACCATTGCTTTTGTTGGCATTTATACCATAGACTATTGACCCATCCACCACCACATCCATCTGGGTCGATGCTGCTATGAACTACAGAAAAATCTTTTCTCACACCTTGTTCTATGAAAATCTCGGATGAGAAATAACCAATTGGGTGATATAAGTTAGAAAGATGTTGTAGTATGTTTGCTTTGTTTTGTTTGATTGTGTTTTTCAGTCTTTTTCATCCCCAAAGATAAGACAGACAGAGATTAGTTAAACCAACTATTCCATACTCAAAATTGCCCTTCTTCTGAGACAACTGAACTAGGTTCTTCAGATTTGTCTTGACTGTATGACTTTCCCTGGAATACATTCGTTTCTAAGAAGCTTCCTTTGTAAGACCACTGGTAGAGATGATCGGCCACACCATTAGTTCTATCAAAACTCCCTTCTTCTCTCATCTTGTGGCTTCAGTCCCTGTCTAAACATTCTGGAGCCTCAATGGCATTTTCCAGAGGAATAAAACAGGATCAAGTACCCACATGGGTGTAGGCCTAGAAAACTCTCCCAGATAAAGAGCTTCACTTGAAAGGGACAAACCAGCAGGCCACTGTATAGCATGCCCAGGAGTTGTGCTTGATTGCTTGATTCTGGTAATTGTACACTCAAAGAAATCCATCAAATGAGCAAATCCAGATAGAAAGGTCAGATGGGAGCTGTGCTATGACTTACCCACTGCCAACACGATCTCCACTAGTGGTACTGTTGGCTATGAAGACTGGTAAACACTTGGTTGAGGTCATAGCCTAGCCTCCTGAGGAGACTCCAGACCATAACAAACCAGGTACAGAAATGGCCCCTAAGGCTGGGCACTTGGACAGAGCCATACCCAAAGCAGTTAGAATCATTTAAAGGCAAAGTGAGACAAAAGTCATAACAAAATAATGACATTGCACATAGAACTGGGAGTGTGGGTAAAATCATTACCCATACAGACTACGAACCAGGGTAATCCAGAGAAACTAAGAAACTAGAAATCATTCATTGGGTACAACACTGACTACAGGCTGCTCTCATGGTCTAGGGTTCCTTAAAGGTAGCTTATTTAGCTAGGGTTAGAATGTGTAGCCAAGAAGTGAATGACAAGGCATATAAAACAGTTTTAAAGGCATCAGATGTGTAGCATAGGCCTACAGCATACATTTGATGCAGTTGCTCAAGCTTGGACTTTGAAATTAGAAGTCTTGGATTTAATCTCCGCTCTGACAGTAATAATGAGATTTAGTGCAAATCAATCTCTCTACAGCTCTATATGTTACAAATAAAGAAGCTCATGGGGTTCTTTTAAGAATTTGTAGAAAGCCCACGGACTGGGAGAAGATCTTTACTAGCCATACAACGGACAAGGGTCTCATATCTAAAATATACTTGGAACTCAAAAAATTAAACCACCCAACAACAAATCCTCAAAGAAACAACTGCCCAATAAGTAAGTGGGCGAAAGACTTAAAGAGAAGCTTCTCTGAAGAAGAAAGAAGGACGGCCAATAGACACATGAAGAAATGTTCAACATCCCTAGCCATAAAAGAAATGCAAATCAAAACAACATTGAGATATCACCTCACTCCAGTTAGAACAGCAAAAATCAAGAACTCTAACAACAACAGATGCTGGAGGGGATGTGGACAGAAAGGAACCTTACTTCATTGTTGGTGGGAATGTAAACTTGTTCAACCACTTTGGAAAGCAGTATGGAGGTTCCTCAAAAGACTCCACATAGAGCTCCCCAATGACCCAGCAATCCCACTTTTGGGCATTTACCCAAATGATCACAAACAAGGCCACACTAAAGCTACCAGCACAACTATGTTTATTGCAGCATTATTTACCATAGCTAAGACATGGAACCAACCCAGATGCCCCTCAGTAGATGAATGGATCAAGAAGATGTGGTATATATACACAATGGAATTCTATGCCTCCATCAGAAAGAATGACATTTCCCCATTTGTTAGGAAATGGAAAGGCTTGGAAAAAATTATATTAAGTGAAGTAAGCCAGGCCCAAAGAAACATAGGTCCCATGGTTTCCCTTATTTGCAATATCTAGTATAGGTATGAGTCAAGCGGAAAAAGTCAGATAATGTGATGTTAGGAAAACGAAACCTCAAATATGTATTTTAATGTTTTTGTTTCTTTCATGCATGTGTTTCTAACGCATTTATAAGATTATTTCTTTGTTGCTTTGTATGTCCCTCCCCCACAGTGTAACCCCCGCTTTCACTATATTTGATGTCAGTATAACATGTGGAGGAGATGGGGACAAACAAGTCGTTTAAGGATTCAGGCGGACCTGTTGCAACAATGAGAAGTACAAAATGTCATGTCAAAACCAGCTTTACAATGTCGGTGGGGGTGGGGGGGTATGATTGGGTGGGAGGGAGGGGGGAGGCTGGGAAGGGAGGTGAAGGGTAAACAAAGGAGGAGGCTGCAATGCTTGGTAAGAAATGTATGCATTATCCTGCCCATGTAATTGTAACCCCTCTGTACAGTATGTTCTCAAATAAAATAAAATAAAATTTAAAAAAAAAAAAAAAAAAAGAATTTGTAAAGTGCATATCCTAGTGCCCGGAACATAATGGTTACACATGAGAGAATGAGGCACATGGCCCATTTGGCTAATAGCAGCACAGACCACGTTCATCGATGGGGCAGAGTATGTTGGTAGCTCGCCTTCCCTGATAGGGAAGGACTCAAGTGCTAACAAATGGGGTCTGTAAAGCTAGGTTCCTGTTTGAGCAGGAAAATATGGGGCCAGAGCCTAATGTGGCAGTTGGACTCAAAACTAGAGCCCTTCACAGAGCACTCTAGAGACTATCTGATCTGGGAAATAGAATTTGATTAACAATGGGATTACAAATATACGTTTATCCTTCTCTGAAAAATTCAGAAATGAATATCTCTTTTCTCAGATGTGTGAATACTCATACATATACACATTCTTCAAGACCAAGGATCGTGGTCAGATGTGACTTTTCTTCAACAGTGTATGCTCTGGCATTGATCACTTTTATTATAGCTTCATGTGGGAGCTCAATCTCTGCAAAGTAGTCCCTATATTTCAATTGGAAAATGTGTGTTGCTCTCTTGTAGTTTATGTATAATTTTCTTTTTTTTAAATTGTGAAAATACTGTACAGAGGGGTTATAATTACATGAGCAAGATAATGAGTACATTTCTTATCAAGCATTGTAGCCTCCTCCTTTGTTTCCCCTTCCCATCCCATCTTCCCCCCCACCCCTCCCCACCCAACCTTCCTCCCCCACCTCCCTACCCAACCTTCCTCCCCTGCCTACCAAAGTTGTAAAGTTCGTTTTCAACATAACAACTTGTACATCTCATTGTTGCAATGGGTCCACCTGTATCCCTATTTAAACGATTTGTTTTTCCCCTTCCCCTCCACAAATTATACCAACATCAAATACAGTAAAAGCAGGGGTTATGCTGTGGGGGAGGGACATACAAAGCAACAAAGAAATAATCTTATAAATGTGTTAGAAACAATCATATGAAAGAAAAAAACATTTGAATACATATCTTAGGGTTCATTTCCCTAACATCAACTTATCTGACCTTTTCTGCTTGACTCAGACATATACTAGTTATTGCAATGGGACCTATGTTTCTTTGGGCCTGGCTTACTTCACTTAATAAAATTTTTTCCAAGTCTTTCCATTTCCTAACAAATGGGGCAGTCATTCTTTCTGATGGAGGCATAGAATTCCATTGTATGTGTGTATATATACCACATTTTCTTTACCCAAATGATCAAAAACAAGACCACACTAAAGCTATCAGCAAGACTACGTTTATTGCAGCCTTATTTACCATTGCTAAGATATGGAACCAACCCAGATGTCCCTCAGTAGATGAATGGATCAAGAAAATATATAATTTTCTTGTTATCACCATATCCATGAAAGTGATTGTGACTTTCTGTGAATATAGCATTAACCTTTAATCTGTACTGGGAAGTGCCTTGAGTTGAATTTCAGTTGAATGCTGGGCTGAGTGTGCAACACAACAGAGCCTGCTAGTCCAAGCCAGAGACTCCATTAGGCAAGTCCACTCTTCACAGCTGAGGAACAAGATATAGATATTGCACTATTGCACCACTTGCACCCCCACTTTCCAGCCCAATCATGCTTGCTAACACACCATTTCTAATATTACAGCCCACTAATCCATGATACCATGCCCTTCTTGCCTTTGTGATTTTGCATGAGATCTCTACTCTGCCAAAATGGCCTTTCCTCCTTCTCTACTCATGGGTTGCTCTTTGTCCTAAAGGGCACAGTTCAAGATTTACTCTTCAAAATCCTCCCAGAAGACCTCCTTAGTTCCTTTGAGGGCTCCTATAGCAGATATAATATCCATCTATCTATCTATATTTTTTTTAATTCCCTCTTCCCACCTGAGACATCTTTGAAGTCAAGGTAAGTATCTTACTCATGGTCTTCAAATTCTCATCATTCATCAGATTACAGTGTCCAGTACTTGTCTAGTATCCACTGAAAATGTATAATTGAGCACCGTGTCATTCTTTTTTGCTTCTCTTTACAGAAACGATGACTACGGATAAGAGGACTGCTTGTGCCAAGGACATAGTAGGACAACCATCTAACAAAGATAACTTTACCCATCTAAGCAACACCTGGACAACACCAGTGACCAAATACTCAGCTGTAACCACAGCAGTAACTGGCCCTCCTTCTAAATCGGGTTTGGTAAACCCTAATGGTCTAGCTACCTACTTCAGGTGGCCCAAGGTGATATACTGTAGTAGAAGATCATCTCTCATTGTCCAGAACCCAGATTGGTGTATGGAAGGAAGCAAGTTAACATTGAGAGAGTCCCCAGAGTATCAGGACTCTGGGTGATTAATGTGAGGCCCTTGGTAATGGAGACATAACACCTGCCTTGGCAGTGGTTACTCTGATATGAAGTTTCTTGTATAAATGCCCTGGAAGGACAGAATATTTTAAAATATATCCAGGTGCTAAATAGGCAGCAAATTTCAGTTCAAACTCCACTAGCATTGAGCTAATGACTGTCCTCAGAGGATAATTTCATCCTAAGAAATTATTTAACTTTACAGAGAATTGCCTCTCCACCTCTCTGCCCCCATCCCCCACCTAGAGAATACTAGGGCATGCTGGCCATTCCTCTGGAGAAAATCTAGTGCAAGGAGGGTTAGTTCACAACCAACTCACTGCCCCCTCCCATGCACACGGCAGAGTACCAGTTCACCGTGATCTTCTTTCCCACTAAAACCAGAGTCTTTGTCCTGAGATTCTAGAATATTATTATCTGGATAGCCAGCAGCCACTTCCTTTCAGCTGCTGGTGTTATTAGAATAAACTTCAATGTCATCCTTAGAGAGGTATATCTCTCAGTGGCATATGCATCCTGCAGTACCTTTTCCCCTCTTACACCCAGGGAACTATCTAGGAAACAGGTGTAGGATTGTGTGAGATGACACACTGAGAGATGAACACAGTGGTCTCCAAAGAGCAGAAGGCAAGCTTTGGGGCCAACTTGGCCTTCACGCCTTCTGGGGGTATTCCCATATACAACAGACCAGAGTTTAGATTTGGGCAGCCACAGAAAATGGTTCTCCTTTCCCTTCAGACCATTTCACTTTCATAGCATTGGGGAATGGAAATATCTGGAAGAGTGAAGGTCAAGGGCTCTCTCCCCTAGCAGCTCCTTCATCACTCAACTTCCTTCTTGCCAATCTACTGCCAGCTATATGCCTCATCCTTATTGCTTCTGCTCCAAAGAAATGAAACCAAAGGCCTCCGAACGCCCCGAGGGACCGAAGGCCTGCACCCAGTGTCCCTCGGTCTCTCATTAGAAGTGCAAGGCACTTCCCCCCTGCCCCATGCATCTGCCCCACTATTCCAAAATAACATTTCCCTTTCCTTCCATCTCTGCAGCAGAATTCAGTGTTGGGAAAAAAAAATCATTATCTTTATTTCTACATGGGACTCACTGGGTGGAAGTCAGATCATTGTGTGTTGTAAGAAAGGTCTCCTGCTACTGCTGCCTAGTTCAACCCCTACCATGATGTCAGACCTTAAAAGGGTGGAGGCCTTGGTTTGTGTGAGGCACTAATAGTTCACTCAAGCATTCCTGCGTTCCCCAGCTTACCCGATCCATCTCTCATCAATCATGCCAATCTCAGTTCTGCCTCTCTATCTGATGACATGAGAAAAATTCAAACTTTATTTGTCCCAGGCCCTCCCCCACCTATTCCTTCCCATTCAAACTTTCTCTACCACATCAGTGTTTAGAACCAAAGCAGGAAGGGTGAGTGCCAGCAGAATAGTGAGAGGAAATATTATCACTAGAAACAGGCAGATGAGCCCAGAAGAATGGTCCCAAAGAAGCCGGTCTGGCTCTAATAGATATTAGGCAGCCATTTCATTAAGCTTTGACATGTCCTTGGCTCTGAGAGCCTGGGTTGGAGACCCTGGGGCAGATGTGCCTATTGTTCCCACCTCAGGATCCTCCTGCCCAGAGCTAGCAGCCCTGGGATGGGTATGAGTATGCTACTGGCTCCTTGGTATGAAACAAAGGTAACTGTAGGAGTTATTAGGCAAACAGTACTGCCCAAGTGGCAGGCAGGTGGCTCTGTGTCTGGAAAGCTTTGCCTAGCCAGTGTAGCTGTGGTGAGGGGCTGCTTATACATTTGAATTCCTTCAGCCCATTTGCAACTCTGTCTCTGTCTCTTCCATTCTGTTTGGTTGCCCTTTAGTTTCCTAGTAAATGTTCCTTTTGAAAAATTCAAACTTTGTCTTGTCGAACTTGGGGTACAAAGAAGTGTTTTCTACTATGAAGGCGTTTTCAAATTTTCTAGCAATCATGGAATCCAATCATGACTCTATGAATCATGGCTATCAATAACCCTAATTTCATATGAAGAAAAGAAAGTCATGCTCACACATTAAAGACCAAATATAGAAATGGAAAATGGCTTGCTATTGTCATGTTACCTAGTGTCATGTTACCCAGTGTTCCAAATAGCTATTGCTACATAAGCACTAGTATTTGTTTCTTTTCTTATTTGTTTGCTAGAGTGTTACTATGTAGCCCACGCTAGCCTTGATCTCAAGATCTTCCTGCCTCGGCCTCCTGAGCACAACTGAATGGCCAGCTGTAGTGCTTTACATAGAAATTTGTCTCCCCTGATTATATGTTAACTGGGCTTAGGTGATTGCTCTCTGGTGGTCTCATGGTTACTGTCAGATAGCAATGGGGGCTGGTACCATCTGAATGACTGACAGGGCTGGATGTCATGTCTGGTTCTGTACTTGGGGTTACTGGAACAGTTGAAGAATGGTTGCACCTCTCTCACCACATGGTAAGTTTGGGCTTCCTTACAACATAGAAATCATGAGATAATCTGATTACAAAGCAGCTGGCTTCTCCAAGAAGTAGCATTGGACACAAGGCCCATAATCTTATAACTAACTTTTTAAGTAACACAGGGCCATGTCTACCACATACTGGGTTCAAAGCAGGTCATAGGGTTAGCCCCAATGAAAGGGGAGGAAATTATACAAGAATGAATACTAGAAAGCATGGCTCATCAGAACCATCTTTGGAGATACTGGGGATGAGAGGAGAGGTGAGGAGGTTACTGAGTGGAAGGAACTATCCCTTTAAAAGCACATGTAATAATATAGATGGAGAATGGGGGCTTTACAAGAGGGGGAAGGGCTATCAAGATACAGCTATGCTGAAGAAAAGCAACTTGTGGGACTGGGAAGGTGGCTCAGTGGTAGAGCGCCTGCCTTGCATGCCTGAGGCCCTGGGTTCGATTCCTCAGCACCACATAAGCAGAAAAAGCTGAAAGTGGCACTGTGGCTCAAGTGATAGAGCGCTAACCTTGAGCTGAAGAGCTGAGGGACAGCGCCCAGGCCCAGAGTTCAGGCCCCACGACCAGACCCCCCCCCCCAAAAAAAAATGTCTGAAAACTGTAGGTGGATCTTGAGAATTCTGCAGGTCAGTTACCTCACTGATCGCCATCTAGGGCTATCGAGAGTGCCTAGTGTTGTCACGCCCAGCCTCCAGTACCTCTGGTATCATTACTTACATTGAAGCCAGAGAAGATGGCTTACTTGTTGACCCCTTCAGGTCTCCCTTTCTCAGATTCCTGAGTTGGTGGCTGATATGGACTATAAATAGAGACTGAGGGGCCCAGTGAGATCCTACTAAGTCGCAGATCTTCTGTCTGAAAGGATCTCCACACTCTTTCTCCCCCTGTCTTCTCTCAGTGCCCAACAGGAGTGACATCCATCAATAGTCTTTAGCAATCACTGTATTACTTTCCTAGCTGTTGACCCTGTGACTCCTGCCACTGGAGTGTTTTGTTGGGGCTCTTCTAAGCCACAGGCAAGTCACTGGAAGTTCAGGGAATTCCAGAGTATCTTCACAGATTCTTTCGAGAGAAGAGGCATGTGTGAATGTCTCTTGGCAGGACAGAATATATTACTCAGCATCCTATTCAATTGCATTCCAGAACAAAACTTCTGTATGGAAGAAGTGAAATAAAACTGGAAAGAATAAAAGAATCAGAAAAAGTGTCCTATGAATACCAGGGAAGATCTTCAGGCAACTTCAGTGAAAATTCGAAAATAATATTGGCTCTGGGCTTCATCTCTAAGCCCAGGGCAAATAGGAAGTAAAGAGAAGCCCAGAGTAATACCCATGTGACTCCTTGAGTATCCTTGACAGGAAATAGAAAGCTCCCTTTGTTGAGTCTCCTAGAAGAGTAGATCTAGCCTTCTTTGGAACCATGGCAAGAACCACCTTCCTTCTCTCCGGCATGTGGGTTGAAAATTCAACTAGTTGTATGATCATATTTGCTACCTCCCTCCCTATTGTTTTTCCACTTGAGTACAGGATCTCCCAGTTTGGGGAAGATTAAGGGCCAAAGGTAACTGTGGTTCCCACAGCTTCAAGGTGATGGATCAGGATTTCCAGCTCATCCACAGGCCACTGCCAAGTTTTCACAACAGACGATTGTTCTCACTGCACCTCCTGCTGGTAGGAAAGGGAAGAACAAGCAAGGGACCTGGGCCACGGATGACATCTGATCATCTATATGACATCCTAAATTAGATTGTTCTATAAAAGCCCGAAGAGTTTCACCAGACAATAAAGCACATTTATCAATATGAAATTTATTAACATTACATCTTGCATTTATAATATATGGTATTGGTTTTATATTTTTTTCTATTTTGAAAATTCAGCTTGTAATTCCAAACAGTAAAGTTGGAAAGTATTTTTTTCAATGCTAAATTTATTATACTTATTATTCCATTGATTATCCATTGTATTAAAGTTATTTGTGAATCAGCATTTGAGACACAGAGCTATTGATAGTTTTGCTATCAAATAGCAGCTCTAAGATATTGACTTTTTCACAATTTAGATAAAATTCTTTTCTCATGGTAACAGCATCCAATAGCCCCAGTTTGGATTTACCAAGACTAGAATTTTGTTTTTTAAAAAAAGACCAGTTCTCCAGTTTGTCGAACACAAAGCTTTTAGATAAAAATTAAAACTGTGTCTTCAAATGCCTGAAGATGCTTGTCCGGGTTTCTGAGATGATCTTATAAACTATATAAACTAATAACCCTTCCAGAAACCAGCTTTGATGATTTTGAAAATGTGTTTTTCCCCCTCAAGGAAATTTATAATTGAAATTTTTTATGTTTAAAGCTTTCAAACAATCCATATGTTAAAAAGTACCCTGGAAAACACAATCAAGAGCTCAAGATGAAAAGCATTGCCATACAGTGCACAGTCTCAAAAAGATAAATGAACGCACTATTCGCCCCTCCTGTGTATTGTATCTACAAATCAGATGGAACTCTGCTTGGTGCTCCTTGGGCCTGCTGGTTCCGGTGAGGGATGTGGCTCTTAGCCAAGTAGTAATTCCGTATTATGGTCCAATATTATGGTCAAAGTTTTCTAATTTTGTGGTTAGGATGGAAAGAATGAATTAAAATGTTTTTATTGAATAGAGGACTCAGACAGCCTTGTGCCATTTGCTATAGAAAGAGAGAGATTTTAGCCACCACTTTAAGAAGGAAGAAGAGGGCTATGGGTGTTTGCTCAGCAGTAGAGTGCTTGCCTGCTATGTATATAAGGCCATGGATCTAACTTCAACACTAAGAAAAATGAAGAGGAAGAGGAAGAAAAAAGAGGAGAAAAAATATTCCATTTTTTTTTAAATTAGAACTCCAGGGATTAAAAGTATTTCCTCTTTCAATCTCACTGTTGTCTAGACTAATCTCGAATCCCAAACTGTTTCCGCCTTCTGGGAGTCCAAACGTGAGCCCTCACACACCCCTTAAAAGTATTTCAACCAAATAAAATATGTAGTGGCTTTAGTTTATTTTACACAAACTAGGTGTCCTGTTATTATCTTAAACAGCACAGTTAGTCCGTGAGAGAATTGTATTTACTTACCATAAAATGAATGGGAAGACATTTAAATCTTGCCTTCCAGTGTTTCCCATGGTCGAAATCCAAGTAGAGGAGCAGTGACATTCACATGTGAGATACAGCCTGGGCCTGAGGGTTGACAAGACAAAACTGCCTGTCTGACATGCCACAGTAGGTCCCTGGCCCCTCACTTGTGCTGTTAACGCCTCTTCCCCTTCACAGGGAAGGCCTGGGCAGATAGGACTTGCTCTAGGAGTCCACTTAGCAGCATGGACAAAACCTCGGAGGCTCCTGAGTCAAGGTGATACCACTTTGACAGCAAGTACCAAGTGTGTCGTTGTCTGATGACTCTGAACAGTGTTCTTCCCATTCCTCACTTCCCGAGGAAAAGACAAAGCCAAAAACCAAAGCAAAAAAGAACACATCCATGTCACCAAGCACAGCCAGTGTGTATGTGCATGTGTGTGTGTTTGTGCGTGCATGCACATGCATGCATGTATGAGGACAGTGAGGGGAAACATCACCTAAAGCACAAATGCAGTATCTCTAATTTATTTTTCTGTTTTCAAGTTTATAATCTTAAATTTTTAGAAAAAAAATAAAGGTAGAATTTCAAAAATAGAAACAATGAACTCAGAGGAAATCCAAGAGGCATATCCCAGGAACAAGGACAGTTTAGTAAGTGATTTAAATGCTTATTATGTCTGGCACATCAAACATAGACACTTGGCAGACAGGCTGCACCATGTCAAGCTTCCCAGCCCACTAAAGAGCAGCTGTGGATGGTTGCTGCCGTCCAGGGCTGATCCTGTGTGTGAAGCTTCAGCGGGAACCCCTGACCTTCAAGGAATCTCTGTAAGTTTGAAAAAACAGAACAGTTCTGTTATTAGATTTCTTGATGATAGCCATTCTAACTGGGGTCAAGTGGAATCTCAATGTTGTTTTGATTTGCATTTCTTTTATGGCTAGAGAAGTTGAGCATTTCTTCATGTGTCTATTAGCCATTCTTATTTCCTCTTCAGAGTAGTCTCCCTTTAAGTCTTTAGCCCACTTATTAATCGGGCGGTTGTTTCTTTGAGGATTTGTTGTTGGGGGATTTAATTTTTTGAGTTCTAGGTGTATTTTAGATATGAGACCCTTGTCGGTTGTACAGCTAATGAAGATCTTCTCCCAATTCGTGGGCTTTCTACTGATCTTGCTAGCTATGTTCTTTGCCATGCAGAAGCTCTACAGCTTCATGCAATCCCATTTGTCCAGCCTTTCTTTGATTTGTTGTGTTTCTGGGTCTTTGTTAAGAAAATTTCGGGAAATTGTTATGAGTGTCAGGTCTTGAGTTACCCTGGAGAGGGCGGTGCTTACAGAGGAAGTTGTGTACACAAGCAGAAAGAGTCATCTTCTAACCGTCAACTTATGACCTTTGACTCCAGGGGACCAGCTAAAAATTACTAGTTTCAGAAAGGTAGCTTTCAGGCTTCAAGCTGTAATTACACAGAAGTTAAGGAGTAGGTATGGAGATTAAACTTCTACCCACAACTTGAAACTGTCCTAGTGTATGAGCTCACTGTTTGGGACTGTAACCATAAATACTTGGCCGATTCTAGTGGGAGGGAGTAGTGGTAGGAACCAGTTGGCCCCCAGAAAAATGCAAAAGGAACTGAAGTCAGTTACATCTAACCAGAGTTTGGGTTAGAGACAGCCTTACCTTGTGGGAATGCTGAGCATCTACTTTGCTACTGGTCAACCCTATAACTCCCAGACTTTGCCTTCCTTGAAACATCTCCCATCAGAGGTCCAACCCAGACCCATGTCGACCTCTGGGGTAGTGAGGTCAGATACACCTGAAAAAGCAATACCACACCTGTGGCTGTACTTAGCTCTTGCTCTTCTAGGCTTAAAAGGATTTCAGCAGTCCTCAAAAAACTCAAACAACAGAAATTCCTTCCTAAGGATCCCTTACCAAGAACTTTCTCTCTTGGCTGAACTCCTCACTAGTCATAGTGCTTGACATCCCCAAACTAATGTATACATATGAGCACACAATTGCTGATGCAATGATTGGGCAGGAACAGCTCACAAGAGATTGGCATAAGGCTTCCTGTCTATCTCAGGCCAAAGAAGAGGACTGTACAGAGCATGGCCCTATCAGAGCTGGGAGACTTGGCCTGTTCATCTCTTTGCAACAAGGCAGAGTCTTGTTGTCTCTGAGTGTCTGGGTCTTACAGAATGGATGCATGGGAATGACAGACATAAGGTGAGGCTTCATGGCTCTGCATACCTAGTACAGGTAAACGTGTCTTCTTAGAAACCTATGACCTGCAGTCACATAGCTCTCTCATTTTATGCAAAAGTCTATATAACACCTCCAGAACCCCAGCCTTCAGCTAGAAAAGATATCCGTAAAGGTGCCCCTACTTTTCCAGGGCCATGTCAGAACTGCCATTTCAGCTGAACATTCACATGGATGGTTTGAGACTACTCACCTACAGGGCACTGAGCAAGGACAAGAATGCAGCCTGTGTGGTAAACAGAGACACAGACTGCAGGAATCCATGTCTTCTCCCATGAGAAAGGAGTGGCCTGATGTGTGTTCCGCCATCTCTGGTGTCCCTGTGACCCTCAGTCTGGGGAGTGGCTGTGCGGTTCCTGAGAAAACCAGGGATCTGGGGTGGGGCTATGCAATCTTAGCCATGTGCTAGCCAGAAATCCAAGTGCAGGTTGGCTCTGGAGGAAGGGTTTTTATTGCTACAGGAGATCAACTGCCTCTCCACCCTTTCCATTGATTTTCAGTTCTCTCTTCAATTTGTTTTCCTCTTTAGCTAGTCATCTGAAAGGAATTTGATTTGGGGAGTGTCCAGAAAGCCCAGTTAATATAACCAGTGATATTGAGTGTGGATCATAAAGTCAAGATTTATACTCTCTAAGCAGAGGAAATTCCATTCTGAATTAAATACAAATAGATTCATCTCCTGAAGATCCAGAAAGTAAGCTAGAAGGAGGGAAGGAGAAGCAGCCAAAAGAGAGCCGTAGAAGGAGAGCTTCTTGACAAAGAAGGTGAAGAGGGAAGGTAGTCTTTGTGGATGATTCCTAGCCAGGAGCTGGGGGAGGGAGGACTCTGCTCTGCTCCTCCCATGGCCTACTTATTTAAGCACCGGCCTGTAATCCCTTGCCTAGGGCTATGATAGAAATCTTTATCCCAGGTAGCTGGTGGATTTGTCCTCAGCTCAAGCCACTAAACTCTATGCTCTTGATAGCATCAAGGCATAGGTACCTGGGGGTGTAAGAAACAATCACCTCGAAACAGTGCAGCTCATACTAGTCAGCGCTTCCCATCCACCAACTCCTATGTACTCTGGATTGAGATGTACAAAAGCCTGCTGCTCTATTGACTATAAGAGCAATTATGTTCATACCTCAACCTGTTTAGAAAAAGAAAAGCAATCTCTTCTATCCATTTGGTCAAGAATATCAATCAGGTTGAATTAGGAAGGAAGGAGTAAAGGAAGAGGATTTGTGTGTGCATTCTTAGATAGACTATATTCCGTTCAAATCTAAAAAGGACTCAGATCTTGGTGATAGTCAGATGACTCCATAAGAAGCCTCCGCCCTCTAGTGGCTAAAGCCTCCAAACAGTTTGCACAAAAATTGACTTGATGTTTAGGAGTAGGACACTGAACTGAAATCACCCAAAGAGGCAGTCTCTGGGGGCAATAGCCAGTCCTTAGCTTTAAGTCCTGGAAGTCTATTCTAGCTAAATGTACATAGGACAGAGATCTCATCAGGGAACTGTCCAACAGAGACAAAAGTAAGCCCTACCTGGGGAGACAGAGCCTGTGTCAGAAGCAGCATTTCCATACATGCCAACTAGCCCTGACCTTGAGGCCTGCTTATAAAGGAGTCCTGACAGGTGACTATTAGATGTCAGCTCCTAGCTATCAAGTCTTTTCCAATGGCAGCTACACTTTCCACACCTCCTGAAGTCACTAATCCGTGTCCCATCCCCATCAGTGGACCCTTCCCTGCCACCTGTGTACCCTCACTCTTAAGCCACCCAATTTATGTGAGAGTAGATTTCAGGAGCTCTTGGCAGAAATGTGGTTGCCAGGTGCTAAAGGAAACAGACTCAGTGTGGACCACCTGAGCCCAGCCAGCTACACCTGATGTTTTAAACATTCAACAAGTGCCAGGTAGGACCAGACACTTGGCCTACAGAGAGAATTTTCTTCAAGAAACGTGCACAGGTGGTTGTTAAAAGTCAAACCAGAATAATCACCAATGAATGGTCTGAGAGGTCTAGGGACTGCAGGACATACGGTTTTTATTTCAAAGAACATACCAAGGCTATTCCACAAATGAGATGCTAGACAAGCAGCCATTTCATCCTGTGGGCTGGAAGAAATCAGGGCCAGGTTCTGTAATTCATGTCAGGCAGGAAACAGCACCAGGCATTAGAAGATGAAGGTCCAGAACTGAGAGACTGTGCTCTGAATAAACTCTAGCAGATTGAAGGAAGCAGGTAAAAAAGAGTCAGTCACCAGTGGCGCATGCCTATAATCCTAGATACTCAGGAGACTGAAATCTGAGAATTGCAGTTTAGAAAATCAGGGAGGATAAATGCAAGAGACTGTGATTTCTAATTAATTAGTAAAAAAGTCTGGAAGTAGAGATGTGATTCAAGTAGTAGAATACCAACTGTGAGTGAAGAAAATGAGCAAGAATGAGTGTGAGGCCCTGAATTCAAGCCCTAATACTAATGTGCACACGCATACACATGCACAAGCATGCGCGAGCACACACACAGAGGTGATCAGAGGTTTAACATTTCTATTGTTTCCAATCATAAATCATGATGTCATTGATAAATGGAAAGGCTGGTGCCATGCACTGAATATTTGTATTCCTTAACTTCTTATGTTGATATCCGTGTCAGCAATGGAATGGTATTGAGAGGTCAAATTGGGATGTACTCAGGGTTAGATGAAGTTATGAGGGTACAGCTCCCAAAATGTGATCCATGTATTTATGGAAGAAGATATCAGAGTACTCTCTGTCCACCATGGGAGGACACAGGAAGAAGTTGGCTGTCTAAGAAGCAAGAAATGAGCTCTTGACAGATACTGAAATCACCAGAACCATGATCTTTTACCTCCCAGACCCCAGAAACATGAGAAATAAATGACTATTGTTTAAACCACCAAGTCCATGGTTTTCTGTTATTGAAGTCTATGCTGAGAGTTGGTGACTCAGAGAAAAGGGTGTTGGAAACAGAAGTACACCTGACAATGATACATGCCAATGACGGACATAACACACACACACACACACACACACACACACACACACACATTTATATGATTGCTGTTTCATTAGTTTCATGGAGCTATCTATTGGATGTGTGACTATCTATATTCTAACACAAACTGGTTTTAAAATGATTACCCAAATGCCTTCCTTTACCTGAATAAATAATAAATATAAACTGGCTTTGACTGCTTCACCAAACTTAACAATTTCTCATCAAAACTTCTCAGTCAAGAAAAAAAAAAACCTCTTCTGAAGATCTAATTTAAATGTATTCCACAACATATTTGTTCCTTTTTATCCCATCCTAAAACTGCATTTAAGTCTGTGAAATTCCACAGACCACTGCCTGCTCCTCCACTTTCACCTCAATCTCCTCCACACAATCCAAAGAAAAGACAGGAGTTGCGAGCTAATAAGAAAATCGATACATCTGGAAGAACATTACTGTAGTTAAGAAAGGAGGCCATTCAAAATCCCCTTAATACCACCGATTCAAGGGCAAACAGCCTGACCCCTCACATGTGTTGTTTTATTGTGTTTCTCTTTCCCTCTCTCCTTCCCTCTCTCCCTCCCTCCCTCTTTCCCTCTTCTTCTTTTTTTTTTTTTTTTTGCCAGTCATGGTGCCTGAACTCTGGGCCTGAGCACTGTCCCTCAGCTCTTCAGCTCAAGGCTAGCGCTCAACCACAGCCACAGCACCACTTCCAGCGTTTTCTGCTTATGTGGTGCTAAGGAATCGAACCCAGGGCCTCATGAATGCAAAGCAAGCACTCTACCACTGAGCTACCTTCCCTTCTTCTCTCCCTCTTTCTCTCCCCGTTCTCTCTCCTTCCTTCCTCTCTCCCTCCCTAATAAATGGTAATCTTCTAGAAGCTAGGACCTTTATGCCCTTTTATTTTAATAGCACATTGGCTCAAGACTTAAATAAAGACACATAGCCATAACTCAACACATGGTAAACCATTCTTACTCTTTACTATGAGACTCCAGTTGTGTTCCTCTTGTGCATATTTTTAACAGTAAATTTGGTACCTAAGCCCTTTACTCAGTGTAACCACCTCCCTCCAAGTAGACTGAATTGTATTATTGCTTTAAAGTCCTTCCTATATAGCTTATAGGTTCAGATTTATTTTCATACATCTCTCTAGGGAGGCAGACAGGTAAAAAGGAAAATAGTTTCCTGTGGAAGTTTCAAAACATTTTAAGCTTAAATATTTAAATTAAAAACGTAACAGGCATATTTCAAAGTTATTTACGTGTGTGTGTGTATGTGTGTGTGTGTGTGTGTGTGTGTGTGTGTATGTGAGAGAGAGAGAGAGAGAGAGAGAGAGAGAGAGCACATGTTGGTCCAGAGGCTTGAACTCAGGTCCTGAGCACTATACCTGAGTTTGTTGTTGTAGTTGTTGTTGTAGTTGTTGTTTGTTTGTTTTTGCAGAAGGGCCTCTGGGAACTTGTGAAGGTTAAAATATGCTCAGTATTAATTAATTAATTAATTTAAAAAATTAATTCTTCAAAGCTTAGAGGAGGCAGAGTGATCCTCAAACCCTAAAAACTTCTCAATCCCCTCTGTCAAGATTCTATTCTTTCCATGGGGGTAACTATGAGGTGTGGCCTGGTAGAGCATGAAGAAATATTGGGGCAGCAATCAAAGCAGAGTGAGGGTTCTGAGAGAGAATATGGAGATCCCCATGAGCCCCTGGAATGTCTGGGTGGATCCCATGCCAATGGGATCACCAATGGGTTACCAATGGGATCTCAGGCCCATGAGCCTGAAAGGCAGAGTCCAAAGGCCATGGTCAAGGTTGCTAAAGTGAGAGCGAGAGCAAGTCCCGCTACAGATCCTGTTACAGAAGGGGGATCAGCACGGGTTATTGAAATAGGCTGTGGTCATAGGAGAAACACACATAGAATAAATGCTTGCAACAATGCTTGATAAGAAATGTATTCATTACCTTGCTCATGTAACTGTAAAAAAATTTATTTGAAAAAAAAAGAAAAAGAAAATACATGAGGCAGCCTCAAATAATTTCTGAATCCTAATAAGTAAACCTAATCCCCAACAAGGCAATTTCACAGGCTTCAAGGGAACCAGTGTAGGTAGTTGGTCATTTTATTAACAGTTGGATATCTCTACATACCCAATAATCTCTGAAACTTTCCTGTCCGTGATACAAGAGCTGGTATTCATAAATATAGCTTTAGACTATTAGGAGAATAACAAATGGCTTTAAAAATCAAATAAGAGCTGGGAACCCAGTGGCTTATGCCTGTGCTAGCAACCCAGAAGCCTGAGATCTGTAGATCGGGGTTTGAAGCCAAACTAGACAGGGAAGTTAGTGAGGTTCTTATCTCTATTTAACAATCAAAAAAGCTGAAAGTGGAACTGCTGCCCAAGTGGTAGAACACTAGCCTTGAGCAAAAAAGCTCAGGTATGGTGCTCAGGACCTAAGTTCAAGCCCCAGGACCAACATACACACACACACACACACACACACACACACACACACACACACACACACACACACACACACACACACACACACACACACACACACAAATTTCAAATATGCTTTTAAGTTTTTCATTTAAATGTTTAAGCATTAAAAAGGTTTTACATTTTTCCAGAGGGGAAAAAATAGCCTCATGACTTTTGAAAACATTATTTATGAGTGCTATCTCATTCCCCAGCACCACATGACTAAAAAAAAAAAAAAACCGACACATCTCAGAACTGTGTCTTCATAGATAGTAGAGTATGCTGAGCCATAGTGAGCCTACCTAAAATATCTCCAGCTGGCGAAGGACCAGAGGGCACTGATGATCACAAAAATATCGTAAGATTTAGAGTCTACATTAAAATTCATCAAGCAGGCTGCCATAATGGAGTGAAGGCACTCCTGTGCAACCATGTAAGTGCCCATGTGCCTTTCGAAGAGGTCATTAGAGATGTGTCCTTACTGTTAGGTGAGCATGAGTATGATTTAGATAGACAGCCAATTCTAGGCACAGACTAAGAGGAAAGAAGTTAGTCCAGGAAGGGTGTGGTGCCCAAGCAAGGTTCCAAGAATGGTTGGGAGACATATGGCAGACAGGCGCAATCCAGAAGAAACGTGCTCAATTCTGAGAAGCAGACTTGCTAGCCAGGGCTACATTTAAAGAGCTGTGTGTTTGCATATCCCCCACTGGGGAAGTGTCTCACACATAACCCTCCTCCCTTGCCTACTTCTATACAGATCTTAGCTTAGATGTGATTCACTTGCAAAGATTTCCCTTGAGCTTGAGGAATTTAGACTTTATTGGGAAAGAACTGGCAGACAATCGGGGCTTTTAAACATGAAAATGACAAAATGAGATTTGCACCCTGGCCCCCATCACTCTGGCTACAGTGTGGATGAGAGATAGGAGGTCAGAATGGAGAATGACCATCAACCTGACTCCTCCTTGTTCTGCCCTTCATTCAATTAGCAACCAAGTTCAGGCAATTCTACATGCTGAATGTTTTTCGAAGGCCTTTATTTGACTTTCCCATTACTACTCTACTTCTCCATTATCCTGGCTTTCATGGTCTCTCTCCACTGGGAGACTATAACAATCTCTTAATACATGTGCAGTTTTGAACAATCTAGCCTCCAGAGATTTCTCTATAATACAAATCTACTTATATTACCCATTCGAAATTCTTTTGTTTTCTTAACCATAATACCTAAAATGTTTAGCATGCCCTACAAACTTGGCAAAGTCTATCCTCTCCATATCCTTCTGAAGAGCATGGTTTGGTATATGCCCCAATTTACCCTTCAGGACAAGGACACTCATTCCATGGCTGTGTACATGTTGCTGCTATAGATTTCTTCTGCTGTTTATCCTGGCTCCACAGCCTGCAGAGACCACTACCTTGTAGCAAGTAATACCTGTTAACTGCTACCGCTCAGCAGCAGGCAATCCCTACCAGTACTGCAGCTCCCTTGCTGACTGCTATAGCTTCTCAGAATGAAGATAATGAACAACAGAGGGTATGTGTAAAGAACTTTTTTCTGACCCTTGAAGTTTTCTACTGCTCTGCATATGTGTTTATGTCCTTTGGTGGCTCTGAATGTAGGGGTTTTTATATTCTGATGAGAACTGATTGGTTGCCCTATTATAATTAGGTTTTTTGAAAAGTGATTTTTTTTTTTATCAGTCTAGTCCCACAACATTCTAATGTGTTGTTACTTCCTAATCAAGTCCTGTCTGTAAATTCTCTACCTCTGAGAGGGTTGTGGGAAAGGTATTGAAACCAGAAAGGACTAGAGAGAAGCAGAGGCAAGATGTGTTGAAATGACTCCTCTTCTGCATAAGGTTTCTACTTTCCAGGCTAAGATGCTGTCCAGTATCCATTGGTCCTGACTAATCTACTCTTTTATTCCCACTAACAATTCAACAGCCGAGTCCCTCTCCAGAAATTTCCTCAGCCAAAGCAAGCTACTTCACCGAACATCATATATCTTCATATATGCTTGCTCCTTCAGAGTGGTCCTGATTCAATGAAGGCTTGATGTAGGAGTGCCAGAGTCTGGACATCTGGCCTGAATTTGGGGCATGTATAGGGGCCCTTGAAGCTTCAGAGTTTCTTCTGGGATTGATGGGAGCCGGTGTTACCACAACATTGTAATTTGGCTTTTTTCTTGAGCCAGTCTACATCCTTTACTCCCTCACAGGCATTGCTCCAGAAAACACAGCCCAGAAACATCTTGCATGCAAATTAGTCTTAGAGTCCGTTGTCTGGGAAATCTAACCTACAACACAATCTAGCCCCGTACATATTTCAGAAGTAACTTTTTATTAGCTTCTTGAGCTCTAAGCTGTCTCTACTTTATGGGGCTTTGCACAGGCCATTGCTTCTGCCTGTAACATTTTCCACTTTTTTACATTACCCTTTTTTATTGAGTTAATGCCTATTCATCTTTCAAGTCTCAGCAGTGGGGGTGCAATTCCTTTGAGAAGTCATCTCTCATTTACTGAGCTCAGAGGCCCCACCTCCATGAGATGTGGGACTTAGTATGACACCTGTGATTGCACAATTAGAATAATTACAGTGTATTATAATTATACCCATAGGATTATCTACCCTACTAGCCTATATCTTCTAGGAGGAGAAGAAATCTACCTACTGTATCTATCATTTTTGTTCCTAGGACATAATCCAGTACCAGAGACATAGCAAGTTCCTGAGTATCTGTTATATGAGTAAAAGGAAGGAGAAAAGAAGCCCTAAATGAAGAATTAACAGGCTAATAGAAAAGGAGACCTATTTCATATAGCTAGTTAGTAAAATTTATGTCTTGGTGACTGAACATGGGGATAAATTAGAGAATCTAGAGTGGAGCTTCTACAATTCTACTTATTTAAGTAAAAGATGATACTGTTGTTTGAGAGGAAAGAAAAGTAACTCAGAGGAAGTTTGAGTAGAGAAACAAAGGAGAATAGTCCCAGCCTGTGATGTTTATTTCAAGTTCAAGGTGCTAATGTCCAGTTGGCAGGTAGAAAGAAGGTTTTTTGTTGTTGTTGTTTCTTTGATATTTTGCTTAGGCTAAAAATGTAGACCTGGACTTAGAACTCATCGGTGTGTCATCCCAAAAGTCCCCTTATCAACTCATTTCTGGTCTAGAATATTCTGCACATACCACTGGGAACTCTGTGTGTTTTCTTCCCACACTACATCCATTTGCAACTCAGTGAGTGCTTCTGGAAGGGTGTTCAGGATTCCAAAACAAATAGCCCAGGCTATTTTTAGAGGCTACTTTTAGAGGCTATAAGTCTTCAATCAAAATGTCGTTTGGTTTCCTCGGAGGCCTGTCAGATGGCAGAGGGCCATCTTCTTACTGTGGCCTCACATGCGTTGTCTCTTCTCCATGTAGATGCCCCTGCTGTGTGTTCATATTTCCTGTTCTCATAGGTAATTCACTCAGATTGAGTCAGAAGTCACCTCAGGGCCTCATTTTTACATAATCACAAATTTGAAGGTTCTAACTACAAATCCAGTCACACTCTGAGGTCATGGAGATTAGTGCTTCAACATAACAATCTAGGGACATAGTTTGGCCCATAAGACTGCTACTTTTTTTCTCTTCCATGTCCCATACCACTGCCATATAGGTGCCAGCCCACACCTGTCCAAAACAGTGTCCAGATCAGATGTCAATGTGTTTTATAACAGAGAGGGGGCTAATTTGCTTAGGGAGTGGGCAAAGACTTGATAGGAAAACCAAAAGGCAGAGTGGGAATTCACTAGTTACAAAGGGAGAGAGATTCTAGGCTATAGGAGCTCTACACAGTTGCCACAATGTTGAAGTTCATGGGGGAGTTTGGGGACAATTAGCTGTGGCTCTGTGGAGGATGAATGTGGATAATGGTAAGAGCTGAAGTAAGAAAGGTCCACTGAGGTCATAGTGTAAAAAGCTTTCACGTTGGCATAAAATCAGCCAGTGCTTTATCTAGAGATGAACATGGGGAATTAGAGACCGCGCCAATCACTCATGCAGGAAACAATGAAATTACTTGTAAAAGGCAGAAAGATCTGAGGATGACATTCAAGCAAATAGCTATTATGTGGGTGGGGATGGAGCAGAAGTGGTAAGTAAAAGCTAGGGGAAAAGAAAAGGAAAAAAAATTCCTGTTCATTTCTAAATGGTGAGATCCAGTATCCCAGGTGGGATTCTGTTAGATTGGGCTCTCCCTTGACAAGGTAGAGGCTTCTCCTGTCAGACTTCTTTAGACCTGGCCAGCATCTCTCAGTTGAGTAGAAAATGCTGGGAACAGAGAAAGCTCCGTAGCCAAATGGTCAGTTAATAATGGGATACAGTGGCAAAAGGAGCCACCAGTGACAAAGGTGGGAAAGAGTCGTACAAGGAGCTGGAGGTGTGGGTAAGATGGGCATCAGGAAGCTGACAGGTTGGCTTCTCAGGGAAGGCCATCAGCTAGTACCTGAATCTGTTTACATTGAGAAAATAGCAGACGTGTCTAAATGCTTCCCTTCTTGGGAGACTGAGGCAGGAAAGCAGAGGACTCAAACACTTGAAAAGAAGAAGGAGTCAGTGGGCTCGGCCACTGTCCTCATTAATGAGCTTAGAGTGGTTGTTAAGGCCAGAGATTGAATGGGAAGAAAATATCAGAGCAAAGGGAATGGTTTTACTTCAGTGCTGGCTATAGTTTTGTAGGCCATCCATTTTCCTATCCTCACCCACACAACACCCATTGAGTAGGAGGGCTCTGAGTCAAGATGACCACTGCTGGTAGCGTGTGTCGGTCCAAGTGTGGACTATCTCCAGAGTGAGTTTGTCTTTTTTTGAATACGCCTCTAGTTACAAGAATATGAGGGTTTCACTCTGGGTCTGTCCCCTGGCTCATCAGCCCTAATGGGTTAGAGGTAGCTGTGGATTTGCCTTTTGTTTGGGGTTACATGCTGTTCTCCAACGAGGACCAGGTGTGGTCAGTAAGAGGCAAGATTGCCCCTGAGGACAATTTTCTTTGCTGAGGGCCATAGAGAGAATGGCATGGCTAAATTGCCACCGGGAAGAGAAGGAAGTCCCTCCTCAGGATAAGGCATGGTCAACCAGAGAGACAAAGTCCAGCCCTGGAAGCACCCTGAGAATTTGTGAAACTGAGGCCCCTAAATATACTCCCTCTATACCAACCATGATTTTTGTTTTGCTTTGTTTTGGGTAGTATTGGGGTTTGATCCAGGGCCTCTTGCTTCCTAGGCAGATGCTATACCCACTAACTGATTTTAGTTATTTATTTGGAGGGGGTCTTGTGTTTTTATCTGGGGCCAGTCTTGCCTCCCGTGTAGCTAGATTAAAAACGTGTACCACCACACCACATTTGTTGGTTGAAATGAATTTTCACTAACTTTTAACAAGACTGTCTTTGAACTTTAATCTTTCCAACAATATCTGACTTCTAGGATTTATAGGCATGAGTCACCATGTTTGCCCCCTGTTAAGTGATTTAGTGATTTGTATCAAATATGCATTTTATTGTAGAAATAATGTAAGTATGTTACAGAAAACCAGTGATAGGCTTACCCACAATGATACACCCAAATGTTAATAATGATACAATCAGAATCTTTCTCCTCTGGTCCTTTCCCATCGTAGTTCAAAGTTAGGACCTGAGGCATTTATGGAATAAAATCACCAGAAACACTTGGAACTCTATTTGCAAATGTCAAGCATGAGAAATTTTAGAGAAGGAGCCTGAGACAGGCAGAATTTTTTAATAAGAATTTAGTAGAAGAGGTCAGCTGAGGTCAACTCATTTAAGAAGCATTAAAAAAATGGTGGTTGGAAATAAGAGGAATTAAGAATGAGGAGCTATTGTTTTGGACTTTACCAGGGAGGCTGGTGAGAAACAGGCTGAAGGCACGTGGAAGTGGGTTGGAGGAAAACATGTACTGAGGACAAGACATTCATGAACCACCAGTGGAAGCTCTCGTTCTTTTAGCATTGCTTGCAGGGATAAAATGCACCCCAAATCTTCTGATTCCTTGCCTAAGATCTTTTCACATCTTATAGATGGCCCCCTCTTCCCCTCTATGGGAAGTCCTGGGACTGCCCTGAAAGAAGAGGGCCACATTCAGCAGAAATCCAGAGAGCAAATGTAAGGTTGGAAGATATTATGAATTTCTCAAAGGATGATTTAATGATTTACCTTTTACTGAACTCCATTGCTATAGATAGGTAGATAGATAGATAATAGATAGATAGTAGATACACAGATACATATGTACATACATACATACATACAGAAAAGGAATTCTGGCCAGGTGCTGGTGACTCAGGCCTGTAATACTAGCTACTTAGGAGGCTGATATCTGAGGATTACAGCAAAGCCAACCAGAGTAGAAAACTGTGTGAGGCTTTTATTGCCAATTAACCAGCAAAAAAAAAAAATCTGCAAGTGGAGGTGGGGCTCAAGTGGTAGAGCACCAGCCTTGAGTGAAAAAGTCAGCAAGAACAGGAGGCCCTGAATCCCAAGCCCTAGTACAGGCATAAAATAAAATAAAAAGAAATAATGTAAAATAAGGGGAATTCTGACATGTGTGATTAAGAAAAAGTTACAACTGCCAAGGAATTTTATTTCCTGGTGATTTGTCTCTGAAAGTATCACTCTATTAAGAATTATTGTTCCACAGAAAAATCTTTGGAGGACAATTCTGGAGGTTTTTCAGCTGTTAGGCTGGGCAGCCAGGCCCATAGCCTGGTATACCTCTAGTCCACACAGCAATGTAGCTCTGAGCACTTGCTTATCAGAGACAGGGGTGGGCCTGTGTGCACTTTTCCTTGCTATGCCTTTAAGAGTTTCAGGAATGCAAAGGAAGTCTGGAGGCGAGGTGGGGTCTCTCAACTGAACTGCTGGGAAAAGGATCCTGGGAAAATTTGCCGGAAACTGAACTGTGATTCCAACTCTGAGAAGTTGGGGGTGGGTTGTGTTGAGTCAGGCCTGTGATTGGACTGCAGAGTCTACTAGGGAGGAAGAATCCAAAAGTAAAAGGACACAGCTGGAGGAGGGGAGGAGAGAAAACACTCTCCCCCCTTCCTCCATCCACATACCCCCGACCCAGGAAGCAGCCTGCAACCAGTAATGTCGGGGAGGGTCCGCATATGTCAAAGGTGAGGGCAGCAGATGTCAGACCCAGAGAGTTCTCTGTACCAAGTGAGCCTGTAAGGCCTCCAGGGACAGACTTGCTAACAGCTGGACTTGATCACTGAGATCATACATTGGGTGGAATAACAAGCAGACATTGCTCTCCTGCTGTACCAAAACATTGTTCTTCAAGGATTTGCCTCAGCAGCGGCTAGAAATCAGACTGCCCCTGGACCCTTGAGTCTTCTTTGAGAAATTCCACTCCTGGGGAGTCTGCAGCATGATGGTGGCTCTTCCGGGAACTTCTGCAGTGCTGGTTCTGTTCCTGGCAGCATTTCTACCTCCACCACAGTGTGCACAGGACCCGGCCATGGTGCATTACATCTACCAGCGCTTTCAGGTCTTGGAGGTAGGTGGTGACTATAAGTCTTAGACAGGGAACAAGCCTCTTGGGACTGGTCTCATTTTTACCCACACTTCCCTGACTACGAAGATGCATGTTTTCCAAGTAGGAAATGTTAAATCCTTAGCTGGAATCACACTTACAAATGTGCACAGTGGTCTATCTGTTTAGGTCATGGACTATCCAGTCTGCTCCAGTCCTAGGCCTCGCACACAGATTCAGAATTCTGCTGACCTGGCAGATTTTATAGAATTTTCCTTCCAAGATTATTCTGAAGATAATAAAGAGATTCACACCCTGAGAATTTGGGCAGTATTTCATGTATACTTAGAACATTGCCTGGCATGGTAAGTAACTGTCCAAATCATTGGGCCTCTAAAATGCACTAGTTCATTTTTTTTAAGGAAAATTTATGGAGAATATTTTGATCACTTTTTTCATGTTGTACTATATTAAGATAGTCACAGATGTTAACTTTTTAATCTTGTTACAACAAATGATTAGATCATTGTAAAGTCATGATAGCCTAAGTCTTGTTTTTTTTTTTGCTTTAAGAGGACAAAAATTGAAATGAGCAGATTTCAACTATTTTAAACAGAAAACATTGGGGGTTCCACTTTATTAAAATAGGCAAAACTTAATGTTTTTCTAGGGCAGACTGGGACAAATATAACCCTCTGTCCTGGCCTTTGGCCACACCCTGGTGTTGAATTTCACCATTTTATTACTTAATGTTTTGCTGTTATGCAAGTTAAATTGATATACTGTTTTATCAATTGACACTAATTTTCAGTATTTTTCTTGAAAATAAAATCTTCCAGTCCCAAGTTACTTGGTTGTTTAATTATAGTTAAGGTTAAATAATTCAACAGAGAAGTGCAAATGATTTTCTAAAATTATACCTAACAGAAGAGGCCTGGAGGTGTGGATGAAGAGCACTCAGGCCAATGTCTGCTTCACTTGCTCCTTCCTTGTAAAGTCCCAATATTACCTACTTAACATGCTAAGATTATGTTCAGCCTTCACTAGCAACTTTGCTTTTGGTGACAGCCAGTCAAATCCCTCTGTGTGCTGTCTTTCAATACTTAAAAGAGTTTTTCTACAGGCAAGAGACTTATAGACTAATACTCATAGCACCAAATGGAACTGGGAAGAAGATAAAATTATGATTTGTATAGATCTTCCCACTCTGGTCCTAAACCTGCAGGTAAAGACAGGTCCTGGGTCACTTGGTACTGTTGTTAACTGCAGATAGTTAACAACTAAGCAATACAATTTTTGTGCTAGAAGGCACAAAAAGAAGATACAGGTTTAGAGAAGCGTTTGTAATCTCTCTCTCTCCCCCTGTCCTCTTGCCCTTACCCCTCTCTTTTTTCTTCTCTCCCCTCCTCTTTCCTCCCTTCATCTTCCAATTCCTCTACTCCTCCTCCTCCAATTTCCCTCTTCCTCCTCTTCCTTCTTCTTTCTTTCCTCCTCCTCTTCCTCATCTTCTTCCTCCTCCTCCTTCTTCTTTCATCCTCTCCTCTCTTTCCAAAATGGAGCATCTTACATACTGATGTTCAGAGTATAACTTTTCCAGAAAAACATTTGTAAACCATGCCAAGAGAGGATTTCAGTATACATGCTTTTTGACTCAGCAATCCCATTTCCATTAATGTGTTCTTTCAATCAACAAGTATTTGCTGAATACCACTGTGAGCTAAGCCTTGTGCTAGAGAATGGAGCTCACTTCTGAACTCCATCCTAAGGAAATAACCCATTGAGTGCTTCAAAATGTCAATATGTTGGTTTGTTTTTTGTGGGTTTTCTTTTTTTTGTCAGCATTGTTTGTGTGACAAGAAATGGAGAACTATATAAATATCTACCTAAAAGAGCATAACAAAAAATAATGGAATATTGTGTCGCAACCAACCACATGCTCCTTAATCTGCCTCGACCTGGAGCAACATAATAATGGAGACTGGAAGGTGGAACTGAGATTTGGGGTACCAGGGGACCTGTAGCCTTCTGCTGGCAACAGACCCCAAGGTTCCATTAACCAAGGTTTTTATTGGTCTTGTGTAAGGAAGTAAGGTACAAACGTCAAATTGTGACAATGTTGTGTATACAAATGGTAGGAGACCTTGTTCTGGGAAGGAGAGCTAAACAGTAAACAGCCTTCAATTTGCATAAACTTAAGTCTACCCTAGGCTTCCACACAGTTTATGGTAGAATCTGAGTTCCAGGACTGATTGACCTTTCCAAGAAACTCTCAGCGTTTCAAGAGCGTTTTGGGAGAAGGCATTCCAAACTCCCAATCCTTTTAGGGTCTCACAGCTTGGATTTGGGGGCTCTCACAATACCATTCAGCCTTTTAAATGAAGGGCATGCAAACCTATAGATAAACTTGGAGGACATTGTGTTAAGTGTAATAATCTAGCCACAAGAAGACAAACATGGAATGATTTTACTTACCTGTTGAGTCTAAAAATGTTGAACTCACAGTAACAGAGTAGAAAGATGGTGATTATAGGCTGAGGAGTAGGAGCAATGTTGGTCAAAAAATATGAAATTTCAATTAGATATAAAGAATAAATTCAAATGATCTATTATCAGCAGGTTGACTAGTTGGTAAGCTTATAGTGTATACATGAAAATTAAGAGTGTAAGCTGTAAATGTTTTACCACAAAAAAATTTAGTGTGTGGGCAGTAACATATATTTCAATTGGCTTGACTTAGCCAGCCCATAATGTATGCATCCATCCAACATATTGTGCACTATAAATATATGCATCTTTCATTTGTCAGACATGACTAATGTAAAATTATGGTAAATATACATATCAATTAATAATAAAATATGCCCAAAATATTTTAGTTGTACATTAAATATATTATAAAACATATAGTAAAATTATGTGTATGTTTTACTAAGAACATGAGAAAACTTAAATTTTTATATTAAATTAGCAAAAATAGCTATAGATTATGGATGATTTTTCTTATTTATTTTTAGCTCTTGTAGTATTTTAAATTCTATGCCTCCTTTCTACTAAGCAGGTGCTATACCTCTTGAGCTATATCCTCAGTCCTCTTTTTTTTTGTTATCATTATATTTCTGATAAGGTCTCACATTTTTACTACAGGCAAGCCAGCCTCAGATCATGATCCTCCTACCTATGACCTCTAGTGTAGTTAGAATCACAGACATGAGCCACCATGCCTCATGACTGAGCAGGAAGATTTCACTAACTTCCCCCACTCCTTGTAGCTGATTCTCCTGATTCCTACCTCCTGAGTAACTGGAATTATAAGTCTGAGACACTTCACCCAGATCACCTTTCTGATTATTTGGGTTTTTTTTTTTTTTTTTTTGAGTAATCCTTTTCTAGGAATGATAGCTATTTTGTTGTTTGAGGAATTTAAATAACTATCAATAATTCGGTTATTTATTTTCTGCCTGAAGCAAGGACTGGAAAAATGTACTCAAGCAACAAGAGCATACATTCAAGACTTTCGAGAATTCTCAAAAAACATATCGATTATGCTGGGGAGATGCCAGATGGACACCAGTGATTATAAGAGTGCAGTAAATAACCTGGCGATGAGAGTGGAACGGGCCCAACGGGAGATTGACTACCTGGAATATCTTCGAGAGTCTGACATATGCATAGAGTCAGAAGAGAAGACCCTGGCAGAAAAGCTCCTTCAGGAAGCTGAAGAAGACCAAAAGGTCCGAACTCTGCTCAATGCAAGTAAGAACGGCCTCTTTTTCTACCCCTTCTAGAACCACACCTAGAAAGGTGTAGTTAGGGTGTAGGATGAGGGAATGAATGAGAATTGGATGTGTGTTCTTTTCTGTGTATGCACTGGAAGATCAGATTGTGCTGGGAACAAGTTCAGAGGGAACTTCATTCTCAGGAAGTAGCTTTTCCTTTCACAGAGTGGTGTTTATTCTATAGACTCCACAGAAGGTTAGGGCTAGTGTCAGAAATAGTCTAGTAGTCACTTCTCACAGGCCTTGGCTTAATGAGTGTATGTGGTCCTAGATCCTACCAAGGAGAGTGGCAGGTGAATTCTTCCATATCCAAAGCCCTGGGCCTTCTGTACCACAGAACAGCCACAAACTGGACATGGCCATAGCTACCCTTCAGGGCTGGGGACTGCTTATGTGTGAGTTATTATGCATGTGCTGTTTGGGCTGGTGAGACTCAAGGGATTTGTCTCCAATCTTGTGCCAATCAGAATCACTTTGAAGCCATTAAGAATGTCTAGTAGCTTGAGTCATAATAAAGTGTATAAAGCGGTAAACAAAAAATGAAAAGAACAATTTTCTTTGTGAGTCCATTTCATGAAAACAAAGAGGGAGGCAAGGTTCCCATCTCAGTCTAAATTCTGAAATGGCTCAGGGCAACAAGGGAGACTCTATTCCAATGCTAATGATGCCTATCCCATATTCATGAAACTCCATCATCAGGGAAATAAGACACAAGCTGAGAGCCGTCATTGCTTCAAGGGTTTCATACATCTTCTCAATGTTATCCTTTTAAGAACTTCACAGGTTATTATAAGAAGAAGGGTCTGAGGGTCTTCAGAGCTGTAGATACGGCTGAGTGAAAGCCGTCTAGGGCAAATGTTGTAGGAACACTAAGCTGGATATTTCAAAAGGACCCAGATAATGAAAGACTAGCTTACTGTGCTAAGGAGATTGAACTTGACTATGGAGAAACTGCAGTGAACCATCGAGTTATGCTAAACAGGGTGGTGATATGAAGGAAGAGGACAAGACTGAAAAGAGGACACCATTGAAGTTTTTCTTGCAGTAATTTGGGCAAGTGATGATGTGAGCATGAAGTGTCACAGGACAGAGAAGGGCAGGTACATCAGAGAGCCATTGAGATTTGGGATCCAACTAATCATTAAAACTAAAGAATAGGGCTTGGCAGGTGGCTCAAGTGGTAGAACACTTGCCTAGCCGTGGTGAGGACTTGAGTTAAAAAAATAAAGTAAATTTTGGGCTGGGAAGATGGCTCAGTGGTAGAGCGCTTGCCTTGCATGCCTGAGGCCCTGGGTTCGATTCCTCAGCACCACATAAGCAAAAAGAAAAAAGCCAGAAGTGGCGCTGTGGCTCAAGTGGTAGAGCGCTAGCCTTGAGCTGAAGAGCTGAGGGACAGCACCCAGGCCCAGAGTTCAGGCCCCACGACCGGACCCCAAAAAAAAAAAAAAAAGAAAGAAAGTAAATTTTAAAAAATACTGAAGTATAGCTGAGAGAGATGAGTATAGAATATTTTCCTGGTTTTGGCTTAGGTCAGAAGCTGCTGATCCCATACTTGTAGGCTGTGGAGCTGTCCTTTGGTGGTGTGCCTTTGTGATTCAGCTAACCCACACTATGTTCCACTAATGGATGGGCTGTGCTGTCCAATGGGGACAGAGGAGTGTCCAGGGCATGTCTGCCTCCTGGACAGGTTTCCTTACTGCTGCTTTAATCCACAGCTCCTTAATCCACAGCTGCCAGGTAGAGCTTGTACCACATAACATGGATCCTATAATTCTGTGGGGAAAGTTTATGTTGTTATCAACAGCAAAAATATTCATTCTATCCCCCTGAGCTTTTTCTATTGGGATGAATCCTTCACAAAGTAGTCCTGCTAATCTCTGCTGCTGCTTCTCCCAAGTTCTTCACAGGTACTTAGAATTTATATTCACACATATACAATGATATATGGTATATATGTACATCCATATAAATGTTTAACACAGTGAACCACACATATTTGTGTGTGTGTGTGTGTGTGTGTGTGTGTGTGTGTGTGTGTATGTTTGATTTCTTCAACCATACCACAAACATACAGGTCTCTTTCTTTCTAAATTCATGGAGTCTAGAACAAGGGCCTTGAATGAAAAAGCTGTAGAAATTCTTTCAGAAGAATTCTTTTATAGAAGAACCACTGGGAACAGAGGCCGTGTAGGGCTGGGTTTAAAGAAAGTGAAACACATAAACAATCACAGTCCTATGATTGCTCCTCCTCCTGACCTATTCTCAGAAGCTCTCTGTGGAGACCAGGTTTTAGAACACCTATTCAACTCCATTGTTCTGCATTGCTTCCTATTTCCCTTCTTGCATGGTTTTCTGCTTTCTTAGTGTTGTTTTGCTATCTTTTGACCGTTTTTATGATTCATGATGTCAGTTTTCTAATGCTACATAACAATCTACCACAGATTTTATAGCTATAATTCTACACAGGTTTATTAAGTCTATACAGGTTTATAAACCCAACGTTTCAGGAATCAATACCTGGGTTGTAGATATGGACTGAGGTCCCTGCCTCTCTTCTCCATAAATAGATCACAGTACTTCTGTTGCTCCTTCAAGGCTGGAGGACAGCTACTCAGTGTGTGTATGTGTGTGTGTGTGTGTGTGTGTGTGTGTGTGTGTGTTGGTTCTGGGGCTTGAACTCAGGGCATGGCTCTGGCTCTGAGCTTTTTCATGCAAGGATTGTGCTCTACAGCTTGAGCCACAGCTCTGCTTCTGGCCTTTTTTTGTGTGTGTGTGGCTAATAGGAGATAAGAACCTCCTATATTTTCCTGCCCAGGCTGGCTTTGAACTATAATCCTTAGATCTCAGCCTCTTTGAGTAGCTAGAATTAAAGGCTACCAGCACCCTGCTTCTAACTCTTTTAAGAGTTATTAATATTTAAGGCCTACTAATCATAATCTTATTTTTGATTAACTTAAAACGAACTGATTTAGAACCTTTTCCATATCTGTAAAACCTGTGCACCTTTGTCTTGTAATGTAGCATATGAACTGCAACTTTGTCTTGCAGTGACAAAGTATTATTGTTCTCCCACATGCCCAGTTCCTGCCCCCACTCCAGGAAGTGGGGAAAGAAGTATGTTGTTATGTATATGGGAGGAGTGGGAAATCTTGGGGTCCATTTTTGGACTTCTGCCTGCCACAGTGCTTCTGTCTGGTAGTAATCATTAGAATCTGCCATCTTTCTAGAAGATTCTAGTCTTCCCAGCTTCCATCTTTGGCTTACCAAAATGATTCCAATTACAGAACTTAGAATACAAGTAAGTGAAATGCACAATTTAGACTGCAAGTAAGGGAAAGTTATTTAAGTACAATCTACCTTACATTTAAAAAATAATTCCAAGTCCTTGGTACTGAAATAAATTTTGCACTGTACTTGCCAATTTCTCACAAGGCACCACGGACTCAGGAATCTAGATGGAGAATTTATCCTACGGAAGTCTGTGGAAGATTCCAAGGGCCACATTCTTGTGTGGATAAAAAGTATTAACCTCTTTTAAATTTGCAAATCGCGTTTGTAGAAAAATACTCAAGGCAATCAAAACAAGCCATTATTATAGCAGATTTTATTTCCTTTCCTGTTTTAGTCTAGCTCTTTTATTGCAAGGGCGCATACAAGTTACCAGAAGTCACCCTCACCCAGTTGAATTAAACAACTCTTACCTTTTGTTAGACTGTGTTTCAAAAGAAGAAAGTCTGTTGCTGCATATATGAATCTCTCTAGAATCCATTCAGGTAGATAAATGTACATACCCCATATTCATATCCACTAAACACAAAACAAAAGAAGCAAAGCAACTCAACAAACAACCTATTGGAAGCCAAGTATAATAAAGCCATGAGCCAACTTTCAAAGCATATTGGTTTGTTTTAGGGAACAAAACATGAAGAGATTTGTAACTATAAATTATAACAGATGTATTTACCAAAAAGTAGAGGATTGGTGATAGGTAAGTGTGTGTGTGTGTGTGTGTGTGTGTGTGTGTGTGTGTGTGTGTGATTTACAAAGCCAGTAACTCTAGACCCCAGAGAGGTGTGTGTACAGTTTAATTTCTCCTGTACATTCCTCTAGAGTTTTTTCCCATGGGTCTAGAAAGAGCTATATCCCATACATTTCTTTGGTTTATCCCTTACTGTTGTTAATAAAGACAACTCTAGTTCCATTACTACTGATAACCACCCCAAATCATGTCAACTGGTAACTTAGCTTTAGGGAATACAATGATCTATTCATTCTCTCACTCATCTGTTTATAGATACAACAAATTCTACCTGATATATATTGGTTTTGAGCCACACATTAGAGATCAAACATTGGATAAGATAATATCCTTGTCTTCAGAAAGTTCAGTCAATTCTGGGCATGGTGGTTAGTGCTTGTAATCCCAGAACTCAGGAGACTGTGGGAAGGAGGATTAATAGTTAGAGGATAGCCAGACACCAGTGTCTCACACCTTAATCCTAGCTACTCAGGAGGCTGAGATCTGAGGATAGCTGTTCAAAGCCAGCCCAGGCAGAAAGGACCATGAGACTCTCATCTCCAATAAACTACTAGAAAACTGGAAGTGGCCCTGTGGCTCAAGCGGTATAGTGCTAGCCTTGAGCTGAAGAGCTGAGGGACAGTGTCCAGGCTGAGTTCAAGCCCCACGACAAAACAAACAAACAAAAAACAGTTAGAGGATACCCTAATATGCATAGTGATATCCTGTCTCTCACAAATGAATAAACCGACAAACAAGCAAACAAACCCTTACAACCAAATAGAGAAGCCATGGAAACAAGCTAGGATAACAGCCCAGAGGAACGACTGCTCTGACACGAGGATGTATGGGGTATCACAGAATTACAAGGGGCCTTAGTTAAGTAGATAGGGTCAGGGTTGCCATGGAGACGAGAGGACTGTGGAATTTGGAAAAGAATCGTCAAGTTGAGTTCTAGCTACAGAAAAGAACTAATTAAGTGGAGAACAGAGTTAAGGACAATTCAAACTTGTGGCAGCACAAAAGTATAATAGGGCTCAGAGTATTTGTGGCACAAGTTGTTCAGTAGAGCAAAGGAAGAGGAGGAGGATATTATGCAGATACAAAAAGGACTAAAGAAGAGCTGTGAAATTGGTTCACATTTCTCAGCTGTGGGGGTGGGAGGCAAAAATTATGTGAACAATAGCAGGTATGATTTACTGATTGCACTAGGCAATCTAAACGTTTTATCTGTCTTATTGACAATGATCAATTTGGGTAACTCACTAACTTATGAGACAGGCTTCTTACATAGTCCCCATTTTACAGATGAGGAAACCAAGACTAGGAGAAGGTAAGCACTTTATCCAAGGACACACAGCTAATGAATGGCAGAGCTCAGATTCCAACCAAGGCAAGCTGGCTCCTGTACATATCAATCTCTCCCAGAGTTCATGGGAGTGTCAGGGCTCAGAAGGGGGTTTAAGAGACTGAAGCCAGCCAAGCCCGCTCCAGGGCTGTCCCAGAGGCACATGAGGTCCTGAGAGAAGACTGCACCAAAAGTTTCTGATCTCATGTGGCTCTAAGTAGAAAGACTATGAAAGTCCTCTCAGTCACTCTTTGAAGATGATTTGGTTATTCTTTAAAGCCATGGTCAAAAAAGATCAACCATCCCACTGCCTATCCCTAGCCACTCCTGTTTTAGTTCCTTGCTTTCCTTTTCTCCATGGACCTTGAAACCATAAAGCTCCACTGCTCTGCTCCTATTCACTTCCTTTGCTCCTCATCGGACCACCCAGCATAGTAGTATGATCTTTCTTCTGAATAATTCTCAAACATATCCTTTCTACCTGCGCTGTTCTCCTTTTATCTCTAGTCCTGATTACTACAGGAATCACAGTTATGAGCTCCCTTGTCTCTGGTGCATAGCTTCTTCCTGCATTGCCACCAGGGTTATCTTGCTAGAGTCAGCTTACCATCACCCTAACCTTTGAGGGCAATTGCAATCCATAGAGCCAAGCAAACCCCCTAAAATAACATAAAAAAAAGCTCTTTACAACCTGACCCTACTTTGGCCTTCTTTAACTAATTGCCTTAATTTTCTTTAGGCAAGGAATGTTTGCTGACTAGATAAAAACTATGAAAGCACCATATTTTCTTACATTTCCTTTATGAAAGTAGGTAAGAAGCCAACAAACAAACACAACTTCTGGTATTTCTCATCTATGTCTTGTGTGGCTCATGCCTGTCCCTCATACTCTGTGCTGCACACTCTGCTATTCTGAAGACATAAGATATATATTATGCATGCCTAATTTATTTATGTTGTATATTATCAGAGTGCTGGATCTAAGTAGGAGATCAGTATGTTCTGACTTTGAAGTAGTCTACTAGAAAGTGGAGGCAACTAGGGCCAGGTGCAGTGGCTTATGCTTATAATACTAGCTACTCAGGAGGCAGAGATACCCCAGTAGCACCAAATAAAATTAAATTAAATTTAAAAAGGAAGGGAGGAAGGGAGTGAGGGAGGAAAGAAGGAAGGCAGGCAGGCAGGCAGGCAGGCAAGCAGGCAAGCAGGAAAGAAGGAAGGAAGGAAGGAAGGAAGGAAGGAAGGAAGGAAGGAAGGAAGGAAGGAAGGAAGGAAGGAAGGAAGGAAAAAAGAAACTCCTATTTGTTTGGGATTGTACTAGGCTCTTTTACATGTCATCTTGTCCAGTACCCATGCCACCCCTGCTAGGTAGATACTATTACAATTTCCTTTCAGGTGAAGGAACTGTGGCTCAGTCATATTCCTACAGCCTCATTCCCTCTCCCCCCTAACCCACCCCCCATTCATCCTACATCCAGTTCATCTACTCTTAGACATGAAGGTTCCACCTCTGTCTCCATGTCTACTCACCACTCCACCCTTCCACCCCCCGATGGCTGTCTGTTACCACAATGTCACATAACTAACCCATTCCAAAACTTAGTGGGTTAAAACAAATATCATATTGTTTCTTGGGACTATACAGGGCTGCTGGGTAGTTCTGTCAATGTGGGTGCATCTGTCCATCTCCACTCCATAGCCTAAGGAAAGATGGCTGCTTGAGGAAGGCCTCATTTGGGATATGTAGCCTCTAATTCTCCAGGAGGCTGACAAGGGCTTGTGCTCATGATAGAAGCACTTATCTGAGAGAAAGGACAGAAGCGTACAAGGCCCCTAGGGACTTAGCCTGGTCATGTTTATCACATTCTTTGGGCTAGAGAAAAATCCAACTCTGGCTCTAGGACTCATCCATCCTTTATGACCTCTAATTGCATTTATGTTAGACTGTGGATGCTCATGGAAACAGCTAACAGTCAAGGTGAGTTTTTAAGAAGGCAAATACTTCTATGAAATAGTGAACCAGGCAGTGGTCCCTAAGGTGGTAAAATAGAAGAAATGGTGAGAATTCTACTACTGCAAAGTTGAGGTAAGCAGGTCATAGACCAGCCCACTGTGAGAAAGATGCAGAATTTCTTTCCTAGGAAGAATCCACTGGGAAACAGCAAAAACAACTCTGCTTTCTAACCAGGAAGACAGAAGGGCAGTGCCACAGCAGGAAACTGAGAACATTTGCATCCTTTTTAAGTTTGGTTAGATAATTGTTTTTTAATTATGAAAAGAAAAATGCAAAAGGAAAAAAATCAGCTCAGTCTTTAAATAAGAAATGAATAAACCCAAGAAGCTCATATGCATAACCTTGAAAGGCTTGAGCTGTTGCAACAGTCAGATCATCAATGCAAAATAGAGACTGTTTGATCCGAGAAATTCTGCAGAGGCCTGCTCCTTTCCAGGCTTTGCTTCACATGTATTGACCATGGGCAGCATTTTTTAAACTTTCAGTCTTTTCAGTCATCCCCCTTGCAATCTTAACAGTCACGCAAGGTCACCATGGAGGCTTGGTTGCAGTTAGCTGCATTGATATTTGCCACTTTTATAATTAAAACAGAGAAATCATACCATGTGCCAGATGCCATTCCCAAGACAGAACGTCATGTGGAAGTGAATAAAATAGGTAAGACAAAACCCCATTCTCCTGGAGCTTAAGTTGTATTGAGGGGAGTCAAGCAATAAATATGTTAACAGATACATTTGTATCAGGAGAACATGACAACCACTATGGAGAAAAATGAATTGAGATAAGAAGGCTACAGAGAGCTGGCTTCTTCCAAGGGAAGGCATTGGAAGAAAATGCTGTGTGTTGGGTACCAGCTATAGTGAGTGACCTGATGGTAGAAGCAGGCCAGACTCATGCCCAGCGCTCACACATCTTCCCCAGTTCTAATTCTCAGAACCTCCCTGCTGGTTTGCATCATTCTGTTGGATAGCATACAGTCATACAAGTAAAGAGCCAGGGGTCATATCTGTTTACTTTCTTATAATCCACTGCTAATCACCAAAAAAGCTCTCAAATGATAAATGATAATGGATGCCTTGGAATATTCTGAATTTACTAACCTGGAGAAGTTAGGAATCTAGAAAAACCTGGTATGAATTTATTGAAGAGTTCTGGGTGAGTCACCCAAACTACATATACAGAGTTTATGGTATGCCAGGCCCTGTTCAAGTCTTGGAATCATAGCTCTGCAGAAATGCCAAATCGTACTATGGTTCACTGAAGAAAATTTCAGACAACCATCCTGTTTTCCTGAGAATATCCACTGCTTCCTCCAGGCAGCAAAATAGCTCCCACTAAACTTGATTTCTACCTTACATATTATGGATGGAGATTGTAAATTTGGACCCTAACAAATTTTGTATTACCTGAATTTAATCAGATGAGTTTGGAGAGAAAGCAGTAAGCATCTGAATAGTCAGGGAGATATATAAATAGAGAGACCAAAATGAACAAATAAACAAAAAGGAAGCAGGTACAGACTTGATCTAGATACTTATAAAGAAGTAAACTGAATAAGCAACTCTAACTCAGCTGTCCAGAGAAGAGAGCTTCCCAGAATGTTTTGGACACTTAAAAAGAAGTCACTATCTGCTCTGCAAAAGTCAGAGACTTTTGTTTTGAAGGAGAAAATGTGCCCCAAATTTCCAAGGGTGAGCCAAGGTGAAGGATGAGCATAGTTTAAAACTTGTGGAAGTTTGACGATTGGTAACTTATGCATCATGGTGGGGAAATAAGAGAGGAAAATAGATTGAGGTCCTTGTATGCTAGGCTGGGAGTTCTGAAACTTATTATCTAGGTGAAAAAAAACCACAAATGGCCTAAATTTCTAGAATAATTACGTCCACATTGATCATTTCACTGTCCCAAGATGAAAATTTATAATTACTAGTCTGAGAGCCATCATTTTTGACAACCTAGTGCCTAATCACTTGCCAGGTCCTGAGAAATGTTTACTAAGGTGAATAAGAATGAGGTGGTTGAGAAAGTCTAGTTTAGTAATAGAATTTCAAAAATTGCAGCCCCAAATGTGGATGGTCTTAGTGGAATTCTATTCTTTTTAATGAATTCATCCCTCTCACCCAAGCTTTGAACCTGCCTTTTCTTTTTAGTTGGTATCTCTAGCTCCCTGAACACCCCAACCTGGAATGTAGCTTTTCACTTGGTTCCCTCACTCTAACCAGTTATCTAAGATGTGATCTCTCTTTTTCTGATTATTTGTTGTACCCAAGCTCTTGCCATACCCACCACTATTTGGATATTTCATATGGAGACTGCACTTACAAACTCATTGCTTCTTTCTCCTGTGTCCACCCATCATTCTCTACCAACTGAACAAATATTTCTAATTCTGGAATCAGTCACTCCGCTAGAGAGGGCCTAGTCTCACAAGATGAGATTGTGGTTATTAAATAAGGGGGAAAGTATTTTTCCTATCGGTTGTGGGGGCTGAACTCTGGGCCTGGGTGCTGTCCCTCAGCTCAAGGCTAGCGCTCTACCACTTGAGCCACAGTGCCATGTCAGGCTTTTTTTCTGCTGAGGAATCCAACCCAGGGCCTCATGCATGCGAGGCAAGCACTCGACCACTGAGCCAACTTCCCAGCCGGGGGAAAGTATTTTTTAAATATTCAAATAAATGATATTTGTGTATGAGTTAGTTCACTGTGAGGCCTAGGGCTAAATTCTACCCTAATTGCTTGTTTGCAGTTTTGCCTGAGGGGAAAAACTACAGATTTTCATGCTCTGGTTTGCAAGTAGACCCTTCCACACCATTGTCTCTGTGAAATAATTTGCATCTTGCCTGTACTCAAAAGATTTCAAATGTATTATTTCCAGTTCTTCTTCAACCTTTTCCTCCTCCTAATTATCTCTCTTCAAGAGAAGCCTAGCAGGGAGTTTTAGCTTAGCAGGTACCCTGCAAATATATTTTCACTGGATTCCAAAGGAGAGATTAAAAAAAAATATAGATGATCATCCCCAAATAAAGTATAGCAAACATCCCCTTGTTTTGTGGTTGGACTCTGTGTGTGTGTGTGTGTGTGTGTGTGTGTGTGTGTGTGTGTGTGTGTTTGTATATTTATGTCTTCTTTCTCTTACTCAGCTTTTTTGTTCATGGCTGGTACAGTACCATTTAAGCCATGCCTCCAGTTTGCCATTTTGCTAGTTAATTAGAGATGGAGTACTTACTGATCCTTGAGGACTCCTCCATCCTCCAGATTTCAACTCCTGAGTAGCTAGGATTACAGATGTCTTCCCAGCTGACAATGGGACTTTTAACAGGACTGAAAACATAAGAGATCATAGCACTGAGGTCCTTGACTTACACTTATAAAGAAATGAGTGGGAAAAGCAGAGAAAGAACATGGAGAAAAATGTTTCTTTTATCCCCTGAGCTCTTTTTTCCTGATCAGAACCACATATCAACGTTCTTGTTATTTCTCCAAGGACTGCATTAGAGAGGAGGCATATAAGGAAAAGGAAGAATATTTCTTCTGCATTTTTAATCAATGTTTTCTTATAGATGAGACAATTCTGTGCCTTGTTCTTAGGCACATCCCTACAAAGCTGAGCTGCATGCATGCTGGTCTTGTTCCCTGGCAGAAGGGCTGGGGAGGCTGGAGGTTATCTACTCAAAGGTTCTAGGTACCTATGGCCGGGCCATCCAGGACCAGAAGGGCCTAAGGAAAGCACCTGGTCACCCTTGGGAGCCCACTTTCCACTTGGTTATGGGGCTTGAACACTGGGCCTGGGCGCTGTCCCTCAGCTCTTCAGCTCAAGGAGAGCGCTCTACCACTTGAGCCACAGCGCCACTTCCAGTTTTCTGGTGGTTAATTGGAAATAAAAGTTTCATGGATTTTCCTGCCCAGGCTGGCTTTGAACTGTGATCCTCAGATCTCAGCCTCCTGAGTAGCTAGGATTACAGGTGTGAGCCACTGGCACCCAGCATGAGTACATTTCTTATCAAGCATTGTTGCCTCCTCCTTTCTTTCCTCTTCCCATCTCTTCCCTTCTCCCCACAACCCTCCCCTTCCCCACCTCTCCACCTCCCCACCTCTGGCCAAAGTTGTAAAGTTCATTTTTCAACATAACATCTTGTCCATCTCATTGTTGCAATGGGTCCACCTGTATCCCTATTTAAATAATTTGTTTTTTTCGTCCCCTCCACAAATTATACCAACATCAGATGCAGTGAAAACTGGGGTTATACTGTGGGGAAGGGACATACAAAGCAACAAAGAAATCATCTTATAATATGTTAGAAACAATCGCATGAAAGAAAAAAAAACATTTGACTGCAGATCTTAGGGTTCATGTGCCTAATATCAACTTATCTGACCATTTCTGCTTCACTCAGACATATACTAGTAATTGCAACTAAGGGAAACCATGGGTCCTATGTTTCTTTGTGCCTGGCTTACTTCACTTAATATAATTTTTTCCAAGTCTTTCCATTTCCTAACAAATGGGGCAATGTCATTCTGATGGAGGCAGAGAATTGCATTGTGTATATATACCACATTTTCTTTTTTTATTATTTTTATTTTTTATTTTTATTGTGAACATACTGTAAGGAGGGGTTACAATTACATGGGCAAGATAATGAGTACATTTCTTACCAAGCATTGCAGCCTCCTCCTTTGTTTACCCTTCACATCCCTTCCCAGCCTCCCCCCCCACCCAATCCTCCCCCCCTCCCCCCCCCCCCCGCCCCACCAAGGTTGTAAAGTTCGTTTTGACATGACAACTTGTACTTCTCATTGTTGCAACAGGTCCACCTGTATCCTTAAACGACTTGTTTTTCCCCTTCTCCTCCACAAATTATACCGACATCAAATACAGTGAAAGCAGGGGTTATACTGTGGGGGAGGGACATACAAAGCAACAAAGAAATAATATTATAAATGCGTTAGAAACAAATGCATGAAAGAAAAAAAACATTTAAATACATATCTAAAGGTTCATTTTCCTAGCATCACATTATCTGACCTTTTCTGCTTGACTCATACATATACTAGATATTGCAACTAAGGGAAACCATGGGACCTATGTTTCTTTGGGCTTGGCTTACTTCACTTAATATAATTTTTTCCAAGCCTTTCCATTTCCTAACAAATGGGGGCAATGTCATTCTTTCTGATGGAGGCATAGAATTCCATTGTGTATATACCACATTTTCTTGATCCATTCATCTACTGAGGGGCATCTGGGTTGGTTCCATATCTTAGCTATGGTAAATAATGCTGCAATAAACATAGTTGTGCTGGTAGCTTTAGTATGGTCTTGTTTGTGATCATTTGGGTAAATGCCCAAAAGTGGGATTGCTGGGTCATAGGGGAGCTCTATGTGGATTCTTTTGAGGAACCTCCATACTGCTTTCCAAAGTGGTTGAACAAGTTTACACTCCCACCAACAATGCAGTAAGGTTCCCTTCTGTCCACATCCCCTCCAACATCTGTTGTTATTAGAGTTCTTGATTATAGCCATTCTGACTGGGGTGAGGTGGTATCTCAATGTTGTTTTGATTTGCATTTCTTTTATGGCTACGGAGGTTGAGCATTTCTTCATGTGTCTATTGGCCATCCTTCTTTCCTCTTCAGAGAAGTTTCTCTTTAAGTCTTTAGCCCACTTATTTATTGGGCAGTTGTTTCTTTGAGGATTTGTTGTTGGGGGATTTAATTTTTTGAGTTCCAAGTATATTTTAGATATGAGACCCTTGTCTGTTTTATGGCTAGTGAAGATCTTCTCCCAATCCGTGGGCTTTCTATTGATCTTGCTAGCTATGTCCTTTGCCATGAAGAAGCTCTGCAATTTCATGCAATCTCATTTGTCCAACCTTTCTTTGATTTGTTGTGTTTCTGGGTCTTTCTTAAGAAAATTTCGACCTGTGCCAAGGACACTATAGGGTTTCTCCTATTCCATCTTGTAATGTTTTCAGAATGTCTGATTTGATTCCGAGGTCTTTGATCCATTTGGAGTTGATTCTGGTACAGGGTGATATATAAGGATCTAGCTTTAGTTTTTTACAAGTGTTAAACCAATTTTGCCAGCACCATTTACTGAAGAGGCTGTCTTTCTTCCATTCTATTTTTTTAGTTCCCTTATCGAAGATTAGATGGCTATAGATTTGTGGGTTCATTTCTGTGTTTTCAATTCTATTACATTGGTCCTGAGGTCTGTTCTTGTACCAGTACCAAGCTGTTTTGATTACTATGGCTTTGTAGTAGAGTTTGAAATTAGGTATTGATATTCCTCCAGCACTCTTCTTTCTGTTAAGGATCATTTTTGCTATTCAGGGTCTTTTATTGTGCCTTATGAATTTTTGGATTGCCTATTCTATTTCCTTGAAAAATGAGGTTGGAATATTGATAGGTATTGCACTGAATTTGTAGATAGCCTTGGGAAGTATTGCCATTTTCACGATGTTGATCCTTCCAATCCAGGAGCATGGGAGGTTTTTTCACTTTCTAAGTTCTGTTTTGATTTCCTTTTTCAGGTTTTTAAAGTTTTCATCATAGAGGTTCTTCACTTCTTTGGTTAAGCTAATTCCTACGTATTTTATTTTTTGTGGGGCTATTATGAATGGAATTGCTTTCCTAATTTCAGCCACACTTTTCTCATTGTTGGCATACAGAAAAGCCATTGGTTTTTGAGGGTTAATTTTATATCCTGCTACTTTGCCAAAGTTTTGAATCAACTTGAATAATTTGGGAGTCTGTGGGATTCTTTAAATATAAAATATGTCATCTGCAAAGAGGGAGAGTTTTACTTCATCTTTCCATATTTGGATCCCTTTTATGTTTGCATCTTGTCTTATCACTGTAGCTAGGCATTCTAATACTAAATTGAAGTGGAGAGAGTGGACATCTTTGTCTCATTCCTGAGTTAAGAGGAAATGGATTTCGTTTTTCTTTTTTTTTTTTTTTTTTTGGTGAGTATAACACAGTTTATAGTTGTTCCAATTGTACATTTACATTTTTATTTTTATTTTTAAAAATTATTTTTGTCCATTTGTGGGGCTTGAACTCAGAACCTGGGCACTGTCCCTGGTCCTCTTTATGTTCAAGGCTAACACTACAACTTGAGCCACAGCACCACTTCCTGTTTTTGAGTGATTAATTGAAAATAAGAGTCTCATGGGGTCTTTTCTGCTGGGCTGGCTTCAAACTTTGATCTTCAAATCTTAGCCTCCTGAGTAGCTAGGATTGCAGGCATGAGCCACAGGTGCCTGGCATATATTTACATTTTTTTTTTTTTTTTGCAACTTTTTTTTTTTATTTTATTTTTTTATTGTAAAGCTACTATACAGAGGGTTACAGTTACATGAGTGAGGTTATGAGTACACTTCCTCTTGAACATTGTTACCCCCTCCATTGTTTTCCCCCTACCATCCCCTCCCTCCCTCCCTTCCCCGAGGTTCTTTTTTTTTTTTTTTTTGATTGTGATTAAATGATTACATAATTTCAAAGTCACAAGTTCATTCTAACTTCCCTGGAGCAAATTGTCTACCACAGTCTGTAATATATAACAGTGTTCACATGTTATATACCATATTTGTGATCAGCAGCATGAGGATATTTAGTAGTGGTTCAACCAGATGAGCGGGAGTTCTTTGTTTCTTAAGTCCTGTTAGTTTTGTCGTATCACTAACCTTTTGGATTTAGCATCCACTTATGAGGGAGACCATGTACCGTTTGTCTCTTCGTTCTTGGCTTACCTCGCTCAACATGATTCCTTCTAGCTCCATCCATTTCCCTGCAAATGCCATTATTTTGTCATTTCTAATGGCTGCATAATATTCCATTGTGTATAGATACCACAATTTTTGGATCCATTCATCTGTGGTGGGGCACCTAGGTTGTTTCCATATCCTAGCTATTGCGAACAGTGCTGCAATAAACATGGAGGTGCACGTGTCCTTGTATATTGGTTCCTGTTGTTCAGGGTAGATGCCTAGAAGTGGTATGACTGGGTCGTAAGGGAGGTCAATCTTTAGCTTTCTAAGGACCCTCCAGACTGCTTTCCAAAGTGGTTGTATAAGTGTACATTCCCACCAGCAGTGTAATAGGGTTCCTCTTTCTCCACATCCCCTCCAGCATTTGTCGTTGGCTGATTTGTGGATGTGGGACATTCTGACTGGGGTAAGGTGGTATCTCAGGGTTGTCTTTATTTGCATTTCCTTCACCACCAGGGATGATGAACATTTCCTCATGTGTTTCTTTGCCATTTTTATTTCTTCATTTGAGAAGTCCCTCTTTAGTTCCCTTGCCCATTTAGTAATTGGTTTGTTAGGTTTGGGAGGGATTAGTTTCTTGAGTTCCCTGTATATACAGGATGTTAACCCCTTGTCTGATATATTGCTGGTAAATATTTTTTCCCAATTAGTTGGTTGTCTTTCTAGCTTAGTTGCGATAGATTTAGCTGTGCAGAAGCTTTTTATTTTAAGGTAGTCCCATTTGTCGAGTCTCTCTCCAACTTGTTGTGACCCTGGGACTCTGTTCAGGAAGTTCCTTCCTGTGCCTATTAGTTCAAGTGTCTCTCCTACTCTGTCCTGCAGTAGTTTCAGAGATTCAGGTTTAATGTTAAGGTCTTTAATCCATTTTGAGTTGATGTTGGTGCATGGTGATAGGCTGGGGTCCACTTTTAGTTTTCTGCATGTGGCTGCCCAGTTTTCCCAGCACCAGCGGTTGAAGAGGCTGTGTTTCTTCCATTGTATGTCTTTGGCTCCTTTGTCGAATATCAGCTGGCTGTAGGCCTGTGGATTTATATCTGGATCTTCTATTCTGTTCCATTGGTCTTCGGGTCTGTTTTTGTGCCAGTACCATGCTGTCTTTGTGATTATAGCTCTGTAGTAGAGTTTGAAGTTCGGCATGGATAGCCCTCCCATATTGTCTTTATCCCCTAGAATTGTTTTGGCTATTCTAGGTCTTTTGTTGTTCCATATAAATTTTTGGACTGTTTTCTGTATTTCAGTGATGTATGTCATTGGGATTTTAATAGGAATTGCATTGAATTTGTATATTAATTTTGGAAGTATCACCATCTTTACTATATTAAGTCGGCCTATCCAGGAGCATGGGAGGTCTTTCCATTTCCTAGTGTCTTCTGCAATTTCTTTCTTTAACTTTTTATAGTTCTCATTAAATAGTTCTTTTACATCTTTGGTTAGGTTAATTCCTAAATATTTTATTTTTTGGGAGGTTATTGTGAATGGGGTTGCTCCCTTTATTTCCCTCTCTTCCTGTGCGTTATCAGTGTATAGGAAGGCAACTGATTTTTGTGGGTTTATTTTGTATCCTGCTATTTTGCCGAAGTGACTTATGATTTCTAGAAGTTTGGGGATGGAGTTTTTGGGATCGTGGAGGTATAGTATCATGTCGTCTGCAAAAAGGGATAGTTTCACTTCTTCTTTCCCTATGCGGATCCCTTTAATGTCTTTTTCTTGCCTTATTGCCCTGGCTAAGGGTTCTAGGACTATGTTGAAGAGGAGTGGAGACAGTGGACATCCTTGCCTTGTTCCTGTTTTTAGGAGGATTGGTTGTAGCTTTTCCCCATTAAGTATAATATTGGCTATTGGTCTGTCATAAATGGCTTTTATTGTTTTTAGAAATGTTCCTTCTATTCCTATTTTCTCCAGAGCTTTTAGCATGAATGAATGTTGAATTTTATCAAAGGCCTTTTCTGCATCTGTGGCGATAATCATGTGATTCTTGACCTTGGCTCTGTTGATATGCTGGATTACATTTATTGACTTACGTATGTTAAACCATCCCTGTGTCTCTGGGATGAAGCCTACCTGATCATAGTGTATTATTTTTTTTATGTGTTTCTGGATTCTGTTAGCTAGAATCTTGTTAAGGATCTTTGCATCTGTGTTCATCAAGGAGATTGGCCTGTAATTCTCCTTTTTGGTTGGGTCTTTGCCTGGTTTGGGGATGAGTGTGATATTGGCTTCGTAGAATGAGTTTGGGATAGCTCCCTCCTTCTCTGTTTCTCTGAAGAGCTTGAGGAGTATGGGTATTAGTTCTTCTTTAAAGGTCTTATAGAATTCTGCTGTGAATCCATCTGGTCCTGGGCTTTTTTTTGTTGGAAGACTTTTGATAGCTTCCTGTATCTCATTATAGGATATTGGCTTATTTAATTGGTTAACTTCTTCTTTGCTCAGTTTGGGTAACTTGTATTTCTCTAAAAATGCATCCATTTCCACCAGATTTTCTTCCTTTAGAGAGTATAGCTTTTGAAAGTAGTCTGTTAGAATTGTTTGGATATCTTGGGTACGTGTTGTGATGTTTCCCGTGGCATCCCTAATCCTATTAATATGGGTTTCCTCTCTTCTTTTTTTAATTAATCTTGCCAACGGGCCATCAATTTTGTTTATTTTTTCAAAGAACCAGCTTTTTGTTTGGTTTATTTTGGTTATGGTTTTCTGATTTTCTAATTGGTTAATCTCTGCTCTCAATTTGGTTATCTGGCTTCGTCTAGTAGCTTTAGGTCCCATTTTTTCTTGTTTTTCTAGCTGTTTTAGTTGCAACATGAGATTATTTACTTGATCTGTCTCCATTCTCTTGATGTGGGCACTGAGGGCAATAAATTTGCCCCTCAGGACTGCTTTTGCTGTGTCCCACAAGTTTCTTTGTGAGGTGTTTTCATTTTCATTGAGTTCTAGGAAATGCTTTATTTCTTCTCTGATCTCTTCTGTTACCCAGGCCTTGTTAAGGAGTGTGCTGTTCAATTTCCATGTATTAGAGAAATTTCTGCGGTATGCTTTGTTATTGAGAGCTAGCTTGATTCCACTGTGGTCAGATAGGATACAGGGGATTATGTCGATCCCTTTGTATTTGCTTAAGTTCCTTGAATGAACTATGATATGGTCTATTTTGGAGAAAGTTCCATGAGCTGCTGAGAAGAATGTGTACTGTGTTGTTTTAGGGTGAAATACTCGGTAGATGTCAGTTAATTCCGCTTGAAGTATGGCCTCACTTAATTCGGTAGCTTCTTTGCCAATCCTCTGGTTGGTAGACCTGTCCTTTGGCGAGAGTGGCGTGTTAAAGTCTCCTAGTATTATCGTATTGGGATCTATTTTATTCTGTAAGTTTGAGAGCATTTGTTTAACATATCTGGGTGCACCGATATTTGGGGCATATAAGTTGATGATGGTTATATCCTCCTCTTGGATTGTTCCCTTTATTAATATGTAGTGTCCGTCCTTGTCTTTCTGTACTGATTTTAATGAAAAGTTTATTTTGTCAGATATCAGGATAGCTACACCTGCTTTCTTATTGGGGGAATTTGATTGGTAGATCCTTTTCCACCCCTTCACTCTGAGTTTGTTTGTATGTTTGGCTGAGAGGTGGGTCTCCTGAAGGCAACAGATGGATGGGTCTTGTTTTCTGATCCAGTCCTCAGATCGTTTTCTTTTAATTGGCGAATTCAGCCCATTTATATTAAGAGAAAGTATAGAGAGATGCATTGTTGTCCCTGCCATTCCGTTTTCCTAAGTTTTTCTTCTTTCCTTTCCTCCTGTGCTTGCTCAGTTAGACTTTGAGTAATGCCTGTTTGGGGCAGGTCCCAGTTCCTGGTTGCTTTCTTCAGGTTGTGTCCCCCCTCTTAGAATTCTTTGTAATGCTGGCTTAATGTTTATGTATTCATTTAGTTTTTCTTTGCTATTAAAAGTTTTCAGTTCTCCATCGAATGTGAATGCTAGCTTTGCCGGGTATATCAGTCTGGGTTGGCAGTTATTGGCTCTCAGGGCTCGTATGGTGCTTTCCCAGGCTTTTCTTGCATTCATTGTTTGTGTGGAGAGATCTGCAGTGATTCTAATTTTTTTCCCGTTGTAGTATAGCTCCTTCTTCATTTTTGCTGCATGCAGGATTGTTTCCTTATTATTCAGATCCATCATTGTTACTATTATGTGCCTAGAAGTGTTTCTCCTGGGATCTTGCTTGTTGGGTGTTCGATAAGCTTTTGTGATGTAGTTAAGATGGTCGTTTTTGAGGTGGGGAAAATTTTCATTGACTATCTTGTTAAATAGGTGTTGCATTCCCTTGCTCTGGAATTCCTCACCTTCGTCCACTCCGATTATGCGAAGGTTAAATTTTTTAGCATTATCTGCTTGCTCTTGAATTTCCCTTTGGTTTAATTTGAGTGATTTTTCCATATCTGTCACTTTTTGGTCCAGTTGGTGTATTCTGTCTTCTGTATCTGACACTCTACCTTCCATTTCATTCACTCTGTTGACCGTGGCTTCTATTGTGGTTTGCATGGTGGAAATGGATCCCTTTATGGATTCAATGTTGGTTCTCAGAGTACTGATCTCACCTCTCAATGAGGTGATATCAGTATGCATTACCTCTAATTTGGCGTTTATCTCACTTCTTACTGAGGTTTGTGCAGCTTCTATTTTTGCATCCAATTTTTGTTTGATATCCTGTATATCTTTTGATAGTTCATCCTTGTGCTCTTTCAATTTCTGATCCATTTCTCGCTTTATTTCTTGAGTCATTGCCTCCAGCAACCCTTGGATGTAGTTTTTGTCTTCCATTCCTGCTTTGCTCCCACTGGGGCTCTCCCCTGCGTGGCTGCTGGCTTTTGAGGTGAGCTTGCTGTCCTGGGTAGTGGTAAACCTTGTGATTTTTCTCTGTGATTTTCGCATGGGGGTTCAGGAGACTGCTCTTCAATCTTGTTTTGGTGTGTCTGTCTTTGCTTGGTTGCTGATTCTCTATTGGTAGAGAGAGTCTGTGTCTGATCTGGATTCTGTTGGGAGCCTATTTCCAGCTGCTATTCACTTAGGATTCTCAGCTCTCTGCTGTAGCAATTCCCGCCTTTGGAAGGGTTGAGCAGCCTAGACTGCTTGTGTTTGCTCCTGCGGGTGCTCTTGGGAAGATCAGATGCTCTGGATGCACTCTCCCAAATACTGGAGTCTGCTATGGGCTCCTGATGTGTTTTTGTTTGTTTGTTTTGGGCTGGTTGTGGGCTTGAACTCTAGGTTTGGGTGCTGTCCCTCAGCTCTTCAGCTCAGGGCTGGCACCCTACCATTTGAGCCACAGCCCCACTTCTGACCCTTTTTGCTTTGTTCAGGCGCCGGTCCCCTGGCCTGGTTCCGGCCCCAGCCTGGAGCGCGCTCGTTAGGCCTGTGCTAATGTGTATACCACCTTGGTTATGCAGCCTGGAGGACACAGTTCAAATTTCTTCTACTGTTGGTAGTCTTGACCCAGGGGCACTGTTCCTGGCTTGAGCATTTAAGCTCCCTTCCCGGGGCGCTCTTGCTCTGGCCTGGCCAGCAGAGTGTGCTCCACCGGCTGGTGGGGCTCTCGAACAGTTCCCAGTTTTAGTGGGTCCTGTGGTCCGGGTGTTGGGGTAGGGAGTCTAGGTCAGGGTCTGGGGATTCCCTCCAGCTCTGGTCTCCCTTGATGGATTCCCTGTCCCCTGATGGGTACTCACCCTGTAGGTCGTCAGTTGTTGTTGCAGTCCGTCAGTTGTTGTTGCAGTCCGAGTTCAGTTGGGGTGGTTGCGGGCTGGGTTGGGCGGCCCCCCGCCGGGTCGTTGCGATCGCGATTGGGCGGGTGGTCTGCGGACAGGTCCCTTTGTGGCGCTGCTGGTGCCGGGCGGCTTTGGCGGGATGGAGCCTCTCCGCTCCGGTGGAGAGTGATGGGTGGGGTGGGATCCTCCTGGAGACTCCCGGCTGGTAGGTTTCTCTGTTCCTGGCGATCCGCTGTTCTGCAATCCGGTACCTGGTGATCTGCAAGCAGCCCCCTGTGTCTCTGTGGCTCCGGCAGCCCCTGCCGGGCCGGCTGGCCGGCGGCTTGGCGCACTGCCGCGCGGCCAGTAAAGGTTGGGGGAGGGGTCTTCGCTCTTCTCTGTTCTGAAATTCTTCTTTTCCTCTCTTTCTTTTTTTGTTATTTTCCACCTCTGGTTTTTCTCTGAGTGTTCGTCTTTTTGTTGTTGTCGGTCTCTTGGGGAGATTAAAGGTTGGAACTCGAACTCTCTTTTTGGTTGGAGAGAGCTGTGGCGTTTCCCTACTGCCCCGTCGCCATCTTGAGAACTCTCTTCCTGGATTTCGGTTTTCACCATTAAATATAATGCTGGCTGTAGGTTTGTCATATACAACTTTTATTGTATTGAGGAATGTTCCATGGATTCCTAATTTTTCCAGAACCTTCGTCATAAAGGGGTGTTAGATCTTGTCAAATGCTTTTTCTGCATCTATTGAGATAACCCTGTGGTTCTTATCCTTGCTCTTGTTGATGTGATGAATTATATTAATTGATGTGCATATATTGAGCCAGCTTTGCATCCCTGAAATGAATCCTGTTTTGATCATGGGGTATGATTTTCTGGATGAATTGTTGAAGTCGATTGGCCAAAATTTTGTTGAGAATTTTAGCATCAATGTTCATCAAAGAAATGGGTCCATAGTTCTCTCAGCCTGCTTTTGGGCCGAGGGTTGTGATGGCTTCATAGAATGAGTTTGGTAGTGAACTTTCTCTTTCAATTTCTTTGAAGAATTGAAAGAATATTGGTGTGAGCTCTGCTTTGAAGGCCTTGTTGAATTCCACTGTAAATCCATCTGGTCCTGGGCTTTTCTTAGCTGGGAGGTCTCTTATTGCTGTTTCTATTTCAATGCTTGATATGGGCCTGTTAAGATGGTTTAACTCATCTTGATTTAGTTTCGACATGTCAATATTTGCTAGGAAAAGGTCCATTTCTGTCAAGTTCTCAAACTTATTAGCATAAAGTTTTGAGAAGTATCCCTTATAATGTTCTGAATCTTGGTTGTTTCTGTGGTGATGTATCCATTCTCATCTCTGAGTTTATTTATTTGTGTGTGTTCTCTTCTTTTTCTGATAAGATTTGCTAAGGGTCTGTCAATTTTGTTAATTTTTTCAAAGAACCAACTCTTTGTTTTGTTGATTCTTTCTATGGTTTTTTGGATTCTAATTCATTTAATTCTGATTTAATTTTAATTATTTCTTTCCATCTACTGATTGGGGTTTATCTTGCTGCTCTTTTTCAAGGAGGCTCAGATGTGTCATTAAATTGTTGGTTTCAGATCTCTCCAATGTGTTGATGTAGGAACTCAGAGCTATAAACTTGCCTCTGAGTACTGCCTTTGCTGTGTCCCAGAGGAGCTGGTAATTTGTGGGTTCATTTTTGTTGAATATCATGAACATTTGAATTTCATTTCTAATCTCTTCCGTGACCCACTGGTGATTCAACAGTGTGTTGTTCAGCCTCCATGTATTATAGGACTTTCTTTGGTGGTTTTTGGTGTTGAGTTCTAATTTTATTCCCTTGTGTTCTGAGAGAATGCAAGGTATAACTTCAATGTTTCTGAATTTGGACAAGTTTGCTTTGTTACCTAAAATGGGGTCTATTTTGGAGAATATTCCATGTGATGCTGAGAAAAACGTGTATTCTGATGTTGCTGGGTGAAATATTCGGCAGATGTCTGTTAAATCTAGTTGATCTATGCATTTGTTTAGATCTGCAGTATCTCTGTTGAGTTTTTGCCGAGTTGATCTATCTAGTGGGGATAGTGGTATGTTAAAGTCCCCAACAATTAATGTCTTTGGATCCATGTGAGATTTGAGGAAAAGTAGTGTTTCTTGGATAAATTTGGGTACTCTGTTGTTTGGTGAATAGATATTTAGAATTGTAATATCCTCCTGAAGAAGAGATCCCTTAATTAGTATGTAGTGACTTTCTTTATCTCTTCTCACTAATTTAATTTGAAGTCTATTTTATCTGATATTAAGATTGCAACTCCTGCCTGTTTATGGGGGCTATTTGCTTGGTAGATTTTGTTCCAGCCTTTCACTTTCAAAATGTGTTTATTTTTATGGGCAAGGTGTGACTCCTGAAGATAGAAGGATCTTGCTTTTTAATCCAACTAGACAGTCTATGTTGTGTAATTAGAGAATTAAGTCCATTGATGTTGAGAGATAGGACTGAGAGGTATCTGGGAGTTCCTGCCATTTTATCCACCTTCTTGTGGGCTGTAGCAACTGAGTTCTTCCCATGGTTCTTGGATTCTCAGTTTGGGTGTGGTTTCTTGGCCTTTATTGTTGTCTTGTTGGCTTTCTATGTGTAGGACATCTTTAAGTATCTTTTTTTAGGGCTGGTTTGGTGGAGATATATTGTTTCAGCTTTTCTTTGTAATGGAAGGTTTTTATTTGGCCTTCAGTTATGAAGGAGAGTTTAGCTGGGTACAGTATTCTTGGTTGATAGTTGTTTGTCTTTAGGGCATCTGCCATGACCCTTCTAGGTAAATTACATATGCTTTAATTTTTCTTCATTTGGAAAATGAGGATTAAAATACCTGCCTCTGAAATCCATTGTTAGAATTACCTACATTGCTGGGGATGGGGCTTGGTGATAGAAAGCTTGATGAACATTTGTGAGGTCCCAGGTTTGATCTCAGCACTGCAATAAATAAACAAATAGTATCTAGCACAGCACCAAACATCTTACATGCATTTGTTTTAGGTTTTATTAACTTCTGTAGTCCTTGTTCTTGTTCCTTTGCTTTTAGTCCTCTCTAATAGAAGCTGACCCCCCCACCCCTGCAAAAAGTCCTCTGTGGTCACATAGAGGCTGAAGGCCCCAGTCATTCATCCTTTTTGATCACCAGATAACAGCCTTTGTGATCACCAGATGACCTGGGAAGAGCAGAGTCTTTACATCAGACAGATTTATCTTGTGCAACTGGGAAAGGTCTCCTGACTTTAGCTGAGATGGTGCCTGGGTAACAAACAGGGCCACTCATTCACTCTTTTTCACACTGCAACCTGTAGCCTCTGGTGCAAATTCTTCTGTTAGCTGCTCTGGAATGCATGCATAAGGTTCCTGGATACCTTCTGCAGGATTCTGGATCCTTATGGTCAGGTCACCCAGGACCTGAAGACCCAAGAAAACAAACCTTTGACTACTGAAAGCATGTCAGCAGGGAGACATGGTGGTCACTATTTGCTGAGTGACTGCTGTAGCTCATGCCCAAGTCTGATATGAGCCAGGCAAGGCCTTTGTGCATCAGGAAGCAGCCAGTGTGACATGATTATTGAAGGGACTGGCTTTCTGAGACGTGGCTCTGAACAGCTAAGCTTGCTCCCCACTCCACTTCTGCCATGTGTTCCCTTCGCAAAAACCTTGAGTCAAGATTTCTTTTTGCAATGAAATAATGGATTTGAAAGTATCTTAAAAGCTTTAAAGTACTTTACAAATGATTATTCATTTAAGACAGTTCTGTGGTCAGAACTTAGAATGAGCAACACTATTTAGAGTCTGAAAAAAAAACTATGTTTTCTAGCTATTTCCTTTATTCATTCAGCAGACATTATTCTGAACCCTCATGACTGTGAGCTAGACATTTGAATACAATGCTAATATGCAGACAAAGACTTTGGTTTTGCGTTGTGGAAATGATGGACAATGAGTTTGCTAATAAAACACATAAAATGGTGTAATAAGTGACCTCATGAAAGTGCTTGCTGTATTACATAATTATAGGATAAACATATTTATATAGCATACTCACAAGAAGCCCTTCAAGGAAAGGATATTCAAAATAGAATTTGCAGGGTCAATTGAGCCCACTATGGGGAAAGCAAGAAAAAGAATGCTCCAGGTAGAAAAATTCCTAGTGCAAGAGCTCCAAGGCAGAGAAACAAACTTAGCAAGATCACAGACTATAAGGAAGACAAGGTAAGCACAACACAGTGGGTGAGGAGAGAGGGGAAGACAATTGAAAGCTTAAAAAAAGATTAATTAGACTTTGCCAGAGAACCATGCAGACATCCAGGTACAGAGAACGAAGAAAGGTTTATTGCCAGGAAAGGGGGCCAGCAAGACTCCTTCTCACAAGGGACCAGTGAGAAGAAGCAACGGCTAGTTTCTGGGGTGACCTATATAACCTAGGAGGTTTAAGAGGGGCTAGAAGGGGCTAGGAGGTGGAGACCCTAGTGTGGACATGTGGGTCAGGGGCTTCATCATGGTGGACTAGGATTTATGGCTGCTATCTAAATAGTAGATAAGGGTCCTGCAACTGCCCAGACTTGAAGGCCACTCTAAGGGGCTCTTGTTGCTTTCTATGGTGGTAGCTGCCCCCAGAGAAGTGCCATCCCAAGGTAAAGGGAGTTGGAAGTTGATTATTTACTGCCTTTACTACGAGGGCCTAGTGTTGCCTAGGAAGGGAGCATGCTAAGCTGTGGGGAAGGAAGGAGTGAACTAAGGGACTATGGGAAGGGAGTTCATTTTGCTAACAACAATAGTCACAGAGACAGGTAAGATCCATATTATGTAGGTCTTTAAGCCAGAATAAAGGATTAAGATGCTTTTCTAGGTATGATGGAAAGGAGACTTATACCATTTATGTTTTAAAACAGCTCATTCTTAGTACTTTGTGGAATATACTTAGTATAGATTATACTTAGTGTAGGTAAGCAAGAGTAAAACCAGGGAGACAAATCAGATGCTTTTGTGGTTGTCTAGGCAAGAGATGAGAATTCAGGAGGTGATAGAAAGTAGATGTGTATTTGAGCATTTGAATTTAAGTACAGAACCATTATTTAAAGTTAAGTGTTGCTGATGGTATGAGATGCAAGGGAAGAAAATCAAGGGTGTCTCCTTGATGCAAAAACATGTTGATGCTTGTGCCTAAAATTAGAACTAATGATCACTAAAACTGATCTTACCTCATATCCTTCTTTTTAAAAATATTTTATTATCTTTAAGTAGCCGTACTAAGGTGGTACCATTTAACAAAGGAGTTTGTGAATACAATGCATTTTCACCTTCAAAGTTCTCACTACCCTTTGACTCATCCCTTTCCTTTCTTAATTCTGTGGTACATACAACAAATACTTGAATGCTTTCTCCCTTCCTACCCCATTTCATTTGTAGCCCCTCTCCCCATGGTCCCACCTCCCCCCTTGCTTGTACCCATTTTCTGGTGCTGAGTTTGTTAGACTTCAACCTAACCTTTCTAACAGATTATATTATTTGAGCTCTCCATATAGTCTATTATACTTCAGTTAATTCATTTCCAGCCACTTGCATACTACCCAATGTTTTTACTTATAGACATAGGTACAGTCTATCTACCACAAATGAGGGAGGCAACTTAAATCCTATCCCTCTTGAACAGGGTCACTATGTAGAAGATAGCATGCTTCAGAACCAAGTGCAAAGGGTTGCACTACTGTCTATATTCTATGGGGCGAACTAAGTCAGCTTTAATAGAGGTATGAAGTATAATTTCATTGAAAGTAGAAAGAGGAAAATGAAATGGAATGTGAAAGAATTGAGAGCATGATTGATGACACAGAACAGAAACAAGAGTACACACAGTAAGGGAGAACAGATCTCCAAGGAGTAGGAACTGACTGATATTGTCATGGTACCAAAGATCAAGTAGTATATGCACATAGAAGATCAACCTGAGTTTTCAATTTGAAGATCCCTGCCAATGTTAGAAAGAGTAGTTTCATAGAGTGATAGCAGAGTGAGTGAAAGGGAAGTAAGAAAGTAAATATGGAAAATGAAGATTGTTCTGTAGGAGAGGCAGATTGTGAAATGATGGAAAGATAGCAAGGTAGCTAGAGAAGGATAACTAGTGGAGGTGAAAAAAATTAAATGTAAGCAAAATGGTTTATAAGGTAAGGCCAAGGAGCTAGTTATGAAGGAGAAATTAAAGATTATAGAAAAGGAATAATTCATCAAGAAAGTCAAGAAGAAGCCAGGAAAGGGTGAAATCAGGGCACAAGTACTGAATATATTAGTCTTAGACAGGAGAAATAATATCACTTCTAAGAGTGTAGGAGTGTGGCAATGGTAGGAACAACTGGAGAAAATGTTGTAAGTGAGGGACAGGGAATAGAGGGAGTTTGTGTGGAATGGTGTTTGTGTAAAGGAGTTAAGCTGGTGTCAGTGAAAGGACTGCCTGAAGTAGTGGATAAAAGAAGATATAAGAGAGGGCAGGAGAGAGTGAAGGAAAAGGTGATATTGTCCAAAACGAAATGTACTCATTCCCTGACTTATGAAATGGTAACCCCTCTGTAAATATACCTTTATAATAATAATAAAATATTTAATACAAGATGAAATAATAAAAGATCACTACTAAATGTATGGTCTTTGGAGCTCAGCTGAGGTTGGAGGTCCCTTATATGTAGCAGGGTCATTACGTACCATTGTAAAATTTTCTCCAGTGTTCATCTCTCTAGTCCAAAGGCAGAAGTTTGAACTGATCCAAGACCAGAGACTTTTGTCATATGGATATTTTGGGACAATCAGAAATTGAGAGACTGAGGGGAAGAGAGTGTTGGTGACAGAGCCATCAGCCTACATAGTCTAGTCTGGATAGGAAAGGAAATGAGTTCAAGAGAAGACTAACAGGTATGATGGTGTGATGAGAGTAGATGCCATGAACTGAGTGTCATGAGGAAGTGGAGGAACAGATACAGCACAAAGAAGAAATGAAAAATAGAAGGCTGAAATGTTGTAGAGAGTGGGATATTGGAGTTGTACATTTCTGATATGGAACAGTTCTGGGGCCCAGGGGACCTTCCTATTAGAAGGAATTGCCAACAGAGTTTGCAAGTCCGTTTCCATGGAGTTGAACATGTAAAAATGCTCCATATGTCTGAGACTAGCCAATGATTTAGACTAAGAAGAGTCAACAGCACAAGGTAGAGACATGAGCTACAATAAAATGAGACACAAAGTAGGAAACCTTCTTGCACAAAGGGGGAAGGACAATAGTCTGAAATGTCAGTGAGGAGCTAGAAATATTTAAACGTCTTTTTAAAAAAAAAAACTCCTTCACCTATTTTAGACCTTTGATCTTCCATTATTTCCTTCTACTTGGTCTATGAATTTGGGCTATTCTCCAAGAGTACATGATACCTAGGCTTGAGTTTACCCTGTAGAACGGACTTTTTGTTCCTGTCCAAAACCTTCACTAGCTCCTTTCCTGCTAGGTCAGGAACGTCTAAATTTCTTAACCCCTACCCTGAAGATTATAAACAGGGCTAGCATGTGAATGTACCTGTTGGTCTTAGGCACTAGTTGAGGCAATGTCAAGTATTTAGCTTATATTGATTTAAACTTCTTTAGTTATTACTTTACCTAATCTTGAAGGGCTTTCTGTATTTTCCAAATTTAAATGTAAGTTTATAAAAATTTATTTTTATCTTTAAGTAGTTGTACAAAGGAGTTGTCATTCAACAAAGCAGTATAGGAATACAATTAATTTCTTCAAGCAAATTTGTTGGCTATCTGAAATGTTTTTCCTGTTTCTCTACAATATATAATTTACCCTTCAAGATTCAACTCAAATGTAGAACCTTCGCTGCTTCAGATGACATCTGCTTCCTCTGTCCTTCTTTTCTAGCCAGTTATGTACCTAATAAGAAAGAGCCATGCCTAATTGATCATTGCCTAATATACATTTAGTTGTATGTTGTACTCCAGCTCATAATACCTGACTCACTTTCATCATTCCATTTTTCTTTGTCCGTCATGGGGCTTGAACTCTGGACCTGGGTGCTGTCCCTCAGCTCCTCAGCTCAAGGCTAGCGCTCTACCTCTTGAGTCATAGCACCACTTCCAGTTTTCTGGTGGTTTATTGGAGATAAGAGTCCCATGGACTTTCCTGCTCAGGTTGGCTTTGAACTCAAATCTCAAATCTCAACCTCCTGAGTAGCTAGGATTATAGGCATGAGCTACAGGCACCCAGCTTCGTCATACCTTTTATAGATATTCAATGCCTGCTGAATGAAATGCAAGAATCCTTTACTATAATATGGTCTCTTTGAGATTTACAATTAACTTATTTTCCAACCAGAGTTTGAATTCAGGGGCTTTTTAGACAGGCACTCTGCCACTTGAACTACAACTTTAGCCCTTTTGGCTCTGAATATTTTTGAGGTAGAATCTCACTTTCTGTCTGAGCTGAACTAGACAATGACCCCATAGATATGCATCCTGTATAACTGACCATTCACAAACCATCATGCCCAGCCTTTCCTATTGAGATGGGGGTGGGGAATCTCATGAACTTTTTGCTTAGGCTGACTTCAAGCCACTATCCTCCTAATTTCAGCCTCCCAACCTTAGTGTCCCCAGTAGCCAGGCTGATAGGCACAGCTACTAGCATCCAGTCCCCATTAAAACGATGGTGAAATGAACTGAATTATGTGCCTTCTCAGCTATGTAATTCTCACTGTCAATCTCAAGCGCTTTTGCAGTGAACAGGGTCTCTGACACAGTAATTGGCTGTTTATTTTGCATTGACTCTTAAATACTAGGCAGTGATTCTCTTAGCAAAGAGTTATTCATTTATTCTTTGATTCATTGGATCACGTCACAAATTATGATTAAATGATGTATAACAACTTTATTCTGAACAGTATGGGAAAAAAGATCTGTAAAGATGAGGAGGTGAAAGAATAAACTGGGATTATTACTGAGATTAAATGCTTTTTATGTAAACACAATGCATACTGTATGTTCCATTCTTTTTATTTCATAGTAGAAACAAAACTATTCACTACCAGTAAGAGAACTAAAAATTTTTCCAGGGATGGTGAGACTTCCAGAAAGTAGATACCTTATGTTTATAAAATAATCTCCCTTCTATTTCTCTTGGTTGGACAGGCTGTAACAATATGCTGATGGGTATAAAGTCCCTGAAAATAGTGAAGAAGACAATGGACACAGACGGCTCTTGGATGAAAGATGCTGGCAGTGAGTCTGCGAAGGTGTATTTCCTAATTGGATCCAGAAACAATACTGTCTGGGAATTTGCAAACTTACGAGCATTCATGGAGGACAGCACCAAGCCAGCCCCACGGAAGCTAATTCTGCCTCTCTCCTGGCAGGGTTCAGGTCAAGTGGTCTACAAAGGCTTTCTATTTTTTCACAACCAAGCAACTTCTAATGAGATCATCAAATATAATCTACAGAAGAGGACCGTGGAAGACCGAATGCTGCTCCCAGGAGGGGCAGGGCGAGCGCTGGTTTACCAGCATTCTCTGTCCACTTACATTGACCTGGCTGTGGATGAGCATGGACTCTGGGCCATCCACTCCGGCCCAGGTATCCAAGGCCATTTGGTTCTCACAAAGATTGAGCCTGGCACACTTGGAGTGGAGCACTCATGGGACACACCATGCCAAAGCCAGGACGCGGAAGCCTCATTCCTCTTATGTGGGGTTCTTTACGTAGTCTATAGTTCTGGTGGCCAGGGCCCTCATCGCATCACATGCACCTATGATCCCCTGGGGACTATCAGGGAAGAGGATCTGCCCAACTTGATTTTCCCCAGGCGGCCAAGAACGCACTCCATGATCCATTACAACCCCAGGGATAAGCAGCTCTATGCATGGAATGAAGGAAACCAGATCATTTACAAACTCCAGACAAAGAGAAAGCTGCCTCTGTAATAGTGAACGGCCTCTAGGAGAGAGAGCAAAATGGCTGTCCAGGACACTGAAGCCACAACCCCTTGATGTAGTAGCATTTCTCTTATCACACCCAGGAATAGGTCTCGAAGAGTGAATATACGTATGTCTTTCCCAAATGTCACAGACTTAGCTAGTTTCCAGGAGCTTAGGAATTTTCAACATCTATTTTTCTTTCCCACCCCCAGTCCCCAAGGTGTCCTACCTTCTGAGCTTATTTCCAGCCTTCTTTTTCTGCTTTCCTTCATTTGTTATAAATCTGTCTCTCCTCCTCAAATAATCAGAATCCTGCCTCCCTCTGATACTTACTGGCTTTTTCTCCTCTGGCCTTTGATCAGGCTCAAATGCTTACAAACACCCTTTCAATTTTTTTTTATCCTACAGCTAAATTATTATTTCTTATTGACATTTATTTTCTTCTTTATTTGTGCTTTCCCCAAGTTGGTAGAGATAGTAATAGAGTAAGAACATGAACATTTTGAATGCTACTTTCTAATGACAACATCTGTACATTATTTTCCTTTCCAACCTTGTGAGATGTGTACAAGTCTTTACAAATTGCTGTGATGAGGAGAAATATGTAGGTGAGTTATTCAAAGTAGCACAACTGTAAAATTAAAGAGCTAGAAAATACCACAAATCTTTTGGTCTTTACATCACCCAAGGAAATATCAAATATGTATTATTTGTTCACCCCACCCTTTATAATCAATGTGTTCATTGGTTCAGCTTTAAAATAATAGTCTCTTCCTTTTGCCAAGTTTTTACATCTGCAAAATACCTTTTTATAGGTATTTCCTACAGAAACCCAGCCTGAGGGTAAAGACCCCCACCTCTAGCCTCATCTTGTCTTACTGTCATCTGCTCCTCTCTTTTTGGTTTAAATACAATAAAAATGACATTGAGCAAATAACCTCATCAAGTTGTATTTGCCTACATACCCTCAGCATCAATAACTTTCAGGGAGTACTGCCTGTGTTGAGTTTACTATGAACAATCCCCAACGCACAGAGGCTCTTAGTAAATATTCTGGAATCTGGAAGGAAGCCAGATAGCAGGCAAGTCATTCTGCCACAGCAGGCATGCTGTGTGGCTCAGAGGGCAGCCTGCCTCTCAAGAGGGGCTTCTTTAAAGTGTCTCCCATGTGTGTATGTGTCCAATTCAGCTGAGTTTGGGTCACAAGTGCAGGTTGCAGTGCCAGTCTGTGTCATGTGCTGAGACCTCTGTCTTTCCAGGTTGGTCACATGAGAGGACTTGCTTTGTATACTTGCAGCTGTTTCCCTGCCTTTGCCAAGCCTCAGTCAGGATCATAGGCATGAAGAGAGATTTCTTTTCCCTTATGGGAAACAGATCTTCAGCAAAATAGAATAGCCCAATCTATGGGTACTGTGTAATGACTCCCAGTTTAATGGAATGGCATAGAGAGCCCACATCTTTTGTGAAAAGAGGCAAGTATGAATGGGTCGATGAGGGGATAGTATTCTCTTTATAGGTCTGTGGCTATTACCTGCCCCATGGGTAAAGTCACATTACCTATTTCGCAAATACACAGAAAGCTGCTGCCTCACAATACAAGTTGGAATTACCAACCATATGTGCAGGAGGGATTTGTGTGTGTATAGTTCCTTTTGAGGAAGAGGAGAGTGTCTGTAATGTGCTGTCTGGCTTCCCTTTGGGATGTGCTTGCATTTGACAGATATGCAAGATACACCTGCCTCTAACCACTCACCCTGGTACCTTGAATTCCTGCACCTAGAATTCCTCTTTTGGGTCAACACAGTTTCTCCTGGAGGCTTCTGTTTATGCCCCTTTGCTTGACAGCATGCAGGCTTGCAAGCACCTTGGGTAAATTTCAGGTGTACATTTCCATTCTGGTGTCTTCTATTGGATTCCAATGAGCATCAATGTCTATGTGACCTACAGCAGTGATTATTAAATTTTGTGGCACATAAGAATCACCTTGAAAGCTTTTGAGAGTTTTAATATCCAGGTCACACTTCTATCCATTAAAGCAGACCCTCAGGAGGTTAAGATCCTCCCCCCTCCCCCTTCTATCCCCATTAGTATTTTTAAACCCCTTTCCCCAAGGTGGTTCCAAAATTCAAATAAGCTTGAGAACCAGTTACTTAATATATTTTAAAAAGTAATTGCTGCCTGTAACTGACATCTGAATTGAAACTCCTTGTACAACCACTTAAGGATAATAACAACAATAAAGCAATCATATAGTTCTAAAACAACTTAGCGTTTTCTAGGGGACCAAGGTAAAGGCAGCAAGTCTCTTGAGATAGCACATGTGGGATTTGGAAACACCCATGAACTCACATGAACTGTGGCAACAGGCTCCTTGTCAGAAAGTCCCTCTGCTGCTATTTTAAGGAAGTGAAAAGAAAACTGAAGAGTGTCCTGCTGTAACACAACTCTTGTGGGCCCCAGCTTTCCTGGCTGGCTTACTCCTTCTCTGTTGCTGGTCAGGTTCCTGCAGGGACTGACTACCGGTGTACTGTTTGCCAAGGCAACTTATGTTCCTTCACATGTACAAATCTCTGGGCACACTAGTACTTTCAGATCATTAGGGTTAATTTGGTTTGAAAAAAAAAAAAAGATGTGCCCCCATGGTCTGTCAACATTCTAGCTTACACAGAGGCCAGTCCTGTGGTGACTCCTGCCCCAACTGGGGACTATGCCAGAGTCCCCGATGTTACTGCCACTTGAAGCCCATGAGGGATTTTAATCAGCTAGCCTGAGCCATGGGTCCTGGGAGGCGCCAGCAGGGCAACTGGCAGCAAAACCTGAGGCTGCATACAGGGTAAATGCTAAACCCAGTCCTCCTTGATTTGAGAATTCATCACTAAAGCTTTTCTTGGGCCTAGGGTGCTGGGCACAGGAAGTGCTCCTGGTCCTTAGCCATTTTTCAAGATTGAGCACTGAGCTTTTTGCCACCAACCACTAGACACCTAGACCAGACACCTAGAGCACCTCATTTACATAGGGGAACCTGTCCTGGCTGGGCCTCTTCGCAGCTTGAAGGGAGACTACCCTTCCCAGATGCCCCTCAGTAGATGAATGGATCAAGAAAATGTGGTATATACACAATGGAATTCTATGCCTCCATCAGAAAGAATGACATTGCCCCATTTGTTAGGAAATGGAAAAACTTGGAAAAAATTATATTAAGTGAAGTAAGCCAGGCCCAAAGAAACGTAGGTCCCATGGTTTCCCTTATTTGTAATATCTAGTATATATATGAGTCAAGCGGAAAAGGTCAGATAATGTGATGTCAGGAAAATGAACCCTTAGATGTGTATTTTAATGTTTTTTTCTTTCATGCATGTGTTTCTAACACATTTATAAGATTATCTCTTTGTTGCTTTGTATGTCCCTCCCCCACAGTATAACCCTTGCTTTCACTATATTTGATGTCAGTATAACTTGTGGAGGAGATGGGGAAAAACCAGTTGTTTAAGGATACAGGTGGACCTGTTGCAACAATGAGAAGTACAAGTTGTCATGTCCAAAACGAACTTTACAATGTTGGTGGGGGGGGGGGGCTGGGGGGAGGGAGGAAGGAGAAGGATTGGGATTAGGGGGGGAGGGGGGAGGCTGGGAAGGGATGTGAAGGATAAACAAAGGAGGAGGCTGCAATGCTTGGTAAGAAATGTACACATTATCCTGCCCATGTAACTGTAACTCCTCTGTACAGTATGTTCACGAATAAAATTAAATTAAATTAAAAAAAAAAAAAAAAAAAAAAAAAAAAAAAAGAAGGGAGACTACAGCAAGCAGATGGGTCTGCGAGAGGGGCGTGGTCTGCACGAGGGAGGCGTGGTTCCACAGAGGGGCGTGGTCTGTCTTGGAGGGCGGGGCTTGAGGCGGGCTCGGGGGGGCGGGGCTTGACAGGTCGGTCCCAGAGGAACAGGAACCCGGTCGTCCGGGTCCCAGCGGGCGACCGCGACACCCCGGAGCGAGGAAGAGTGAGTGACAGCAGCGGGGCGGTCCCAGGGGAGGTCCCCTGGGTGAGAGAGTGACTCTCCCGGACGAGCCTCCCGCAGGGGTGGTCCCCGCCCCCGTCACGTGGACGCCGGCCCCGGGCAGCCGCTGGGCTGGTCGGTCCGCCAGTTCGTCAGTGTGGCCGGGAGCCGGGTCCTCTCAGGTTCCCGGGCGGGAGTCCGGACGCGGAGCGGCCGCGCACCTGAGCCGGTCGGAGAGAAGCCGCGGCCCTGCAGCCAGGTCAGTGCCCTCGGCCTGGGCTCGCCACGGTCCGGACTGGGCTCCCCGAGGTGGGCAATGCCTGCGGGGATCCGAGAACCAACCCAGGACGTGGGGCAAGGCGGGGTGTGGGGGGGGGGGCGCGAGGAGGCGCCTCTGCGGCAGACCTCCATCCCACCCTGGCCGGGGATCAGAGAGACCCTCCGCACCTCCTACAGGTGCCAGCCCGGCCCTGGAGCTGCTGGGGGCGGTCGGTTACCGCAGGAGTTCTGAGCCGGTAGATCGCAGGCTCAGCCTGGTTCCGGGAGCCAGCAGCTGAGTAAACTCCGGAGCCCAAGGTGGTAGGGAAGTTTGGGACTTGTTGTTTTTTTCCTTTTCCTTTCCCGAGGCTACTCTGTGTCACCGAGTCCGTGTGCAGGTACGAAGCGCCTTGGGCTGAAACCAGCGCTGCTCTGCCGTGGCTGGCCGTGCCACATGCCTTCTCCAAAGGCTCCAAGCCGCCGTGCAGTGCAGGACTGGGAATGGTCCTATGTGAAATGGGTTCTCTTCCCTTCTAGCATGCCTCCGCTCCAGGCCCACTGTGTTTCCTCTAATAAATAAGATTATTTATTAAAATGGGAGGACTGCCCAGGTTTGTGCAGGATTGAAACAGGCATTCTAGCCAGTACATATATATACATACACACACACACACACACACACACACATATATATATATATATATATATATATATATATATATATATATTAAAGAGCATCTGGATCTTGGATTTAGATGCATTCCCATATTTTGGTCTACTTCCTTTCTCATCATCTCCGTCCTCCCCTCTTTCTTAATTGTATTACAGAACGGGCATGTTTGTTATTTATGGTGTATTTTGCAAAGTTCGGTGTTTCCACTGCAGAAACGTAGTTGGTCACAGAGAGCATTTAGTTCCACTCTGCGATTATTGTTAGTTTGTGGAAAATACTAAATGTGACCCGATTTAGAAATTATTTCCCTCTTGGGCTTGAGAGAGGCAGCTCATTTGTATTGTGTTTATGTTTATATTTTTAAATTACTTTTGAAGTGGGAGGCGGGGATTTGTGAGTCTTTTATTGCTTTCTCTGGAATTTTACTTCAGGACTGGGCTTACAGGCTTGGGCATTGCCTGGGGGTAACGGGGAGCCCTCGAATCCAAGAACTGCACAGAGTGTGTGGTGGGGAGCCAGTGCTTCTCTAAACTCCCTGTTTGGGTGGCGGGGTGGTGGGTGAGTGCTGAGGATTGAACCTTGGGGATTTAACACATTCTAGGCCATTTCTGGACCATTGAACTATATCCCTAGCCCTTATATAGCATATTTTAGCTAGTAGTAGAAGTTCTTTGAGATTTGGTAATGTGGCCATTATTAGCTTATTGCTACTTAGGAAAAACATTGAATGTTTGATCCCTATGGGGATGGTCAAGGCCAATATGCTATGATTTTAAGATTGAGTGGAATGAAATAAATGAAAAAAGGCAGGGACAAAGTTGTGGAAGTTCCTTTAGTCTTTTATATGAACAGGGAAAATTTGAGATAATTGTAACAATGCGTGACATATATTTGGGACGGAAGGGGTTTCTCTTGGATTTCTCCCAGCAGAGAAAGATAAAGGTGATGTGAGCAAGGCAAGCTAGGACCACTCCTGAGAAGTGGCCAGTGGTCCACCTTGGCTCCCATAACAGCTGGTAGATTAAAAAAAAAAAAAAAAAGCTAGTGATACAGATAGAACATGGTCTCAGCTGGCCATGAAGGCCAGGTGCCACGGTCTGGACTTCAAAAGCAAGGGAGTCAATATTGAATATTGATTTAGGGTTCTTTGAACTTCTCAAAGTCAGAGACCTTGGCCCTTGGCCTTTGTTAGTCCCACAGAAAAAAACAGTAAATATTTGTGGAATGAGCCATTTGAGGCCACCTGAGAAAGCAGCATTTCTCAATCTTTTATCATAGGCCTGAGAATCACCTGAAATCTCAAGTGCAGATTTTCGTTCAGTAGGTCAGAGGTGGGACCTGCATTTCTGCCTGGGAAGGTACCTATGACGAGAGTGTGGGTTAGTAGTATTCAGGCTGTCTTGGTCTCAGAATTACTTGGGGGAGCTTTGTGGAACTTGTCAGCTTAACTAGGTCTGGGATGATTTTCGAATTTCTACTCTACTGTTCTGACTAATATCTCAGGTGGGGAAGGCTTTGGGGGAAACAGTGATCAAAGAGAGAAAGCAAGTGGGGAAACTGGAACGCCAATTCAGGTTACATGAGATGAGATGGGGCCTTTGGGGGGACAGGGCTGAGAGGATGGTGACATGAGGACAAGAGAAGTGATTTTGGAAAGATAGAATGCACAGGCAGGAGGTGTCAGTCACTGGACTGATTGGACAGGACAGTATCTGAGGAGAGAGGGCCAATTTGGGGACACTTCAACTTTGGGCATGAGGTATGATGTGCTCCTTAGGAACTGGTCCTTTGGTGGATCCTATAAGGCAGTGGAGGAGAAGGAAGCATGAATTCAAACATAACAAATATTTATTAAGCCTCACAGGTTGTGCATTCCATACAAGATGTGACTGACAGCCAGCACTTGGTGTGGGGACAACTAAGCTGAACCTCTTGGCAGCTTTGATTTTTCTTGAGTCACTGTTTTTCCTGCTTCCTCCTTCCTTCAGGGAGTGCCACTTCCCTTGGCCTTATGTTTCCAAGCATCCTTCTTTCATTTTCAGTACTAATGGCATCTGTGTGTCTGCCTTTTCACGGAATCTAGGGAAAGTGAACTGTATCCCTTTATTTGTGTTTTTGTTTTTATTAATTTAGTTATGGTAGTTCTGAGGTTTAACTCAAGTCTTTGAGCTTGCTAGATGGACACTCTACCACTTAAGTCCCATCCCAAGCCCTTTATACTTTATTTTTCAGATAGGGTCTTGGTTTTTGTTTTTGTTGTTGTTGTTGTTGTTTGTTTTGTTTTGTCTTTGTTAAACGCCAATCTTGGACCCTGATCTTCCTATTCTACCTTACATTTCTCTTGTAGTGTAATTTGAGTTACAGGTCTGTGCTAGGTTTCATATAGACTTTTTTAGACTTCTTTGTTTCGTTTTCTTTCTGTAATGCTGAGGATTGAACTAAGCTTGAGTTCAAGCCTTGAGCTTGCTAGATAGGCACTCTACCACTTGAGCTAGGCCTCCAGCACCTTTTCATCCCCTTCCTTCCTATTTTTTTGTGTGCCTGTAATGAGGTTTAAACTCAGGGCCTTACTGGCCACTCTACTACTTAAGCTATACTTTCAGCGAGGTATTTTTACTGGTTAACTGGGGGTAGAGTCTCTTGGGCTTTTTTTTTTTTTTCTTTTTTGCCTAGGCTGGCTTCAAGCCACGGTCTTCAGATCTCTGCTTTGTGAGTAGTTAGGATTATAGATATGAGCCATTAGCACCTGCTGCCTTAGTTATTTTTTAGATGGGTCTTGCTTTCTTCCTGATGGACCTGGGTGTGTCCCTTCATTCCTAGACATGGCAGGTGCATACCACTATCCCTAGCAATTGAACTTCCCCACTAGCTGGGACTGTGCCCAGACATTGATTAGGATGGATTCTCTCTAACTTTTCTATCCATGCTGGCTTCCTACTGCAATCCATAATCCCAATATTTACCCAGGTCCCCCTCTCTCAAAAAAATGCACCCCTATGTACAATTATGATATCCCATCTCTGTCTTCTAATAACAAGGATTACAGGCTTGAGCCACAGTGCCCTAGCACCCTTAAAGACTTTTAAAGCTAGTTTTGTTGGACCTTGTAGAGTTCCCTAGGAAGTCTATATTCTTACCCCTCACACATCTGGTAAACACTCTTCTCGGAGACACTGTCTTAGAGAAGTCTACTGAGCTTTAGGAGTTCCTAGGGACTACTGACTCCAAGTCTTGTCTTCAACAAATTTATGATGTCTCTTGGCTTTAAGGTCATTGGCTTGGTGCTCCTTGGTAGTTCTTGCTTTTATTTGCTGACCTAGTCACATATACACATTTATGCACACTGAGAGCTGGGCATTCATTGTGCATGATGTCTTTAATTCCCCATTCTATGTTGTATAGAATGTTGTGGCCTCTGTTAACACATCAGTAGACACAGATGGGATAAATTGCTCAGTGAAGCCAGGCACCAGTGATGCATGCCTGTAATCCTAGCTACTCAGGAGGCTGAGATCTGAGGATCAAGGTTCAAAGCCAGCCCAAGCAGGAAAGGCTGTGAGACTCTTATCTCCAATAAACCACTAGAAAACCAGAAGTGGCGCTGTGGCTCAAGTGGTAGAGCACTTGCCTTGAGCTGAAGAGCTCAGGGACATCACCCAGGCCCAGAGTTCAAGCCCCACGACAGACAAAAAAAGAAAAACAAAGAAAAAAAGAAAAAAGAAAGAAAAGAATTGCTCAATGATAAGAGAAAGTATAACATTCTTCTGTGACCGTTAATGCTATGTATAGGCTGGCCCTAACTTAGCTGCATTTCCACTGTTTCCCAAACTGAGAGATCAATAAACAGTTCTTTTCTTTGGTGCCTCTTCTTGGAAATACCTGTTATTTCTGCTATGCAACTCTTATTACTCCTTCAGGATGCAGATTAAATTCTTGAAATCCCCTGACCCTCATGTCATTTTTACTCTTTTCCTCTAATATGATATGCATATTGCAATAAATACAAATTTCTGCAGCATCCCCTGGCCATTTTAATTGACATCTCTATCTACATTCTGAGATTCTTTCAGGATTCATCACACTTGACCTATGTCATCAAGTGTGTACGTGTATAGTATACACATGTATGACATGTGTGTATCATACATATATCATACGTAAACCTGGCTGGCTTTTCATTGTTTGCCTCAGTGAAGAGGGAAGGGGACAAGTTATTTTGTGTGGAAGAGGGAAGGATCAAGAGCAGAAGTTGAAAGACAAGGAGCAAGAACAGGCCCAAGGAGAAGTGGCCTGCATGATGAGAGTCTCCAAGGAGGAACACTTGGAGAGGAGAAGCTGGAGTCTTGGGCTGGGGAGAAATGGTAGAAGACTCTGAGTGTGGTGGTGTTCATCTGTAGTTCTCTTCAATCAAGATGGTAAGGCAGAGGCATCACTTTAGTCCATGAATTTGAGATTAGTCTGGGCAACACAGTGGGGCCTGGTCAAATTAAAAATTAAAAAAATAAAAAAATAAACTTGAGGGGCTGGGAAGGTAGCTCAGCGGTAGAGTGCATGCCTTGCAAGCATGAAGCCCTGGGTTCGATTCCTCAGCACCACATAAACAGAAAAAGCAGGAAGTGGTGCTGTGGCTCCAGTGGTAGAGCACTAGCCTTGAGCTGAAGAGCTGAGGGACAGTGCCCAGACCCAGAGTTCAGGCCCCATGACCGACAAAAAACAAACAAACAAAAAAAAATAAACTTGATTCTGATGACATTGACGGTTTCCAAATATGAGAAAGCCATGGTGCTAGTGTCTTTTCAGGAAGCTTCTGGGCTATGAAGGGCAGGTGAGAGGGTTGGAGAGGGAATTCTTGTGAGGACAGGTCATAATAAGCCTCCTTCCAGGCTGGGAAGGTGGCTCAGTGGTAGAGTGCTTGCCTTGCATGTATGAGGCCCTGGGTTCGATTCCTCAGCACCACATAAGCAAAAAGAAAAAAAGCCGAAAGTAGTGCTGTGGCTCAAGTGGTAGAGCGCTAGTCTTCAGCTGAAGAGCTGAAGGACAGCGCCCAGGCCCAGAGTTCAGGCCCCACGACCGGACAAAAAAAAACAACAAAAAACCAATCATAATAAGCCTCCTTCCATGGAGGAAGTTTAGGACCTAAATCAAGGCAGTGGTACTAGGGCTAGAGAGGAGGGAACAGAGATGGGTGAGCTTGCCAAGAAATCCAGCAGGATTTGGTGACTGATTGGATTTGAGGGAAAGAGAAAGGCATCCAACTGGACATTGACATTTTGTGCTTGTTTGCTTGGAGAAGAATGAGGCAATTGTGAGTAGCCTGAGAGCATGGAGGAGCTTGCTGGAAGGGGAAAGGAAAATGAGGGTAGTTGATTCATGTGGGAATCAGAAGGGAGTCTTGGGTCATTTCTTGCTTGTCCTTTATGTTTTTACTGACAAAGATGGTAAAGCCCAAAGCAACCTGCCCAAGGTTACTCCTCTCTTAATGGCAGACCCAGGCCTCCTGGCCTTGTGGCCTAGGGCTCTAGTATCTGTAGCCCCGTAAGTTTGTCCAGAGAGCTGTCAGAAGGTCCAGATGGAGATTCCATTAGGCAGCAAAAAATGGGAATGCAACCAAATTGGGGTGAATTCATTTGCAAAACAACCAGGTCTGGATCCATATGAGTCAGAGACTCAGAGGAAGTATCTACTGGCGGCCAAGGCTGATGGGGCCTGAAGGCCCAGAAGGCCTCTTTTTTATCCAGTGGCCTTCTTATATGTGAGGCTGATGAGGTAGGACATACGTTTTTGTTTTTGTTTTTGTTTTTTAAACTAGTATTAGAAGTCTTACGGTGTGCTCATTGGTGCCTATGTCTAGTAACCAGGTTTTTCTAAGGAATGCAACCATCAATTTGATAGTATCCTGGAAAGGTATATTCCAAGAAGCAAACCCTCCTTTATTCTCTCCAGAGAGACTTGGAGGAATCCATTCATCAGTTCATGAGATATTGCTTGGATAGTGATAGAGTGGAGATAGGAGCAAGGGGTTGGGGATGCTATAGGGAGCTGGGGAAGGCACCAGCCTTGAGGGCTTCCTGTAGCCAGAGGCCTTGTAGAAACAGGAGAGTCAGGTATCCATCCAGATGACTAAGTGCCACATCTGTTAGAGGAGATGAGCACAGTTCCTCTATATTCCCTATTGATGTCCAGGGTCTCAGTGGCTCTGAGGCTGGGGTTTCCTTTGCCTCCTCACCCCTTCCTTCTGTACCCATCTGGGTTCCTCAGCCTTTAGCCTTCTAGGACACTGTCTTGCCTTTACCCTAGCGTATACCCTAGCATAGGGGTCATTTCAATTGCTAAGGTAGAGCTAGGTTACTATATGTGAAACATTTAGATTGTCTCCTGGCATGTAGTAGTTGCCAAACAAAAAGGCACAAGGACTATTGGAATTCAGTTTTGAGAGAAAACTTGCTAAACCTCTGTGCCATTTCTTGCCAGTTTCTCTGTTATCTTGTTTCCGATGTTGTATGTATGTATGTATGTATGTATGTATATATGTGGGCATGTTGTTTTCTCATAGAGATTGGAATGAGAGAGAGAGAGACAGAGACAGAGAGAGACAGAGAGGAGGGAGGGAGGGAGAGAGAGAGAGAGAGAGAGAGAGAGAGAGAGAGAGAGAGAGAGAGAAAGGAAAAGAGAGAGCAGTATAGGAGCCAAGAGGAGAGATCTGATGTATTGACTCCTACTAAAGGAAAAGAAAGGGAGTAGAGCCCTACCTTATGCTAAGACCCAAAGTGGCTTACCTCTGAGTGGATTACCTCTGTTCCTTGCATGTACACAGGAAAATTTCTTCCTCCAAACATAAAGCCGTTTGATGGATAGCCAGCTCAATGCTGGACTGCCCTCATGAAGACAACAGAAGCCTCGGTAGGCCCCATAGAAAGCTTTTCTGAAGAGAGGGTAGATGGCATTGACAAAGGCTTTCTGGGGATCCACTGAGGATCCTGTGCATGCTAGGCAAGTATTTACCATTGAGCCACAGCCTAGCCCAGGAAATAGACTTTTAAAGGTTCCAGGATATTTAATTTATTCATTTTATTTTAAAATATTGTCCAAATGGATGCTTTTGAGAGTGAAAGGAGGTAAGTGAATGCTAAAGTTTAGCTGCATCCTGAATGATGGGACTGCTCAGCAAATGGGAACATGTGGCATCAGGCTCAGTGTTCCACTCTGTGAATCCTGTGAGCAGCAGGGGCAAGCAAAGGGAGAAGGGAGAGGAGAGTGGATTGACGCTGGCACAGGGAGGAGGAAAGCTGGAATGTGACTGAGGATGGGAATGGCAGGTTCTTCTCACTCATTACCAGAGTGAAGGAATAGTCCTTGGCTCTGACACCTGACCTTGACTGGATGTCATGAAGCTTTGTTATATAAGCTCTTCCTGAGATCAGCCAAGACATCTGGTTCTTCAATGCAATACTGCTCACCTGGTAACAGCAACAACAGCCCTGCGTGTCTGTCTAGGTTTTCACTGTGCTGCGGCTGACTGGTGCTCCACAATACCCCAGGCAGGGATTATTCTACTTCTGGAGAGAAGGAAACTGCCTCCTCATACCCACCCCACCCCACTTATTCCTTCATGGAATAAGGCAGCAGGCCTTTCCATCATGGGAGCTTGGCCTCCCTGTCCCTTGGGGACCCAGAGAGCTCTAGAATGGGGCTTTGGATTAAGCATTCCTCCATTTAAATCCAGGAACTATACAGGCACTCTGTTGCTGCATTGAGCAAGTCTTTTTAACCTTTCTGGACTTTAAATTTCTCATCTGTTTAATGGCTTAGCAATAATAAGCCTTCTTTGGTTGTTAAGAAGATTAGATGAGATGATGTAATCAATGTTGACTACAGTACTTGGCATATCGTAGTAACCAATAAATGATATTATCACCATTTTTGGACTCAGGAAGCCTGAAAACAACATTTTATCAAGAGAATGGATTTGTGCTGTTCAGAGGGCACACCATGAGATTTCAAGAGAGAAAAGTATTTCCTAGGCCTCTAGATATGACTACAGGGTGGTCAAGTGTTCAGGACAAGGGCAGAGCATAGAGCTTAGAGTCCAAACCAACTCATTGAGACTTGTCAAGGTAAGTTCAGAGTCCTACTCTTCTCACTAAAATCAATTTGTGTGTATCCTACTTTCCAAATGGGAAGACTTACATAAATTGGCTTCCATGGCTATATTAATGAGAATTCTGAGTTTAGGACTTGGTAGGGGATCTTTTCTCTGGTTATACCTTGAAGCAAGAAAAAAAGAGGGAGCACTAATGCTACAGAACTGGGGTGCTTGTCCTGTGAATGTGGAAGGACCTGAGAACAGACAGGAAGACACAGGGATGTCATTGCGATTTTCAGGTGGAGGAGGGGGCTACCACATTTGGTGTTTTTTCTAGAGGGAACAGGTAAGGAACTATGATACTGACAGTAGAGGTCATTTAAGACAGGGCAGATTTTAGTCCAAAATGATCTGAGAAATTCTAGATAACTCAGGTTTGTCTCTAGAACCAAGAAGCTGTCTTACACTTTCCAAATAGTGTTAACTAGAAAAGAGTTGGTGAAATCATAGGAGAGGCAGGGTGTGCTGAAAAGTTATAGGTCTAACTAAAAGGCCTGCAGGATTTTCACAGAGTAGGCTTGGTGGATCAATTGGGACTAGATCCTAAGGAGTGAGTACCAGAGTTACTTTTCATGTGAGGGAGGAAGAGAATATCAAGGGATCTCTGGGCAATTAAATGTCATGAGTTAAGGGCATAAAGTTTTCCTATGTATGTTAACAGGTTGGCACCAAGTGATAATGCAGAAACTTAGACTCTGCCTGTTGTTAAAAGATGATCAGAGAGGTTATAACTAAAGGATGGGGAAGACTTGATGCTAAACTAAGAAGCAGAATTTTATCCTGCTGGTGGTGGGGACTAATTGGTGCCTTCTGAGAAGAGACAACGTGCAACAAATGTTGGGTGGCATGAAGGTGGGAGGCTAGGAGAGGATAGCCTTAAAGCTTCTGTCCCAACTCATAGTCTTGAGCATCTCACTTAATGACAGGGATCAGGACAGAAGAAAGGCTATGTGGCTAGGCCTTTGTGGGCTATGGGTTTGTTCCAAGGCAATAAACCTCAAGGAATAGGTTACTGTGTTCATTCTTTGCAGATGCCTCTCTTGGCCCAACCACCTGACGGAGGTGTTAGACTCATGGACCAACTGGGAAGATTGTGTGAATATAGCTTTCTGATACGTGGAAAGCCAGAGGATGTGGCCTGGGGCACTGGGTTTTCTGCATTCCAGAGGGTATGGCAGGTGTAGAAGGGAACGAGGACTTTGTGACCAGCGACACTGGACTTTCACCATCCAGTAGATAATAGGGTTTAGAAGGAAGTGATCCAGGGGGAACCTGGTGACAAGACAGAGCAGTCTGACTGTCTCAGTCTGGGCCACAGAGGAGCTTCAATAAGAGGCAAGGAAAGGCTGTGGGCACTAGGGCTTTATTCAAATAGGCTGAGGTTTTGGGTGGGGTACAGTGGATGGAGAGATGGAAAGTGCTGTGGTTAAGCTATTTGGATGCTAAGGGGCATCTGGGTGGTGGGGAGGGAACCTAGAAGCCCCAAAGTCAGAACTTTGGCTCACAGGGTCTGGGAACATTCCTAACATTTTTGGATCCTAGGAAGAACATAATTCCTAAGTATTCCAGACTTATACTAGGCTCAGTCACTAAATAATTTTCAGACCATCTTCTGTTCTGAGAATTATAAAGGTGGGCACATGAACTAAGATCTGCCCCCTGCCTAGATGGAACATGGAAGGTACCCCTCACTCAAAAACAGAGCACTCTGTATGGAAAGTAGCCAGCAGGTTGCTTGGAACAGAGAGGTCAGTGAGGTCAAATAGAGCACTAGAAATGGACTCACCATGCCTTAAACATGAAACAGTCTTGTTTTAGTCATTCATCATTCTTTCAGGCTTTTAGCTAAGTAGGAAACAGACTCCAAAAGGTACATACTTTTCCCAAGGTTTCTAGGTGACAAGTAGCTGAATTACACCAATGTCCAGACTACCTGATCCTGAACTAGTGTGCCCCACACTCTTATTTTGCCTTTAGAGTTGAGATTATGCAGTGACCATTATATGGAAGACTTTTAAAACATCATAGTGAAGTAGGAAGGCAGCCAGCATGTGTTAGACCACTTTAACTTTAGAAGGCAGGTGGACATCCATTCCAGCACAACTGGAACATCTAGCTCCACTTTTTCATGGAATCATAGAAACTATCAACCCCTGCCTGTTATCGGGGGTAATTTCTGCTTTCTTAGCTAAATTCCTTCCTGAAACAATATTAGAATGGGACAAAGTAACCTTGGGGTTCTATCATTTATACCAAAAGCGTCTCAGCTTTAGCTACTTTTTCACTTTATATCTTCAACTGTTTGGGAGCTCAAGGTGTCAGTCCTTAAGGATGTGTGTGAGTATTACTCAAGACTGGGTTGGAAGGGTGTGATGAGGGATGAGAGTCAGAGAAAGCTGGGCAGTAGCCAAGGTGGGACTGTGGGGGTGGAGAGGAGGGGCTGACACAGCTCAGTGAGCATTAGCTGAGAGCCTGACCATGCTGGGGTATAGAGTGGGTGCTAGGATACCTACATGAAAAGACAGCATTGTCTCCACGGATGGCATGTTCAGGCTGTGAGCAGGTGGGTGTTGGTGGGAGCTGCCTTCTCAATTTGAGGAACTTTGTTATCCTGTATCTTGTAGAACCAGACAGTCATTTATTGCTGAGCAGGTTTGTAGTGGGTCCCATCCTGTGTTCGGTCTGATATTCCTGGAGCTCAGAACCTAGATCCATCCCTGCAGGCAATACCTTGCTTCTGTCCTCAGAATAGACCTGCCTGCTCCCAGAATTCTTTTTTTTTGGGTCCGGTCCTGGGGCCTGAACTCTGGGCCTGGGCGCTGTCCCTCAGCTCTTCAGCTCAAGGCTAGCGCTCTACCACTTGAGTCACAGCGCCACTTCTGGGTTTTTTTCTTTTTTGCCTATGTGGTGCTGAGGAATCGAACCCAGGGCCTCAGGCATGCAAGGCAAGCGCTCTACCACTGAGCCACCTTCCCAGCCCCCAGAATTCTTAATGGGAACCTTTCTCTCAGCACAGAGAGAGTTTTAGAACATCTGCTAGGGAGGTAATAAAAACCACTGAGAACCAGGTGCTGGTAGTCACACCTGCAATCTTATCTACCCAGGAAGCTGTGATCTCAGGATCACAGTGTGAATCCAGCCCAATCAGGAAAGTCCACAGGACTCTTATCTTCAGCTAACTATCAGAAAGCCACAAGTAGAACCAGAGGCTCAAGTAGTTAGAGGGCTAGCCTTGGGCACAAAAGTTCAGGAATAGTCCCTAGGCCCTGAGTCTAAGCCCTGGGATGAGCACACAAAAGGAAAGAAAAGTAGAGATGTCCACTATTCAGAGTGGGAAGGTGAAGTAGTGTCTGGGCTGCTGTGATTCAGATCTTATGCTAGCAGTACACTTCAGGAGGAGAAAGTCCAGTCTCATCCTACCAACTAATAAGGAACAAAAAATAAAATAAAATAATAGACCTGTTAAATGATCCTCTCGTGTCAGAAATTCAGTTATCAAATGTCACATGTACTTGTATTTAACAGAAAATTTTAGATCGTGACAATCGAATGAGAAATGGCGTTCATGAGAAGGATTCTATAAACTACTCGAGAAACACATGCCATTACATCACTAACACACATTGTGGGAACTTTCCCTAAGTAATTCCAGGAATAATTGATTGCCTGTTGTCCAGCTTGACTTGCACTATCCTAGAACAATGATAGGGACACTGGTACAACTTGACTTTTCTCAAAGCCATCTCTGGATTTAGTGTGGGCACTCTTGATAACAGTGAATAGGACAGAGGCTAAAAAGCCAGCCATGAATGTGGTCAGGACTTGGCTCTTCTCTCTAAACCCAAACAGCTCAACTTCAGGTTTAGCCTAAATGATGGAGGCCTCTGATGCATTTCCCCAGTTGTGACTTTGTTGCCTCCCCTGACCATCATAAACTTGGCCTGCTCACTAAGAAGGGCTAGCTGGTAAGACTCTGGGGAAGAAGCTGAGGAAGGCTCCAGGGACCTGTAAGAGTGAGCATGTGTGCTGTAGGAGACTTCCAGCTCTGGAAGGTCTGATGCCCTTGCTGTCTTTCCATGAAGTACTGCTAAGAATACCCAGAAAACTTGAACATGTGCGCTATGTTTAAACTCTTGTAACCCCAGGGTTTGCCTGTGTTGGGGATGATCACAAAAGATTTGGCTGCGTCTCAAACATGATAATGTTTTTGCTAATTCTAATATTTAGGCTGTGATGAGGAGTCTTTGCCAAATCCATCTTCTGTGGTTGCACAACTAGGGACAAGACTCTGGTAGGGAGAGAGGGTGTTGCACATTTCTAGGGTAAGTACTGAGCTGGTTGATCTGTTCAGTCTTCTATCTCTGGCCAGCCCTGTGTGAAGCAAGTATAGTATTTCTGTTATATATAACCTGAGAGGATAATGTATATTACTTGAGGTTAAAAAATAAGTAGGCCTCTGACTTCCCTATTAATTCATCTGTTGAAATCTTAACCTGCAAAGTGTTGGTATTATGAAGTAGGGATTTGGGGAGATGATTAGGTCCTGAGAGTGGAACCTTTTGAACGAGATTAGTCCTCTAATAAAGCAGGCCTGAGGGAGCGACCTAGTCTCTTCTATCATGTGAGGACATAGCTCAGAGCTACATAGGGCATATAATGAGACAGGGGTTCTCATGAGACATTTATCAGATACCTATCAGAGCCTTGATTTTAGATATCCCAACCTCCTGAACTAAGAGAAATAAACTTGTTTATAAGCTACCTACCCAAACTGTTCAATTGTCCTTGGTAAAGGACAGACAGGAACTCAGTTTATGTAATTTTTGTTACTGCAACCCCAAACAGACCCAGCCTGGACTCCTTCTGCTGTATCTGGTTCCTCTTACTCTTTGGGAGAAATATCCTCCATGTACTTGTAAGAAAGGGGCCTGAGAAGGTTCAGGACTGGGTTGGAGTGAGAAGTAGTATTTTTAGGACCTGTTGAGTCATGCTAGCCTCTATACCTTTCACTACTTCCTTTGAGGCTGAGGACATTTTAGGGTACCTTCTGTTGGGGAATAAAGGCTCTATTGAAATAAAGGTAAAGAAGAATGGATTAAAAACTCCCAGAATATTTTTAGACATTTATACTCCCTTGATACCTGAGAAGCTTTCAGGAGCAATATGTCTTTAACACCCGGGGAGGGGATAAGCTTGCACAGTACTGCTACCTCAAGGTTTGTCTTTGGTTTATGGCAGCATGTGTAACACTGGGGGATTTCTGGGTCACTTGTCTTGGGAAAGTCCCTAAACCACCCTCTGGCTTCAGAGCTCTGGAGCAGGGAGATGATCTGAGTGACAAGGGTCTGTGACTGGTAAGCTGAGGTTAGGGGATAATAAGCCCTGCCCACTCTCCCCTGTCCCCATAATCTGGAGTGGTGAGTGGTTTAAAGAAAAGCAGACAAGCCAGGCACCGGTGACTCACGCCTGTAATCCTAGCTACTCCGGAGGCTGAGATCTGAGGATCAAGGTTCAAAGCCAACGTGGGCAGGAAAGTCTGTGAGACTCTTCTCTCCAATTAACCACCAGAAAACCAGAAGTGGCAATGTGGCTCAAGTGGTAGAGTGCTAGCCTTGAGCTGAAGAGCTGAGGGACAGCGCCCAGGCCCAGAATTGAAACCCCATGACCACCACCACCACCACCAACAACAACAACAAAAAGAAAAGCAGACATTGCTCTGAGCTCTTGGGCTGTTGAATGAAGCTTGATCACTGGTCATTTGTGTGGTCTTAGGTTTTTCTTATCTTAACATCCTGATGTCTAACCTTGCTCCCCAGGAATGATTCAAATGAGAAATGGCTTACAAAGAATACAGGTAAAAAGATGAGAACACCTGCTTTTACCTGACTATTGTAAAAACAAAAAAAGAGGCACCAGTCTCCCTTGTGCTGGGAGAAAGAGCAACACTGGTGGGTCAGATTAGAAATCAATAGCTCTGGAGAAAAGATAGTACCCCCCCCAACCCCCATACCTATTCCTGTATCCATGATCAGATGAGGGTCTGTATGAATTTGCAAAGCTTCCAAAACAAAGTACTACAGAACAGGGGGATCAAATGGTAGAAATTCATTTTCTCATAATTTTGGAGGCCAAAAATCCAAGATCTAGCACTGACAGAGTTGATTTCTTGTGAGGCCTCTCGGCTTGTAAGCATCTTCTTTCTGTGTCTTCACATGTCTTTCCTTTGTGACCATCCATGCCTGTCCTAATCTATTATTATAAGAACACCAGTTATATTGGCCTAGGTTTCCTTCTAATCTAATGATGAGTCCTACCTTTAAAAATTATCCTGTTTCCAAATATGGCCACATTCTAAAGTACTGAGGACTTACTAAAGGACTTCAATTTAAAACAATTTTGGGGAGACACAATTCAACCTATTATAGAGCCTTAGTGAACAAGGTTCAGTGTCTTGGTAAAGGACAGACAGGAACTCACTGCTGTCCTACAAAGCTAAGAACGAGGTAGACCCAGTGATAGAGGAAGCTTGATAGGCCTTGTTTCATGGCTCACCCAGAAAAGGCTGGGGGCCAAGCTGTTTTCCTGCAATGTGTATTTTGTACAGTGTCTTCATCTGTCTCCTATGTGGCTCTGCGTGTTCCATTAAGACAGAGCTGCTAATTCCCTTTTCTAGCCCAGGCCTTCAGGAGAAGCCTCCTTATCTTCTGACAGAGGCAGGAGCCAAGTTGCTGACAATGTACACAGGCTGGTCTTTGAGAAAATGTATTGGTTCCTCTGTGTGTGTGTGTGTGTGTGTGTGTGTGTGTGTGTGTGTGTGTGATTTTTTTTTCCAGCTATGATCTCACTATATTGCCCAGGCTAGTCCAGAAATACTGGACTCAAGCGTTCCTCCGGCTGTAGCCTTTTAAGTAGCTGTGACTATAAGCATGTGCCAATGTACCCAGTTCTTTTTTTTTTTTTTTTTAATGTAAAAGAAGAGCCATTTTGTTGACTCAAAATTAAACTGTTCAATAAATGTTGACATGAAGGTTGGAAATACAGCATACATTTTAATTAATTCAATTAGTGTTTGACTAAAGCCTGCCAGATTCTAGAGCCTGATCCCCTGTGGGAAGCTAGAAAGCCTTGTAGGAGGTGGCATCTTGTAAGCTAAAGTTAAACATGAGACCCAGAATACTCAAAAGCTTGCCAATTCAGACCTGTGTTTGCTTGTTGCTTAGCATTTTAAAATAAAGGAATGAGAAGAAAAGCCTGGTTTTATCATCTGTCAGGGAAGTTCCATCCTCTGCTCTGGTTGGTCTGTCTGCATCAATTATTTAATGCTCACGCCAAGCCCAAGTATGGACAAGTTCCCCTTATGGTATACTTGCCTTTACTTTTTGAAAGAAGGCCTCAGAAATGGAGAAGTAATCTTTATTTCAGAATGCCAAGACAGCCACATGTCTCTCCTCTCTCTTTCCAAAGATATGCAAATATTTAATAAATGACTTACCCATATTCTTCAGGTTCTTTGCTGAGCTCTGAGGATAGAAAGGTAAGTAGAATATACTCCTTACCCTCAAGTGTTCAATTTAAACAGAGAGACACATTGAGAAAAACTATAAAATATTTCATTCTTAAGATTAGCACAAACAATTCTGATGATTAAAAGGGGCCTTGTCAGCAAAGACTAGGAGCTTCTACTGGGACTGATGTCCTTGGTGGCTGGAAAGGTCTCTTGGATGTGATGCATTTGGATAAGGCCTTAGAATGGTTAGGATTTTGAAAGAATAGATGGATAAAAGCATCCTCAGGAAGAGCAGCAGAGAAAACAGGCAAGCTTTTATGTACCTCTCCCTGTCATACTCTATAGCTTTTCTATATTTAGAGGGTAGAAGGTTATTCAGTCTGGTTAGTGAAAATGTAACTAGAAGGTGAATTGTATTAACAGACTTTGAATGCACTGAATAATGTAGCTTTTGATCCCCCTGCCAGTAGTGAAGACCCAGCCATGCAGGGGTTGGAAGCAGAGGAGGCATGACCTGAGCTTTATGGAACATCTTCTGTTGTACTGGCAGGGATGGACTGAAGGGGAGTTGGCTGGAGATAGGACACCTAGAGGAGACAGCTTTTGCAACCTAGATGAGAGATGATGAGCCATGGAGAAATGTTTGAGCTATGAGGAAAGTTTGATCAGATGTTAGAGCCTATTCAGAGAGTCTGAATGGCACTGTAGAAAGAGCGCCATATGAGTCATCAGGAATTTAGTTCAAATCTCAGTTCTGCTGAGAAAGAGAAGGTGGAATCCTGTTCACTGTCACCACTTCCTTCCCCTTGCTTGGAAATTTCAGAACCTTGGGAAGCAGGTTTTTCTTTTAAACATATTTTTTGTTTGTTTGTTTGCTTTTAAAACAGGGTTTTGCCATGTAGCCCAGCCTGGTCTTGAACTCTTGATCCTCCTACCTCTGCTTCCCATGTACTGGGGTTACATCCACTATTCCTAGCTATTCGTTTAAAGTTTCTGTTATTGGAAAAAAAAATTCCAGTATACACAGAATTGTAAGGAAGAGTATAATGAATATGCTTGATTGTCACTCTATTTCAACAGTCTCCTCTTGCTGGTATTATTTATTAGGGTTAGTCAGTGGGGTAAGAGTTTGTTTGTCATGAGGTAGATTGGAGAGGGGAAAGAATGTAGGTAAGGAGTACTGGGAGGGAAGTTTGTGAGATGATATCCCCGTTTTCTGTTCACTATGCAGGTTACCTAAAGCCTGATTCACACTGACCTTTCTGACAAGGCTCATCTATAAGCCAGGCACTAGAACTAATTCACTTTGGCAGGCATTGTCCAGTGGCTACAACACAATACATTTTCTTCCAGACCACCTTCTTGGCATCCGTATGTAGGAAAGTGAATTACAGTGCCAATTATAGGTTGCTGACGGGGCCTGAACTCTTAGACAGGGCAACACCATTTGAAAGGAAGGTGCAGCAGGCCTGCCTGGGATGGAGCCCACTAGCTAGTGAGAGTGCTTTTACCCTTAGAGAAGGTCACAAGTATGCTATGCAGAATAACACTTCTATGGGAACTGTTGCATTGTCCTTCACTGAGTGGCCTCACTTGGTTTGGAATATGGTAATTGCTCATACCATGTAAGTTGGCAATAGTTGAAAACTAAGACCACATATCAGAGGGATACAAAGATATCAGCTTTATAGCTAAATAAAGGTGTTTAGAGAAAGTGGCCCACAGGGTCATCAGTGCATCATCCTTTAGCTGAAGGAAGGGTGAGCTAGATGGCAATAGTCTCTTCCTTTGTCAGGAGAAAAAGATGGAGTCAAGCTCACATGTTGTGGTTCCACTAATAAGACACTTAACTACCAATGTCCTCCCATTGGATGTCTCTATGACAACATGAAACAGAAATTAAATGAAGATTTGAGTGCATGTGTGAATATCAGCAGTGATTCATTTGGGTAGAGTAGGACTGCTTTTGTGCAGGATCTAGAAATATGGGTATTGAAAAATAAGTTTTTATGGACAAAGACTGGGAGAAAGCCTTTAGATTAAAGGGACTGGCATGACGTAAGAAAAATGCTCTTCTATGTATGACTAGAGGATGAGGGAGTCAGACTATGGTGGGGAAGGTTGAGGCTTGGTGAAGAAGTGCTGTGCAACTGTAGCAGCAGACTGCCTGGACCCAAATCTTGTTGCTACTGCTTTCTGGATATGTGATTTGGAGAAATTGGTTAATCACTTCCGGTTCCACTGTTGTCTGCGAAATTTGGATATAATACTTAACGATTAACAAGATATGTGATATACACACATATATGCATAAATGCTTAGTTCAGTGGAAGGGAGAGAGAATGCCTAATAAATGACAGCTTTTTTTCTCTCTTTTTGGTATATATTTTTTATTGTAGAAATACTGTACAGAGGGGGTTACAGTTACATAAGGTTATGAGTACATTTTCTATTGAGTGTTGTTACTTCCTCCCTTGTTTTCCCCCTACCTCCCCAACTTCTCCTTCCCATCCCCCGAAGTTATAAAGTTCATTTTCTACACAGTGTCTTGTACATCTCATTGTTACAATGGGTCATCCAGTGGTGTTCTGTTTATCGGCTCCATGTTAAACTTAAACATTTAATTTACCTTACACTTTGATCCTAAAAATTCCTCTCAGTAACAAGCTACATATTTGGGGACCTCAGAAGTGTCTTCACAGACCTTTTCCATTACACTGTGGAATAAATCTTTGGTCTCACTCCCTCATATTTGAGATCCTATGCTTTATCTCTTAAAAGTTAATTGTGATTTGGGATGATCCATTACATACAACATGATTAGGAGGGATTGGTCAGGAAACTTGCAGCCTGATATTCAGTACTCTAGGGTATGGGTTCTCTATGCCTCTTTTGTGGACCTGAGCTATTCCTCATGAAAATGGAGATCATAGGGCATAGTACTCAACTTGAGTACCTATAACAACATAGAGGAAAAAATAATTTCTTTTTGTAAAAGTAAATTTCCGAGAGGCAAGGAGAGAAGAATCAGGTAAAAACTGTGGTTGCTTCCAAGACTAGCTGTGTAGGGTAGCTTTCATTGTTCAAAGTTACTTTTCTGATAAATTTATTTCTGTGTTGTATTTCTTACACTAGTATAGATAGATATGCCCAATGCATATAATTATTTCTGTCCTGGTACTGTAAATGACAGCTTTTATTAATGCCATAATGAATCTGGGGCAACTTGGGGACAAGTATAATTTTTATATCAACTCATGAGATTAGACTTTGGTAAGAGGAGGCCATGCTGTGCTCAGGTTGTTAATACCTGCACACAGGCTGGCCAAAGCAACTCTGCAGAGAGAGCCCTGGAGACCTGAAGGTGAGGGAGGGGACAGGGGACAGGTTACAGATGAATGCAGGGTACATAGCCCAAGGAGGAGCCCAGAGAGTTCTTTGACCCAAATGACAATGGAGCCAATACCTCTATGATGTGATGCCAACGAAAGCAATCCTGCTGACTCCGATTGACTTAGGCTAAGTGCTTTGCTCTATTAAGACATTGAACACACCCACCTTTCAGGTAGATATTGCTCCCCCCTTATCAATAAACGAAGGATTCGAGGTTATATCTCTTGCTCTAGGACACATGATAACTATCCTAATCAGAGCCCACACTCAGGCAGTCTAGCTTCAGCTTGTGCCTTTAACTCCAGCTTAGGCTGCCTTTCCATTAAATAAGAATGGGAGCCCACAGCTGAAGCGGAGAGAGGGCAACATCCCTGTTCTCCCTTGTGGGCTGCATGTACACAGGTGGAAATCTCACTTCAGTGGCTGCAGTAGGCTACAAAGCCTAGGAGAAACAGTACATAATAACTGGGTGTAGGGTGACATGGGGTGTCAGGCTTTAATGTTTTTGTGGCTTGAGAAAAAGGAGATAGAAAGATGCAAAATAAGCTCAAGATGCATACTTGAGAGGATGGATCCCAGGGATGATAGACTGGAGGGCCAGAGGGATGGGGGCAGGACCAGGGGGAAGTGTGGAGTGGAGGAAAGGGGAATGGAGAGGTTTCATTTCATATCAAAGATGCATGGTAGTTCACCGAGGGGAGTGTGTCAGGAAGCAAACATGAGATTAGAGATCTGGATGCTTGGGTGACTGGGAAGAAGAGATACATGATCCTGGTAGAGGGTGAGTGAGGGCAGTGTGACCAAAGAAACAGTACACGCCAAGGAGTAGACTAGGTGTGAGCTGGGCCGTGGATGGAGAAAGGTAGTTTGGGGCTAAGGACTCAGTGTGCTGACCAACTGACATGCTTTGGGCATGGAGGTAGAGAGGTTCCCACATTGGGCAGAGAATAAGGGGGTGGGGAAAGCAGAGTTGAAGTGTGGGAAGCGGGGAGGCAGGGACCCTCTGAGGTAGGCAGCAGAGAGGGGGTAGGCTGCCAGACATAGTTGACTGATACTTAAAGAGGAGGTAAGGGGAATCCAGAGAAATAAAGTGAGATCCACTGAAAAGCGTCATTCCATCCTTTCACACTTTTGCTGAGAAGAACAAGGGCCTTCCAGGTGGTTCTTCCAGTGGTGCCACTGCCTGGTGGACACAGGCCAAGTTCAAGGGTGAGAGGAGGTGAAAGAGTCTTCCCAAGCCGAGCCCAGTTTCACCTGCTGCCACTCTCTGGCCAAGGAGCTACATCTTTGTAAAACACAACTGATAATTGTAATATATCCTGCACAAATGAGATAAGGAAGACAAAGTCTCTTTACTCCTTGTAAGCAGGAGGCCTGCTGTGAACCTCCAGAGGCAGGGTGTTTACAGACAGGTGGAAGTTACTCAGGCCTTGAAGTAATTTGGTATCATTTTGATGCACTGTGAACACTCAGGACGATGGGGACAGGTTGCTAGCTCTTCAAGTGAATTGTTAGCTGTGTGTGATCCTTCACATGTCAGCCTCAGAAGGTACGTTCTCACTTACGTAACTTCTCAGATCTGTTCTTTCTGAGGCTTTTAAGAAGGAAAGAAATGAAGCTTTGACTCCAAGTTCTCTAATGGGTTACAGTGGACCCCACTCCTATGAGAACATAAACTTGTCTCACTGCATGAAAGGGCAGACCCACGTGTAGGGGTTGATGATGCTCTGTTCACTGGATGCTTCCTGGCTCCCCCGTCTCTTCCTAAAAGCCAACATCCTGTCTTCACTTCCCACTGCCATCCCCGCTTGTTGATCTTATCCTGAATCTATCTCCTTGATGGAGTGCCTGCATTGCCTTGAAATCTGCTCAAACCAAAAGTAAAGGCTGTGACCTTCACGGCCAGGATTGCTTTAGCCTCTTCTTTTGGCCCTTGAAGTGGGAGAAGGAGACCTGTTCAGTGAGGGAAGGGAAGGATGTGACCTATCAGGAGCATGAAACAGGAATTTGAAAACATTAAACAGACACTAAAGGGAACAATGTCAGCAGCTGAGTGTCCAGATAGGTCGGATGTGCTGTCTGCGTGTGAGCTGTCTGAATCTCGCACTCACCCTTTCCTGGCCAGGCCCTGGGCTCCTCCTTGTGGGCTGGGCTCAGCTTACCACGATGTCTCATGCTCATGCCTTTGGGGGTGGTGTTTCTCTTAAGCAGCTTCTCATTTCAAGTAGAATAGACATGTCACTCCTGTTCCTGAGTCTGTGGGACAGAGACTAGAAGTCTGGCCTATGACACCTGAAGGTGAGGTCTTGGTGCCCCATACTGTCTTTAGAGGACAGTGTTCAGCTTTGTGACTGCCCTGCTTTGGCTGCATGGTATTGGAAAAGCTTCTTGGGGTCATGGGCTGCGGTTTGGTGAGAAGGGCTTGGTTGTTTGGGTAAGTGCTTAAGTGGAAGCATCTGGGTTGGACTGCGCTAAAGAAGGCTGGCAGTGGGGCAAGGACATGTGATGGGAACCGGGCTGAGTTTTAAATGGAAGGTACAGAAAGCCAAAGGAAATCTGTCTAGTGTGCTTGGTAGGGCTGGGCTGCAGAATAAATGTTCTTAGGGATTTCTTGGGACTTGCCCACTCCTCTTGGGAATAGCCATGAATGACCTCTGAATACAAGTCACTAGCCTGGTGTATTAGAGAAAACAATTCTCAGCGAGACTGAGGTTGTCGGTGGTGGGTGACTCTGCTGTCATCCAGCACTGTCAGCCTGTGCCTAGGCTTGGAGCCCTTTCAGCATTGCTGCTGGATCTCCCACCCCTGGCAACTGACTCACTGATCAGATTGGCCTGATATGGGATGTGTAGGTGGGAACTGTAGCTTGTGCGTGTGAAGAACACTTTTGATGCTATAAATCCTTAAATAGTATTTGTTATTAGGAGTTACAATTAGGTAACTTCTATGATATGGTAGTTAGGTGGAGACAAGTGAAATTTTCAGTGGCATTCTCTTATTCTCTCCTGTTCAACTTAAGTTGCTGCTGTTAGCTGACAGAAGGGGAACCAAAGCTCCACCCCTCCATACTTACTGGTTGCAGATATCCACTGAAGGTATTCAGCAAGGCTGATAGCAAATCTCTCAGCTTCCTGATCTCTCTGTCCTGCCTTGCTGTCTGTATTGTGACTGGATGTTAGTTGTGTCTACTCCTGTCATGAGAGAAGGTAATGCCTGTGGCTTTGTCCTTGCGTTATGACATGTCTGGGCTTTGCAGTTGCTCAAACTGTCTGTCTTTACATGTTAGATGTGCTATGCTGCTCCTTGTCTTGTGAGTCTTGACCTCAGGACTATGAGGGACCTCATTCCAGTCCTAAGGCCTTGGATGGGGATGACTTGGCCTTGAGAGCCTTTCTACTGCAGACTTCTTCCTCCTTCCATTCCTCCCTTTTGACATGGGAATGTTTATTTTATGCCTGTTGCACCATTGTATGTTGTAGATGACTTGTTTCACAGGATCATAGAGAGAAGAATTTTAGACCTGTCAGCTTCCTGCTGTCTCTTCTAGGCAATTGTTTGGTTCTGTTCATCCCTTCAGCTCTTGTGAGCTGAGCTCCAGAGTCAGAGCCCATGGCTCTGCCTTTGTGGGGCTGACCCTTGAGCCAAGGAGTTGGCACATGTAATGTGGCCAGTCCTCTGGACTGGCAGTCATTGCCATCTGGAGGATGGGAAAGGGCCCTGGAAGAAGATGGTGCCGGAATTGGGTTTTGAAAGAAGAGTAGATGTTGAGCAAGGGGAATGAAGATCTTGGGCTGAAACATTACATGCTGAGGTATCCCTAGAATAGAAGCAGGCAGACAATAGGAGTTTGGCTGTTACTAAGGGCAGGAGCCAGGTATGGCCAGGAGAACTATAACTTACGTAGCTGTGAACTCAGCCCCACCATATAGGTACTTTTACCCAACCCTCACAAATGGGGAAGATGAGGCTCAGTGGGATTAAAGAATTCATCATAGACATAGCTGGTAAAGGGAAGAAATATGGATCCAAATGCAGTCTGATTTCAGATTCACAACTCTTATTCATCACTACATGGTCTGTGGTGGCCTAGACTTCCCTTCATATCTTTAGTGATAGGAAGCTGTGAGATCTTATAAAATTCCTTGGTAAGATTTAGGCAGTAGCTTCATCTTTTTGGCAGGTGTGTGGACACTGAGGGGAGGAGAAGGGAGAGGGGTGGTGACACTGGAGGCAGAAGACACTATAGTCATTCTAATGGGAGTGACAAGGGGACAGTTCTGAGAGGGGTGAAGAAGGAGACTTCCCTAGATCTGGTGGCCGGCCACTCCTCCCACTGGATGTGGGTGAGAGAAGGAAAGACCCAGAGGTGGTTCCTAGGTTTCTGGCTTGGTGACAATCATGGTATCCCTGAGGCAGGAAGAGGAGCATTTGGAGAAATGATCTGTTGGGGCCCCACTGAGGATATGGAGAGGGATGTGGGTGTCAAGTGTGGGAATGGGAAACACAAGCACTCACTGTCTTATATCCTACCTTTTAGTTCCTTCTGACAATGGATTGGTTTATTTTTACCAACAAATCTATAAATACATCTCTAGGGCATATAGGATGGGGGAATCTTCCAGAGACCCAGACATATGGTCAGCCTGCAGAGGAGATGGCTAGGTACAGACTCTGTCATCTCTTCTACAGAATAAAAGAGATATGGTGATCACATTTAGGTTTTCTGGAAATGTTGGCTTGATAGGAAGATGGGAGCTTAGCAGAGCAGGAAAGCTGTTGGCCTGGGTATTACACAGGAAAGCAACCAGGACATCCAGTTGACTTAATAGCTGGGATCAGTTCCCTAAGGGTAAGACATTTGGTTTGGATGGGGCTGACTTCTGCCAAGGTATATGATAAAGGCTAAAGTTTAACTCAGATTGAGTTTGTATGCTGGAAATGTGTGGCTTGTGGTGAACCCTGGAGACTTCTAGCCGGAAGAGTTTCTAGAGAAGGTTTTTTTTTTTTTATTTCTCCTTTAGTCAGTAGCAGAACTACCTGAGGAGGTCAGTCATCTATAAAGGACAGCCCACTTCTGTTTATGAAGCTGTTTGTTGCTTTGTAACTGACTCTAGGTGATTGCAATGAACACCAAGTTTGATGATTGCTGAGCTGATGGGTCAGTCTTTTAGTGCAGACTGAGTTGAGAAGGTTGCTTGGAGGGAGGCAACCAGTTAGATGGGTATTATAGTCCTAGTGAGGTAATACACGGACGAGCAAGGGTGAAGAAGCAAATGAGATCATTATTTGCAAGAGTCTGGGGAGGAGACACTGCTTGGTCTTATTAGGTCTTACTGAGAACATCTGGCTGCATTATCTACCTGAAGTGCATCATTTGTCCCAGGTACCACTTTTTACTTCTGTTCCTCCTCAGTCTTCTCTCTGATGGCTGCAGGTTGGGGTATTCTACCCTTCATATAGATCAGGAATTAGAACATCTACCATTTTGGTCTAACCTACCTTCATCTCTTGCCTGGCTTTCATGTGTTCACAGTTGTGTACTTGAAGTCTATATTTATGTGCAGGGGAGAGAGGGTACTAGGGCTTAAACTCAAAGCCCTGTCCCTGAGCTTTTTTTTCTCTCTCAAAGTTAGCACTCTACCACTTGAGCCAGAGCCCCAGCTTTCTGCTTCTTTTGTGTGTGTGTGTGAGGGGGGGCGGGGAAGGTGGAGAAAGTTGGACATAAGAGTTCTCATGGACTTTCCTGCCTGGGCTGGCTTTAAACTATGATTCTCCAATCTCAGCCTTCTTAGTAGCTAGGATTATAGGCATGAGCCATTGGCATCCGGCTTTGCAGTCTGTGTTTTAAGCAGCAGCCTGAGTAATACTTTTAAAGGTAAGTCAGATTATATCACAATGCTTGTAAACCTTCAGTGTTTCTCATCTGAAATTCCCAACTGGTATGTAGGGATTAAGTGAGATAATGTTAGATAAGCCCTTATTAGAATACTTAAGAGATACACACAAAGATACAGGTAGAGGGTATAACAGATATAGGGTAACTATTGAAGTGAATGGAGCATACATGTTCCAGGAACACCAGACGTATTTGATTACCCCCCTTTCCCCCAGTGCTAGGTATCAAACCTAGGGCCTTGAGGGAAATGCCAGGGAATAGGGAAATGCTCCAACAGTAAACAACATCACCAGCTCTAGATGTTTTAATTTCCATCCCTACTAAAAGCCACACACTTTAAAAGTCAAATAATTATACATGATTTGTTAAAGAGCCATCTTCCCACCTATGTATCTTGATTGCTTTTCCTCAGATAGAATCACGTAAGATTGTTTTTGTGTGTTTATCAGTATTTCTAGAAAACATATTCTAGTAGCATATTCCGCTAACCCATTTACTTTTGGCCATCATTACTGTGTAACAGTTCTCTGGAACCTGGAAGCTGAGGCTCTGCCCTCATAGCCCATGCACTTTTCCATCTGCCAGGGCCATTTTGGTGAGGACATCCTGTGGCATTTCATCGTAAGAATGGTGATTACTCTGGCGTTTTGGTTTCTATGAAGTTTTGTTATTTTCTCAGCTTTCTTATCACTGAACTAAATTTTTCACCAGTTTTGTAAATGTTGTAAGAGCTTCAGATGCATATGTCAGCTTCATACTGCTCTGTCTTTCTGAGCTTTAGGCTTTAAGGCTGGCTGACCTTTGATGCTTGCTTCATAGCTATAACCCTCCCATCTCCTGTGTCTCCCATCCCACGTCCTCCTGGTTTATGTTTTTCCAAGTAAATTCTTTTGTTGTTGTTTCAGTGGGCAGCTAAATTAGATGTCTGGAATCAATCTGCTATATTTACTTGAGGTTTCTTTTGTTTACTTGCACTCAAAACAATGAGACTGGTTTTATACTGATTTTATAGGTAACACAGTTGTGGCTTAGGGTCGTTCAAGTCTCACAGTCAACATGCAGCAGAGGCCAAGTTTCAGTCTGACTTATATTCTTGGGTGTTATTGATCAGTATGGCTATCATTTCAATTTAGTCACTGCTCAGTTTCCTTCATTTCTCTCTTCCTCCTTGAAGCTTGAATGGCTTCTAGTTCTTTCTTCCTCTTTCAAAGAGATAAGTCTCATATCCTTTTAGAGGCTATTTCCCAAGTTTAGGGATAGTAAAAGGTGTTTTTTAAAATAACCATTTAAAAGCAACCATGGTTTATAGGAGATTTGTAAAGTATGAGGAAAACACTTCAGTTTATTAAGATGACACTGTTCCTCATTTCCTGGTCTTTTGAAGAAAAGGGAAGCATCAGATGACTCTGTTGTGAGGTAATAATGAGACTCTTTTATTGCGTTTCCTCCTGCAGCCTTGCTCTCTCTGTAGAGTTGTTGAGTGCAGATGCTGAAGAGCCAGATCGCAGCTTAGGCTTGGCCATTACTAAAGCACAGAGATCATTAGGAACCAGGGGTACTATTCCCAGTCTGTTTCTCCATCTTGCACCCTAGTCAGCTTCAAGGTGCTAAATTTGCTTTTGTTTAGTCTAGTCACTGCAGGTTTAGTTGCTGTCACTAATAGGAAAATGACAGCTTCCACAAAGGGAAGGAAGGGATGAAGGACAAATGGACCATACCTTTTCTTATGTTTTCTTTTTGTTCTCTCTTTCTCTCTCTCCTCTCTTTCTTTCTCTCTCTCTCTTTCTTTCTTTCTTTCTTTCTCTCTCTCCCTTCCTTCCTCTCACCCTCCTTCTTTCTCTCTCTCTCGTTCTCTTACTTTCTTTCTCTTTCTTTCTCTTTCACTCTTTCTCTTTCTTTATCTCTCACTCTTTCTCTCTCCTCCCTCCCTTCCTTCCTTCCTCCCTTCCCTCCTTCCTCCCTCCCTCCCTTCTGCCCGCCCTCCCTCCCTCCTTCCCTCCCTCCTTCCCTCCCTGCTTCTCTCCCTCTCTCTCTCTCTTTCTCTCTTTCTTTCTCTCTTTCTTTCTCTCTTTCTTTCTCTCTTTCTTTCTCTCTTTCTTTCTTTCTTTTTTCTTTCTTTGTCATGGGGCTTGAACTCGGCCTGGACAGTATCCCTGAGCTTTTCTGCTCAAAACTAGTGCTCTACCACCTTGAGTCACAGGTTAATTGGAGATAGGGTCTCACAGATTTACCTGCTTGGGCAGGCTTTGAACTGCAGTCCTCAGATCTCAGCCTCTTGAGTAGCTAGGATTACAGTTGTGAGCTACCAGCATCCAGCTTCATATCTTTCCTTAAACAGTACGTGCTGCCTTTGCTTTGGGACCAGGGCTGTGCTCATTTCTTGGTAGCACAAACATGCCTGCTCACCTGGACCAAATGCAGAATTGTGTTCAGAATTCAGAGGTAGTGAGAGCTACTGTGCCTCATATAACCACTGTTGATGTACTGAACATATTTATAGCCAACTTTTCCTCTGGGCCTGCTTTCCTTCCTGGACTGAGTCTCCATTGCAGCCTGTTTTCTGTGCTGTATCAGGCCCTTGGATAGCCACTATAGAATGGCTGAGCCCTTCTCAAAAATTATTTCCCCCCCAACTGGTTGGTAAAATGAGATAAGTTCTACTTCCCTCTATGTACTTCCAGGTCACCTTTGGATTTAGGCTTGAATTTAGCTCTTTCCCATCCTGTTTGGTCTGTTGCTTCTTTTATATACTCTCTGACTTCTTCATCTTACTTTTCACTAGGGAGGCCTCCTGACCTGTTGCCTCTAGAGCACTATGAACCTTTAGCCCCATATCTCTGATAAGCCCAGCTCCTGAGGGAGTTGCTAGTATACTTGTGGGGAAAACAGACCTGGAAGACACAGTGCACACTTGCTTCTGAGACTTGTGATGTAGTAAGAAATAATATACTTGGATGGGAAGGGGAAACAAAGGAAGAGGCTACAATGCTTGATAAGAAATGTACTCATTATCTTGCCCATGTAATTGTAACCCCTCTGTACAGTATTTTCACAATAAAAAAAAAGAAATAATATACTTGGTGTTTTTGCTAGTTCCTAGTGTAGGGCTCCTAAAACCATTACATAGTGGTAAAAAAGAAATTTGTGCAATGTATAATCAGCTCTTTTCAGTCATATCAGAATGTATGCTAATGAGGTGACTCTAGAAAGTAGGTCATCTGAGGAACCAATCATGTGATTAGGAATTAGACTTTTTAGTCCAAACCCTAATCCTTCACTTTGCTCCTCATCATTTTGGGGAGGGGAAAAGGCTCATGACTGAGTTCAGTCCCCAGTGAGTCAATGAGCAGTGCTTTAATCAATCTTGCGTATCTAATGGAACCTCAACAGAAAAATCTTAGAGAATGGACTTAGGAAAAGTTGGCAAAGTCATGCAGAAGGCATAGAATTTTCTTGAATTCTTCACTACCCTGTTCCCTGTTCTCTTCCATTTTGCTGTTCCTAAGCTGGATTCTTTTAAATAAAGCAATAAGTAATATGTGTCTTCATTTTATGAGCCATTCTACCGAATTACCAAATCCGAGGAAAGGGTATAGAAACCCCTACTTTGTAGCTAAGGCAGTCAGAAGTGGGTGCAGGGGAGCAACTTTTGACGGGCATCTGTAATAGAGCTAGCCCTGTGCAACTCAGCTGTCAACTTGTGGGATCTGATGCTAACTCGAGATACATTGGGTCAGAACTGAATTGTAGGCGACCCAGTTGATGTCCAGAGAATTAAAGAACTGCTTGGCATAGAAAAAGTCCATATATTTGATGTCAGAGGTATTATGAAATAGCTGAAATCGAGTTGGGAAGGGGTTGTTGTTTATACCCCTTCCTTCTTGAGGGCCAGGATTACCCCATCATCATGGATTCTTTGGTGATGGAAAGTCTAACCTAGATAAGGAGAAATAAATGGCTATTAGCTGCCTTCCAAAGGGGAATGGCTAGTGACCTTGTGATTGCCTGGGCTTACAGAGGAGGCAAAGGCCTAATATTGACACTATTCTTACCCAAATATCCTGCCATTGCCTCAGACCCAGCAGGTCTAGAATTGAGTTCATCAGTCCTGCCCAGAGCAGGTTCCCCAGTCTCTCTGGCCCAGCTCCTGAGTCATAATGAGAATACACCTTTGACTCATGTTTCACATCAGGCCAGCTCCCACGAGTCCACCCAGCTTGTTGTTTGCCAAGTACAAGCTCATCACTGGCAGAGAGCCCATGTTCTTCTAAGACCCTTTTATTGTAGCTGGACATATCATAGGACTTTAGGGTTTGTCCTCTCCTAATTCCCCACTCTCAGTTTTTTTTTTTTTTTTTACCATGGCTTAAGCCCTCAACTGGGGCCAATCATAATTCCTCAGTGGACCTAGAAGGTTGAAATGTGTTATCTTTCTTTAAAAATAAAATCTTTTTGTCACATTCCTATCAGAGGCTCCCATTAATTGAGGTGTTGACTCATTTTGAGAGGATGGATGCTCCCGTATAAATCTCATCCACCATTTTGACCATAGGCAACTACATCCTGCCCATACATGGTTTCCTGTCTTTCCTGCAGCATTCTCTCTGCCTGGAATAGCATGCTTCTGAGAAAGCTCCTCCTTGTCCTTCAAGATTCAGGGAAACTGCATCTATCAGCACACCTCAGAGCGTGTCATAGTTATTTGTTCATAGCTTTGTTTCTCTACTATATTTTGCAGGCCATGGGAACAGGGACTAGTTCTGGCTTATCCTTATCTCCCATGACGCAGCACAGCAGAAGTTCATAGGATGTTGACTGTCTATATGTTTATTCATAAACTTCTTTGTGCCAGATACTCCTCTAGGCACTGAGAACCTAGAGGTGAAAAGGTCAGACAGCGTCTCCTTGCTTCTGTGGGTACGGAGACCTGATAGCAAGAAAAAAAATTATATGGATTAGTTTCTTTGGAATTGTTCTGCTTTAGATGAGAGGTGTTCAGGGGGAGGGCTTGATGAAAAGACACCTTGGAGCTGAGACCTGAAGGATACGAATCAATTGGCCATGCAGGACGCAGGGGAGTGAGCCTAAGGGTCGAGGGGACTGGACAGTATGAAGGTGCAGAGGACCCAGTAGTCTTGGAACGTATGGGGAGCAGACAGGAGGCCAGGGCTGTGCAACTGTGAGGGCCATGGCAATATGGAGCGAGCATGACCTGGCCAGACTCTGCAGTACCAATTTCAGGCATCACAGGTTTTTGGGTTTCCTCTCTAGGGTGCTGGGAAGTTTTTGAAGGGAAGTATTTCTGCCAGAACAAGTGGGAATGTGCTGACTTTGCCCTGTTTCTGGTACTTCCCCTTTGTGACCTCTTCCTATGCCCTGAGCCAGGCTGACTTCCTTTCATATCCCAAGATTGCCATGCTTTGGAGCAGTCTTGGCTATTCGTTCTTACCTCCCAGCAGCTCTGGTGTTTGTTTCAGCCATGTTTAATTCCTGCTTGGATTCTGAGGTGCCAGCAAGGCCATGGTGCCCTCTGCAAGCTCCCATTTTTTTTTTTTTATTCCTTGAAGTTATCTGTTCAGTGGTTCACAGTCCCTGGGGCTGAAGGTCTTTGTTTCTGGTCTTCCTCGGCCTTTGTTCCCATGAATCACCGCCTCCCTCTCGCACTTGCAGTTACTTCTCTCATTTTTACCACATTCATCTCCTCCCAGGGATTCAACCTCCAGAGCTTCTCTGTATTCTCTCTCCCCCCAATCTACCTTATTTCAGTTTGAAGTTTCATCTAGTGAGCTAGTCTTGGCAAAATAATGTTCCAAGGTTATTTACTCACTTAAAAAACAACAACAACAACAACTCAGACCTTTATGCGTGTTGATCCCAAATATGTGGGAGGCAGAGATTAGGAAGATTATGCTTCAAAACCAGCCTCTGGAAAAGGTTTGTGACAACACCCCTTCCCTCCCCCCTCATCCCAATCTCAACAAATAAGCCAGATGTGGAAGTTCACCTCTGTGGTTCAGGGAAGGGGGAAGGTAAATATAGACAGGAAGATTAAAGTCATCCTGAATAACAGTGTTGATCCTGGACAAGATCCTATCTAAAAAAAATAATAACCTAAAGCAAAAAGGGCTAGGGGTGTAGCTCAAGTGGCAGAAGAACAAAGCCATAAGTTTAAACCCTAGTACCACCAAAATAAAACACATACTATGAGCAAGCACCTACTATCTGCAAGGGAATGAACTTCATGCTTTCTATAAAACCACAATGACCTATTAATCATAACACCACCTCCTGAAAGTTAGATGCAGTTATCTTCCTCTTATAAATGAGGAAACTGAGGCTCAAAGACCACACATAATAAATGACAGAGCTGGGTCTAGATTTAGTCTGTGACTAACAATAGTGTTGGAATTTAATTGCTCTTGTCTGGTACAGTCTGGCTTAGTTCTTAGTCTCAAGTCACTCTTGTGAGATGTTTCCTCTCCTCTCTTCCCTTAAAAAGTGCAATTTCACATGGAAAGTGAGCAGAGACCCTCAGAACCATCTGTTTCCTGGCCTGTGCCATGCTTGGGTATGAGAGCCATGCCTCTGTTTTTCAGAGCACATGTAAGTTTTGTTAATTAGTGAACACTGACTCCTGCTCCCATTTTATAGCCATGAGCTAAGTCTCTTCTTAGAACCCTCCCTGTTGTCCAGTGAGGAGATGGAAAGTAGATAAGGCAGTAAGGGGCAGCTTAACTTAGGTCTTGTAAGAGACAGAATTATCCAGAGATGGAATCAGTTGTCCCAAGGTGAGACAGGTACTTTCCTACCACTAGTGACATGTATCGTGGAAGGGATGATCAATATTAGGCAAGGATCCTTGGAGATATTTCTCAACCTTGAGAGATTAGGATTCTGAACTCTGAATAGTATAGAGTAGAGCTAGAAAGTTCCTAGGACCCCACTTTCTCCCCCCATCATTGTGCCTATTGCCTTCCTGGACAGAGCAAACACAACTCTAAGACAGCTGAGCCATGCCCCAGCCCACACAATGGGCAGTTGCATTTGGCTCTCAGCTCCACTGAGCTTTACATAATGGTGATCAGACCCTCTAGAGTCTGGGACCATCAGCATGTGAAGGTATAGGAATTGCCTCCAGTGGCAACAGATGACTGGAGAGCCCTGATGACTCTTCATCACAGAAGTTGTGTGGAATTGTGTGTCGAAAGAAAAAGGAACACTCATACAGGAGGCAGAGGCCAGAGATGTCAGAACCTATACAACAGCTACTAGGATTTTTCACTCTTTGAGATAAGGGCCTTCCTGTGTAACCCATGCTGGCCTCCAACTTGAGATCTCTTCCTGCCTCAGCCTCTGAACTGTGGGAATTATATGCATGTACCATCTCACCTGGCCATCATTATATGATGATGGACCTAAATCATGTTGTGATCTTAGGTGCATAATGTGGAACTTTGGTAATTTTTCTTTGTCCTGTATTTGATTTTCAGTAATAGGAGGAGGAGACAAAGCAGACAAAAGAAGCTATGACTTCTGATGCGAGTCATGCACTGGAAGCTGCCCTGGAGCAGATGGACGGGATCATTGCAGGTAGGCCTGGGATCACAGCGGCTGGACTGTGAACCTCTGCATCTCACAAATGATCTCTCACTTTACCATTTGTTTTGTTTATTCCATAGACAGAACCCCTTTGTTAGATTGATTTTTTAAAATAACCTTGTACCATATACTCTCTCTCCCTACCTCCTTTCTCTTCTCCTTCCCCTCCTCTCATTCTTTTAATATATAAACCTGCAGAAGTCTTGATATCTAGTGAGACTCTTTAAGGTTCTGTGGAGACAGTATGTATGTACCACATGTGTTTGTAGATTTCTTGTCACAATTTGGATGCCACTTGTGAGGCAGTTTGGTTACAGTGAGATGGATTCTATTGTTAACTTTTCAGAGTGCATCACAGTTTGTCACAGCCAAGCAGACACTCAAAATCCAACAGATTTTTGCCCACCAAATCAATGGCTGCTCACTTCTCCAGCAGGCATCCAGTGCATTTAGGAGATGGCAAGGCAGTGTTGTATTGATTGACTTGTTGAGTACTTGCAATGTTCTGTATGCCATAGTGGCTTTTTACTTAACTGATTGGTATTAATGTTTTCATTAGACAGTAGGGAACCTTTTCAAGAAAGGATCTAGCAACATGGTGGCTGCTTTTGGAAGGATGACTACTGGGCTGTTTTGAGTGATTAATTCCTTGACAGGAACAAACAGATCTTTGCAAAAAGTTACAGGTCATTTTTTTTTTGTCCTTACCTGATACAGTTTAGTGGCCTTACCTTCTGATGGGGTATGCTTCTTTGAGACTTAGCTCCCCATTGTGTGAACCGAGGCTGGAGGAGACTCCAGGAATTACTCAGGATACTCGACACTGCTCATTTTCAATCAGTTACTTTTTCCTCCCCTTGAAGAAATACATATTACTCAAGGAGGTTTTGGAGCTGGTGTGGGGAAGCTCTCACATCTTTCTCAGAGTATGGGTTATACTGTAACATGGTCTAGCATTCATCTCTCAGGCTCTTAATTTTTATATGAACAGAAAGGCCTTCGAGAGGTCATGACTAATGTTATGCTTTTCAGAATGGGATGTTCTGTTCTAGATTAACAATCTCTGATCTCTGAAACCATCCAGAGAGTGAGTATCTTAGCAATATTTTTAGAAAGCTTGTTCTGGAGGCTCCCATGAGCTTACTTGGATTAAGAGCTACAGTCATAACCTCCGACTGGCTGAGAGAGTCAGCACTCTGAGCCGCTTCTGTCCTGACCACAGACGACCAAGCCTGTGGCAGAGCTCTTGGATGGTTGTGTAAGATGAATGAGAATACTGCCTTTTCCTCATTATATTTGCCTTATCCAAGATCCTTTGATCATTTCACTATAGGCTCTATTTCTAGGCTTTCTGTTTGATTCCATTGATATATTTGTTCTTTTGCAAAATCATACTATGTTGATTGCTGTAGTTTATAGCAAGTCTTAAAACCACATTATTCTAGTCCTTGAGTTTTGTTATTTTCCTTCAACACTGTGTTAGTCACCTGGGTCTTTTATTCTCCCACTCTCCATTAAAATTTCAGGATTGATATATCAATAACCACAAAGTAGTTTGCTGGGATTTTGCTTGCGATTTTTATTAAGAGCTATAGATCAGGATTTTGTATCAGATATTGGGAATGGGGAAGGATTAAAGACTAGGTCCAGTGTCAATAATGATTTGTTTCTAATAGAAATGACCATTGTTCAAATTCCAGTAAGATGTTAACCTTTGATCTAATATTCCTCCTCAGTAGTCCCTGTGATTCTGTCTGCAAAGAGCACTATAATTTAATTACACTGTTGAGGGTTGTAATTGAACAGTATATTACTTAATTACATCTCTGGGTGGCACTGAGCAACTACCACGAATACAGATTTTATATAGGACTTGATTGAAGACTAACGGTTCAATGGCTACCCTATCAGGCCACTTCTGGCCTGGTGCCAAGGCCATTTGGTCAGGACACAGGGCCACTTAATCCTCTTTGCCTTGTTGAGATATTGCTCGCACAGTTATCTACAATCTGTACTCATTGATGAGGAGTAGTTAGAAGGAGTCTCTTTCATGACATTTAAGAAAGAGATTGCCCTGTCTGCTGGCCTTTTCTGCCAATCTGATTAATGTCTGGGTTCACAGGAAGAACAAAAGGAAGAAAAACAAGTTTTTGTGGTAGTAGAAAAATTTCCAGTTAAGACTGAGATGCTTCAGCTTGACACATGAACCTGAGCTTGGTATCAATGGCTGAGGATGATTCTGTGCCTTGAACAACCTTAACCGATCTTGTCCACAGCTTCTTTGATGTGCTCAGCATACAACACTCAACAGCAGCAGAGCAGGAGAGCCTGAACTTGTCTTTTGTTTCCTGCCTGTAATCTCAGCACTTGAGAGGTTGAGGCATAAGGAACTGGAGTTCTAGGCCAGCCTGGGGTTCAGGCTGTCTGAAATGTCAAAAATAGACAGATGATGGATAGATAAGTAGATAAATACATAGACAGACCGACAGATAACAATAAGAAAACAGGAGTGGAGCTAGAGTTATCTAGAGGGCTGATCTTACTATGAAGAGGTCAGAATGGCTGCTGTGATAACTAGCATTCAGCAGCCAACCTTCCTTTTTTTTTTTTTAACCTTGTTGGCAGAATCTACTTCCTAATTCTTGGTGTGAATATGGCTTCATTAGGACTAGAGTTGTTTGTTCCTTAGATATTGTAGTTATTGATTTGGGAACAGAGTTTAAAACTATGTGGACCTATAATTTGGGTTGTTTTTGTTAGAGGATTTTCTGTTATTTCTTTTCTCTTCTTATTTCTTGTATTTTACCTTTTTTTCTTTTCTCTTGTTTTGTTTTTTAGTTTTATGGGTAGTCTTTCTCTCTCTCTCTTTTTTTTTTTAACCAATACTAGATTTAACTCTAGGTCTTGTGTTTGCTAGATAGGCAAGCATTATTTTCATTTTTGGGTCCTGGAAAATTATGTTTTCTAGGAGTATGTCCAGGATAGTGAAGATTGCAATTTTTTTCCACATAAAGTTGCTCATTACATTTTTCTCTTAAGAACTACTGCACTTGTCACATCTTGATTTTACTCATAATATTGCTTACTTGTGCCTTTCTTTGAGAACCAAACTTGACAAAATAGTTTTTCTCCTTATTATTGTCAGAGAACTACTTTTGTAGTGAGAACTACTTTTGAGTGAGATTGTCTCAAAAAGTTTCAATGTATTATTATGCAAATACTTAATGTATATATTTATCTATATGTATCTCATAGCTATTGTATATGTATTCTATATGTATTTGATTTAATTTCCTTGTATTTGTTTATCATTTTCCTCTCTGCTTTCTTGTACATATCTGTTATCTTTCAAAAGCTCAATTGTGTAAAAGTGCTATAATATTACATTTTTTTTAAAATTTTATTTTATTTTATTTGAGAACATACTGTACAGAGGGGTTACAATTACATGGGCAGGATAATGCATACATTTCTTACCAAGCATTGCAGCCTCTTCCTTTGTTTACCCTTCACCTCCCTTCCCAGCCTCCCCCCTCCCCCCCACCCAATCATACCCCCCCACACACCGACATTGTAAAGCTGGTTTTGACATGACATTTTGTACTTCTCATTGTTGCAACAGGTCCACCTGAATCCTTAAACGACTTGTTTGTCCCCATCTCCTCCACATGTTATACTGACATCAAATATAGTGAAAGCGGGGGTTACACTGTGGGGGAGGGACATACAAAGCAACAAAGAAATAATCTTATAAATGCGTTAGAAACACATGCATGAAAGAAAAAAAAACATTAAAATACATATTTAAGGGTTCGTTTTCCTAACATCACATTATCTGACCTTTTCCGCTTGACTCATACCTATACTAGATATTGCAAATAAGGGAAACCATGGGACCTATGTTTCTTTGGGCCTGGCTTACTTCACTTAATACAATTTTTTCCAAGCCTTTCCATTTCCTAACAAATGGGGAAATGTCATTCTTTCTGATGGAGGCATAGAATTCCATTGTGTATATATACCACATCTTCTTGATCCATTCATCTACTGAGGGGCATCTAGGTTGGTTCCATATCTTAGCTATGGTAAATAATGCTGCAATAAACATAGTTGTGCTGGTAGCTTTAGTGTGGTCTTTTTTGTAAACATTAGGGTAAATGCCCAAAAGTGGGATTGCTGGGTCATAGGGGAGTTCTATGTGGAGTCTTTTGAGGAACCTCCATACTGCTTTCCAAAGTGGTTGAACAAGTTTACATTCCCACCAACAATGAAGTAAGGTTCCTTTCTGTCCACATCCCCTCCAGCATCTGTTGTTAGAGTTCTTGATTTTTGCTGTTCTAACTGGAGTGAGGTGATATCTTAATGTTGTTTTGATTTGCATTTCTTTTATGGCTAGGGATGTTGAACATTTCTTCATGTGTCTATTGGCTATCTTTCTTTCTTCTTCAGAGAAGCTTCTCTTTAAGTCTTTCGCCCACTTATTTATTGGGTAGTTGTTTCTTTGAGGATTTGTTGTTGGGGGGTTTAATTTTTTGAGTTCCAAGTATATTTTAGATATGAGACCCTTGTCCGTTGTATGGCTAGTAAAGATCTTCTCCCAATCCGTGGGCTTTCTATTGATCTTGTTAGCTATGTCATTTGCCCTGCAGAAGCTCTGCAACTTTATGCAATCCCATTTGTCCAACCTTTCTTTGATTTGTTGTGTTTCCGGGTCTCTATTCAGAAAATTTCGGCCTGAGCCAAGGAGATAAAACTCTCCCTCTTTGCAGATGACATGATCTTGTATTTAAAGAATCCCATAGACTCCACTCCCCAATTACTAAAGCTGATTCAAAACTTTGGCAAAGTAGCAGGTTATAAAATTAACCCCCCAAAATCAATGGCTTTTCTGTATGCCAACAATGAGAAAAGTGTGGCTGAAATTAGGAAAGCAACTCCATTTGTAATAGCCCCACAAAAAATAAAATACCTAGGAATTAACTAAAGAAGTGAAGGACCTCTATGATGAAAACTTTAAAATCTTGAAAAAGGAAATCAACACAGAACTTAAAAAATGGCAAAGCCTCCCATGCTCCTGGATTGGAAAGATTAACATCGTGAAAATGGCAATACTTCCCAAGGCTATCTACAAATTCAACGCAATACCTATCAAAATTCCACCCTCATTCTTCAAGGAAATAGAAGAGGCAATCCAAAAATTCATATGGAACAATAAAAGACCCCGAATAGCAAAAATGCTCCTCAACGGAAAGAACACTGCTGGAGGAATATCAATACCAAATTTCAAACTCTACTATAAAGCCATAGTAATCAAAACAGCTTGGTATTGGCATAAGAACAGACCTCAGGACCAATGGAATAGAATTGAAAACCCAGAAATGAACCTACAGACCTATAGCCATCTAATCTTCAATAAGGGAACTAAAACAATACAATGGAAGAAAGACAGCCTCTTCAGTAAATGGTGCTGGCAAAATTGGTTAACTACATGTAGAAAACTAAAGCTAGATCCTTATATATCACCCTGCACCAGAATCAACTCCAAATATTACATTTTTAAAATTGACTTTAACTTGTGTTGTGGTTAAACCATGATGCTTATTCTCTGACAGTAAGTTTCTGTGCTGGATTTTATCTGTTTCTGAGAACATTCTATCATAGTTATTCTTGTAGATGATACATTTTATCTTCTTATAGTTATGGATATTTTACTAAAGAACACAATTTTCTTTTTTAAGGTGGATTATTTGATATATTCTGCTGTTACAGTGCATGTCTTTAAACTGAGAGGATTTGAATTTCCTTAGCCATTTCGTTCTTTATGTTGCCTCTGTTTCATCCTCCATATTCTTCCTCTGGAATCCTGAGGAATTGTGTCTGACCTTGTCATTCTGTCTCTGATGTCTTCTAACTTTGCTTCCTGTTCTCTACTTGTGTTTCTCTCTGTAGCATTCTCTGTGAATTCTTCAGGTTTGCTTTCATTTCCAATAATTCTCTATCTGCTATTTAATCTGCCCATTTCTCATTTCATTTGATTGGTTGCATTCTTTTTGTTAGTATGTATTTGATTATTTTTAATATTTATAAGCACTTAAGTAAAATAATATAGTAATTCATAGATTGTCTCACTGGCACATTTAATGAAGTAACTTTTTTTTGTCGGTCATGAGGCTTGAACTTTGGCACTGTCCCTCAGCTCTTCAGCTCAAGGCTAGCACTGTACCGCTTGAGCCACAACACCACTTCCAGTCTTCTGAGTGGTTTATTGGAGATAAAAGTCTCATGGCCATTTCTGGCCTGGTTGGCTTTGAACCATGATCCTCAGATCTCAGCCTCCTGAGTAGCTAGTATTACAGGCGTGATCCACAGGTGCTGGGCACGAAGTAACTTTTATTTGAGCTTTTTACATTTATCTCTAACTACTTCTATCATTATGGGGGTTACTTTTCACAGAATTCTAGAGCAGTTGTAGAGCCTATGGGGGTGTTGACAAATGTAGATTCATATTTAGAAGTCTGAGGTAGGCCTGGCTTGTATATTTCCAACAATCTCCCAGACATTGCTAATACTGCCCATGTGCACCCCACTTTTCAGTAGCAAGGTTTAGAGCACACTGTCCTCACTTTTAAGTTGTTTTATGTAAAGCGCTTTTAAATTCCACATCGTATAATTATTTATTTCAGTTGAAGCCAAAGATCATTCTTTGCAACATTCATCTTGAGGGCTGGGAGTATAGTCCAAATGGTAAAGTGATCAAGTAGAGGTCCTGATTTCACTCCTGTACCACATACGTAGTGTATCTTCTAAGTCTATATTTGTGAATTGTGTAACATGTATACCTTGGGTAATTGAAATAGGCTAAGCTATAATACAATAACAAACTGTCTTAAAATGTCAGTAACTTGAAATATGGGTTTATTTCTTATACATATGTCACTGTCCCCTGGGGCATGGAGTGATTCAATGTCCATTTCTAGAGGCCAAGACATGGGGAATTAGGCTTTCTCCCAGAAGTAGATATGTCACTTCTCATATTTGGGGACCAAAGCAAGTTATGAGTAGGTATAAGGAGTAGTACTGCGATCCTACAATGAGCTCAAATGCAAGAAAACTAAAAGATTTCTTTATAAGCCTAATGCCTACCACTTATATTCTTGTATGGTTTTAAAAAAATCATTAAAAAGCTTTCTTTTCCAAATCACATTATATACATGTATTATGATGTTATAATGAAACCCAGTATTTTGTACAATTATAACATTAAAAATAACTTTTAAAAGAATTATGTTTTTAGTAAATTCTATACTTTTTTTTTGTCAGTTGTGGGGCTTGAAATCTAAGCCTGAGCACTGTCCCTCAGTTCTTCAGCTCAAGGCTAACGCTCTACCACTTTGAGCTACAACACCACTTCTGGTTTTCTGGTGGTTTATTCAAGATAAGAGTCTCATGGGCTTTTCTTTCCTGGCTGGCTTTGAATCTCAATCCTCAGTTCTCAGCCTCCTGAATAGCTATGATTAGAGACGTGAGCCACCATGTACTTGCATTTTATGTGGGTTCATTCTCAGAATAATTACTGAAAAACAATTACAAAATCCATGTTAGATTTTGTTTTTTTTCTCCTTAATAAAAACTCTAGCTGATATTTGTACGCATCAAAATTTAGCATTGATTAGGTGATCCAGATGATTTTAGAATCATCTGGAAACTTTTCAGTACTGCAGGTCACATCTCAGACCAATGAACGTCTGTAGGTAGAACTCAGACATCTGTATTTTTAAAATTACTCAGGTGGCTTCAATGTATATCAAAAGCAGGAAACTTTTGTGTATGTCTGTCTTCCCTAAAGAGGATTTTATAGTTCAAAAAAGTAATAGAGTGTCCTCAGAGATACAAATGTTTTTAGGATTTAAATGCAAGCTGAATTATCCTTTTCTGATAAATAATTTAGAGAGGAAACTTCACATTGTACAGAGACCTGCCTAGTGTTAATCTATTGTCTGGTTTGTATTGTTCTATCAGTTCCAGGATTAGGGCACACATCTTACTGGTTGAGTATGGTTGTTCTATTTTGACCATTCTGTTCTACCTCCCCTACCCTCCACACCATGGTTGTCAGTTTTACATAAGAATTGGTCAGAGCTTGGAAGGTGCCTCAGTGGTAGAGTGCTTGCCTTGCATGCATGAGGCTCTGGGTTTGATTCCTTTGTACCACATAAGCAGAAAAAGCTGGAAGTGGTGCTGTGGCTCAAGTGGTAGAGCGCTAGCCTTGAGCTGAAGAGCTCACGGACAGTACCCAGGCCCAGAGTTCAGGCCCTATGACCGACAAAAAAAAAAACAACAATTCGTCATCTGCAAGCAATGTGTATGAAGGGTGGAACTTAGCCTTTTGGGTGATTCTGCCTTTGCTAATACCAGGCCTTAGGTATAGCACCATTTTGTGTGTGTGTGTGTGTGTGTGTCTGTGTGTGTCTGTGTCTGTGTCTGTGTCTGTGTGTGCCTGTGTGTGTGTGTTGTAAGGTAAATCATGCCAGAAGCCACATTTTAAAATAAAATATAGAATATTGGAGTCTTTAATATACAGTTAACAGGCCGCAGGCCACAGTTATAACAAAGGCCTGCAACACACAAATACACATAACACAGCTAGGAAACATGCTAAGAGGAAAGAAATAACAAAAACAATACCAACAAGCCAATTCAGCTCCAATGGAGAGCTGAACTGGGATTCCATGATGACTGGAGACGAGCCAGGTGACAGGTCACAGGACAGGATCACGGAGAAACACTGGCATGGAGTCCAGCAGCGAGGCTGGTCTGGGCCTAAATAGGTCCGCACAGGCAGCAGATCTTCAGGAAATTCCCAGTCCCAGGCACTAGACTGACAGATTCAGTAACCTATCAGCCAAGTGCCTGCCCCTGCCTCCAGGGGTCTGGTCACACCCATTACCTGGGAGGCAGGTGGTGGGGGAGGGGACAGTTCCTTCCCCCAGCCTGAAGACAAGATGCCAGACCCTACCATCCGTGGCCAATATGGCACAGGCCAGACCTGGCCTCCTTACTTCATTTTGATTCTTGTTTGGGATTTTAATAGTAAGTATATAGTAGGAATTGGCCCTGTGGTATGCAGAAGTGTGTGTGTGTGCATGTGTGTGCGTGTGTGTGTGTGTGTGTGTGTGTGTGTGGTTTTAAAAACAAGCAGGGGACTCCTTAGCCCTGGGCAAGTTTCTCTGCCATTCTCAGACCTCTCTTCATGAAACAGGTAATACTTGGGCCACTGTCTTTCTGTAAGGTCTCACTTTCAGTTTGGTGTTCTCAATGGGACATGAGAGCCCAATGAACCCATGTCATTCTCTATCTGGGTTTTAATGTGGGCTACTCGAGACTTAGCTTGAATTTATTTCATTGTTCAGTGCATTCTTTGTTTCCAGCATCCAAGTTTTTAAAAATTTATTTTCTTATTTGACTGTACATTGGAGAAAAATACAACCTAAAAAGGTGCTATCTTTTTCAGCTCTTCCGTTTGTGCACTGTGGATGGAGGGGACTCTTGGAGATTGGGTCTGCCCTGGTGTTGGAAACTCCCATTAAGCAGCACATGCTCTTCCAGTTTCTCAAACAGTATGACCTGAGATTTCTTAAAATGGCTTCTGTGAAAATACCCATAGCCTCTTCCCCCACGTTCACTGATGCCATCACTGAGAGAAAGAAAGCTAATCAAGGGTACAAGGAGGAAACCTGTCTGTGTTTATCATTTACTGCTCAAAGAGGGGCAAGATTTCTTCCCTATATTGTCTCCCCTCCTAGGGAGACCTTTCAAAAAAAACACATAGCAGTTTTATTTACAATAGCCAAAAATACAAGCAATGCAGATATCTGTAAAGTACTGAATGGATAAATAAATATTGATACATTTATAACATGGGATACTACTAATCAATAAATAGGGATCACCTATTTACAATATACAACATAGATAAATCTCAGAAGCAGACATAGAAGGATATGTACTAGAGCAATTGAAACTCAAGTACCTGTACAAACCAAACATCAAGCTTCATTCTCTCGTTTTTGTTCTCATTCAACAAATTTAAAGTTAAAAATGTTAGAAAAGCAATGAAAAGTAATCACTACCGACATTGAAGTTATTAGTGTGTGTGTGTGTGTGTAGTGGCTCTACCATTTGAGCCACACCTCCCTTCTGACATTTTTCTGGTTAATTGGAGATGAGGTCTCATAGACTTTCTGCCTGGGCAAGCTTCAAATCTTGGTCTTACAGGTCTCAAGTTCCTAAATGGCTAGGATTATACATGTGAGCCACTGGTACTGGGCTGGCTGTTTTTCTTTTACTATGTAGCTATATAAATAGTATTCTGTGGATGCTCTAGACATTATTACCTGTTTGGGCTATTTACTCCCTCCTTTTTTTAAACCATAAAGAAACTGCTGAAATTATTCCTTTATCTTAATCTTTGACTGCTTGTCTGATTACATTTCCTTACATTAGATTTCTAAAATTAGAGCTGCCACATCAAAAGGTATAAATATTTTCACTGGATCTTGCCAAATTGCTTTTGAAAAAAATTGGGCCAATTTTTGTGTCTACTAACCGGGTATGAGGGCACACTTCTTATTGCATGCTTGTCATCATTATTTGTTGCATTGTTTCAACTGAAGTTACTGCCTCAGTGGAGAAAACCTTTTCTCTCTTTGATGTGAGAAGTGGCTTAACACATTTTTCCTATTGATATGTAAGGTCTTTTGCTATGATTTTATAAGTAGTGTTTTCAGGCTATGATTTGTAGTTTCATTTTTATCTTTTAATATTCTAGAAGTTAATTTTATATAGTGAGATTTACTATTTTGTTGTTTTGCTCAATTACTCTTATACCTATGATATCATCTTTCTCAAATCCAGTTTTGATCTGTCTCCTCTTTTTATCTAAATTTTTATATGTACTTCAATCCTATGTACCTCAATTTTATTTTTACATGTGGCATAAAAATAAGGATCTTGTTTTGAGGAACTGGGATGTAGTTCAGTGGTTAAGTGCTTGCCTAGTATATCTGCAATGCCCTAGGTTTAATTTACAGCAACACACACACATCATCATCATTCTTATTTTTTGTGTAAATGTAATCTTAGCAACATATTACCTTTAATTGTTTTTGCTATTTTTGTATTGGCTATTTAGCTATGTAGTCAATTACCCTAAATTTAAATTTTTTGTTGTTGTTGTTGTGAAAATACTGTACAGAGGGGTTACAATTACATGGGCAAGATAGTGAGTACATTTCTTATCAAGCATTGTAGCCTCCTCCTTTGTTTACCCTTCCCATCCCTTCCCAGCCTCCCCCCGCCCCTCCACCTAATCCTCCCCCCCCCCCACCAAAGTTGTAAAGTTCGTTTTCGACATGACAACTTGTACTTCTCATTGTTGCAATGGGTCCACCTGTATCCTTATTTAAATGACTTGTTTTTCCCTTCCCCAAATTTAAATATTTTTAAAGACATTTATTATCTCTCAGCATCTGTGCCACAGGAATTCAGGAGTGCTTTGGTGAGTGATTCTGGCCAAGGGTCTTTAAGAGGTTATAGTTCAGGCAACTGCTGGGGGCTGTTTTCATCTGTTGGCTTGCTTGATGCTAGTAGATTTGCACCGCTCTTGGTAGACTCAGTTTCTGTTGACAAGTGGTCATGATTCCTTGCCACATTGATGATTGAGTGTCCTTACAACATGGCAGCTGGTGCTCACAGAGCAAGTGGTCCAAAACAGAGGTAGAACAAGGCACAAGGGCAGTATCTTTTTTTTAATGGCCTCTGAAGTGGCATTCCTTCACTTTATAGAGAGCAGTCTATAAGTTATGTGGGAGGTACTCTATGAGAAGTTTGAGTGTTCAAGGGCTTGAGCCACTGTGACTCCTCCAAGAGGCCAGTTGCCACACTTTCCTTCTAGGAGAGGAAATTTACAATCATTATATCTTTGACTGTATAGAAACTTACTTATTCAACATTGCTTTTGTCATTTATATCCTCAAACCCACAGGTAGCATTTGGAAGTTTCTTCTTCTCTTAATTTTCTGTAACTGTCTAAATCTTAGATTTAAAATCAAGTGGGTCTTATTCTCAGAGTCTTTGCATCATTGATTACAACTTGCTTAGGGACAAATGACCACTCACTTATGATTTTCTTTTCACTTCTCTCACCTAGCACTTAATGAAGTAATAAAACAAGTTAAATTATACAACAACAGATAGAAATTAGTTTTATTCATACATACATACCTGTAAAACAGACAATACACATATATCCATACATTCTTTTTTTTTTTTGGTTGTGGGGTTTGAACTCTGGGCCTGGGCGCTGTCCCTGAGCTCTTCAGCTCAAGGTGAGCGCTCTACCACTTGAGCCACAGCACCACTTCCAGTTTTCTGGTGTTAATTGGAGATAGAATCTCATGGACTTTCCTTCTTGGGCTGGCTTTGAACTGTGATCCTCACATCTCAGCCTCCTAAGTAGCTAGGATTACAGACATGTGCCACTGGCACCTGGTTTTCCATGCATTCTTTGAATAGTAAGAAAGACCCCCACAGCATTAGTTCAGGGAGAATCCCAGAGAAAGGAAGAAAAGAAAAGAAAAGGAAAGGAAAGAAAAGAAAAGGACTCGTCCAGGGCCACACAGTGATAAAAAGTTAATACAAACCTGTTTTTCCACCTACCTCCCTTCTCAACACTTCATACATTTATAACTGTATGGACATGTACTTGACTTTCGAGTGTGTTCAGAGTGGAGAGGGATTGCTAAACTATTGTTTGGAGAGGAGATCTTGCTCAGCCTCTGCTCAATTTCTTCTCTGAGGTTTGGCTGTGGCAATTCCGGTCAACGCTAAATTGGATTTGCAGGAGCCAGAAAGTTGCTGAGCACATACCAGAGTTGGATACTTGGGCAGTTTCCTAGCTCCCCAGAGCCTTTGACTTTATTTGTGATCCATGATTCCCTCTACCATGCATTTTCAGAAAGCAAACAGGCAATCAAATACTGTGGTAATTGCTTCCTTCTGTGTGGATTTCTCATCCCCAAGCTGCCTGGCAAGTAGGAAAGGGGTCAGGAATTAGATCAGTGTACCCATGGACTTGGTGGACAACTCACACTTTCCAGCCGAATCCTTACTTCAAATATTCTATCCTGTTGGCCTTAAAAACAACACAAATGCCCTAGAAATTCCAACATCATAACCACATTTTTCTAAAGTGTTTTCTTTACTGGTGAAGGAAGCACAGAAGTCCTTTGTTCATCCCAGTATTGCTTTGAAAAATGTATTTCTGTTCTTAAAGAAAGTAGACTTTTTTTGTTGTTATTGTTGTTGTTGTTAAGTGTGGGGTTTAGAGAGGACAAAACAGTGCTATTTGGGGAATATCAAGTTAGAAAGAGCTGATCCAATATTCCAGATCTCTACAGAAATCCAAGCAAGCTTTCTTCCTCTTCTTTTTTTCCCATTTTTTTTATTAATATATTTTTATTGTAAAGATTCTTTCTCTTCAGCTATTCATTTAGTGTGTGTCCTGGCATTTAGGTCAGCTTCCACATCAACATCTACAAGGTAGAGGATATGACAGTGAAATTCAGCTGATTGTGGTTTGGACTTTGATCCCAGAAGTATATAGTCTAAAACAGGGATATGAGATATGGATATACATGATAATGGTACAAATTTGAGGTAGAGATTTCCCAATTGGGAACATTTAGAAATATTCCAATTCACTAAACTATAACCAAAATGACCATTTATTTATTTTGTATTGTATATTTATTATACAATACAAAATGTATTATTAATGTATGTATAATACAATATGTATTATTGTATATTTATTGTGTATTGCAGTATAGTGATGTAACTCACACATAATGGCTTACATCAATTATCATCATTTGTGCCTTTATAATTCTTGATTGTGGCCATGCTAGACAGCAGTAACACACATGGTTTATGTGGGATGGCTCCTCTGGAACTGTAGGACCCAGGGTGGATTCCTTCATATCTCTGTCATTGGGGCTGGGATGGCTAGGACAGTTGGAGCTTTCCTTCTTGAAGGGGAACTGCTACTTGGTAGCTTGGGATCAGAGAGGAAGAGTGGAAACTCAGCACTGGCACAGTCACTTGCACTATATTCTAGTGATAATAACCAGCAATGGGTTCATCCAGGGATCCAGATCTATTTGCATGGGTGAATGGAATGACTACATGGAAAGGAGATGAATGTTTTTGTGGCCACCTGTGCAATATACCACACTTACTTAAAAACAGTGCATTCATCTAACAAGCTGAAGAATGGGATCTCACTGTCTGAAATAACACGTTTTTGCCACTGGTGAGGGGTACTTGTGTTTTTCTCAGGTGTCGGTGCGGATGAGTTTTGTATGACAATCTCTGTGAGCAGTTACTCACCCTTGATATGTCTCTTCCTGTTATGTCCAGCCCAGATTAAATGATTTCTAAACATTTCTATTGTGAATGAGCCTGCCCAGTCTGTAGTGATCCTTCAAAGTTTCTTCTCTGGTCTTTGCTCATCTCCTTTCACACTTTTGTTCTCCATCACTTCCCTGACTTCTCACCAAGGTTCCCGACTCTCTCTGTTGTTCCAGGCACTAAAACAGGTGCAGATATTACTGATGGTACCTGTGAGCCTGGACTGTCTTCCCCGGCCTCCTACATGAACCTCTTCCCAGTGAGCCATCTCATCGAGGAACTGAGGCTAGCCCTGGAGATGCTGGAGCTTCCTCAGGAGAAAGCAGCCCTTCTGAGCCAGATTCCTGGCCCTACAGCTGCCTACATAAAGGAGTGGTTTGAGGAAAGCTTGGTGAGTAGGCCCAAGGCATGATTGGAAACTGCTGAGAAACATAATCCTGCAGCCCATGAAATGCCACCATAGTCATTGCTATTGATTTATTTCTACATTCTCCACCCCTTTCTTGCTTCTCATTCAGCTTTGGGCAGTGGCCACTGGGTGGACCTTCCCAGCAGGAGTTTAGTCCCAATCAAGCAGCTTGAGCTATAACATGCTACCTTCTTGGGGGGTCTACAGCATCTCTGTTCTGAGAAGAGGAAATCCAGAGTCAGAGAAGGACAACCATGGTTAAACACCCAGCACCCAAGATTACAAGTACTACTTACTGAGTTCAGTCCCTGGACAGGATTTCTGTTCTCAACTGGATCCTATAAGTCCTTGTTTCTTAGCAAAGCCTAGAGCCTGCTTGCTTCATTTATTTCTTTGTTCTGTTTTGTTCTACTCCTTTCCCTAGAACTACTTTCTGTTCCTAGAATGGAATGCATACTTGCTAACTCTTCTGTTCTTTCCTGATTAGGCCCACAGATCTGCCTATCTATAGTGGAGGCAGATCTGTAACTAAGCTTTGCTTTGGGCTTTAGTTACCCATATGTTTTTGCATGGAGACTAGCAGGTCAATCTTAAGAGATTTGGTAATAGCTGGGAATGGTTAGGAGCTAACCCACAGGGGAAATAATCTGGGATGTAACTATTGAGGACTAGAGGACAGATGTTGGAAAGCCAGAGGAAGAAAGGGAAGGATGGAGGGAGGAAGGGAAGGAGGGAAGGAAGAAGGGAAGGAAAGAATGATCTAAATGGTGGAGGAAGAAAGGCAAGGAGGTAGAAAGAGAGGGAAGGAAAAAGGCTGTGACATCTAAGCTGAGCTTGAGGTGAAATTTAGAAAGCAGTCCTCTAATACTAGAGCCCTATAGACCTGATTGAAAATTGAGAAGTATACACAGAGGTTGGAGGTCAGGAATAGCAGCATTCATTTGGGAAGGAAGGATTGAGGCTGGAGACCACAAACCAAGGAAGCTGAGACACCCCTGTCAAGGTGGCTATCTCATTAGTAATTAGACAGGCTATGTCCCAGTTATCTTAGCCACCTTTCTGTTCTAGAGGCCTCTGTCAGTACAGGTTCATCCTCATGCCTTCCTCTGAACACTGAACAGTTCCTCATTAAATTCATTATATGTGTTATTCAATATTTTCATTACCTAAGCAGTCTGCCTGCTGTCCTGTATAATATGTGTATACCAGGGTGATAGGTAGTTAATAAAAAAAAATGCCTGCCCAATGTGATAGTTAATCATAGTTAATACTGAGATGATATGATAGTTAATACTGAGATGATATGATAGTTAATGATAGTTAATACTGAGATGGTGGACAACAAAGAGTGGCCTCCACAAGATGTCATGTATTAATGGACAGGACCTGTGAACATGTTACCTTCACAGCAAAGGAGAAGTTAGCAGATAGAATTAAGATGTCAGATCAGCTGACTTTAAAATAGGGAGGATGACCTGGGCTCACCAGGCACATCATAAGCAATCACAAGAGTCTTTCTAAGAGCCTTTTTGTTAAGCTCCAGGGACTCTTTTTACTAGCTTGCTCTTACTCTGCCCAGGTGTTAACTGTCATGTAAATGGAAGATTTCACTGAAGTGTCTTTATGGACAAAAGCCATCTGCCTACAGATTAGAAATAGCTGGATTTTGTTCCTCTCTGTACAGTTTACAGTGAGCATGGATGTCTTTTGGTCATCTTATATGGATGTACTTTATGTGATACGTTCTCCAGTTCTGACATTTTGACTATTTTAAACCTTTCACAAATACATGGCATTTCTGTAATGAACATCTTTGTCCAGAAATATTTGTTCTTACTTCTAGATATTTCCTAAAGTCTATAGACTTCAAGGAGGGCAACCAGTTAAAATATAGTATGTGCAGCTAAATTTCATTTTAGATAAACAGTGAGTAAACAGATTTCTAAATCTGGAACTCTGATCTGAAAGTATTGATACCCTTAAGACTTTTGAAACATTTTTCCAGGTCAGTTTTCAGCAAACTTTTTTTTTTTTAACCTGAACTGGCCTGGAACCATAATCTTCCTGATTTTGGTTTGCCATGTAGCTAGGATGAAAGACATGCACAACCATGCTCAGCTATTGGTTTGCTTGATCCAGCCTAAAATCGTGATCCTTCCGATTTTTGCCTCCTAAGTAGCAGGGATTACAGATATACATCATCATATCTATATATTTTTATTGTGAGGTTTTGAAGTGAATCTATCACACAATGATTACAAAACAGCCTTAGTAATTTCATAAGGCAAAGAGTTTTCTTTCTTATTTTTTGCATTCTACATTTCTTTTTTTAGTAAGAAGGCTGAACATTTTTCCTTTATTAAAAAAATGTATGGATGATGATGATATTGTTATTGTTTTTCAGTGGTGGTAGGGATCAAATCTAGGGCCTGTACATGCTTAGCAGGCTTTCTACCACTGAGCTACATCTCCAGCTGATTTTTTTCTTATTTTTACTATTATTCTTCTGTATGATTTCTAAGCTGTAATCGCATACCTTATCTTAAAAACTAATCTCCATACATCCATGTTCATATATGCAGTATTTATAATCTATTTAAATTATTAAAATGAAAACCTTCCAGCAGGATAGTTTTAAGGAATCTGTCAAAAATTAGTTCTAATATTTTCTTTTTTTACACCACAGAAAATACCCAAAGCCCCTTGGATGAGTCTGTACCAGCATCCTAATCTGTGTTCTTTCTTGTATAGGATTTTAGTGCTTCCATGTTTAAATAGCCTTTAATACCCCCTTTGTTTTATAGGTGGCATATGTTTTCCTTACTTTGTTTTTCAATACTGTGAATGGTGATATATAGAATTAAGAAATTGTAATTAACTGCGCCACTCTTTGGGTTTCCTCTTTTCCTTTTGGCCCTAAAATGTCCTGTCTTAAACTCAGGTGAAAAACCTATTCATCAGTATCTACCTCAAATGGTCTGATTTTTATTTAATAGCTAACTAATACATTGATATTTTTAGTGTATGATATGAAAATTTGATCAACTCTGAAAATTTTTTCTGGAAATTGTTTAAATTATTTTTTGTCAAAGGCAGATGATGGTAGTGTTGGAGTTTGCAAGATGCATTACAGAAAACAGCTTGTGTTCAGGTTTAGATTTATTTGGGGATTATTTACTATGGTCTAGGAAATGTTCTCCTCTAGAAAGAAGATTCCCCTGGAAGTTATTGCATTCATAAATCTTTTAGAGTAATCATGGCTACCAGCAACCTATAAATGGTGTATCTTTAGGGGTCAGAAGTTCGTATAAACATTCCAGGAAATCAGAGCTAGACGTTAAAGGTTTTGATTCTGAACAGAGATGGCCTGTCTGTGTTTTAGGTCTTAAAGACCTACAGTTTGTTTACACTTTGGTTATACATACATTCCACAGTAGTTCTTATCTGTATGGAAATAGAACTCAGAGCAGTGTTCAAACTTACTGGGTATTTTAGAGCAGTCCTCTTAATTAGAAGGTCTTGCTACACAAACTTTGGTCTGTGGTCTAACAGCTTTGGTATCCCCGAGTAGCCTGTGAAAAATGTGGATGATGGGCCCCTGTGGGCCCCTGTTCTATACCTGAATCCTTTCAGGTGATTCCTAGGCAACATTGAGGTTTAAGAAACATTGCCTTAATCACAGAATTATTAACAAATTGCTTTAACTCACCCGACTTATTTTTAAAAAAGAATCATTTGTGAATTAAGATAAGGATTAGAACAAGTGAGGGAATCTGAAAGATTACCGAGGACAAATCAGAGCCTGGCCCCTTATGTGCTTGTTCCATCTTCTCCTGCAGACACATTGACTTTGCCACATAACTAATGTACTTCTCTGCCATAACAGTGACCTGATACAGTCCAACTCTGCCTTCTAACCTCTGAATCAGTTGGGATACTCTCTCCAGTAAAATATATGAACGATAAAGAGGTTTGTATATCACTGTCAAAATCCAGAGGTTGGCTCAGCTGCTCTGGATGACCTCACAGACTCTTGCTCTTCCCATCTTGATGCTCCACTCTCTTCAGGAATGGGTTTTTCCTCAAGCATGGCCCCAAGCTTTACAAGATGGCTTCTAAGGCTCTGGGCAATGTGACCTCTTAGACACAAACATTATTTTTCCCCCTCTCCATTCCTCCCTCCTTCCCTCCCTCCCTCCCTCCTTCTCTCCCTCCCTCCCTCCCTCCCTCCCTCCCTTCCTTCCTTCCTTCCTTACCTCCCTTCCTTCCTTCCCTCCCTCCTTCCTTCCTTCCTTCTTTCCCTCCTTCCTTCCTTCCTTCCTTCCTTCCTTCCTTCCTTCCTTCCTTCCTTCCTTCTTTCCTTCCTTCCTTCCTCTCTCTGTCTGTCTCTGTCTATTTGTCTTGTCTGCCTTTGAGGGAAAATCTTTCCCTGACATCCCCAACAGACTCCCCATTAGCCCACTGGTCAGGATTTGGTCACATGTGCATATTCTAGCTACAAGCCGGGTTTGGAAAACAAGTACAAGTTGCAACATCCCCAATTCAAAAATTCAAAATCTTGGAGTATTTTAGAGGTTTACATTAAGGTGTTCAACTGATGAAGTCTATACAAATACTCCAAGATCTGAAACACTGGTGGCCCCAAGCATTTAAAGTGAAGGATTCACGAGCTATATTTGCATTTCTGTACACCATGTTTGGGAGTGATCCCTGTCAGAAAGGAATGATGGAGAGGGTGGAGTGGGGAGAAATGAATGGCCCTGAGGAAGCAGATCCAAAAGTGACTGTCACAATAGCTTTAAATTTGAGTTTTTGTTCTTTTTTTAATTGATGACAAAAAGTGTACATAATTGAAGATTTGATGAGAAATCTTGCAAACAATATGGATTTAAGTTTTGTTTCTTATGATTGACTGACAAATTATTTCCATGATTCCTACATTAAGAGCAAACAAAATCAATAGCTGGGCACCAGTGGCTCACATCTATAATCCTAGCTCCTCAGGAGGCTGAGAACTGAGGACTGCAGCCTGGGCAGGAAAATCTGTGAGACTCTTATCTCCAATAAACTACCGGGAAAAAGCCAGAAGCGGCACTGTGGCTCTAGTGGTAGAGTGGCCTTGAACAAAAAGAAGCTCAGGGCCAAACCCCAGGGCCAGAGTTCAAACACCAGGACTGGTACAAAAAAAAAAAAAGTGGGAGAAAAATGAGGGTGGGGGTAACAAGTTCAACAAGAAATGTACTCACTATCTTACTTATGCAACTGTAACCCCTCTGTATATCGCCTTGGCAACAAAATTAAAAAATAAATAAAAAAAAATCAAATTCCTAAAGAGAAAAAAATTGGCCCATCTAATAATTTTTGGAGTTAAATACTGCCAACGTATAAAAATGAGTGCATATAAAATAGAAATTTAAAACTTTCCATTTAAGCACAGTTATGGATTATCTGCCCTTGGGTAAGGTGGCTACCAGAATCAATCAAGTGTGGCCAGCGGAGAAGAGTCACATGTTGGGAGACAGGGTCTCTTTCTGTTGCTATTCTTTCCTTAAATTTTATTTTTTTGTAAAGATGCTGTACAGAGGGGTTACAGTTACATGAGTAAGGTAATGAGTACATGTCTTGTGGAGCACTGTTACCGGCTCCTTTGTTGTTCTCCCACTGTCCCTTCCCTTCCCTCCCTCCCTCCCTCATCCCCCTCTGTTGCTATTTTTCTTCAAAGACCTTAGGCTTCACAAGCACTGTGGCATCTGTAGTCCACAAGAGAAAGGGGCTGCTGAAGCAGCAGTGGTGGATGTAGGGGAGTGGCTGATGATTAGCACAAGAATGGACTATATATCTTAAATGGAGAGGCAGCTCCTTGTCCTAGTCCATTACAGTGGGCAGCTCTGTGGTATTGGTATGGGAGACCTTATTTCTCTTCTGCTGAGTCTTGGCAGGGCTGAGATGAAGCTGGACCAGTATGGCCAGCAGGAGACCTGTTATCCAGGACTCCATCTAAAGATGGTTATAAATAGGCCATACTAAAGATCAAGTAGAGCCCAGGATTCAGTGGTGCTGGGTTTTAAGTAGGTTTCCAGATCTTAGGGGGAGGGAGGGCACTGCTCTGTGTCAGTGAACATTAAGAGAAGTGAGCTTCAGGCTGGAGAAGGCAGGTATGGGGCTCTCTGAATTTAAGGATAGTATTTGGGGCCCCAGTGAGACCAGGAGCAAAAGTTTTGGACTTCTTTGGTCTAAGAACAGAATCTGTATGTGAATTTTCATCCTGTGCCTGGAAAGCTGGTGGATGAGGCTCTTGCTCAGGGAATTTCCTAGAATCTAAGGTGAATAGGACTTAGTCTACAAAGAAGCATAAGTAGGGCTGCTGTTCTACCTTAAGTCATAGCAGAAGTGTTACCCTTAGGAAATGGGCAGGTGGTCTCCTCTGTTTTGCAGATAGAGCAAAACTTAGGGTCAGTGTCCTCAGGGGATGAACTCCCTGCCCTCTCGAAAGGCTGAAGCACCTCTGTTGTGATAGCTTCGGAGCCAAGTTCCAGATAGGAACAGCCCCTCTCCCTCTCCCTCTACTGTGGTAGAACACAGGCTGATGTCCTTTGGAGTGTGTGGATATTTCCAGTCAGGAGCTCATGAAGCTTACCAGATGGTCCTGACATCCAGAAGGGAGCAAGATACTCCTCAGTGTCTCTGGCATGTACCCCAGGCAAGAAGGGTCTGGTGCCAATGTAACTACTTCCAGGATTCTGGCCGTACCTCAAGTGGGCTTTCCTGTAGTCTTGGAGGGGGTGTCTACCATTCTATACTTGCTTGGCTTTGCTAAGTGGAGTTCACTTAGTGTGATCCAGAGATAGGTTAGGTGGTAGAGACTCACAGATTTACATGGGGTTTGCAAGCAATTGACTACAGGAAAAGCTAGGGAGTAGATAGTAGCTAGTACACCATGGTGATTAGTGTCTCTAGACTTCGGGTGATGCTCAAAAGATACCTGAGCTAGCAGTCTCCAGGCAAAGCGGTTATGAGTGCTTCTCTAACATGCCAACAGGCAGTCTATCCTACTGTTTAATATTATGGATATGGACCAAGAAAATCCCTGGCAAAGGTTCAAAATGAAGTCAGAGAAGTCAGGCAAACCTACAAGCAACAGGGCAAGGGCAAGTCAGGGCATCGCTCAGGTTGAAAGGGAAGTGTCTGGCAGAGAACCGCATGCCTCAGGCTTGGTCACCAATGAGAGCCCAAGCTTTCTTTTGCAAGATGCAGGTACACCACTCAGTATACCTTGGAGGGTGGAAGCAAGCTGCTCAAATGTGAGGGAGTGTGGAAGGTAGGAAAGATTTAAAAGGCACCACAAACCTTTTCTCTCCTCTGAGGCTTGATTTCCCTACTGGAAATAATCACTCAGTTTGATAATTTGAAAAGTCCAGGTCTGTAAGATCTGGCCAGGCATTCTATCATGTGGTTTGTTCTCTGGCCTGTACTGAGGAGCTTCTTTATAATTCTAAGCTATGAATCCTATCTGCCCAAATCTCTTAATTTCCTAAGCAGAGTCAATTTGGAGAGTTTATAAAGATGTCTATGGAGATGTCAGGGCTCAGCTGAGGCCTGCATCCCAGCGAGAATGAAGAAAGCCATTCTGCATGTTGGCTACTTCAGTTACCTCTGGAACTCAAAGAGCAAAGAAAGAGACCCAGGCTCAGGAGAAGCATGCCCCCCCCTTCTCAGTTGCATGCCACCTTGTCACAGATGGCGGCTCCTTCAGTTCCCCGCTCCTCAAACAAAGCCCATGTGTTCCTGCCAGATTCCGCTTGTAATCTTTCATTCTGCTCAAAGAGGCAAATCTGTTTACCATATTGAAAAGCCAGAGGAGTTGCAAAAAAGATGTGGAGAGAAAGCTGTTGTATGGATTAGAAAATTGGAGCCTGAATTTCCCTTGCTGTGTGATTCATTTCTGTCTCTCTATTCTCCTCGGGGCAGGGAACAAAAGACAGGTCTAGATCGATTTGTGTTAAACATTTTAATTTTGAAAAGCTACAGACAAAACTTTAGAGGAAAACCTTTTCCAGTGGATCTTGAAAGAGAGAAAGGGGGACTCTGGGATGTATCTCAGCACTATTGCTGCTTACCTAGGATGTAGGAGGCTCCTACTCACCAGCACAGAAAGGAGGGAAAATAGAGGAAAGGAAAGAGAGAGGAAGGAGGAGGAAGGAAAAAAATGAGGGGGGGGTAGAGGGTGGTGAAAAGAGAGGCAGAGAGACAAACACTGCATGAACCAATTTCCAATGTGGGTTTCTTATTTGCATCTATGTCAGGTATGGAGTTGAGTGAAAGCTGAGAAATAAGTAGATGCTAGCATTCCTTATCCTTCCTCTTTACCTTCTAAAAAAGATATATTTTTATTATCTTTAGTTATTTGCATAAAGGGGTTACCATTCAACATGTCAGTTTAGGAGTATAATGCACCTTGATCAGTGTTACTAACCCTTTCCATCATTCTTCCCCATTCTCCATCTAGTTCTCCCAAAGGACTCCAATCCTGGACTGTACGGGTAATGATGGTTCTTTGTTCCCATGCAGTACTTGAAGTAGCCAGTAGGTGGGAGTCAGGGACAAATGCTGGGAAGTCTAAATCCTTAGAAACAGGAATAATATCTGGGTTTTATTTGAGAAAATAGGTTTTTCTCACCCCCTCCCTTTTTTTTTTAGATGGGAAAGAAAGAAAGAAAGTATCTCTATCTCTCTCTCAATAGTAAAACTGCTGGTCAGTGTATCTGGGTCAGCTGGAAAGGAAAATTCTTTCTCATTTTCCTTGGAAACCAGTGGACAGAGAATAGGCAGGGGAGGCCTCCACTGTGGGGGCTGAGGGAGAAAAGCCAAGGGTGTTATGTGGTGAGCTGGTCCCTGGAACACTGACCTGAAATTTCACTTGGAGAGTCCCTTGCTCCCAGTGCCTACTTTGGGGTGTAGCAGGGTAGCTCTTCACATTCCAGGAGCCAGTTTCTGGCCCAGGTATCTGCCAGCTGTGCCCTAGGGAAGATCCCCAAACTCTGAGGGATTTTGATTGCAGTGTTCCTTGCACAGCACTCAGCATTAGATGAGCTTTCCATTACCGAACATTTAGCAGTTTTCCTCTTCCTGTTTTTTTTAATCCCCTCCCTTACCCGCAAGCAAGTAAATTCTAAGCAATCTGGATCCTTTCAGACCTGACCAAAAGACTATTTCAGTCCCTCAGAACCGGTGTTTATAAATGACCAAGAATGTGCAAACACTAGTGAAAGAGCAAATAAATCCTTCCCACTAAATTTCCTGCCTCCAGCCCAGAGGATCTGACAGAGGATGCTGGCAGGTTAGCCTAACTTGAGGTCTGAATATGTAGATACCTACTTACCCTCTACCCACAAAGAAGCATGTTAAATTATACCCAGAACCTTCTGTACTTCAGCACCCACTAGCGGTCAGGCAGCCCTGGAAGCTCCAGGAATTCTAGCTTCTGATACCCAGTGCTTTAAGAAACCTATGAAAATAGTTCCATTACCTCTTACTTCTCCTGGTGTGGACCAGCAGTATGAGCATCTTCTAAGAGCTTTGTCCTAACCTTGGGCTTAGCCAACAAACCTAGACCACATTTGACCACTGCTTATCAGATACCTAAGAATGATTTTCACATTTTTAAATGACTGAAGAAACATCACAAGAATAATCTGTGATGTGGAAATGATATACCATTCGCATTTCAGTATCCATAAATAAAGTTTTACTGGAATTCAGCCACATTTTGCTGGTTTAGGCCTTGGCTATGGCCACTTTCAGGCTTCAAATAGCAAAACCGAATATGACAGAGGCTTTATGGCCCACAAAGTCTACAATATGCATGGGCTTTGTCCCAGCTCATTTTGGAGGTGAGTTCTCCATGTTATAGACTCAGGAGACATGGATGATGGTGGCCAGGATTATGCTTCATGGTCAGGACTCCTGCCCAATTCTCCCCTAACAACCCCATTTCTGAAGCCAGGGCCACTAGGTAGCATGTCGGCTGTAGGACAAGCTGTAGCTGATGAGGAGGTATCCTTAGCAGCTGTCACCATGGCCCAGAGGCCAAGGCTCAGGGCTGAGCAGGTTTAGCCCACTAAGAGACTGCTCATTCCTGGTGGCCAACAGGATCCCATTCAGCCATTCCATGGAACCCCAGCTAGGTAGGTGATGATCCTAAGGTTCTTTTCTAGACCCCAGGATAAGGGCAAGGGCAAGCCACACAATTCTCCCTTCTAAACATGTCCACTGTGGCCTCTTAGCTGTATTTCCACTCCCAGTCACTTAGTCCCATAGTCTTCTGTGCTTGGCCTCAGCTGGCTGCCTCATGTTCCCAACAGTAATGAGTTCAGTCTGGTTGCAGATGACTGAAGTACTTCTAGGAAGGCCCTGAGGGCTGTCAGGGTCAGCATGGTGACCTTTAATTGTGTGCGCTTGGTGGCCCCTGAGACTGTACCTCACAGGAACAGTCTAATGGGAAGAGGAAGCAGCCTAAAGCTGCAGGAGTAACTGCTTAGGACAAATGAAAGCCAGACTTCTTGCTTCATGAGAATCATGGACCACTTGGATAATCTGATGAAAACTTTTCAGAGACATAGAGACTTTGTGTATATCTAGTAGATATTTTCAGAGACTTATCCTCTGAAGCCCACCCGTGGACCACTGTAAAGCACCTCTAGTCAGGAGAGCCACTGAGGGTGAATGTCAGATATCCATCGTTCACCTCACCAGAGTGATAAGGATGAGCACTCAGGAATCGTGAGGAGGTGGCTGAAGGTTTTGTGTTTACCCCATCTCACCTCTCTCCAACCCTTTCATTCCTGCATTCTGCTCTTAGAGCCTTTGGAGTGTTATTTTGTGAATTTGAGCATTATATTACATGGAAGGAAAATACACTTTGGTGTTTTAAAGAGAAAAAAATTTAAAAGACTAAGGTTAAGAATTTCTGCTCGAGGATGCATAAAAATATGTCAAGAATTTAGCTCAGCTTGTTTGGATTCTTTGCTCCCTCCCTCTTCCTCATCCCTTCCCTCCCTTTTCCCTTCCTTCCCTTTCTTCCTCAGCAGGCCACCTTTGTCCATCACATATGAGTGGAGCTAATAGGTAACCTTGGCTCTGTGCTTTCTCTTCTTTGAATGAAATATCTTTACTCTGGTGAAACAGATCTTCAAGTCTCTCTCTTTTATCCCCAAGTAGGTAGAATTTTAACTTTACTGGTCTCAGCGGTTGAGGTCCATTCTTTCATTAAGAGAATGTGTGCCAGGAATTGGGTTAGGAAAAGAAGTTAGAAAAAAGTAAGTCATAAATCAGATGCACTTCCTACCGGCTGGTGTCAGCCACCACTTCCTGTAGCCTGATGCAGTAAAGACTTGCCAACCATTACTTCTTACAGGCCAGTGTAATAGAGACTTGTTGACCATGACCCATAGTACAGCATGGTTCATTTAACAAGAAGAGTGATCCGGAAGAAGTGGAGGAGGGGCCACAGGGAAAGCTTTCTGTCAGGACGCAAGGTACCCAGCTCCTTCTCCAAGGAGATTAATAAGTCTGCTGAGAAGTAATCACCTAGTCACCTGCCTGCTCCTCCTGCCTTGCTCCTTCATCGTACCAGAAGCTATGGAAGGGCCCTATGCTCTTCCAAGACAAGCAAGGGTTTCTCCCATCCCTGCATACTTTGTATATATTTTTGATTCTATTTGAAGACGTACCTGATCCTCTGAAACTCAACTATGGGTCACTGTTAGGTGCCCCTGGTCAAGATGCCCATAGTTCACCTCACCAGTGTGATAAGGGGTCTTGGCAGAGCACCCAGGGGATTCGTAAGTGAGGAGGTACAGAGAGTGTGGGACTCAGCCCTGCTTCTCTTCCTCCATCATCCAATTTTGGATTTTACCCTCATCTTCCCTGGAGCCCCAGTTATACCTTATTACATGCCATGTGGTAATTCCTTATCTACCCAGGGCAGGAAGTTGGCTTCATTTGTCTTGGGTGCAGGACAAGTGTATGTTGACCTACTGAATTTCTCATTTGACTTTCCCCAGGTTTCTAGAAAGAAAAGAGAAAAGAACAATACTCCCCTTTACTAACATATCTTATCTCTGGTGGGCTATGGGTGTGTGGTCCACACTGTGGAACTAGGCCAGAGTGAGGACAGGGATCTAGACCTCAGAGCAGGGCAACAGCGCCAGCTTTGCTTTCTGGCCTCTAATCTGGGTGTGTCTCCAGGAATGTATTCCTCCCCCATGCCAGCTGCTGGCCAGAGCTCTCCTTGCATTGCCCCTATGATTGTCCTGCCCAGGCTCCTGCCTCAACTAGGCTGCCAGGCCTTACTTCTGCCCTGTCTTGTGGGCCACATTTTGGGGCTTTGGTGAATACAGGTTCTGGCTATTGATACCCAGAAGGGGCTTTTCCTCAGGCCCAGATTTTCAGAAGAGACATGGGAAGGCCTTGGCAGTCACATGCTGAGTGTCTGCAAGCCATTTATGATGGCACAGCAGAGGGCAGGGCCCTTGCATGTAACCACTGCACCCACTGTACCCACATCAAAGACCACTTGCATAATCAGCCATAGCCAAAGGCCACACATTAAGGGTTGGGCAAGGGAGAAAAGCTGTTCTTAGGGGTGCTCTCAAAGGAGATGAAGATGAGGAGATGGAGTGGGGAGGAGTGGCATCTGGGACATTTTGGGGAGGCCACCCTGGAAAGCCAACATATGACACAGCTTTGTTTCCTCCAGCTTTCCTAGGATTCCTTTCCCACCCAAGGGCTGCTCCTTAAATCTCAGGGAAACACACGTGAAGCGGCCTCACCCTTTCCACCTCCCTGTTGCACCAAGTGAGAGGCAGGCCTGGGATGTAACAGAAGCAGTAGCCCTGGTATGGAATATAGCCACCAGGGAGCTGCCAGCCCGGAGCCACGCTCCCCTGAGAGAACAAGTAGCAAACATTGCCACAGTTGGTCTCCGGTGGATAGTGCCAGCCTTGCCAAGGGCAGCAAACGCCGGGCACTGGTCTGGTACTTTGTAGGGCCTGGGACCTGGACTGGAGCTGGTTCTGAATCTGTTCGTTTTTGGAGACATCAGGCTTTCCCCTGGGTGCCTGTCGCAAGCCTGTAAGGGGGAAGGCGTGGGCTTTGAGGTGGGGGTCAGGCTGTGTGTGGGAACAGCAAGCTCCTCAGAGAGCAGGACTTATTTTTAGTTGTCTCCCCAGTCCCAAATAAACTGAGAGCAGCTGGGAGCCCGTGGGTAAAGGCAGAGTGAAGCAGAGACAGGAAATCAGGGGCTCTCAGTAATGAGTTCCAGCCACTCCAGAAGAGAGAAGCCAGACAAGGAATTTTCTTCAGGACTGTTTTCCTCTGGCAGGCTCTGGTATTATCACAGAGGAGAATGTGGTGTGTGTGTGTGTCTGTGTGTCTGTGTGTCTGTGTGTCTGTGTGTCTGTGTCTGTGTTTACAACTCCTGTCCAAATCTTTTCTCCCCCACCCCCACCTTTATGTAAGTTTTGATTGCTCCTTGGGGCTCTGAGCCCCAGGCAGGGTGCCTCTGTGTGTGTGTGTGTGTGTGTGTGTGTGTGTGTGTGTGTGTGTGTGTGTGTGTGTGTGTGTGTGTGTGTGTGTCATTACACGCGCCTGCCTGTGGGGGTGGTGGGGGAGGACCCTGGAGCAGCACAGTCTAGTCTGACTCCTAGTGTATCTGCAACTGTTTAGGGAAAGGCTGAAGGACACAGGCTAAGCAAGTGGGGAAATCTGAACACAGCCTGGTGTCTCGGAGGGGAAGAGGGGCAGAGCCAAGGAAGAGAGGGCTTGGTCCTTAGCCAAGGGGGGGAAAAAAAAAGCTTTTTCAACCAAGGACTCTAACTGCTGACATGGGTGCCCAGAATGGATGGGGACATTGATGTTTACAAGCATTTCTCGTGGCTGAAGAGGGTAAGTGACTGGCCGCTTTGTTTGGGTCTCCGTGGAGAGGAGTGAGGGGAGAGACACTTTGGGGTGTTTGGAGTTTGTGTGTGTGTGTATGCACGTGCATGCGTGTGTGTTAGGGGGAGGTATTTGTCCAGCAGAGCCCTGTGATAGCCAGGCTCTTCATGAGAATCTAATTATAGACATGAGGGGAGAAAAGAGTCAGCTGTCTTTGTTTCTGCTCTGACATTCTGGTGAATGAGCCTCTATACACAGAAAGGCAAGAATGGAGTGAGGGAAAGTAGTTATTGTAACTTAGTCTCTTAAACCAGCTCTAAACACTGTAACCAGAAAAAAGAAAAGAAAGGTGTCTACCACTTTGGGGTCTGAGGACCCAGTGCAGAAGCTTCTCACTCTTCCTAAACACTCTGAATTCGGAAGTTGTTTAACTCCTTCTCAACTCTGATGTTATCCGGAGTGGTGGGTACAACGTGCCAGCTGAATGAGCTTCTGTGTTGCCGGAGGAAGGTTCTAGGGGAGTCCTCTTCCCAACACTCTGAAGCCCAGGATTTGAGTTGTTCAACTGTTGATGCCCTTCTTGTGGGGGCGGGGCTGGAAGGGCATCTGCATGAAAGTGGGCAGTGGGAAGTGGGTGAAGGTTGGGGGCTGGATCATGTCACACGAAAAACTCAGGTGTTCTCTTTGGTTATTGCCTTGAAATTGACTGAGACAGACTTGCGTTGGTCTCGGCACTGAGGAATTTTAGGCTGGATATCTTTCAGTGGCAAGAAGAGCAAAAGCAGCTGACAGATAAGAGGTTTGACATTGTAACTGCAGAAGGAAAGGAGGTCTAGGGAGTTTCCGGCCAGGAAGATGCACTTGTGCTCACCCCCACCCCAAACACATGGCTGGTAGTTTGTGCACATGCACGCTGAAACCCTCCTTCTGCAAATACTGAGCTCCTGGTGCTGGGTGTACAGCTGAGTAAAGGAGAGCCAATCTCCTGTGTATTTACCACTTCTGGAGGAAGTGGAGGCTGCAGGGCCCCAGGAAGTAAACTCTTATTATACACTAATAAGTACAGTGAAGAAGGGCACTGGAAGGCCCGGAACAGATGTTGATAGTTGAGAAGTAAAGGTCAGGGAGCTCTCTTTGAGGAAATAACACTTTACAGAAACCTTAAAGAGCAGTAGGAGTAGTGCAGAACATTTAGGTAACGTGAATGGTACGTGCAGAGGGCCTGAGGCAGGATGGAGGCTGGCAGGTTTCAAGGCAGAAAAAGCCAGTGTGGCTGAGCTAAGTGATGATGGCGGGTAGAGGAAGACAGATACCAGATCACAGGACATGAAGGCTGTGGTTGAGGGTGGTTGGTGACAGTGATTTGTCTGGCAGGGGACTTGTATTAAGAAGGCGATACGGAATACACTGAGGCGTCCAATTTGTATTTTAAGAAAATTGCTCTAGTTATAATGTGGCATCTGCTGGGCTGTGTTTGAAAAATGAAGCAGCTGAGCATAATTATGGCACTGGATGGCTTGTAGTCGGGGGGGTCAGCCAATGCAAACCCCTCATTTAGCAAAGCCCAAGAGAAGCTAAGAACCTCCCCGTGGTTAGTTGTGTGTTAGCTTTTGGTGGGTCTCCTGGTCTTGAACTCTGTTCTCCTGTCTGGTTCTTTCTTCATCTCTTCTGCCAAATATGTTGAAAATGATTGGTTTAGAACCCATCAGTGGGCCTGCCTGTACTTGGCCCCTGCTTTGGAGTGGCCATGGCTGCCACAAGGGAGCATGCTGGGATATCAGACATCTTGACAACAGTCTGCACCTAAAAAGCCTCACTGAGGGCGGAGGTGGCGTGCTGGGGGAAATAAGAAGCACACTTCCCAATTACTTAGCCTTTATCTCCACATTTCCAACGCGAAGCTTCTCACCACTCCCTTCCAGTCTCTGTGTGCCTGGAGATACAGGAACCCCATCCTCACTGCTGGACAGATGTAGCTCTGATCCTTGGCAGATATTCTGTCTGTGGAGCCTGGAGACCCTAAGTCTTTTCACCGTACACTGTGAAAGCTTCAAGTTGTAAGCTCTGGTGTCGAGGATGGCTGGAAGCGTGCTGAGGGAAGCGCCAAGCCCAAGGGGGCTCCCACTCCCCAGCATGGCTCCTGGCAAAACAGGTGCTTTCTCTTCTATTTCTAGAGTTCTAATAATCATTAAAAACAAAAACATAAAGTGGCAGCATTGGATGTGTCTTAGCAGCAGAACATACCATGATCGAGTGCTCTCTGATTCCTTGTTCTTCACCCAAAATACAACCAGCAGATTTTCATAATCTCTCATGAGCAAAAAAAAAAAAAAAGTCTTTCTATCCCATGATCCTGATCCTGAGCTCCCAGAACTTAACCTCTGAGAAAGCTCAGATTCTTCTAAATTCTAACTTATTTAACCTGTGAGGCATATTCCAACCTGTCCTCCACTTACCTTTTTAGTTCTTACCTTTTAATCTCTCTCAGGTACACTCCCTCTGTTTTCCAAGCTTCTACTCCAAATACCCTACTCCTGTCTGATTCCCATTCTCTGTATCTGACCACGTTGGGCCCCTCTTTTCCCACACAATCCTTTGCTGGACCCCCTCCCTCCAGGGGCTCATCTAGCTCAGGTCTTACCAACTCATTTGCCCCTTTCCATGTGCTTCCTTAAGGGGAGCACAGGTTTCTGAAGACCTATGCTTCTAGCGGTAGAAGTGCATCTCCTTCCTTCTTCCATACAGAGGGGATTCTGAAGAAGTACCCAAAGTGGATATGGCCAGGTACACAGGGCAGGAGCCTTTGCCCTTCAACCAGGACAAGAGGGTGTAATGCCTTAGGTCAAGGGGAGAACACTGTGTTCAGAGAGGAACTGAGTTGGATGAGAAATACTTGTTCAGAAAAGAGAACTTGCTTTTTGCCAGGGCTGGCCTTTGAGGGTGGGCTCATGTAGACAGTTTGGGTTAAGAACAGGTGTGGAGCTTGGATTAGAATCTTGGCTTTTGTCACATTTACTCATAGTGATCTTAGATAGATTACCTCAAAAGCCTGCCATATATAGGCATTTTGGGGATCAAATGTGATTTGTGTATAAAATACTCAGTCTAGTACCATGCATATAGTAAACATGCTATTACCTGCTCTTGGCTATTACTGGGAAGAGAAGCTGTAGGAGGAGCAGGTGACAATGGATCAGCCCTCTTCTCTAGCAGTGCATCATGGGCTATTCAGTTCTTCAGATCTGGATTCCTTTTCATGTTACAGGTCTGGGTCTCACCAATCAAACAGGGGGCCTAGAAGAGGCAGCTGAAACCTGCCCTACCTTTTGAAAGCAGAGGCACACTGGCTGCTGGTTCTGGCCAGCTTGGCTCAGGTTGTTGCATGAATGCTGCCCAGGGCTGATGCAGTTCATTCTCCTATCAGACAAAGCCTAAGTACAAGGTGATTCCTAACCCCCAGTACTCAGAGGGCCTCTGTCCCTCAATTATTTGGTTTCCTGACTCACCCAACAGCTCACATCTGCCTTGTACTGAGGTCAGTAGATCCAACCCACACAGCCATGAAAGAGCTTCTAAAGATAGCTCTCAGCAGGGTCTGTGGGGGGCCGCCCACTCCCCAGCACTGTTGGCATCTTTCCTCTGCACCCTTGCCCTCAGTACTTTGAACTGTTTGAGCATATTTGCAATCCAAAGTCGCAAAGAAATTGAAACTACCATGCGTGTACCATGCCACTGGCTTGCATACTGCAGGAGACTGGAATGAACTCAAGCTGCTAATGTTAGACTTTGTTCTGTGTCATCTGGAACTCAAATCGTTGATCCACTACCCTGGCCAGTTGGGCTAGAAGAGCTGCAGAGACAGACACGGAGGCAGCTGACTTGCCTTGCGTTCAGGTTACGGAGGAGCTGACTTGCCTTGCATTCAGGTTACACTGTTGTGGAAGGTGGAGAATAGGCAGTTGCTTCTGAGAAAGGCCTTCAGATCAAGAGCTTAGATCCTGGATCCAGACTACTGGGGTTTATATCTCTTTGTGACCTTGGATGGTTTACTTAACCTCTCTTGGATTCAGGCTCCCTGGCTGTAAAATATAGATAAATCTACATATCCAAAGTACCCAAGAGAGCATGCCATAGATGTCATGGGGGGATGGTGACATTATCATGACTGACAACCCCTGGCTACTCCAGAGCCCTTTGTCCCTTTGTCTGAACACAGAGGTTCTCCGGCCCTGGAAGACAGCAATGGGCATGGTTTCTCAAGGGTTCTGTCTGTCCACATTTCCTCTAGGTATCTTCCCATTTCTAGCCAACACACACAATGTATTTTCCCAGCCTCCTCCCCCACCTCCCTCCTCCCACAATGTAATTTAGGAGCTACAATCCAACCATCTCCAACCAGCCGCCCACACCTGTGACTCCTGTCTGCCAACTCCTTGAAGAGAAGCCCTCAGGCCTTTTAACCCAGTGGGATTTAATGAGATGGCATCATACCAGGGTCATGGGCACTCCATAACAACAGAGCCATTGGGAGTTCCATGAGCTGGCGGCAGCCTTTGGGAAACCTTTGCCTTTCCTCCTGTCAGCCACCCTCTCACCCTCTATGGCAAGTCTCACACTCTTCCACTTGTCTCCAACCTTAGACTCCTTTCTCAAATGGGGGGTGGAGGGAAGATCTAAACAAATCTTTCATCTTCCCTCCTCTTCACCACAAACAAAATGTAACTGTGTTCATAGCTGTCCTTTTCAAATGTATTTTATGGAGGAACAACCTCTGTTGGCCAAAGCTATCCTGGCCTCTTGACTCAGGCCTGTTCCAATGTCACTTGTTCCTCTCTTTTTTTCTCTCAGCTGTTCCTTGCCTACCTGTCGCTTGGGAAAGGCTTCTTTTCAGTTTGAAAAGAATCGGATCAGATGATTTTTGGCCCTGTGCTGGCTTCTTCAATGCTGCTTTATGGGCTTTCCTTGCTTCTACTGTTGCAATACCTCTGCCCCATTTTGGGGGAAGTACTGGGCTTTTGAACTTGTGACCTTGTTCTTGATAAACAGTTGCTTTACCATTTAAGCCATGCTCTGTCTTTTTTGCTTTTCCTTTTTTGTTGTTTTGTTTTTAATACTGGGGATTAGATTCAAGAATCTCATGCCTGAAAAAGCTCTGTTTGGAATTGGTTATTTACCAGGCAGCGTCTTGCTGTATGCCCAGGATGGCCTGGCCTGTGATCCATCTACATGTGATTCTCTGCATTACTAAGGATAACAGTTGCATGTCACTGTACCCAGCCATTGATGGAGATGAAGTCTTTTGCATAGCTGGGATGATAGACATGTACCACTATGCTCAGCTTTTTTGTTTTATTCACAGAGATAGGGAAACATGCTAACTTTTTGCCTGGGTGGCAATGAACAGCAGCCCTCATGATTTCTACCTCTGGAATACCTGTGATTAGCGAAGTTGAGCCATCACTATTAGGATTCTTGAAAGTGCAAGATAAAACATACCCTCTTTTTTATTTATTTTTATTGTCAAGGTGATGTACAGAGGGGTTACAGTTACATAAATACGGTAATAAGTACATTTCTTGTTGAAAAGGTTCCCCCCCTCATTTTTCTCCTACTTTCCCTCCCCCCAAATATGCCCTCTTTTCCTTCCTCAGCCCCTCCAGGCACATTTGCTTTGTACCTGCATTTGTCTTTAAAATTCCTTCCTATAATACATACTTCCTATAATACATCCCAAGAAACCTTTCCCATTAATGTCTTCCTGAATTCATTCCCATTTGGAAATCTTGAAGGAATGCCGACATTCTTGTGAAAGGAACAGCTCTTCACTTTGCCCCCTCACCTCATTCCATATTCTATAGGCTGTCTGATTCCATATTCTTTGCCTGTCTGGTTGTTGGCTCCTCATGAGGAAGGTCTAAGCAGTCTACAAGGCACCAGGCAATTAACTCAATGCCTCCAGGAGAGGGAAAATAGTCACAATGCTTTACTCCTCCCCCAACTCCAACACACAGCGATGCCGCTGTGTCTGTGAAGGTGTTTTTCAATAGTAATGAGTCAGTGCTTCTGTTGGAACTGACAAGGTGAGAAGACTCTTGAAGGAGTCTTCTCTTCCTACTGTACTTCTAATTACAATACAATCTCTTCACATTGTATCAGCACACATGTACAGATCCCACTTCCATAGTCCACTGATAGAAGCTCCTTGTGGATACAGAGGTGTCAGTAATGACCAAGCCAAGCAAAGCTTATAATTTTAAGGAAAGATCTTGGTAAAGCAAATGTGTTTCTTCCATTCCAAATCAAGTTCCTCAGGAAGATCATTAGGGAGCCTCACACAGCCCTTGTATTGGAAAATTTTTGGGCAGTCTGTTCTCAAGATACCTTTGTTCGCTGTGTTAATTTTGGAAGACCGGAACATCTGAATCTCAGTGATTGTTATGACCTCGTGGATGTCCTATCTGACTTGGGAAGGCTATTTCCAAAGGAACAGCTCTCCCGTTCTCCCAGAATTCTTTTATAGTCAGTCATTTAAATGGTGCCTCTACCATAAACCCTCTTCTGTCTTTGGAAGGTAAAAATTATTTCTCCCTTTCCCATGCTCCAGCTGTTGGTGTTCATACAATTCCAATAGTGCTTATTGCCCCTGGGAGGTGCTCAGGATCCTTTAACTCACTGAAGAGAGAAGTGAACAGTGACATGTGATGACATGAGCATTGTCCAAACAAGAAGCTTATTAATTCGCTACTCACGACTTGGCTTTGCTTTTCCCCAAAGACGGGCGTTTAAATCATTGTGGAAATGATAACCTCACTGTAATACTTAGTCTCTCCTTATATACAGTTGAAACCAGAGGAAGAAGGAAGAAAGGATAAGGTCAGGCTAAGATCTTTTGTTAGTCTACTGGCAGCTAAGGATCTTAGTGTACCGTGTTTTCTTTCTTTCTTTCTCTCTTTCTTTCTTTCTCTTTTTCTTTCTCTCTTTCTTTCTCTCTTTCTTTCTTTCTTCCTTCCTTCCTTCCTTCCTTCCTTTCTTTCTTTCTTTCTCTTTCCCTCTTTCTCCCTCCCTCCTTTCCTTCCTTCCTTCCTTCCTTCGCCAGTTTTTTTTTTTTTGGTCAGTTGTGGGACTTGAACTCTGGGTCTGGGAGCTGTTCCTCAGCTCTTCAGCTCAAGATGAGCACTCTACCACTTGAGCCATAGTGCCACTTCCAGTTTTCTGGTGGTTTATTGGAGATAAGAGTCTCATGGCCTTTCCTAACCTGGGTTGGCTTTGAACTGCGATCCTCAGATCTCAGCTTCCTGAGTAGCTAGAATTATAGGTGTGAGCCACTGGTGCCCAGAGCCTTTGCCAGTTTGAGGTTTGAATTCAGGGTCTTATGCTTGCTCAGCTTGCTTGTTTGGCTGGTTATCTATCACTTGAGCCAAACTACCAGCCAGCTTTTCGCTGATTATTTTGGGCTTTCTGCCATGGCTGGTCTCAAACCAAGATCTTCCAGATCTCAGCCTTCTGAGAGCTAGGATTCTAGATTTGAGCCCCTAGCGTCTGGCTGATTGTGCTTTAGTCACACTGCATTTGGAAGAAACTTCTTTAATGCCATACCAAAGATAGTGAATTAGCTCAACTGATGTTTGCCTAGAAAAATTAAAATTTGTCTTGGGAATACTTGAGTTTATTATAACTTCCAGAAAGCCCTAAGAATTCCTAGCCAAAGGTCTAAGCAGGGGAAGTTTTACTACTTAAAAACACCTGTCTCCACTTGTGCTGTTTAGTTCCCTTGGTGATGGGTGCCCTGAATCATGTAATAGGAATTGACGATAGCTCTATAAGCCACTTATGTTTATTTATTTATTTAGGTACCCTGAATTTTAAGGTTTATATGTTACAGGTTTTAAAAGGTTTGCATGTAAGTGGTACTTCTAAGCTTCAGATATAGACTTAGTGGTGTTGACATCTCCCTGGAAGCACTGGGCCTGGCAGGCCTGGCTCACTTGGTTGTCTGCATTTGATCAAAATCCCTTGACCCAGCAGTCTGTTCTCTTGTCTTATTCAACTGAAAATGCATGCTGTCTAAGGGACTAAAAAGTAAGAACCAAGTGTAACATGTTAATACATACATGTAATCCCAGTATTTAGAGACTGAGGCAGAAGGATTGTGACTTTAAGTCCAAGTACTACCCTGACCAAAAAGAAAAAAAGAAGAAAGAAAAGAAAGAATATTTATCAGGGCCAAGACTTAACCAGTTTGTTGCACTCAAAATAGCAGCATAGCACTGGAGGGTAGCTCAAATAGTAGAGTGTCTGCCTAGCAAGCATGAAGTCTTGAGTTCAATCCTCAGTATCACCAAAATCTCAGCATTTTTTCAGTCAAAGAGTTGTCATATAAAAACATTCTCTGACCAGTTGGAACAGTGTGTGTATGTGTGTGTGTGTGTGTGTGTGTGTATGTGCGTGCACACTATAACAAGGATTGTGAAGAAACTAGAATCTATAGTTTATGGGAAACATGAAGGAAATGTGATATAGCACCAGGCCAAGTACTTAAGACTTTAATATTTTTAAAAAAGGACAGATGTACTTTGAGTGTCTCAGCTGTTGACTCTAATACCCAAGGATGGCTAGGGCTATGACACTGGGACTCTCCCTTACTTGCATACCAGTGACACCCCATTTTGACCACTCCTTTGCCCCATTTGATTGCTCTGGAACCAACTCTACCACCAAGTGCTGTGAACTGTGGTAATGAGATTCAGGAGTCTCCTAGGATGTATCAAACAGAGAATGGTACCAAACTGCCTCACCCAGCATCCTCCATGGGTCAGGAATCTTTTTTTTTTTTTCTCTTGTGCCAGAGGCCATTTATATAACATCATTTGTGAACCACACAAAATTACTGATATAAGCAGATGGGTTGTGAGTAGCCAATGAGAAGAAGATATATCTATTTCAGTAGTACAAGACGATCAAATGGGCCCCCTATTATTGTGGGCATGTATACATGAAGGCTATGCTCTCCTGGCAGACACCAGAAAGTTTATAATAGAGTCCTACTCCTGGGATTCTGCATGGCCCACAGCTTTGACATGAGACCTTCACACTCTAATCTAGGACTCATGGAGAGCTAACTTTGGCCAGGTCATTATAGATGTGCCAGACCAGAAACAAGTTAGCATTATGGGATCTAGTGAGCCACCAGGTAGAGCATACCAGCTTTGATAATGCTACTGGGGATTGATTTTGTTGATACTTCATGCTTAATCTACATTTTACCTACCTTCTACAATAGAACAGAAGTAAAAAGAAAACAAAAAACAAAAACCCCACAAACTTTCATAATGATCGTCATTACTTGCCATTAACAATTTTAATGTATTCTTATAAACATGTATGTAGCACATAATACTCTCAGTGCACAATAAAATGTGTATAAATAGGAAAAATTATGGTCATGAAAGTATGACTCAAAACATGGGCAAATGGAAAAGTGAAATCTTTAGCTGTGTGTGCCAAGGGCATGATTCCTGGACTATTCATTAACAGTGGCTTCGATGTTGTCATCCAGAGTTTCCTTATTTTCTTTGTTAGACTGAAAGTATTTTGGTTATTTTTTCCCTTGGGTTGTTTGCACAGACCTTTATGGATATGTCTTAGATGTCTTGATCAGAAATATTGCTTCTCGTTTACTTGTAAAAGAAAAAAAGAGGAAATTAATGAAAACTCTCAGTAGAAAGGATGAACTGCTTCTGGCCTCTGTGAACTCTGACAAAGCCATTTAAGTGATGTCCATAATATTAGGCTCATTCAAAACCTGTTTATAACACAGAGGAGTTATTAACACATCCTGCTATAAAAAACATTCTGTATGTTTATTCCCATAGATTTTTCACATATTGAAAGAGAGACTTAAATGGTTCTCTGTTGCTCTATGGGTATAGTTTTCTCTATTAAAGGGACTGGAAGTCTGAGGTGAGGTTGCCTACCTGAGATCACACAGCTTAGAATACAGCCCTGACATCCTCAGCAGTCCTAATTTGGCCACAGGTTACTGAGAGGGATGTGCTTTTGGGAAGGAAATGCTGTAGAAATACTGTAAATGCTGTAGAAATTCTCCCTAGAACACCTGCCTTAAGTCCAGCTGGGCAAAAGGTGGGACACAAGAAACCTACAATTCTCCCAGCTTCCAGATTTGGCATTTGTACATCTGTATATGGCATGCATTTCTTTTAATGTAATTTCCTAAGTAGTTATTAGATACGTTTATGTTCTTATCCTTGATTTGTTCATTTCCCATTGCATATTATTTAGATGTCAGCTCCTGTTTATGTCTTTGTTTTCCTTAGGTCACATCCTATTCCACACACAGGCCTGTTGTGTCTTGTCCCTATCTAACTACCTAGCTCTATGTGGGGGGAAAAAAGAGGCAAACAGGTGGTGGATAGAAAGCCTTCTGTCCCCCACACAAAAGAGACTAGGTGCCCTTTCTATTCCAGTACATCCCACATAGACACACCCTGAGCCACAAAGCAGATTCCTTTTAGCCTTTGATGATAATCCTGTTTTTAACTGTAGTTGGCTTAGAACAGACAACTCTCTTAAAAATTGCCAACTCAAGCAAATCAAGCAAACAGAATGCAGAATTCCTCTGTCACTCAGGACCATAGTGCACATAGCAGGATTTTTTCCTAAATGTCTGTTTCCAGAGGGATAAATTTCAGTCAAATCATCACCTTGAGACAAATGCTTTAGCCAGAGTTTTGGTTGTAAATGGTAGAAATGCAGTTAGAATTAGCCTAAGCCCAGATGGGACAAAAGGTGAGTGAAAGCACTCATCTTTTTCTTAGTTTTTGTTTGTTTTTGTCCATGTGGGGGCTGACTCCTGTTGCAAATTCATTTCATCTAGTTAGAAGAGGACATAGCCACTGATAGCACCCTCAGAACTGCCTATCATGTGCTTTGTTCCCATTTAAAAGTTCAGAGAACTAGGGGCATAGCTGAATGATATAGCACTTCCCTAGCATGTACAAAGCCCTGGTTATGAACCCCAGCACCACAACAATAAACATAATATAATATACAAAAATAAAGCTGAGCTGATTACAGGCTCACACCAGTAATCCTTACTACTCAGCAGGCTGAGATCTGAGGATGGTGGTTCGAAGCCAGCTTGGGCAGTAAGTCTGTGAGACTCTTAACTCCAATTAATCACTAAAATGCTACAAGTTCAGCTGTGGCTCAAGTGGTAAAGCATTAACATTGAGCAAAAAAGCTTGGGCATAAGTGCAGTCCCTGAATTCAAGCCCCAGGTCTGGCACTCAAAAAAAAAATAAAATTTGAAGGGGGAATTCTAAACAGCCCAGCCTGGGTCAGGTGGCTGAGAGATGACACTATCTCTAAGATGATGGCAGACCTCATTTGTGACATGGGGTTTATATTAGAGATGATGATCATGGCCTAGTCAGGATAAGCAGTGGATTCCGTTAATTTATAATACAGGATTCAGAAGAATTCTCTGCCAAGAGTACCATAATTTCTCATCATTCCTTCCCCTTAGCAAATCAGCAGCGTGGAAATTAACTACTCTAGGATTCTTCTACAAACTTGAAAGGTTTCTTTTGCGGGGGTGGGGAATGTCTTAATTATTCCCTGATATTCTCATCACTAATCAAAATGCAGTGTCTTCCAAAATGTAGAAACTTGCTTTACTTCCTAGGCCTGGTTTCTGAAAATAAAGAACTTATCAAGAGTAAAACCCTTGCTTGTTCACACAGGGGTGAATTGTGAGAGGTGGGATAGTAGTTGCATTACATTGATGTCTTTTTTTTTCCCCTTGTTTCACTATGTAGCCCAGACTAGTCTTAAACTCTTAGGCATCTGTGGTGACATTACAGGTGTTCACCACTGCACCTGACCTAAACTGGTGTCTTTATATTTTATTTTTGAGGGGTAGAGGGACCTGAGCTCAAGGCCTCATATTTGCTAGACAAGCACTCTACCACCTGAGCCATATCCTCAGCCCATTTATGTCTTTTTTTTTTAGACTTTGCTTTTTAAAATTTATCTTTAAGTAGTTATACAAAGGACTTTCCATTTCACAAAGCAGTTTATGAAACCATGTAGACAGAACTTCCTTTTTCTTCCGGGAGAATCCCACTAAGCAATTCCATCCCTCTGGACCATACACAGATCTCCCTAGAGCCTCTAGTTGATCTCCTAATTGATGAGGCTAATTAACTATTATGGTCAATCCAAAGATACCCAACCACAGAGCCTCCTGCATGTTTGTCCATGTTCCTGAAGCCGGTCTCACTTGTGGATGGCTTAGAAAATAGTACAACTTCAGGCTTTTGATTGCTTAACTTATGTATTATCCCTGCCCAGCAGCAGTGGTGATAGCAATCCAGATCTTAAAGAAAAAGTCCCCATAACAAGGTCTTTTTTTTTCTTTTGGTCAGTCATGGGTCTTGAATTCCAGGCCTGGGTGCTGTCCCTCAGCTCTTCTGTTCAAGGCTAGTGCTTTACCACTTGAGCCACAGCCCCACTTCCAGTTTCCTGGTGGTTAATTTGAGATAAGAGTCTCACAGTCTTTCCTGCCTGGGCTCAGATGTCTGCCAATCCTCAGATCTCAGCCTCCTGAGTAGCTAGGATTATAGGTGTGAGGAACCAATGCCCAGCTCATAAGATGGTCTATTAAAGAACTATATTATTTTGTACCCAAGGATACTTGGGAACATCATTTTTGAGGCCTAAGGAAGACCTTGAAATGAAAGTTCTGGTCTGTTTATGTCTGCAAAGAGATTAAGCATTTAAAGGATAGATTTCCTCACATCCCAGATTTGTCCAGCTTCTTGAGAATAATGTTTTGATATGGACAAAGGAGGTTTGGGCTCAGTCATCCTAGCTAAAGGTTCCAAGTCATTGAGAATATACAAGACTTCTTTGTTCTTATCCAGTCCTGTGACAGAATAGAGATATTTAGTTTCATCGTAGCACTCCTCAGTCAAAATGCAAGAGAAAATAAGATTTCACTCTTCAGTCCAAGTATCACTTCCACTGTGTACATAAATCACATAGCCCTCATAGTATTCTTAGGTAACTACTTGAACTATAATATCAGGAATAGTCAGACCTTGAAAATCTAGTGAGAAGATTGATTTTTTTCCTTCTGTTACATATGTAGCAAGAACTGTCAACATAGAGAAAAAGTTTTGGTCAAATATATGTGTAACAATACTGAGTACGTTCATTGGACGTTCACTAGCCTAGGGACTAGTATCATTAACTGAATAATAGGATGAGCATCCTTAACAGGGTAGATTCACTTGCCATCCTGTAATGTGGGGAAAGAGTTAGCTAGCCTATAACATCTTTCAAAATCCCACTTGTCTTCTCAGTGGGATGTGGACATGGTTCTTTCAATGTGAATTTACACACAAGGATCTAAGATACTGCTTTATCATTGACTTACCTAATACAGAACACAGATAAGACTTTCCAGGACTCTTCAAAACTGGAAGCACTCAGGGATCTGGATGTGTGGTCTCAGTGTTGATTTAAGACTTCTACTGTTATTCCACCATTAAAGTTAAGCAAAACTGTGACAAAGCAAGCTCTTTTAAAGTAGAACAGAACAGTGCTATGTCTTAACTCTGCCTCTTAAAACATGTCTCTCAAATTGGAATCACATTTTCCTTATCACATGATTGTTCTTGTGTCCTGGTGATGCAGTTGTTTCATAATGCAAGATGACATCAGAAAGTGATTAAGCCTGTTTGCCAATTAGTAGACTAAGGAGTTTAAATCTATTCATCCAAACTCAAATCTTTAACTTCTGGCTATTGAACATTGATGTTGAAGAAAATCATTCCAATAAAATTCCTGGTCTTGTTTTCAAGTGCTTTTGGGTAGAGGCTGGAGTATATCCTGGCCTGTGCCCTTCTGAGGGGCTGCAAGTCTTAATCTAGGTGATAACTGCAGATATTGGTCTTTCTGCAATTTAACCACTGTTTAAGGTTAGAACAGCAGTGATTCTGGAGGCTGGTATAAGAGGACAGTGATGGACCAGGATGACCCATAGGGAAGGATTCATCTCTTAAGTCTGTTGGCAGTCAGAAGTACCAAGAACCCCTACACGTCCTTAAATAGTGTTTCTAATGCATTTGAAATACTCAAGAAAAAACATTTTGTTAAGAAACTCAGATAATATGGTTAACATCCCTCTTGACCATTGATACCACCACATCTCTCCCCAAAAGAGAGCACTGTTAAAAGGCAGCTTTCTACTTATTTTCACGTATATGTAAATAACTATGGGGCTATGTTGCTTTCTACTTTCATGGTAATTGCTTTGGATCTTGCTTTTTTCCTAGCCAATTACATATTTCTATGATGTGCATACCTATCTGTCACATATTTCAGAGTGCTACAAATTGCCCATAAAGTGTCATTTATTCAGCCATTCCTCTGTTAAAGATATTTTTCAACCTTTAGTGAATAATCATGCAGTCCCAATATTTAAGACAAATTTATACGTGATCTATTCTCTCACGCTAAAACAATGGAAGCATACTAGCTTACTACATAACGAGGGCAAACTAATCCATTGTGTCTGAAGATGCTTTGTGCTTTACTAGTAAAATGGAAACAAAAATAACATCTATTTTATGAGGTCATGGGAAAGATTAAATGAATTAATGCACATAAAGTGCTCTGGACAGTGCCTGTCATGTGGTGAATGATATGTATTGATGGCACTGTGCTTGGACAGTCTGTATTGGTCTCATGGAATTGCTTTGGCTTTTGGCCCATATTTTCCATTAGCCTTTGACCTACTTTTCAAGCAACTCAAAAGCAGTGTATTTTGCTCATCTGTCTACCATAAAAGTATTGTCATAGATATTGTTTATCTCATTACAAAGCCTCAGTGAAAACATGAACAGTTTCTCTCTTGCCCAGGAGTAAATTTGATTTTAGGCAGGCAGTTTGATTTTTGAAGTTTTGATTTCTTCTCCCCTCCCCTTCCTTGTCCCTCCTCCCCCCTTCTCCCTTAGCTCCCTCAACCCTCTCTTCAAGGTCTCTCTACTTGTACCAGGCTTACAGAGAGAACTCACCATCCTCCTACCTCTGCATCCTAAATAGGATTACTGGTATGCACTACCACACCCAGCTGTTTTTTTGTTTGTTTGTTTGCTTTAGTTTTTTTTTTGTTTGTTTGTTTTGGTACCAGGGCTTGAACTTAGGGCTTGACACCGTCCCTTAGCTTTTTTGTTCAAGGCTAGTACTCTACTAACTTGAGCCATAGCTCCATACATTTTTTGAAGGTTAATTAGAGATGAGAGCCTCATGGACTTTTCTGCCTGGGCTGCCTTCAAACTATGATCATCAGATCTCAGCCTCCTGAGTAGCTAGGATTATAGGCCTGAGCCACCAAACTCATCTGATCTGTGCATCTTTCAATTGACAAGGATTCTCTTCTGTTGGCTGCTAGAGTAAATTCAAATACTTGATCAACTTCTAACAGATATTATGAACTATGACACACATTTTTCCAGTGTTAGCTGAACTTATGTCTTCAATTTACTTTGTTAACCATCATTTTTTTTATTAACTTGTACAAATGGTTTATTATAATGAGGGACTATTGTGAATGAGCTTCATTATCAGTTCAGCTGGTAGCTACTGTCCCTCTTAGCTACCAAAGTCCCAGACAAAAAAGTGTGTGCTGGAGAGCCACCTGCATGAGTGCCACATGCATGGGGCTTCTAGGAGTCCTTACCACCTGAGGTCAGATTGCTGGCAGGGCTTCAATGGCATTAATACCATGCCATTCCATACAGCCCCTGGAGAGCACATATGCATGTAGAGGACACATATGGAGGTCAGGGAGCACAGACATTTAGGAGAAACAGTAAACCAACACCTTTGCTGGGCTCTGGGCATTACTCAGACTGGTTTCCTATAGAAAGGTTAATTGCTGCAAAGAAAAAAAGACATTAGGTTGAGACTCAGTGGTGGCTACCTTAAGTTTTGAGGCAAGTCTTTGAAAGGCAGTGGTGGGAAAAGGAGATGTATCTGAGTTATCACTAATCTCTGAGGGGATATAGTATTAGAAACTGGGTTTCTAATACTAGGGTAACAATCCTACTTCTGGTATGAAAAAATTAAACTTATATTTAAAAAGTAGATGACAAGACAACATAAAATTGCAAATATTCACATATTTCAAATGATTGAAGAGAGCACAGTGGGTGTGGTGACTTGCTGCAGTCTATAAAAGGATTTACCCTTGGACCTTCTCTCTTTGACTTCTTGATGGAAAAGGTACGCACTGGTGCTGAGTTGGTCCTGCCATCTGATGTGCAAAATATCATTTGGAAGTGTTCTTTCTGTCCACTGAAAATCACCATTGTATGTCCTTTAATAAGGAGGATTCCACCTGCTCTCCAGAACTGTTTTCCTATCAGGTTCTGAAAAAATAAATGTAGATTATTATAGACCTTCTGTTGCTAACCCCAGAGAGTTTGATCAAGTCCAGGCTCCTGGAATAGTAATGTAACAACAATAAACTGCAACCCATAAAGAAGTCATTTGTAATTGTGAAGGCCCTTTGTCTCTGGTATGAAAGAACTTCCATAACAATGGACAAGACACAGGCTTGAGCAGGCCTGGAATAGAAGTCAGTGATGTAGCAGTAGGCCCCATGAGCCATGCAGACTGTGCCTGGCACAGCCACCCAGGGAAGTGCCACCAGGCTCATTCTCCCACTGTACCTTCAACAAACAACCAGTGCTTCATTCACTAGTGAGACTCTAGGACTGGAATGTAGAATGCTTGGTCTCTGCTTCTTGGACTGGGAATGGATCTGTCACTTTCCCTCACATAGGCTCTGCATTAGGAAGGAGTAGGATGAGAGAGGAAAGAGGTATCCTTTCTCATGGAGAGAGGTTGGATAGTCCATCCAAAGTTAAAATATGTGGGGAATGGCCTCAAGATAAGCATGACCCATTTGCACAATCATGACTTTCCTCTGGGGTGGTAAACACCTGACTCATGAATCCCAGAACATTGATATTAGCAAACTTATGGTAGATTTCCCATTTAGCAATGTGATTTACTTTTTTCAGCTATTCCATTTAGTAATGAGATTTACTTTTTTCAGACTGCAGCACTCTGGATGGCTTATTGTGGGCGCCTCATTTTTGCTTTCTATTTAACACAGAGCAAGTGAACTTTGGTGGTATTGGGGCCAGCTCAGTGCCCTTCGTAGCTCCTACCCTCCTCCTTGCCTAAACCAGGTCAGACACACCCTAGAAAGTGACAACTCCTATATCTAGTCAATCACATTTTATGAGATTCTGATTCTCCTCTGACATTTCACATCTTCTCCCTTTCCTTTCTCTTGTAGTTTCTACCAACCTTGCATTTCCTGTTCTCTCTTTGCTTAGATCTTCCTCTGGCTACTATGAAGATTATTCTCAAAATATTTCATTGTAGCCTATTTGTCTTAGCTCTAGCACTTTGGAAAGCCATATGCCAGCCTGGTTGCCAAAGCCCTTGTCAGGTGGGTTTGGGGTAGGAAAGAACATGTAAGTCAAGGAAGAGCCTTGCAGCTGGCAACCCGCATGCGCTACGCTACTGTGATGTTCAGAACTGGAAGATACACTCTAGACAACATTGGTATGAAAGTTAGGAAACAGCCAGATCTGTGCCCCAGTTGTGCCCACATAGATTTTTTTTGTTGAATAGTACCATCTCCCTGGTCTCCTCAAAGAGAAAACCCTTACTATTGCTGTGCCTCTGGCAGGCTGTACCTCCAGCTGAACCAGACCCAGCGTGTCCCATCAAGCCAAGAGCTGCTGGTCTGGAGCTCTGTGGAGGCCCTCCTGGCCAAGGGTGAAGTCATCAGGGCTGGTTGCACCATCATCCAGAGCACACCTTTCAGTGGCATGTGGTTTGGTCCTTCTTGTAGTTGTTTTGAAATCTGTGCTTTCTTGTTATGGTGAATGGTTTTGCACATAGAATCAGTGAAACTCTCCTCATAAATTGTTTACATTGCATTTGGAAGTTGGTAGTGTTTTTCCAGCATGGTAAGTGTAGTTTTCTTCTCTTTTCTTCCAGGAAAATCACCACAGTGCTGCTAGTAATGAAACCTACCAGGAACGCTTGGCCCGTTTAGAAGGTGATAAGGAGTCCCTCATCTTACAGGTAAGTTCTTCTGGATGGGAAAACCAGCTTTCCGGTAACTTATAGTTTGGAGTTTCCACATTTGAGGAATCATGGGGTATTCTTTCTTGGAAAATATCTGCTCCCAGCGTATATTTTTCAAACAAACTTTTCCTGAAACAAGCCAGAAAGTAAGTGGGACACAATATAACTCTAGGCGTGGCTTAGTGAGGGCTGCGAATTCATTAATTAATTTATCATTCAACTACCAAGCACCTGTTTCTACACACTGGAATGACTGGCTGACTGCCAGGTGCTGTGTCCTTTGGGAGCCCATGTGTCCCATAAGGGAGAGGAGTTACAGCTTCAGGTTGCTAAGAATTAGACATGTGAGTGAGTGATGCTGGACTAAGTTTGAGTGGTAATAGAGTCCAATGCAAGCCCTAAACTGGATCTACACTGATAACTTTGAGGCCAAATGCCCTAGGACTGTAAGCCTTTGATGGCTCCCTTGCTTTGAAGAGAGGAACTCTAAAACTTCTCATGGAAAAAGAGCCAAACAAACCTTTTCATTTCTGAAAGCTGTGTTCTTGAGTAGGCCTGAAGTAATGCATTCTGATAAGTGGTCTATTGCCAAAGCAGAACTCTTTGCTCTAGTATCTAAATGGATTTAGCTTATACTAAAGGTCTGATAAGCATCAGATATTGATTGATGATTTAGAGAATGTAAAGCTTTCTATAAAGGTTGAAGGGTGATAAATAAAACTGATAGTCAAATGCAAGGAGACAGATAAATCCACCCCAGATTGTGGGCTTTATTTTGTAGCACTAGAGTTGTGCTGTGGCAGAGTTTATTTGTTCTCTTTTTATCTTATCTCTTTTTATGGCCATTAGAGTTATCAGTGATAGTAGAATCTGGAAATTGAAGAATAATTTTTAATTGTTACTATAAAAGCACAGAGGAGTTAACAGTTATATAATTCAGGCAAAGAGTACATTTCTTTGTGGACAGTGTCACCCCTTCCCTTGCAGTTTTTCCCTCCCATCCGCACCCACAAGTCGTGTAGTTCATTTTCAATATAGTATCCAGTGAGTACCACTGCTGCATTTGTTTACCCTTTGTTCCCCCATTTCTGTGCCTCCCCTTACCCTCCCAAAGACAGATAAATGAACAAACAAGACAAAAAAAACCCAAAAAGCAACAAAGAAAAAAAAACTACTTGTTTCCATTTTCTGACATTCATTTCAATTATTTTGTAAGATCAGAGGCTCACAGGCATTGTGCTTTTGTAAAGAACGATTTTTTAAAGAAGTAGATTTTCCCTGTTTTTTTTTTTTTTTTTTGTTCTGCCCTTCTTCCCTTAAATAAGCTCATATCAAACATACAATTTCATAGACTAGCTTTTCTTCATATCATTGATTTTTTAATTTTTAGTTTATTTATTTTTTGCTTGGTCGTGGGGCCTGAACTCTGGGCCTGCGCACTGTCCCTCAGCTCTTCAGCTCAATGTTAGCACTCTACTTCTTGAGCCACATCATCACTTCTGGCTTTTTCTGCTTATGTGGTGCTGAGGAATTGAACCCAGGGCCATTGATTTTTAAATAACTAAGCCATGGTAAAATAATTGAGTATCTGCCACTCATCTGTCAAACACTGACTTTAGATACTGGGGATACAGAAGTGAACAAATCAGACCAAGTCCCTATTCTTGTATAGAGAAAGCTAGAGAGGGAGAGTGAGCAAACAGTAAAGAAGTGAACAAACTATTTTGGGTGGTATAAGTGCTATGGAGAAAAATAGAGCCAAGTAAGAACTCTGTGGTCCGGAGGAAGCTAGGGAGGGAAGCATGCAGATAGCTGGAGAAGTGCATTCCAGGCTGGGGAGGTAGTCAGTGCAGCCCACACTGAAACAGGAGTGTGTTCAGTGTGGGGGAACACAGCAAGGGAGCATTGCCCCTGCAGTCAGTACTGTGGAGAAAGGGATCCAGGGGAGTAGCCACCTTGAGACATGGGGGCGGGGGCTGGGCGGAGGGTGTTGGAGGGGCAGGGGAGTGTTGTTGTGAGGAGGTATATATCACAGATGTTTTCAGGGATTTGTAACTTGAAACCCCATCCCAATGACATGATTAATGAAAGAGTATCCAGTTTAGAATTTTGCAGCAAACAGTATGAAATTGCAGAATTTTGATCGAGGAACCTTCATGATTGAACTAATACATTCCTATTCAGAGGGGATTACAAATTAATTTTAAAAAAGTCCTATGTAGGGCTGGGAAAGTGGCTCAGTGGTAGAGCGCTTGCCCTGCATACCTGAGGCCCTGGGTTCGATGCCTCAGCACCACATGAGCAAAAAGAAAAAAGCTGGAAGTGGTGCTGTGGCTCAAGTGGTAGTGGGCTAGCCTTGATCTGAAGAGATGAAGGACAGCGCCCAAGCCTACAGTTCTAACAACTGACAAAAAAAAAAAATAATAATAAGAGAGATTTAAAGAATTCTAACATAATCAGGAATCCCTATTTACCACAAAGTTAGAAGTTGACCTTAGTATTTTTGTTTATTTTGGTTTCATGGTTCTAGGTATGAACTGAGGGCTTCAAGCTTGCTAGGCCACCACTCTACCACTAGAACCACACCTCCAACAACCCTAGTGCCTGGAGTCTGCGGACACACTCCCAGAGCAGCCATTCTGGGCTCACTTCTAATCCTGTGGCTGGTGGAGCTGGTTAGGCAGATCAGCCACATCTGCCTCTTGCTCAATCCACACAGCAGCTTAGTCTGATTGAATTAATTGCAGTCCTTGGCCTACAACGCTTTCCTGAGTCTATTTGTAGAAGAACAAGATCAATCATGCATAACAAAATACTCTGTTTCCAGGAGTAAGTTAAAACAAAATTAAAATCTTTCATATCTTCATTGTAATTTAATTTTGACAAGACAAAGATTTCCATCCTTTTTTACCTTTAATTCTGTATCCCCAATACCTAAAATTATGCCTAACATGAAAGTAGGAGCTCAACAAACCTTTGTTTTTATTAAATGGAAGCCCGTCCCATTCTTGGGTCTTTATTTATTTTGCCCCCAATTTTCTATACCTTTCTCCATTCATTTGTAATACTCAGAGTAAACACTGAGGTTCATAAAGCCCCTGCCTCCCTGTCTTGAGTCTTATGCACCATTGAATCTGTGAGCCATAAAATGCTAGAGATTATGCATTACTCCTCAGGGTACCACCAAGCACTTGGGCCCAGATATGGTATAGCTGTAGAGCTGTTAATCTTCATAATGAAATTACCCATAAGACACCTCTCCAAACAGGAACTCTGAGTCCCTGGAAGCAGAACCACCCTTCGAATCCCACTTTTGCAAATGGAGTTGCCAGTTGAAAAGGCAAGGGCTGCTGAAAATGTTGGCCAAGGAAAAAACAAACAGGCAAGAACTTAGAAAGGCTTGTTATTTCAGATGGGCCTTGTGGACAGAAGGAGCCCCTTTGGGGATTGAAATGGAACTCTGAGCACATCTCAATTTCATGCATGTGTTTCAATAATTCATTGATGATTTGAGAGTATAAAATGGAATGCTTAAAATAGCCAAGTTAATTCAGATTCAACCATTTTCAAATGGGAACTTTATCATTCAAAAAGTTCATTTAAACCCTCATGTGCGAATTGACATTAACTCATTAACGCTTCATCGATCATTCCATTAAAGCATGAGAAATAATTTAGGATAATATGTATAAAGGGCCAAGTCTCTTAACCAGGATGGTCTCAATTTACCAGCTCTTGATTTCTTTACCTCTGGTAGGTACTCATTCCCTTTCTTCGTTTCTTAACAAGAAAAAAACAGGGAGGATCCTGGGGAAGTTTGCGAATAGGGAAGGCTATGAGAACCCTTGTGGTATGAACATAGGCCATAATTTAAATCAGCTATAACTCATGGATTTATACAAGCTAATATTTCCAAAAGAGATCTCATTTCCCAATTTCCTCAGAGGAGAAAATGACTTTTTTTTTTCTGCCACATATGTGCAGTGTGGCTTCTGTGTTATATGACTTAGAGTCATGTTTTGACCTGTGAGGCACAGAAACCCTTCTAGTGCCAAGTTTTGTCAGTGCTAACATACGCTTTTTACTTCCCACATTCTTTAATTGCTTCAAAACACTTGCCTGATAGGTGAGCAGTCCTCACACCCTTATGAGAGAGGGAAGGTCATTGGTTGGTTCCATAGAGGTTTAGATTGTTCTTTCACGTGAGGTGGCAGAAGTCCTGGCAAGTCAGCTGAGATATGCCTTGAGGTTGGGCCGCTCTATTAGGAATAAGGAGCAGGAGTCCGGCCCAGAGGCAGCTGTTTGTTGGGTGCTTCCCTCTTGAGTCTGTCAAAATCAGGAATCGTGACCAACGTCATTCAGGCAGTGGCGGAGGCTCCCTGGTAAGGTAAAAATTCAACTGGAGTTACCTTCACGCAGGACACTTTCTCTGCCCTGCCTCAGCCATGAGAAAGCCCATCCCTTGCATGTGAAGCAGTGGTGTGCTTTCACTGCTCAGATATGGTACAGTGGGGAGCTTTCCTGCCTCTCACACTCTCCTGCTCCTCCAACTCTGGCTTTATTTCCCACAACAGGTGAGTGTCCTCACAGACCAAGTAGAAGCCCAAGGAGAAAAGATTCGGGACTTAGAAGTGTGTCTGGAAGGACACCAGGTGAAACTCAATGCTGCTGAGGAAATGCTTCAACAGGTAAGGGCAGGTGGATCTGCAGGGCACTGGAGTTGAAATGGTTCCTGTGTGAAAGTCTCTTTCTGTGTGCCTGGCTCACTTTCCCATCCTGCCTGATGGAGGGATTGGCTGCTCAGTGAGCAGTGTTTGGACAGCAGGTGAAACCAGCCTGAACAGTGAGTGGAGGGTGGGGAAGAATAAGAGGAAGAACCTGTTGAGCTGGTTAGACAGATGTCCAAGCCAGAACTCTCTCCAGCCTGGTGCCCTGAGCTCTGTGCAATGTCACCTCTTCTTGTCACTGAAACCATAGTCTGAGAGACATCTGGAGTCTTAGAAAGTCCACTTGTCAGCTTATTCTTGCTCTCACTTTATTTTTCTTTGATTAAAAAGTATTATGTAAATAAAATCCACTGAAAATAGTTTCTTCCTTGCTGTTCAAATAATACTGTCCTTGCTTCCTATGAGAAACATTTTCTATATTTATATATATACAAATAATTATATGTGCACACAATTGACAAAGCAGTAAGCCCCACAGAGATACAGCTAAATCCTCAAGACATGTATGCTTAGCACCTTTGAGTGATTTTTATTTTCTATTTTAAAAATTTTGAGTAGCTATCATTACTGGCACAGGATATAAGTACCTTAAGTGACTTAGGCCCATTCTTTATTTTTTAATTGCTTTGCTATATTGTAAATAATGAGTTGCAGTGATTATAAAGGGAGTGTTGAATTTTTGGCCAAAGTCCTTTCAGAATTGGCTAAGATGCTAAGTAGGGTTTTCATTGAATCTACTAATAGTATTTCTTCACTTAAATCATTTTTGCATTTGCAGTCATTTTGAAAATTAAAGCGTACCTGAAGTTTATGTGTGCATGCTTTGTAGTTCCTGGTATGGTCCTTGGCACATAAAAGATTCTCACTAATTATTTAGAGAGAAAAAGTCATTCCTTTAAAATGAATAGATTCAATTAGATGACTTTATAATCTTTTTTCTCAACACTCCAACTTTTTCTTTAAACTGTGATCAGCCTACAGTTCAAATATTTCTTGGCAATATAGTATTGAATATAGGCTTAGTATTTTACCTTTGTCTTAAAAGGCTTAGTTCTTTTTTTAAAGGTTTTCTGGGGGAGAGGGGGTAGGAGGGAGCTGAGTGCATTTGAAGAACTTAAAAAGCAAGTCAGCATTCTTATGCATATGCCTTCATAAAAATTTGTTATAATAGCTCAGAGACTGTTGCTTGTTTTTGATCTTTATTTTACTGATTCATATCCAATTCATGACTCTGTTTGATTTTTCTATTTAGATTGTATGTCATTTCTCTTGCTTTAATTCTGTGAAAATTACAAGCAGCAATAGGTGTCTTTGAATCTTTCTTTGGAAGACCCAGGGAGGGAAAAATCAATCTGATGGGGAGGAAAATCCCTCAAATAGCAGGAAAGTGTTTTCACAGAGTAGGATAAAATGATCCATTAGACTATATTTTCTAGCCACACCTGCATAAGGTGTGGCTTTGGTATGGGAAGGAAAAAGAAGAGGAATATAGAGTGTTGCAAATCCAAAAAGAGACCACAAAAGTTTGAATATAAAAAATATCAGAAGGCTTATGTTTCAGGAAGCTGGTGTCTAAGAATGGCTGCATTGTAATGCCTGCATTCTTTGCCTACCAGCTGGCTTTGCCTCCTCTTTCAGACTGCTCTACATTTCTCTATGGCAGTGTTTCTGCTTTGTAGTCAGAGTCTCCATGATGAGGAGTCTGAAGAAGGTACTCAGCACCACCCAGAACAGGCTAGCAGTATTCATGATCCCATTGACAGCAGTTTTAGACTCTTGATCCTATACATCCCCGTTATTCTAAATCTAATTTCTGTGTGCTGTGAAACATCAGGCATGGTTTGGGTAATTCCATAGAGGTGGTGTGGTGACCTGATGTATTTTGAAGTATGGAAGCTCATTATTTACAAGTTGCAGTTTTTTTTTTCTTGAACCTGAACCTTCTTGAAACTGAAAATTATCTTTTGCATCCATAAGCTTTCACTGTTTTCTATCAATCTTTCCCCAAGGGTAAAATTTCTTGAAAATTGCAAGTTAAAGTTATTGGGCATATTTGAGTTTCCCCTTTCACTCAGGCGTTGCCTGTGTCATTCATGCACACACACACACACACACACACACACACACACACACACACATATTTGAGTTCCCAGTTCACATTCAGTGAACATGCTATTTCTTTCCCACTTGATTTTTACATGTAGTGCTGATCAATTGATATCCATAGCTTGGAGAATGAATGAGTCCTCTGAACTGGGGGCAGGCAGAGACTTGCCCAAACTGGCTGAGGTATTCTAGGCTGGAGGGCTCTTGGCTTCTGCTGGTGATGTGACTCATGGCCAAGAAGCAGAGAATGGACACAAACAATTGCCCCTTTCTGTCAGTTTCAGAGACCATTCTTACCCTGAGTCAAGCTTGGTCTATTGCTATGAATGAGATCCTTTCCCTGTCTCCAGCAGGCCCTTCTGTCTACCTGTAGATGCAGTGCTTCCCCTTGTTTTGCTGATTGATCCTGATAACCCTGCACACCACATGCATCCTACCTAAAGGCACCAGCTGTTACTCAACTCTTAAGTAACTACCTGTGTGGACCCAGTAATGCTAGATAGTCCTCTTTTCCAGAAGAAATCCACAATATAAGATTTAAAACTATTTTAAAAAATTGACAGTTAATGCAATTTCAAAAAATACTGTATAAATTACAGAAGATTCATCTGTGAGTCAAACCTCACAAACCTCCCCCTGCAATCTCGACTTTATACCTTACCCCTTCCACTGAATGGAATAGCCTGTGGGACTTAACCAGATGTGCGACTTAACCCCAGACATGCTGGGCACAGTCCAGTCTTTTCATTAGGCTCTGAAATACCCACTGAGCTATCTCTCCTCACAGATGTTCTCCTGACCAATGTTAGCCTCCCTCCAGGAAGTTGAGAGGAAGGAGTTAGTCTTTTATCCAACTCATGAACCAGACATCCTTCAGCCTAGTCTAGCCCAGAACCTGTTTAGTGCTGCTCTCTCAACTTCCATGTGGTTTATCTGTACATTAACTCATCCAGACTGTAGGACAAAACATGAAGACCTCTCTTGATGTTAGACAGGAAAACCAGAATCAAACATATCCGCATAGGTGCAGGTCCACAGGAGTAGCACATAGATTTGTAAATGCTTTTAAAGATAATTAGTTCTCATTGGCATCCCTCTGCCAAATGCAAGAGGAGAAGCAGGGAACAATGAGTATCTCTCAAGCCTATATGTAGAAATATCTTCTCAGAGTTTTGATCTCAGACTCATGGTGCCTGCCTGGTTACCTAGGAAACATTCCCATTTAGGAAAAGATATTTCTGGGGACAGGTGCAGTGGTTCATGCCTATAGTTGCAAGCTATTCAGGAGGCTGAAACTAGGACTATTGTGATTTGAGGCCAGCCCAGGCAAAAACTTAGCCAGACTCTATCTCAACAATAGCTGGGCATGGTAGGGCACACTAGCTGTGTGGAAGGAGTAAGGGGATTACAGCCCCAACTGGCCTTAGCGAAAACATAAGCACCTATCCAAAATAATAATAATGAAAGCAAAAAGGGCTGGGGACATGCTTCAAGGGTAGAGTATCTACATAATAAGTAAGAAGCTCAAAGCCCAGTACCACCATTAAACAAATAAATAGACATTTCTCAAGAAATCTACAAATGGATTTGTAACAGGTAGATAGCCTGAGTTTGTTTTCATTGATCCAAGATAGTAGAGCTCAAAATGCAATGACTGTCATTCCTCTCTGGTCCTTAAGCTGGTATGGGCATTGTCCAGCTGCATGCTGGGGACATCAGAGCCTAGGGCTCAGAGTTGTATTTTAGGTATAGGCATGGACCAGAGACCTCCTCATGATGGCTCACACCACCCTGATAGCAAAATCTCTGCTTCACAGGGAAAGATTCCTCTGGGTCTGTTGGTGTATTTCTAAAGCTGCTGGCTTGAGCTGTCTGTAGTGAAGCTAGTTCCTTTGCAATGAGCCCCCTACTTCTAATCACTTGCCTCTTTCCATAGAGGTGATCCTCTCAGGGAAGGCACCAGGGCTTACAAATGATCAGAGGTTTTATACAGCTGGTGCCAGAGAGAGCATTTACAGAGACTGGCCAATTAGAGAGAGGGTCAACCCCAAGAACAGAAAGGATATTCAATGTAAAGGAAGGCAGGACAAGGTGATGTTGGAGAGGAAGATAGGCCACAAGCCTCCCTTTCTTTGGGAGGACACTACTCTACTGTGAAACTCCTTGGATAATAGTAGCTTGTGTTTCAAGTTCCCATCTGATCTAGAGCTCCAGGGTTTAGGCAGCATCGTTGTTCTGGATACCTTTCAGGTATGATGTGGGAAGTGGGACTTGTAGGAGGTTGAGAGTGAGTGGATATGAATTTCTATAGAGCAACAACTGGCCATTTCTCTGGAAAGGTCAATGAACCTGTGTTTCTTATAGAGAACCGCAATGACAATAAGGACTCTATGTTGACTAACTATTACCTTCTAGAGTTGTGAAATGATTAACAAGTTTTGTTAAAACACACTATTACACAGTAGCCAATATAAGTCAAGACACTGAGCAGAGAGTTATCGGACCTAGGAAATAGGCCTGTTACCTGACTGATAAAGGAGGTAATTTCATCTCAAAGAAAACATTATGCAGAAGAATGCTTGTGATTTGTCAGGTGCACACATCTATCTGAGGTGAGACACTTCAGTCATAAGTGAAGAAAATAGGCATTTCTAAATATTCCCTAAATCTCCTTCTGGAAGCTTGATGAGGAACAAATAACTAATTTAACTTATTTAGTGTTGGGGTCATTAGACTACAGTAAGACTCAACTAATACGTTACTATTATTCTTTATAGATAAAGGTCAAGGTTCAGAGAGATGAATCCCTTCAGTTAGTGGGGACTGAGTCTGGAATAAAACTCAAGTTGATTGTAAACACCATTCTCTGCAGAGTGTTACTCACAGGCCTGGCTTCCCAGCAAGACCCAGTCCTTTACTTCAAAGGGCAAAGGGACATATTTTTCCTTTCATGTCTTTCCATAGCCCATTCTTTCATTCTGGTTTCAGATTGCCAGGCTGGCTGCACTTCTCTGTTATTGGCCAGTAACTCCCTGGGTCATGTTCCACACTTTAAAATGGAGGTAATTGCTTCAAGATGTGCCCCCTTTAAGACGAGAGTAGATTGAAAGGCAAATTCTTTTTTATCAGCTCCAGTCAGAACCTGAGCTTTGGAAAAAGGAAATGGTGGGTTTCTCTGAGATGTAAACTTTTCTTTCATCTCTAAGAAAGACCATTTGTCTGTCTTTTGGAAGAGGTTAGTGATAGTGGAGAAATGAAAGGGGAGAATGATAATTCCATCCACTGTTGTTTTTTTTTTTTTTATCTAAAGCTTAAATATGCAGTTTCTTGGTCCAGTTTCTTGGTTCTGAGGCCAAGCCCTCCATGTCCCTTCCTATCTATTCTTGTCCTCTGTCCTTTAAAATACAAGCAATCTTGAAACAATAAGAAGAAGAAACAGAATTCTGCTTATGAAACATTGCTCCTTATCCTCAGCCTGCTACCTCCTCTTCCCATCATGTGAGCTCCAGGACTCCAGATACTCAGGTTCTCTCTGAGAAAGACCTTTAGGTTCCTACCCTAAAGGTCAGGATGTCTGAGAAAGGCAAGCCTTGCCAAGCAAAGATGTTGCTACTTAGACAAGTAAACTGCCTCTAGAAATGATTCAAGCCTTGGCAATGAGAGCTAGGGATCCAAGAATGTTTTGCAGAAGAAAAACTGCCAGCAAAGATGATAGCAAGGCAGGAGATCAGGAAAACCTAGCACAGGAAAGATGGAATGGCAAAGAGTAGTTTTCACTTGATTAATGAAGTAGAATTGGTAAAAGTGGAGAAGTATAAGTTGCATCTAAAGTTTGGACAGTGGATCCAGGAAGTGAAACTATTTCTGTGCCCTGCCCTATATAGGTGAAGGGCAGGAGCTAGGTTACAAAAACACACATTCACTGATTGAGAAGAGAGAGAGAGAGACACAGAGAGAGAGAGAGAGAGGAAAGATTTGGGGGGGCTGAAAGTGGTAACTGGAAGCTCATTCAAGGTCAAGAGAGTTTCTTTAGAATGCCAGAAATTTGATCTTGTTTATAGCCTGAGGAATGGGAGCTGATGGTAAGGGAGAGATTAAATGCCTGTCAGAGCGGATGATTGATGGCCCTACCCTAGACTTGCACAGAGCTTGGTGGGAACCTCTTTAAAGAGGGCAGAAGTGAGAGAGAGGCTAGAGCTATGTAAATGGGAGTCCTTCTGAGTTACCAGTTGGAAGGAGAATCAGAACCAGAAATCAGGAGCAAAGCCAAAGACTACTGGCTACCTAGTGGAGGTAACCCATGATTCATCCAGATGTGCGAGAATCTCTGAAGCATATAGAGATGGGAATGGCCAGAGGCAGGAAGGTCAGTCAGACGGGGAAGTTGAGGAAGGAATTCTGTGTATGCTTCTCATGTGTAATCTGGAAACATTGTGTATAATCTGGAAATAATTCTTAAAAGTCAGAGTACCTGTCAGAGAAGACAACAGTCTGTTATTGTGGTACTAAAGCCTGGAAAGGAGCCCTGTATTGGCTTTCCCTAAGACAGGGATTGAGATATGAATGAGATGATTCTAGGAAATTTAGAAGTACAACTTAAAGGCAGTGAATCATTTGCAGGTTTAAAAAAAATCTTTTCATTAAGTGCTAAGATAGGTTATTTGAAAAGAAGAAAGGACATCATAAGGTTTAAAGGTTGAGAAGAGTAAAGGTTCAGAGCAATCTCTGGAAGGAATCAGCGAGAGAAGGATACAAATTCTGCTAGGCTGCGTTGAGAGATAAGCTATAATTAAACAGTGTGAATTGGTGTTGAAATGATGTTCCTTAGCAATTTTCAGGACATGTGGAATAAAGATATAAACCAAAGACTGTAAGATTTGATTGAAATAGGCTCTGATAAACAGATTCCCATCAGATCTGGGGTAAGGGGCATTGGGCAGAGGACTGTTTTTCAATGTAGGTATTACTACAATTGAAATGACTAACCTTCAGGTATACAGTGGACAAGGAGACAACTACTGCTTAAGGGAGTTGATAAACCAGGAAAACAGGGAGTTATTGAGTAACTAGTGGCCACAGTAGAAATTAGAGGTTGAGTGAGCAAGTGGGACAGTTGAAAGGTCAAAAGAGTGTTGTCAGAGTAGAGAATTTCAGGGTTGAAGCTTTAGAAGCAGAGCACTCTCTGGATAAAGACCAAGACCAAGTTGTGGCTGAGAAGCTGAAGCAAAACCCTGGGAGCTGAGTTCAATGTGAAGTTGAGCAGGTCAATGAGTGGATGCTGAACAGAAAAGTCACTAAGAACAATGTGGAAGCTCCTGAGGAGAAGCCCAGCGCCTAAAGTAGGTAGACTAGCTGTTGCTCTGAAAACAAAAAGAAAGCGGGCGACTGTCTTAGTTCTAGGTATTTGGGGATGCTGCCTCATGACCAGGCAAATGTGGATGATTGATGGAGACAAAAAGTGCTGAAGTCCACGCTTTGTTCTGTAAGCCGGGTTTATAGGAGCAGAGTGTTCTCTATTTGAGATGATTGGGAAGAGCCTGACTGTTCACAGTCCAAGACACTGCTTGGAAGTAGATGGAGCAACTGAGGATATAGGGTAGTTAATTCCTAGCAAGTCATGCATATTAATGATTCTAGTGTGTAATAATATTCAGTGGTCTTGCTGAGTGGTGGGATGGGGAAATAGAACGGGATTGGGATAAGCCTGTTGAAGAGTGACAAATTTATTGAGTTCACAGACTGAAACTGTGGAACAGAACAAGGGAGGAATATTGTAAAAGGTAAAAATGAATCTAATAGATAGGGGAGAGCAGGTAAAAATGTTATTAGAAAACTATAATAATTGAAGAAATCTCAGGTTTTTAAACAAAATTTTTGTACATCCAACTGTAATGTCCACTTGGACTGTTAGTGTGACCAATTCAAACACTAACACGACTGGATGACTATTGAAACCAATTACAATATTCCCTTCTTTGGTTGGAACATTGGTGTGACCAGGTACAACCTGATAAAACAGCTGAGGAATTTTGGCAAGAATGGATGTAAAGTAGTTGATGTAGCTTTCAAGAGAGAGATATTCAGAGACTTCTTTGAATTCCACCAGTGAAATATCTTGAATATTAAGAAATAGTCAAAACTGTATCATACTTAAGTAACCAACAGTGCTTTTGTTTCCAACTGTCATGTCACTAGGTGTTGGCCTCTGGTAAGTGTTTAAAAACAAAGAGGTCTTATAGATTTTTTTTTCTTATAGATTTTACTTTGAAGTAATTGTTCTTATGGACCCTGATTTATGTAATTACTCCTTTTCTTCTTTGTACTGGCATGTAGGAAGCTCACATACACATACATTCCACAGTTTTCTATCATTTGTAACTCTAGCTTCAACTTCTTTTTTTCTAACAGCTTTAACTTTTATTATTCATTTTTAACTGGAAATACTTGTTTGAAAACTTCTTTAAATCATTGTTGGAACCAGGCAAGTAGATGAAGGAAAGAGACATATAGAGAATGATATGGGAGGGGGGGGAAGATGACAAGAGCAGAAGAGAACAGGTGTTATGGAAGGGGAGGAAGATTGCATCTTAAAAAATCCAGATACTTGGCATCAAGAGAAGTCATCGTTTCTATGTCTCTACACCTATAGAAGAACAGCTTCAGAACCTTGTGGCCTGCATAGCATTAGCATCAGTACCCCTAGTAAATAAAGAATAACAGGTGCTCAGTGAAACCTCAGTAGACATTTCCTGGGATTACTGTGAATATTTGTTGATTGCCTTTTTTCAATACTTTTTTCTGTTTCTTTAAAAATTCTTGAACGGGGAGCTGGGAAGGTGGCTCAGTGGTAGAGCGCTTACCTTGCACGCATGAGGCCCTGGGTTCAATTCCTCAGTACCACATAAGAAAAAAAATGAATTCTTGAATGGCCAGGCGCTGATGGCTCATGCCTGTAATCCTAGCTACTCAGGGGGCTGAGATCTGAGGATCACAGTTCAAAGCCAGCCTGGGCAGGAAAGTCCATGAGACTCTTATCTCCAATAAGCCACTAGAAAACCGGAAGTGGTGCTGTGGTTCAAGCAATAGAGCACTCCCCTTGAGCTGAAGAGCCCAGGGACAGTGCCTACACCCAGAGTTCAAGCCCTATGACTGACCAAAAAAAAAAAAAAAAAATCAACATTTTTTTTTTCTGTGCTTAGGAAACATTGTGATACATTAGACAGAAATGAGTTCTGGAGCCAAAGCTGCCTTGATCTGGAAACTAACTCTACTCATGATTAGTGTGTATCATTGACCAGAAGATTTCCTTACCCTCTCAGGACCTGTTTACTCATCTGTAGAACTTGGATGCTAATCCCTGGGAGGGTTTATTAGGAAAATGTATAGAAAGGCATCCACCAGTGTCTAGATCAGCAGAGGCAACCAACAAATTCAAGTTCTCTGTTCCATTGTACACACTTATTTGTCTGACTCCTTGTGGCCAAGGAGCCTGCAGTTCTGGTGCCCTATCATGCTGCCCTTGCCTTGTCAGCCAACTTCAAATCTGGCTGGACCAGAAGGGACTGGATGCCTTGGCCCAGGGGTCAGGGAGCTCATTATGCTGAGTTGATGTACTTGAAGATAGCCATCACCCTCAGATTGATAGTTTATCACCAACTTTTCCAAGAACTGGCAGTAAAACTCTCTGGCCTGTGTGGTTTGATTTATGATCTGAGGACAGTTCTAAATCTCTGAAATCAGAGCTATTGGGTTGGAATGTAGAGTTCAACATTCATATGCACAGGTTGCATAACCCAGGAAGATACAAAATATTCAGACCATATCAGTATATTGTGTCTTTTCCATCTGCATTTTTGGTCTGTTACTCTCTATTTGTCATGTGCATTCTGTGTTAGGACCTGGGTAGCCAAAGTCTACCTTTTGCCTAGATTTTGGCCATCAGAGAATCATCACTCTTGGCAAATGGAAAAATGCATCGCCCTAAATTTTGAGAAGCCCTTCTGGTTATGTAGATCTTTCCTACTACCTAGTACCCCTCCACAAGTGTCTTCTCTGTATCATTCTTATATTCCAAATACAAATGTTTAGTAAGCATGTATATTTATATCAGGTTTGGTATCAAGGGTCTGAGATCTCTGATTGAAGTCAGTCACTGTTAGAGAGATTATAGATTACTAATAATAACCTGCCTGATCTCCCCTCACAATCAGGAAGGAATAATATTCTTGTGTATAACTCACAGTGGCCAAATTATAATTCTGGTAAAGATCTGAAAATATCCATCTAACACACTAATAACATTCCTATATTACCATCCAAATACTACTCATTGAACATCCACTTTACATCCTGACTTCCATCTGGGTCCATTGTAATGCAGTCTTACATTGAGATATGTGGACTGAGCATTAATTGTACCCTGGATGTGTTAACCTAAGCTATTTTGTGTGTGTTCTGGTAGAGAGAACTTGATGCTCTGCCTTAAAAGTAGAGCTGGAGAATGTTGGTTCTTTGAGGATATTCATTCATTTCATCAGTTTGGAAATAGTAAACAATTATCTTATGAGGGAAGGTGTTTTTTGAGATATGTAGTTTGTCTTTCAATGCAGAGTGGCTATCAACAACTGTGCTATCTCTGAGTGATCCAGAGTCAGTTCAGGCCCATCCGTGACAGATGTGTGGCTCTTTTGCAGCATTCTTCATACATTCTTTGCTGTGCAGAACACAACTCAGATAATGGCTTCTGTGCTATATATGATGCTGTAGCTGTCCTTGTTGCCATGGTGGTTTATGGTTTTTAAGATCTGTTTCTCTTATAGGAGCTGCTAAGTCGTACATCTCTTGAGACCCAGAAGCTTGATCTAATGACTGAAGTATCTGAGTTGAAGCTGAAGTTAGTTGGCATGGAGAAGGAGCAAAGAGAGCAAGAGGAAAAGCAGAGAAAAGCAGAGGTAAATGTGGTACACAAACTCTGGTGGGTGGGAAAACCTTCACTACTGTAAGCTCAAACCTATGGGACAAAGCTGTCCTAGTATGGACCCAGGCCATCTGGTCAGCCCTAATCCTGGCAGCCGCTAGGTGCCAGAAATACTTATGCACTGGAGACACAATGATCGGCTAATACCAAGTTATCAGGTTTTGCTGTGGCTGCAATGTTCAAACCACCCAGTTTTGGCTCTAAGGCTTTATTTTTTTCTCAAAGTGCTGACAAGGATGGAAAAGGGAAGCAGAAATAAGGAAAGTTTCAAACAAACGTGGAGGACACAGATCTTCTGTGAGAATTCAATGCACTGGGTAGTATCAGCCTTCCAGTAGGCTATCACTTTATCCAAGTAATCTGGAGGTGTGTGTGTGTGTGTGTGTGTGTGTGTGTGTGTGTGTGTGTGTGTGTGTGTGTACTTTGTGGTGAGGGCACACACTGGTACTGGGGCTTGAACTCACGGCCTCATCTAACTCAGCTGTTTTGCTTGCTTAGGGGTAGGGCTCTACCATTTGAATCATGCTCCCATTTCTAACTTTTTGCTGGTTAATGGGAGAGAAATGTCACAAGGACTTGGCTGCCCAGGTTGGCTCTAAACTGTGATCCTCAGATCTCAGCCTCATATATAGCTAGGCTTATAGACATGAGTCATTGGTACCTCACTAGAGACATTTTTGACGTGTATTCTTTTGAAGAGGTGGAATCTTTTTTTAAATTATTTTATTGTTAAGGTGTTGTACAGAGGGATTACAGTTACATGAGTACATTACTTGTCGATCATTGTACCCCTTCCTTTCCTTGTTGTTGTTCCACTGTCCCTTCCCCCCCACCTCCCATACTCCTACTCCTCTCCCCCTCGCTGCCTGAAGTTGTAAAGATCGTTTCCAATATACTGTCCTGTGGGTATTCTTGTTGCAATGGGTCATCTTGTGTCCTTGTTTCAGTGTTTTATTATTCCCCTTCTCCTCCCCAGATTAGACATATGTATATACAAGATGCAGGGTACCAAAATCAAATACAGTGACAACAAGGGATATGCCATAGGGGAAAGAACATATAAAGGAAACAACAACAACCAAAAATAAAATCACATGGTACATTTAACACAATAACAATGGAGATTCAGTGTTGTTTTGCTCCTGATGGCTCATGCAGGTGAGCCCATGCACATGCCCTTTCCAAAAGAATGTTTTCTTGATTTTGTTCCATTTTCTATAGGTACTTAGAGAATTTAGGCTTAGAGCTCCTTTACTTGAGAGCAAGCAGGGTGTTTTGACCTTGAAGTATCTGGAATGGTGAGATGTGAAAGATAAGTTGTAGGTTTAGAAACACCTCTACTCACTTACTGACCGTTCTGCTCACTAACACTCTAAACTTGGACAAATTTGTTACTTATTCTCTGTGAATTTCATTTTTTTAATCTTTAAAATGGGTAGAATGGTAGGGACCAAATAAAACTTTTAAGAATTAAGCACTTCTCATAGTGTTCTGCATTTTGTGGATATTTAGTTTATCTTCATCTCCCCCTGTTTAGGCATTTCAAAATTCAAAATATGAATATTGTTCCTTTCGGATAAGTGCCAGGATTATTTGCATAGATACCTGTCATATTTCGGTTTGCTAGAGAAATACTAGTGGCCAGTTCTTACATGGGGGCACATTCCTTCTATTGCTCTTGCAAATGCACTTCTTAGTAGAAAATAGTGTTGCTGAAAGGAAGGCCTTTCCCTTGGGGGGAGAGCGATAGCTTCCATTGATGATAGTGCAGTTCCATTAGATCTTCAGCGCTCACCTGAGCTCAGCTACTCACTAGCTTTTGTGTTCCTGGCCACATGATTTAACCTCACAAGTCTCTGTTTCTTCCTCTATTGGACATGGCTAGTGATACTTGCTACTTTTTCATTGTTCCAAAGAGTAAATGAGGTCTTGTGCATGCAGCCCTTAGCTTACTGTGTAATAGCGGGCTCTTATGGGTAACTCCCTGGTTGTGTTATTAAGCATAGTAGAAATGGAAATGTATACTTAGATATGTCATTAACACACTGTGAAGGTCAGACAGGTCATACAGACCAGTCTGTGTGAAGTATAAACTGAATAGACCATTTCTTAAATAATCTAAGGCAAACCATTGACTTTTCTCCTGGTTTAGTCATTTTACCAATGCTCTAAGATGTGATTACATGTGAGCATATTAGGTCTTTGGAGGCAGAGTTCACAAAGCTCTGGGAGAAGGCTCAGTAGCAGAGACTCAGCTCAAAACCACGTATATAACAAAAACAGGAAGGAAAGAAAATTTTGTGTCACAGCTTGATAAACAAGAGTTAGTGTCCATTATGACTGGACCCAGGAAGTATCACAGGATCACTAAACATCTGCCTTACTATATCACTTGGTCCTTATTCTCAGGAAGGCCAGTGATAAAGACGGCTGTCTGTAGTTGTATACACATATCCTGCTGGTCTGGCAGCTTTTAAAGAGATTCTCTTCCTCAAAGAATCCAACAAAATCCCCAGGTTGGCATCTCCTTCAGTCAGTTGAGTCATGTGCCTGCACACAACACTCTCGGGATCACACATGTAGTGTTTGGGAGTGACAGTCCGTCTGTGGAAGAAAGCAGTTAGTGCTGAGCCACAACAACTCAGTCCCTTTGCAAGGATTATATTAGGAAGGAGAGCTCCTGCTTCTTGGATGTAGGCCCCTAGAACAATTGCTTTCATTTCCCTGGTCCTCTTCTTTCTTAACCTCCCTTGCTTCCTCCCATCCCTTCTCTCCCTCTATCCCTCCTCTTTCCTGAAGGATTGTTTTTATGTCTGTGTTGTTATTTTTCAAGAGGCAGCTCATGCATGAGGTAACATAGATCCTGAGCTTCTGACCTCCCTCCTATCAGCTGTCAGCCCTTCCCTGTTGCTAGTACAAATATTAGGTTTCCATGTGGAGGAATTTGGTAGGCTTTGAAACCTGTGCTAATCGGTGAACAGCCACATGACCTGAAATAAATTCTTCATTCTTGTAATTGAGCATTCTTTTGGCTAATATGCCCAAGACCTCTGCCACTCTTTTTAGCTCTCTGGAGCACCCTTAAACCACACTGTTGTCACATGATGGAAATGTTTATTCTGAGTGAGACATTTTGCTAGCTCAGGTCACCTGAGGTTGTAATTGCCTGCAAAAGAATGGAATGTTATTTCCCTTCCTAAAGTGGGTATATTTTGTGTTTTTTTTTCCCCAGTGAATGTATGTAGCCCAAGGACTGATGGTTGTTAGATAGCCAGATCTGAAATACACCTCCTATTTTAGTGACCTTTTTGTCACTATTATAAAATGCCTGAGCAAATCACCTTAAAGGAGGAAAGATTTACTTTGGCTCCCAGTTTCAGTGGTTTCTGTGTGTGACCAGCTGGCTCCATTGCAAAGGACCTGTGGTGAGCTAGAGCATTGTAGTAGCTAGAGCACGTGACAGAGCGGGCTGCTTATCTCTTTTCAAACCTGAAGCTAAGAGATTGGAAGGGGCTTTAGTGCAAGGGACAGGCTTACGCCAACCATACCCCTCCTCCTAGTTTCTATCATCTTTCAATAGCCTATCTAATTATGAATCTATCAATGCTTTAATCCATTGATGAAGTCAGTCCTCACGGTCCAATCACCTCCCCAAATCCTATCATGTACTGGCAAAAAAAAAAAAAAAAAAAAAAAGCCTTTAATCCATGAGCCTTCTGGGGAATTCTAGTTTCAGCCTAGTTTAGATTTTATCCTTAAATTCTATCTTATGTTTAAACGAAGACAAAAAGAGGCTACTGTTAATAAGAACACTACAGGTTGCTCCTTTTGCTCTATTCTAATTAGACCTAAGCCATTGTGCTGTTCCTATCATGAGTTGTGGACATGATTACTGGAGGCCCTTCGGTAAGACCTGAGGACTTGGAGGTAGGCTTTCTTGGCAGCCAGTCTTGCTCAGGAGTTGGTTGGCAGTGGTCCCTATGAGATGTGGTGAACACTGGCTTCCTGTTTGCTTGACCTTTTCCTGTCATCCTTCTGCAATGGTTTGGAATCATGGCAGTGTACCCAAGATTAAATCAATTAGACTTACTCCTGAAAAGCAGGATTGCAGAAGTATGATTGACATGGGAAGGACACAGCAGAATTAGGATGATTGGATGTGAAAGAAAGATCTAGAGTAAAGGAATCTAGATCAAATACATTTTAAAGGCCTATTGATCAGAAGGATCTTGGAGAAGGGCTTCCCTGTGCACTAGAGCTTCAGGGAGCCTGCAGCTGGGTCTTGTTGGGAAACCAGGTGGGTTCTGAGAATAATTCCCAGAGAAGCTTAAGAGGAGTAGGATCTAAGACATGCCAGTTGTGGAGTGATCTCAGTGGAGCGGGGATTTATATGAACAAGGAGACAACTGGAAAGAATCTTTGGGATTTCTTAGCAGAACATGGAGTATCTTGCAACATACTTATTTCCTCCTGTGGTCTGGATCTTTGTAGAGAGGGATTCTGATTTCTGAACTGGAATGAGAATGATGTCTTTAGACCACAAAATGAAGGCTGAGAATGCTTTATTTGCTTAGAGATGAGCTGACAGGCTGAGGAGAGCTTTATAATTTTTGTTATCATTTTCTTAATTTGTCTTTTCATTAGCATTTGCAATATACTCCATATATATGTATATATGTATATATATATATGCTCAATATGTCAAAAATACAAAAGGATTTATAACAAAAGGTATCCTGTATACCTGACCTTCAGCCAGCAGTCAGGAATCAATGCCATCAATTTATTTATTTTCCTTTCAGAGTTGTCTTATGCATGGCCAGGCAAATTCATGTTCTCTCTCTCTCTCTCTCTCTCTCTCTCTCTCTTATTTTTGTCAAATTTATAAAATAGGCTTTTTCTTTTAAAAAAAAAAAAATGTACCAGTGCCAGAGCTTTTAACATACCAAGTACAGTAAAAACAAAACAAAACACTTCCTTGTTCATATTTACATCTATATATTTTCCACTCTTCTGACTATGTCATAATGCATTTAACCAGTTCTCTTTTGATGGGCATTTAAATTTTCCCCAAGATACTGCTACTAATTACAGATGATGCTATGGTAAATAACTTTACACAGGCATGAGGATTGATATGGAGTAGATGAGTCAAGGGTACATGCATTTAAAATTGTGATATATTTCCAAATTGCCCTCTACAGAGCATAGAGGTTACATACCCAGAGTGTAGGGGAGAAGAGGGCTGGGCTAGTATTAAACTCAGCATGAAGGAAGAGAGAAAGAACTAAAGATAATTGTGAACAAGTTTAACAGGTCAGAAGGGGTAGGAAAGACTGTGATTATGGGAGGTACTCAATATTTCAAATGGAAAAGAACCCTAAAAAAGCACTTTGATGGTTGGCAGAGCAGAATTAATAAACAAAATAAGCTGAGATTACAACATAGAACTACCATTACCACCTTATAAATGTCTCCTGAACTTCCTGATATGGACCCAAGAGTACAGCAGTATGACTGAAGGGTCTGTCATGTAAAAGAAAAACAGACCTGGTAAGAGAGGAGATGGGCCAGTCCTGGAGATAAAGCATTAGAAAGTTAAATTTAAATACCCAGCTGGAGGAACATATAATGAATACATAATGCAAAAAACAAGGAGAGCAACTGAGCAGTGTTGGCGGGCACCACATGCTCACACTGAGCAGAGGGAGGAAAATGGATGCATTCCGGATACACATCTTCAAATTGTGAGTACACATGAAGGGCAGCAACGGAAGGAGGGGAGAGGCATTGTCGGCATAGCACCTAAAAACCTCCAGTTGAATTCAGTTGAAGCATTTGAAAGGTTTGTTTGTTTTTCTCATTTGCTTACAGTCTATTCAGAGGCTAGAAAACAAAACTGGGAAAACTGCTAGGCTGGCTTTCATTTTAGAGCAAAGGGAGACACAGACTTAGGAAGTAAAGGGGGTAGGTGTGTGGAGAACAAGTGGGCATTGTTATTTGAAAGTTCATGAAACTCAGTAAGGAAAAAATGGCATAAACAACTCAGCACTTTAAAAAAGTTTAGAAATAAAAAGGCTAAGAATTCTAGAAGAAAAGACTCAATACTATCGAACTGCTAAAAACAATTTAGTTCTGACTGTGCCATCTTACAAAGAAGACCATCAAAAAAGGGAAGGCTTAGAGGTACCACAACAGAAGCCAACCTTGTAAGGGGCCTGTATAGAAGATATAAAGGACTCTGACTAAGGGGAATGAATACGCACCTGCATGAGCAGTATCAGGAAGGGCAAAGCCCAAACCAATGACCTGCTAAAGACAATAGAAAGCCTTGTTTTAAGAAGAAAAAAAAAGAGTGTTTTTAGAGAGTCAAAAGTGTTGACTTAATTCTCTAACTGCCTCTGGCAAGTGCAAAAACTTAGGATATCAGTCCTCCAGAGTGCTTGCTAGCAGCAAATGAATTTTAAGGAATCAGGAAATCAAGTGACTTGCTGGAAAACTGGAAACTTTCAAACTGTCCTCTTCTGGATTTCAAAATGGCATTTTTTTTAAAAAGAGAATTAGATGGACTCTGATTTATTGATTTATTGAATTTGGGGGGTCAATCTTCTAGTGGGTTATGGGAAAATAGAAGCTAAAGTGGACTGCACTAATTGTCATGGCTTATCATGTAACTTGTTGTGACACACTGGCACTGGACAGACCCACACTTCAGTGAGGTTTCAAAAACCTTTCTTAGGATAGTCTTGTGACAAGACATAAAATACAGGTTAAAGGCTGAATTAGGCCAACTGGCACCTGAATGAGTTTAGAGATATGGCCATTGTCATGTATAAGTGTGGTAAATATACCTTATTAACCACATCTGAGGTGTGGACAAGAATATGGGTAGCATAGACATGTATGGAGAAATGTGCTATCTAATTCTGTGGGTCCCCACTGAACATCTGGCCTCTGATGTTCTTCCTACTCAGATGAAAGAATCATCAAGACTGTGTACTTCAGATGTTGACACTCAGGAATGGTCATCCAATATGGCACAAAGGGGCTGTTGGGGTGGGAGTGAGGGAAATGTTGTAAAAACTATAAGACAAGCCCAAGGACGGGACAGACCTTATACCAAAGGCTGTGTGTTACAGTCTCTGTGAAGAGAGGGAGCCTTGGAGCCCTCATGCTCACCTTCTGCACATCATCTTCCATCTGTGCCACTCTCCTAAGGAGTTCTGTGTCTATGAGCTCACTGACCTCATGTGCTTTTCTCTCCTTTCTCTTCCTTCCCACAGTCTGTTCTGAATATGATCAGTGAGCTGCAAGAGCAGATGTGTAGGCTGCAGCTGGACATCCACAGGCAGATTCAAGCCCGCCTGTTACTCAATAGGGACCACCCCAAGGAGGAGGTGGTGGCTGGTGACTGCGTGGCCGAGCCCCAGCCCTGCAGCCAGGATTGTGCCCCTGGGGAGGGGTCACCTGTAGGAACCACACTTAAGTATATCAGAGCATGTGTGTGGGGGCCATTTTACTGGTGGAGGGCTGGGGTTTCTCCTAACCGGAACAGAGTGATGTGGTTTAGCATGGATCTAGTATTACCTTGAAGCACAGCTTGGACTCACTCAGGCCTCTAGAGATGTGAGGGGGAACTCTGGGGAACCCCAGTAAGTAAGGTCTGAGCAGATAGGGTCAGCCTTCAGACAGGTAGTGACAATTATTTCTCCCATAGCTGGAAGCAAAGCAGGTCAGATGCTCGGAGTGTTGGGACATCTGTGCCAAAGGACACAAATGAAAAAGACACAAAGGAAAAGTCCTGGGCTTTTGAGGCATATGAGGCAGATGATTCAGAACTTCTTCTCTCAGACTTCATTTCATGTGACTTTCTTTTTTCCAAATAGCATCATGGGAAGGAGTCCCTACAACTTTATGTTCAAAGAGGTTTATCCCCAGGGACAAAACAAAGAACAAATTTCCATTTATTATGAACAATTACATCATCATTTGTATTTCCAGGGGGGAAAAATCTCCCACATAATCATATTAGGGTGATTTCACAACCTCTGGGCCATGTTCCAGAGAAGTCACAAGAGCCTGAACTGTATTGTGTCCCATGGTGGCAGCCCTCAGGCAGTAGTATCCTACACATTTCCAGTTTTTTCCTCAGCAGACATGATGCCCTCTGTGGACAAAATAAATACCCTGGGAAGATTCAAGCAAAACAGAAGACCCTCCCCCATATTCTGGCTCTCAGAGAGAGCCAACAATCCTCCTAGAAAAGGATTCTGAATCTGCTTTAAGTCCAAACATATGACCTAGACTGCACATCCAATGATGCTGGACATGGTCACAGTAGCCTTAGTTTATAAGGCTATTTTTTCTTATAGATATTAACAGATGCTCACTTCAGCTATGATAAGGCAATCATAATAAATTACTCCATAAAAATCAAGTGAATTTGAATTCACAGCAGATTGTCCCAGAGCGCAAATACCTCCAAGCCACTTAAATAATGACTGGAGTGTCAGGTATTCATCCATAAATCATTCCTATCCACCATGTGGAAGGACTTGCTCAACAATCTGAGTTTCACAAACACCCCATGAAGTTTACAGAATAGGTGGGGATTCAGCTACTAGCAACCATACAAATAGACATTTGGTTGGAAACTGGGTAGGAGATACATTGCAAAAGGAAATGATAAGTACATAGGTTGGGTCCTGAAGGATGGGCAAGGAGTTATGCTTGTGGAAAGTTACATTCAGAGGGAATAGTATGTGTGTGTGTGTGTGTGTGTGTGTGTGTGTGTGTGTGCATGTGTGTGTGTGCATGTGTGTGCGTGTGTGCATGTGCACATGCGCATGTGAGTGCATGTGTGCATGTGTGTGAAGGCCCAAGCTGGGAAGAGGAATTAAAAATTCTCTGGAGGCCTAGAAAGAGAAGGAACACACAAGGGGCAGATGAGGAGCTGGGGCAGGCCAGGATATCCTGGTTATAGATAAAGTTTATAAGGTTTGAGAAGCAAGGGAATGTCAAGATCAGATGTGTATTCGAATCCTGATTTTCCCATGAACCTGTGGGAAAAATCAGTGGATTCAAGACCACAATGGAGAAACCAATGAAGAAACTGTCCTGTTACCAACCCTCATTGCTACCGAGGGGTTACAGCAGTAGAGCAGAGAGAAAAGAGGCATTCTAGGAACTTTTCTTTGTAGGTAGAAATAAGAAGTCTTGGAAATAAATCACAAATGTAGGGAGAAGGGAGGAAAATACCAAGAATGGCTTGGACCACGTTTTCTGGCCCAGTCAATGAGATGGATGGAGATGCCATTTAGTAGGAGACAGATAACCTTTTGGGGAGAGTTGGGGATTTAGAGTTCTGATAGTCCTTACATGCCTGTAGAATATCCACATGCAGATTTAAAGTCAGAAGTTTGTTGTTGAATTTGACAGTTAGAAAACTTATGGAAATAATGACCTTTATGGCAATTCTTCTGATAGGAACTAGTCAACAGGCCAGTTGCCCATTGGCAGTGCTCTTCTTTACTGGGGTAATTTAAAAGCAGAAGTCCTAGAGTAAGAAGAAATTTCAGTTCCAATTTCATTACATACTAGATGCATGAACTAGGGAGATTTGTTTAAACTCAGCAACCTTTACTGATTTCATGCTATCCAAACAATGGTCTCCATATTCTCCAAGCCTTTACACATCTGCTAATACTTTACGCATCTGCTCCAGCCCTATAGCTTGTCTATTTGCCTCCAATCTTTGCTTATTCCTGCCTGTCTTCTCCTATCTTTCTTCAAACTATCTTCCACCTCTGGAAGTGGGTACCCATACTGGAGCCTACATTTGGAAGTAGCATTTGTTGTCTGGGTGTGTTTCATTTCTATCCTACTGGCTGTTGCTTCTTCTGTGAAGCTTTCTAAGATCACCCTCTCTCCTCCTCATCCTCCCCCTTAACCCCCTCCCCCCCCAGACACACTGGGTTCTTCTACCTTTTATATGGAGCTATGCTCCCAGTTGTTTCTACTTCACAAGCCTCCCTGTTTCTCCCACTCATGCCTGCATTTCTGGCCTACTTTACCTGTGTATAATATAGGCATTCCCCACGGAAGACACAGATGGCAGAAAAGGGGGCAGACAGAAGAGATTCTAAAAATAATAGGACAGTTTCCTTTCTCTTATGTCTGGAACTCTCTGGCCTGCACTTTTAATTAGCCAAACAACTTTCCCCCAAATGCAGACCACATTTAAGTACTGGAGCTGCAGGGGGGAGCCTGCTGCAGTTGCTACCATGGCCTGTCCCCCCTCCCCCCCCTCTCCACCCCCCACTGCATCCTCTCTGCATGAGCTTAACCAAGTTTGGAGACCTAGCTCATGCTCTGCAGGCATGACTTTATCTTCCTTCCTCTCCCCTCCAGGAATTACTGCAAGAGCTCAAACACCTCAAAATCAAAGTAGAGGAGCTGGAAAATGAACGGAATCAGTATGAATGGAAGCTGAAGGCCACGAAGGTAAAAGGGCAATGTGATGCTGTAAGTGAGAGAGCCTATGGGAGTGTCTGGGCTCATACTCAGAGCTCCCAGCAACATAAGTTTGAAAGTGGAAATCAGGACCACTGTGTGAACATCCAGCATAGCCCAGGTTGTGCAGAGACAGATCTGATTCATGAAGCCTTACTTACAGATGAGTTAACTGAAGTACAGTAGAGTCATTCCTCTTGATGCATCTGACAGTCATTCACTGACATTAGCTGAAAGGAGTGGTGAGTTGAGTGAAAAAGTGAGCAATCCCCTGAGTTAGCAGGGAGCAATTCCTCCAAAACCAGATGAGCATCAGCATTGTGTTGGGAGCAGCATTTTAGATTTAGCAGTCCTTTTCATGATTAGCCTTTCAAAATAAAGAGACATGCATTTTCTGGAATGAATGCATTCTTAAAATGTTGAATTACTTCTTCAGTCAAATTATATTTCTATTAAACTAGGAAAGTTGCTATGCAAAAGACACCAGGAATAAATCCTGTAGTAGAATCTTAACACTACAACACTACTTTAAGAAGTTCTTCAGTTTTCCACTTAGTCCTTTTCAGTCCCTAAAGGTGGCTTTGTTTTTCAGTGTAGTATTGGTAGAGACTGGATCCTGGGTTTAATAATGCACAGCATTTGTAGGGGCCCAGAGCTCCCATCCCTGGTTGATTGCCAGTCTTCCTGGCTGTCTTGGTCCTCTTGCTGCACAACTCTAGCTCCCATGGATCAGGTAGTAGCAGCCAGACTGTACTTTGCCCTCATGGTCAGAAAGAGAGCTTCCCACCTGTGGGACAAGTAGCACTCTAAAGATAACAGAGTGCCTGTAGTGTCTGGGCTGTTCTGTAGTGATTGGCACAAGAGAGACTGCTGAGTCTGTAGATAAATGACCTCACACACAAAGTAACATTTAAGAAAGGAAAGACTTTGGAATGCCAGGTGCTAGGCTCTGGTCTCTGCAATCCCATATCACTGGAGTCCAACTGTGGAGCCAACAGATAAGTAAGCATGAGACACCTGGATCCTAGTGGATCAACACCCACCCTGTCCACATCCAAGACAGGTTGGGAGATTATCTTCCAAGAATGGTCTGGTCCTTGTGGAAATGAGAGGTTTTTGGGTTTAGAGTCATAAGTCTAAGATTCTCAGAAGTTACCATCAACATTATTCATATACTCATGGGCACCTAGCCTCTGAGTACGCCAGGTTGCTCCATGCCTGTGTTGTGGAAAGCTCTTTGGCCTATGCAGGCTTGATTCTCTGCCGTTGTGGGTGAAACTACAGCAGAGGCACTATACTCCATACTAAACTTGGCAGTTAGGAAACCTGACCCTTCATCACCACATTTTCCTTTACATGGACATCGCTGCCTCATTTAGAGAATATTGGAGAAGGCATATTCAGAACCCTTGAGGTGAACTCAGGTCCCTGAAGCCTCATAAGAGTAGCCTTCTTCCATCCTGTTATTTCAGCAGTAGGCAGGTGGGGGGTAGGGTTGGGGGTTGCATCCTAGCCTGGTCCCTGAGTAGCTCTCTGGCTTCAATGGAAAAAAGAGTGAGCACAGAGGTTGATTTGAAATAGGGGCTTACTCAACATACTGAAATTGAACAGAAGATTTGTCAGACAGAGGAACCTCCAATGAGAATAGCGTGCATTTGGTTACTTGGGATTGTTCAAACATTCACTTGGGCCATGTGGAAAGGGACAACCCATATAATATCTTTTATTTTAATCAAGTTTTTTATTATGAAAATACTGTACAAAGGAGTTGCAGTTACATGAGTAAGGTAATGAGTACATTTCTTATCCAGCATTGTTCCCTCCTCCTTTGTTTTTCCCCTACCATCCCTTCCTTCCCACCTCCTCAGCTACACAATATCTTGAAAGCCAGAGTATGTCATGATTAGGTTTTCAGATGAGGAAGAATGATCAGAATAACCCCCCCCCAAAAAAACAAACAAACAAACAAAAAAAACTTTTCCTCTGTGTAGTGGAGAGGTTGTTTCTAACCTATTTCTTGTTTGGTTTGGGGATAGAGAGCAGATCTAATTATCCATAAGGAAAGAAATTACATGAGAGAAGCAATAGCAACACTTATTGAACACTTAACATGCCCTAAGTATTGGACATACTGTTTACAACCTTTACCTTACTTAATCATCACTATAGTCCATGGCGTAGCTGCTATTTTTCCAATTTTATATATGAAATGAGACACAGAAATGTACATAGCTTGTTTAATGCCATCCAACTCAGACATAAGAAAATCCAGATTGTTTTTTTCAAGGTGAAGGTGGCTCTTGGGATGGACAGTTCTGATCTTCTGACGAATCTAGAAAGCATAGATAAGCACCTCTCATGTTGTATATAAGATCTAACGTGCTATGCTATCAGAGATACTAGAACCACCAATGCCTTTGCCCAGGTGTGTACATAGAGATGTGTGTGCACACACATGTATACACAAAGTATATATGAGTGCTTGTATATGTACACATGGGCAAAGTATATCTATGTGTCTAAAGGTACATAAAGGGAAGAAGCATTGACAGTGAAGACAGGAGACTGTCCAGGATGAGAACCCCTTGGCTCAGACTTTATCAACCAGTAGTGGTTGATGTTCACGGCATTTCCTATATGGTGTGGAAAGATGACGCTGCATGTACCTATTACAGCAGCAAAGCTAAGAAGTGTGGTGACATGAACATCTCAGGAGAAGTAAGAGTTTATTAAAATGAAAATATCCACTCCTACACCAAGGATAGAGCCCTTCCATTGCACCACAATCCCAGCTCCTCTGGTCCTGAGCTGCTGGGCCCCACAGAACAAGGACGAGAAAGAGCCTGGTCAGAGGGGAGGATGCAGGGGAAGAAGTAAGGGGATGGTCAGGAAGAGTGAGTTTACTCAGCAGAGTTCTACTCTGTGGAGGGGGCCCCTTGAATGAATGCCTCTCCTCCGACCTGAGCCCTTCTAAGGCCATGGACTCGACAGTAGGCTCTGATAGGAGGCCCTTCATCATGGTCTGGTACTCCCTCTCACCTGGCAGGGCTTCACTATTGCTTTTCCAGGCTGAGGTAGCCCAGCTGCAGGAGCAGGTAGCTCTGAAAGATGCTGAAATTGAGCGTCTGCACAGCCAGCTCTCCCGGACTTCAGGACTCCACAGTGACCACGGAGAAAGAGGTAACTCGATTAACTGGACAGAATGCAATTGTACTGAGCACTGGGCTCAACAATGTGTGTGTGTGTGTGTGTGTGTGTGTGTGTGTGTGTGTGTGTGTGTGTCTTGTCCAAGTGAATGAATGATATATGTGCATGCAAGCCTATGAAGTTCAGCTCTGTTGGGGAATCACTGCCTTGGGTCCCTTCCTTATGCTCTGAATGCTTTTCTCAGGCTCGCAGCATGAAACCAAAGCTCTGTTCAGGCCCCTCCAGAGCTTTGTGGCAAGAATGGAATTTTTCCCCTAACTTTCATTTGATTGAAAGGCCTTGCTTCTGTGTTACCATCGAGGAGGAGGCTTAGCAATTTATCCTGCCTGACACTTGTACAAGGCCTTGAGGTTACAGAAGCAAATCAGTTCTTTCTTTACTGCCCTTTAAAACTCCACTTAAATGTCACTCCTCAGAAAGACCTTTCCTGCCTGCCATATCTCAAATGGATGCCCCAGTCCTGTTATTCTCTAACTTGGCAACCTTGCTTCCTAGATAGCACTTATTACAACTTATCAGGATTATTATATTTAGGATGGTCTTGTGGTCATCACTCTGAGGTTAGTTCTGTTTACATGTTCAGAGCCTAGCATAATTAGTTGGCTCATGGTAACCACCTAGAAATATGCATTTATTTATTCATTCATGTATTTTTATGATCCTGGGGAGTTTGAACTCAGGGCCCTGTGCTTTCTAGGCAGGTGCTCTGCCACTTGGGATGTGCCCAGTCCTTTTTGCCTTTATTTTATTTTTGAGATAGTCTCAGTGATCTTTTTTCAGCTCTTCAAGGCTTCCAGTCACCCTGTGTTTATTTTCTGAGTTCATCACTTGCATTAAGTGAAATAAAAGATCTCTAACAGAGGAGTCTCACTGGCCTCAAACTTCTGATCCTCCTGACTTCACTTCCCAGGTAGCTCGGATTGCACTTGTGTGCTACCATGTAACAAACATCCCAAAGGAAACAGAATGACCATCTTTCTGTTCCTTGTCTTTTGTGTTGCTTTTTTACAAACATCCCTGTTCCCTTTACCTTCTTGTTTAGGAATAGGGAAATCCATATTTGCACAAAGTCCCTAACCTCTGAGTACGTGGCAAATGACCCTCAGATCCTTCATGTATTCACCTTTGATTTGCATCTTCAGCCAGTTTCAGAATCAAGTGAGTCCTTTTTTGAGTCTACAGTGAGAGAAAACACAACACAACCCTCAGCCCAGTGGAAAATTCTGTGGGTTTATGGTGAAATTATGTTGTTTTCCCTTAACCACAGGGTTTGTTTTATTATATTTCTTGGTTTATGTAAACATTTCTTAGTTGAGATTCATACCATTTTAAATTAAGCAAATCACCAGACTCTTTTATGTAATCATTTTGTCTAGTCTTCATTCAACTGTAGATGTTTTTCTTTTTATTTTCAATTATAATCTACCAGGTTATATGATAGTTTTCCAAAAGCAGTCACTAGCCTAGATATATGCCTACATAGAATAGGAATGTCTGTTTCTACCCCCATCCCGTGTGTGTGTGTGTATGTGTGTGTGTGTGTCTGTGTCTGTGTCTGTGTCTGTGTCTGTGTGTGTGTGTGTGCTGGTAGTAGGGCTTGAACTCAGAACCTTAAGCTCTTACTCAAGGTTAGCACTCTATCACTTGAGATACACCTCCACTTCCAGCCTCTTGCTGGTTAATCAGAGATAAGAATCTCAAGGATCTTTCTGCCTGGACAGACTTTGAACCTTGACTCTCAAATCTAAGCCTGAGTAGCTAAAAGTACAGACATGAGCCACCAGCACTTGGCAGAATGTCTATATTCTTAGGAGATATTGCTTGTGAGAGATTATTGATTCCTCTGTCACTTTTGAAAATAGGCATTTTCATTTTCCCTTTCAATGTCTATAAGAGAAGACAGGAGTTGGAGGTATTGCTCAGGTGGTAGAGGACCCAGCCAATAAGGGAAACCATTAGCTCCAGAGTTCAAGTCCCAGTCTCAAGAGAGAGAGGGGGGGGGGGAGAGAAGACAAAATACTAGGTATTTTAGTAATTGAGCAAATATTTAGTAAGACTGACTCTGTACCAGATACCATGTATAAACCATGTTTATATGAAAAGTCTTCAGATTTGAACTTGAGAGCCATCTTAGATTATACAAGTAGTATGTGTGTGTGTGTGTGTGTGTGTGTGTGTGTGTGTATATATAAATTCGATACTTGTTTTAGATCAAGAAATTCAACGTCTGAAAATGGGAATGGAAACTCTGCTTCTTGCCAATGAAGATAAGGTAAGGTGAACACTGTCCAAGGCAAAGGCAACCCTGTTCTGTCTTCTGACATCTCAGCAGTGTTTGGTCCCTTCTGGTTTCTGCTGTGGACGGTGTATTCATCTGACAGTGACACAGGAGTGGTCAAGAAGAGATAAGCTTCTGCCCCCTTGAGACTCAGTCTTGACACCTGTTTTTTTTCTTTGATGACAGAGAATTTTGTATAAATGGAATTTCCCAAAGCAAATTAGAGCTTTGCTTGCTTAGGTTGGTAAGGGGGAAATATCGCTGTGTTTTCTGTCTATACTCCAGGATTAGATTTTTGGAAAAATTTAGAACAGCTCGCCAGTCTCTCTGTGCATCCTCTCTATGACAGAACCTTCACAGAAACCCTTAACAGCACATAGGGCCTCAGCATACTCTGTCACCTTATGGTCTTTGCATGTAATTCCTGCTCTATCATAGAGTAACTATAAATAAAAAGCATCTACCTAGCCAGTAGAATCCCAATCCTGCAATTTTCCAGGTGATAAAACAGACCCAGAATGCTGATGTTATTTTATACAGTATTTGGGTAACTAGTGGATACCATAGCTACAGTTCACATCCAAGTGTGTCTAAGTAAAGGATTTATGTGGCCTTCCCAGTCACTATTCTCTTGGAAGAGTGGATCTCAGCTGGGAATTTCCTCTGTTAGCAAAAGTTTTTCAGACTCCTAAGGAACAGATGAGCCCATCAGGATGGATATGATAGCTTTGCTTCAGTGCTTTGGGGGTAACTCAAGAGGCATACTTTATCAGTGGCTACTTCAGGAAGGTAGAGAACAGTGGGTTCATGCCTCTGCAAATGATTTAGCCTCTTGGGGAGTATGTAGGCACTTGTGACCAACATCTTTGGGGTCATGAGCCATGAGTGCCTGCAATTGCCTATGCGGAAAACCACTTGGACCTAACACTGGAATGAGTCTGACTCTCCCTATATGATGCTTTAGTGTCTAGCATAAACTGGGCCCCAAAGTGAAATCAACTAGCTACCACAAATAACGTTCATCTATGTCTTGCCCTGGCTCTGTAACAGGACCGTCGGATAGAGGAACTTACGGGGCTGCTGAACCAGTACCGAAGGGTAAAGGAGATCATAATGGCAACTCAAGGTAAGAGCAACAGTGAGTCTGCCATTTTCTCTGAAATGCTTTAAGAAAAAGACATTGTTAAACCTAGGAGCAATACTTTCCTTCCACTTGGATATCACCTGTGGGATAATTGAGAGTATTCCTAGGTGATAAGAAATTGGCAGCTGTTAATTTTCAGAAATTTTAGCAAGTGGTGGTCAACTCGAAACTTTTAGGAACTGTCCAGGTTATCAAGCACAGAAAGCCCCCAGCTTAGCTTTTGAGTCCCACTTAACAGTGGGACTCCTGTATATCTTCTCAGGATTCTCCTCAGAGAAACAGTGTGTGGAATCAAACATGAATCAGAAATCTTACCAGTGCCATCCCCAGGAATCAGAGCTTATCTGCTTCTTAGAGGACCTGGAGCTCCTCCCAAATTCAGAGGCTACTGAGGGGAAAGATCTTTTTCTCTAATCTCTTAGGATCTTGGGCCAAGTTACTCTCAAGGCCTGCTAGTCCATTGCCAAGAAGTATGAAGGTCAGAGGCAAAGAATGGAATCCAGAGCTGAATGTTGAGCTTGAAATGACCCCTGTGGTAGCCTTTGCTTGAATCCCCTGAAAAACTCTTTCCAATCACAGTTACTGTTTTTTATACATGTCTCATTTCCTTATTGACAGTTATGGGGTTTTGACACAGAGCCTTGTACCTTCTAGGCAAGCACTATACCACATGAGCAATGCCATCTAGTCCTATTTGCTTTTAGTTTATTTTTCAAATAGAGTTTTGCTGCTTTGTGCCTAGCCGGCCTCTGATCTCCTGAGTAGCTGTATCACCATGCCTGACCCCTGTTTTCTTTTCTGGTCTCTTTTATTTTTATAGGGTCTTACTATTTCCCACACTGGACTCAAAACCCCTGTGTTCAAGTGATCCTTCTCAGTCTTTTTTAGTGGGGGAGAACGGATGTTAGGGTTTTGTGAGACCACTCTAACGATCTGAACAATTCACATGGTCGTGATCTATCACTTTGGTATTAATGCTTTCAGGGTCTTCGGAGAGAACTCTCTCAATCAGTGAAGAACTGGATGGAAGTTTCAGGAAATGGAACACTACAAATAAAGGCCCTGAAGAATTACTTAAACAAGAGGTACTGTGTCTCCCAATGTGACGTGAGTTTCAGCAGTCCTTAGAGCTTATCTGGCATTAGGCCAATATACAACTTAACTGGTGAATTATTAAATGCATGGAGTTGGCCTTAGCTGTGGAGAGAGGGTGGTGGAGGCAAGGGCCTAGACTTGGGCCTGTGTTCTGGTTGGGGGAAGCATGGTAGACACTGGAATTTTCAAGGACAGGGATTTTCTTTTTTAATCAGGCTCCTTGTTTGCTTTGTGTATTTGCTCTGGGATTTAAGTGTAGAACAAAGGTGGTGTTTATTTTATTTACTAGTATTTCTCCAGGGTCTGCAGTACCTAGTCTGATACCCAGTAGAATTTGTCAAATGAGTACATCTTTCTCATTTAGAGAGATACCTGCAACTTCTGAAATAATGCATTCCTGCTTTAACAGTTGTTCATATCTTGCCTTAGAATCAGCAAACAAACTTTCCTTTTGGTATAGAGTCTGGTCCCGTCATATTACTCTATAGCTTTAGGTTAAGTAAAAATGAGCAAAACAGCCCATACAGAGAGACATTGGTTGAAGGAGGGGTTTCTGCCTAAAGGTCAAAAGATTCATGACATTTCAGGATGATCAAACTAAAACGGATTTTAGCAGTCAAGATCAATCTTTATATTTAAGAAAAAAAGGAAGAATGTTGTCAAGTAAGCCCATTACCAAATTAAAGGAAGCAGACCACATTTCTAACAGCTACAAAATTTCAGTCATCAGGGCTTGCTTAGTAACTCCACATGATCACTGAGAAATTCTAGCTTACTTTTACTCCTTAGGACACCTTATATAGGTCCTTATTTTATTGTGATTAAACTGATGTTCAGAGGGGGCAAGTTAATATTACCTGAGTGAGTTAGGTGATACTGCAAGTAGATGGCAGAGCCTCGACTTGAACCTAGGTCTGTATGACCACAGAGCCCAGGCATTTAACCACTATAATGCCATGATTCTTTGTATAGTAGACCAACAAGTCTCAGGGTTATAAGGAAAAGAGGTGGCCTTTGTGATCAGTTCACCCCCATCAGGTGATGCCAGCTTTCCTGATGTGTTCCTTCCTTTCTTGCCTTCCTAGTGACTCTGTTCTCCTTTCTTTCTTTTTCTTTTTTCTTTTTTTTGGTTGATTGTGGGGCTTGAACCCTGGGCCTAGGCATTGTCCCTCAGCTCTTCAGCGAGCACTCTACCACTTGAGCCACAGCGCCACATCTGGTTTTCTGAGTAGTTTATTGGAGATAAGAGTCTCATGGACTTCTCTGCTCAGGAAGGCTTCGAACCATGATCCTCAGATCTCAGCCTCTTGAGTAGCTAGGATTACAGGCATGAGCCACCAACATCGACCAGCTCTATTCTCCTTTTTTAAGGTTTACCTCAACTTTTCTCTCCTCTAAAGGCCTCTCAACATTCACCTCACTGATAAGCTTACTCTCATATTATATTGTAGGTGTCAGTGTCATAGGACAGAAGGCCATTTACTGTTTGTTCATCCCTGCTTACCTATTAGCCTCCTGAGTGTGGGTTATGCTTGCCCCATATCTGACATAGACAAGCATTAGATGTTACTGATGTTTGTTGAGTGAGTATATCATCTGGGTCCTCTCAAGGAGTGTATCAGATAGACACTGGCTAATTAAGCCAAAAGGGATTGTTTTTGCAAGGTGTATAATGAGTCAGTGAGGAAAAAGAAAACCTGAACATTATAAAGGGCAGAAGCAACACTCAGATCTCAGGACTCTATGGCTAGGACTTAGACTTTCATCAAAGACCTGAGGTTTGGGGATGAAAGGCAATTTGACTTAGGTATTTTGATATGCCTACTCTCTTGGAATCTTGAAAAGAGGAAGGCATTCACATTGATATGTTCATCATAGCTATACCCAAGGATTCCCATAGGACTCATCCAAAGATGGACAAAGTTTGGTCCCCAGATAATAACTGTCCTCTCTGGTATCTTTTCTGTTTTTGACAGATGCCTCCCAGGTGCAGCTCTCCTATGGTGGGGCCACCTCCTTTGCCACAGAAATCACTGGAGACCAGGTAGGAGAGAGAACTGAGCTTTTCTAGAGCTTTTCTCAGGCCCCTGTTGGGGCTCTCAAGATGGTTGATAACTGACTCTGCATGATGAGCACAGCCACCATGTTCTGGGCACCCATTGTCAAGATTTCCACTGTCATGCCACTCTCCTGGCCACAGAGCCTTACTTCCCTTCCCATGGGCTGAAGGTCTGAGTTATTACCATAGAGGAAAGACCTGCCAAGGGTTGGCACTTCAGAGGAGACAGTGGCCACAACCCTTCATTACCCTCTGGTGGCTTCTCAGAACTGGGAGCACCCCTTGACATGTCTGTAATTTTCATTAGTCCCTTTGAAATATACTCACCAACCTCAGGCTGGGTCTAGTTCTTTGATCATGAGGCTCTGTGTTTCAGGCCTTCACTCCTCACAGGGAAAAGGTTCAATTGGAGATTGATCGAATTCTTTTCAGTACAATGTGGTTTTAATGAGCTGACCTATAGGATCATTGATGGTCACCTATCTGACTCCCTCTAAAATTTCTAGATCCCTGTATCAGTTCTTCAGAATATGTTCCATGTTAATCCTGTATAAGGATGATAGCCACACACATTACAGGGCCTCTCCAGAATAGTGCTGGGTGTCTGGAGTTCCACAGCCCAGTTACTAGAGAATAGTTGTTCCTCTAAAGATGTTGACCAGAGAAAACTGGCATGGTCAGAGAGGCCTGTCTTAACTTTTGCTGAATAAGAAATTTAGTTTATGCGTTCACTTGGAGGAAATCGACAATGAGGGGCTTATGTGGACCAGACTTGGATGCTGACTTATTTTTATAAACTGAGAAATATGAATGCCTAGGAGACTTGTACAAAGTTACCCTGTGACCACTGGTGGCATTCCCTGGGATCAACTCATTTTTTCTCTTCAAAATAGCCCTTATGAGAACATAAGGAAAAGACTGCTCAGGGCAAACAAGAAGTATCCAGCTAGCAAGATCCTAACAGGTGATGCTTTGGAGACAAGTCTGGTTGGTGTGTATGTCTCCACAAAAAGAAGGCACCAAACAGCTTCTCTCTGGATCACCCTTAGATTCATAGACAAGCCAGCAGCATTGCCTCTTTCTTCTTTTGACTGTTCAGCTACTAATCTGCCTTATGAACACACTGTAATCCCCTCCCATCAGTACAAGAGTATTAAGTGTATTCTAGCTTTTTGAGTAATGCCAAGGACTTTTCATTGGGATCTAAGTGATGCCATCATGCGATACATTGCTGTACCAGACTTTACTCCAGGTGGGACAGTCTCATTTTTGTATGTTGGCTACTGTGAGAAGGGTAATTATCCCCTCCCCCCCGACTTTACTCAGCCCAACACAGGCTCCTGGTGAATCATTTAAAATGTCAAGTACTATCTTCTACAGTAACTATTGCTTTGTTTCTTTCTTTTGTGTGTTTCCAGGGCTCAGAAGAAACTCTCCTGTAGTCTTGAAGACTTGAGAACTGAATCTGTGGATAAGGTCGACTATCCAATCTGTCTATATAGACTACTAACTACTTCTTTGGGTCCCACACAATGTTAGAATATATAAATGAGCCTTGACCCTGCTTGGAGAGGCACAGTTATAGTGAAAGCAGGATGACATGAACATATTAACAAAAAAAACAAACAAACAAGTTGAGTGCATCCCAAGACATTCTAGAATCAGGGCAAGTCAGGAAACACTGGATGGAGTTGATAAGGGAAGAGGTTGAGGTGAGCAAAGGCCTGGTTAGAGTCTGGTGGGCATAGGCAGTTTGGACAAATAGTAGGGGACAGGGGATGCAGGAAGAAGTGAGGTCAGAGCCATACATCAGATCAAGCTAGAGAAGTACTAGTCCTATCTTCACAAGGCACTTGGAATCATTACTCAGATTTTGAATGAAATAGTATGGATAAAAGTGATGATCCAAGGAATAAGATCAGGAACAATTTACAAGATTAAACAGGCAGCTTAAAGAAGCCTCTAGAAAGATATGACTAGAGTCTGTGGCCCTATATTTGACCACATGGGTGTACCCAGGCTGAAGAAGAGAATTACAGGCTCTTGAGGGTAGTCATAAGAGAGCCTCCATACATTATACTGTTCCCCTGGCACTGAAGCCTGGTGACAATATGGAGATACACAAAGCTGGAGTTGACAGGCACTGTGGGCTCAGCCTTTGGCTTTGATCCCTCAGCCATGGATTTTTCATTCCCCCTGGTCAGATTGCTGGCATCTTCCCAGGATGTCTGTCCATGGGGTTGGAAAGACCTAAATTTTCTGTCACAGTGGTGATTATCTGACATGAAGCAGGGAGGTGCAGAATCCGCTTGTATCTGAGCCTTTCATTATGTTAGCCGGCAGTTAGTCCTGAGTTGTTAGTGATGAACTCAGATCTCTTTTTCTCCACATAATTGAATTCTTCTGGTCATTCCATAGCATGTCGATGGGAAACAGCTCTCACCGGTGGTGGAACCCAAGGTACAGAAACTTCATGTCCCTTTCATCCATCTGTGGTTGGACTGTTAGTTACAGGGATTAGTAGGTTTTAGCTTTTGTAGCCTTAAATAGGTTAATTTGTAAGAAGAAAGTCAAAACGTCCACCCCCATTTTAATTTAGGTGCCTCCTTATGTATCATGTGCTTTTACCACATTACTTATGGGCTTGTATTTGTTATTTTTATCTCCCAAGGCCCAGAGAAACTAATCTTTAACAAAGCTACCTAGATTTAATCACAAGGTGTGGGCACTATGATCTCTGCACACAGAAGAGTGTTACAGCTCTCATCCATTCTGCGCTGATGGGTTGCATTTTAAAAACATAGAGGTACACTCAGTTCCCCCTTTAATGACAAAGTCATGTTATAAAAGTTCCATTAGAACTGATTCTACTCCTATAAAACCTATTATGGAAGATGATTTCAGTTTCTAGGTTGGTGCACAAATGTTCATCCTATGATGAACTGAATCAGCTTCATATAATTACCATGATTTTAGCCACATCTAAACATTCTTTACACTATCACATGGAAAAACACACTGTGCATGGCCCTGCTCTGTCCTCTGACTGCCACAGGATACAGGGGCCTCACTGCATGTCGACTTCAGTCCAAAGTGTCATTTTATATTTTCATGCCAATGTGATTGAATGAATGGGTCAACTCTGTTTTTCTAACTCTGTGTAAGAGGAAGATTTTGATCACAGTTCCTCATCTAGAAAAGGAGTTTCCTTATCTGTAGCAATCAGCGCTTCAAATTTGGCAACTATTCCTTGGGCCATATGAAATGTAGAGGAGATGTCTCCTGCCTGTGTCCCTGCCCCCGGTGCTTTGGACACACAATCCCTTGAGCCAGGGGTCTGCACAGTCCCATGTCAGATTGAAAGCCTCTCTCTCAGACTGTCCTAAGGCAGAGTCCATTCACAGTTGCCTCTAGAGCACATGTATACCAGCCTGTTCCGTAGGAGACATAGCTCACTCACTGTTGAAGCTTTAAGACACTGATTTGATTCCAAGAAATATGAATGGTGCTGGACTGCTTACAAAGATAAATCTTCGAAGAATTTGGTTCTTTTTGTTGTTGTTTGGGTCCAGTTGTGGGGCCTGAACTCTGGGCCTGGGCACTGTCCCTCAGCTCTTCAGCTCAAGGCTAGCACTCTACCACTTGAGCCACAGCGCCACTTCTGGCTTTTTTTCTTTTTGCTTATGTGGTGCTGAGGAATCGAACCCAGGGCCTCAGGCATGCAAGGCAAGCGCTCTACCACTGAGCCACCTTCCCAGCCCAAGAATTTGGTTCTTAAGTGACTTCACGCACGCACGCACGCACGCATACACATACCATTCTCCTTCTCCCAGGACCATTCTGAAGAAGTCTCTAACCTTGAGGTTGTGTCCTTGCTTTCTGTACGTCTAAAGATACTCTTTTGCTGTTTTTAGCTCCGACTGTCAGTTATGTCTCCTTTTGTAAGCTTGTGCATCCCTGATCTGACATGCTATCTCTGGTATTTAGTCTTCCCAAGCCTTTGGTAGTGCTCTGTTCTTGGGGTTATGCATGTGTTTCCCATGTGCATGGATCACCAGCCTTTAATGCATCCATTTCTCAGTGAATTCTCCCAATTCTGCCTTGGGTAAGCTTTGGATGTGATATTATAGATATAGTCTGACCCATGCCTTCCTTGATCTTGAACCTGCTCTTCTAGATTGTTGTCCCTTTAGGACAAAACATATTTTCAGTGCTTCTGTTTATCAGCTGTCTACTGCCTGCTAGGCTCTGTGCATATGCTATTTCACACAAATCTAAAGCAGGAGTTAACCTTACTTAGAATGACAAAACAGAGGTTAAACATAATGAGTTTTGCCTAAGTTAGTCTGACGCAAAGTCCGTGCTCTTCCCCATGGCCAGAGTTATTCTTATTGGAAGAAACACGGGTGGGGGGAGGTACCAGGCACTTCTGTATCCTCTGTGTCCTGACATTGAACTACTTTTGCCAGTGGTGAGTCAGTTTCCCAGCATTTCTTCTTGGCCTCATTAGAACTCAGAGAGCCCTTTCTAATGGCCTTTGCTCCTTGGGCTGTTTTTCTTAGAAGTCTTGATCTCTATCCTGGCTGATGTGGACCACATCAGTGCCCTCACCCTGGCTGTGTCTGCCATATCTTGGTGGTGTCATGTGTCAAGAACCCTCCCCCAGCCATATTTCCTGTGGAGGATGGAACTTGGGAGCCGTGCCCTTCAGTTCTTGAAACTTCTTGAACTCTCCCTTCCCGGATTCTGACAATTTATCAGAATTAATCCGAGATGTTCATTAAAAATATAGATTCCTAGAGTGGATTTGCTTCCAAAAGGCTGATTCACAGGGCCAGGGAGGGAGCTGGGAGTTCACACTGGTTTTGCAAGTGCTCTTGGTGAGCCTGAAGCAGTGATGCATGAGCTAGCACTGAGAAACCGTTGGTCTGGTCCACATGTTCTGTTGTGTACCCCCTCTGCTCATCAGTCATCACAAGCTTGAAGGTGTCATAGGCTTCATCTCCTGATGTGTCAGTTACTTCAACTTGCTGAACAGTTCTTTCAGAATTCTTTAAACATTGTCTCCCTTCCCTATTTCTTTCTGTTCTTTCTGAACTTATTTATAAAGGTTTCTTTTCAGTGTCCAATGAATGAACTGAATTTCAGATGATTTCTAGGAAATGCACTTAAAAAGGAACTGAAGTCAGAAATGTACTGGACACTTGACTTTTTAGCTCTATGAAACATCAAAGGATGTCTTAGTCACGGCAGCCGCCCATTATCAATCTGACATGCCAGTTGTGAAATGGGCTTTGTCTTCTACTCGACTTTTGTTCCAGGTCCAGTTAACTGACCCAGATTTGATTCCCTTGGTGATGTTGGTTCGATTTATCTCTCCTTTTCTTTTTCTATCTTTTCTTCTTTTTTCACTCTGGCAGTACAATCCATATTTCCCACAGGTTTCAAATTTAAGGACTGTGATATGTTGGTGGGGGTTTTTTTGGCACATAATATCCTTCATCTTTTCATCAGTTTTGTTTTTTTTTTTTTGGAGGGGGGAAGGGACTCTTAAATGGCCAAGATCCAAGCAGAGGGTCCATTACACCAAAAGCAGGGTCCATTGTACCACAGCAGATGATGATCCTAAGTTCCTAAGGGAACACCATGTTAGCATTTAGCCTTCTGACTCATTTCCTGTTATCTCTCCCATGTGGGCTTCTTCCTTTGCCTTAACATGATGTTTTCCAAAACAAATCATCACAATGCAAATTTTTTCCTCTGCTGCTTCTAATTTAAACTATAATCCTCCTGTTGTGGCATAGACTTATGTCAGCCAAGACTTCAAATGACTGCCAAGTCCTTGAAGATATCTGAGCTGGCCTGGTCTGAATGAGGACCCTACAGATAAAAAAATATATACTCCTCTTTATTGACAATAGAAATATAGGTCTAGGGACAACAGGGAAACATAGACCAGTCTCACCTCATCTCTTCTCTTTCAGGATTGATTAAAAAAATACTAGGCAGTGAATTCTGGCTTGTATTTCAAGACCGCAAAGAGTAACTCGTGTCTATTAATTCATTGCACCTCTGAACAGTAGGCCAAATACCAAGGCCTCTTTTACAAGACAGCTCCACTTCCTATTAGAAGCAGTTGTAGTCAACCCTGGATTGGGTTTGTCACTATCTCTGCCTCAGTGTGTAGGCAACTCTCTCCCTTTCTCAGAGCTCTGATACCTTTCCTGGGATGAATGACCTTTGAGTGATCTTTGAGTCAAGCTAAGTGAAAAGATGATGCTTGGAGAATGGGGAATTGTTTGTCTAAGTGTATTCCTAGCTGGGTTGAGTCTGAGTCTGAAGATTAATTCAGCCCCTCTTCCTCTCTTTTCTTCCAACAGGTCAGCCCTTTCCAGGTAGAGCAGAAACACCCTACATCACCTGGGAAGCTTTCAGGTGTCACACCCAATGGAGAAGCTGCCAAATCTACTCCCACCAACTCCCAGCCTGATTCTGCAGGGAACAGCCTGCCAAGGCTAAGTGAGTGTCCACCCACTGGGCTGATGGTCTCTGGATCAGTGTCTTGACATTTTCTAGTCATTGTGCAAGATTCTTGCACCACAAGAGCTCACAACTGAGAATGACGGGGGTGGGTGCTGAAACAAGTAAATTCTAAAGTCTGGCCCTAGTTTCAAAGGCACACACACTTCAGAGTCCCAGAAAAACCAGATGGTGTATATAATCTACTCTTTCCGGTTTCTTCTCTTCTGCCATTCTTCCTCTCTTGAAACCCTGCCTATCCTTCCTACCATTCCAACATTTCCTCTCATGTGGAGACCTCATTCCACTCTTCTTGTTCCTCATCTACCTTCCTCTCCCATCCCAGTCTTCTCCTTCCTGTCTCTACCTTCTCTGCAGCCTTTCTACTACAAGTAGGGTGATCATGTACAATCTTCCAAGTGATGCTACCACCTTAGGCAAATGACATCAGTGCTAGGAGACAAGGACATTTTTGGAAATCAGGACTTAAAAAATGAGTCCTGCTACTTTTCATTGAAAACAGGCTATCTTAACCCAAGAGCAGTAGCCGATTATATGGATCCAAGGAAGAAATGTTCTTGTCCTGGCTCTTCTCTGAGATGGCCAATGTGTCGGCTCATGAAGGCTAGTTCTGCACTGGGCTGTAGGAGCTTCAGATAATCTATAAATCAATGTGTTACCCAGGCTGCATGTATAGCAGTTCCAGATAATTCTAGTCTGACTGAGTAAGCCCCGGTCCCTGGGCAAGAGCCGCATGCGGTCCAATGTGTTCAGCCCCTGCTGCTGTCCCTTTTTCTCCCTGTCCGTGGACCCCTAGCCTGTCAGGAAAGGTCCCAGGAACATTTGGCCCATGTCATGAGGCCATCTCTCAGTGCCTTGGCCCCGTGAGCCAAGCTTAGGCTCCACCTGCCCCATCCTCCTTCATGGGATTATTTTATTTCAGTTTGAGTTTTTCTCTCTTGCTCGATGACACTCTTGTTTCTCTTTTTTGCTTTCCCCCCCCCTCTCTCTTGGGCTGGATTTTGGTCTCTCTTGTTTCTTCATGTGGCTTCTCTGCTTCTTGGTTGGCTGGAGATCGCGGCCGGAGTGTCAGTGCCCCTGTATTAGGTACTGTACCCGTTCCAGGTGAGGTGGAGAGTGAGAATGCTTTTGTTTCCTGGTTCTGACCCTAACACTTCCTCCTCCCTAATGCTCAGCCCTAGTTCCCCTTCCTGGCTGCATTCCTGTACCTAGAGAACAGCTCTGCATTGGTATAATCCACAAGTACCTATACCCCCCCATCCCTTAGAATCTAAAGTCATTAGCTCACTAACTCTTTAGTGAGGATCTGGAGTGTGCCTGTGCCCTACTTGTGTGTACAGTCCTGCCCTGAGAGCACAGCTAGGCTGTCTTCCTGGAGTCCCACAGAAGGATGGGTCAGACCTGAGGAGGCAGATCCAGAAGTCAGACCCCTTACTCATTCCATCCTTTCTACCTCAGGAGAAACAGAAAGTGGTTGGGAAGACACTGCCATCATTAATGACCTTTCATCCACCTCATCTGGTACCGAGTCAAGCCCCCAGTCTCCCCTGATGCCAGATGGTAAACGGAGCCCCAAAGGCATTAAGAAATTCTGGGGAAAGTAAGTTGATGGTGATGATTATAATCATATGCTTGGAATTAGTTTTCTTTTTGAGCAGCCATTACTCTATGTATGCCTTTGATCTAGCATACATTGGTCATGTTCAGAGTTTGTGTAACGAGAGGCTAGAGAAGATAGGTAACAGACACCCATCAAATAGAGTCAGTTGCTTTGCATGTTGTTCATCTATGATCTGCATACCCTGAATATATTCCTTGTAGCTTATGCAACATTGGTTTGAAAGAGGCACCAATGAGAGTGGATTCTTCCTTCTTAGGGGTCAGTCTATGTCTTGAACAAACTTTGAAAACAGAGAGTAGAGTACTTACTGGTCTAGCTGTGCAGTCTGAAATGAGGCAGAAATTGGAGCCTCCACTGAGACAGCAACTTTCCCTTTAACTCCTGTGAGGAGTGGCCAGAAGTCAAGAGACAGTTTTAAAATTGAGACTTGAGTCTGTCTGAGTTTCTGTAACAGGTCACAATGCCTGATCTTCAAGAGGCACTGAGAAGCAGAGTACTGAGCCTAGCTTATCTGGCCCTGCCTCCGAAGAAGAAATATGTCACCTCCAAGCTCTCAGCCCATCCTCTGACAATCTCTATGGATTTTTCTCCATGCAGAATCCGAAGAACTCAGTCCGGAAATTTCAACACGGATGCCCCAGGAATGGCAGAGTTTCGACGAGGTGGGCTCCGGGCAACTGCAGGGCCAAGACTCTCTAGGACAAGAGACTCCAAGGGACAAAAATGGTAAGACTCCTCTAGTCCATCTACAATGAGCTACATGTAATCCTGGCCAGGGTGTAGTAAGGCAGAGGCTGGTTCTCCCAGAGCTCCAGAGATAGAAAGCAGGTCCTATCAATGTTTGAGACACAGGACATTTTTCAATCTACCTGCGTTTTGGTGAGTATCCTCACACCAATATGGTAATCTAGGAGCTTTAAAAAGAAACCTGAGAATGTTTGAACCTTGCTTGCTTGTGTGTGTGTGTGTGTGTGTGTGTGTGTGTGTGTGTGTGTGTTCCCTCTCTCCAGGATAAATGAAATCAATGTGGCAATAGTTCTGGTCACCAATGTAAACTCTTAGCAAACATTAGCTTTATAGAAGCTAGGGAATCTAAGGACAAGGTTTGAGGAACCTAGGGACCAATGTAAACCCAAAGAAAGCTTTGCCAATTAAATATTCAAATATACTTAGAAATTTTCCTAATTTAAACATTACTGCTTCTGGTTTTTCTGAGGGAGATGGAAAAAAACAAAGCTACAGTAAATTTAGTTCATCTTTATTCCAATTCTGGCTGAATGTTTAATGCCTAATCATAGAAGAGGAACCACTGGGTCAGGATATAAGAACGTTTCAGAGACTCTCTTAAGCATTTTCCTGGAGTAGGACTGTGTGTTGAGGTCCCCATGTACATCCCATCAGATACTTTAGGGTCACCTGTGTCAGGAACTTTCTATGCCACTTCGTTGGATGTCTTTGTGCTTTGTTGACCCTAACAAATGGTAAAGTAGTAAGAATGAATAAGTCCTACTGATACGAGATTGCTATGTTTATCCTTATAGTGCTTATTTCACAAAAATGAATTTGCTGCTCACAATGAAAGGATGTTATTACCCTTAAGTAGAAATTGAATATAATTATATGCTAGTGTCCTCTAGTATTTACTTTATATATATTTAGGGCATAACCTTCAAAAATATGTTCCGTAGATAATATTCGTATAGGAAATCTACTTAAATCTACTGGGTTTATCAGTGGCTTATGCCTGTAATCCTGGCTACTCAGGAGGCTGACATTTGAGGATTGCAGTTCCAGGCCAGCTAGAACAGGAAAGTTTGTGAGACTTGTATCTCTCAAAAAAAAAAAAAAAAAAGACAAGTGACGCTGTGGCTCAAGTGGTAGAGTGCTAGCCTTGAGCAAAAGAAGCCCAGGCCCAGCACTATAAATATATAGAGTCATCCTGTGTGGGCACGTGATATAGCTCTCCATTTATTCATACCGTTCCTTGTGTTGTTCAGTTACATGTTGTAGCTACCTCATCATCTCAGTCCACTGCATGCCCGCCCCCCCCAGGCTTACGGGGCCTGAACATCCCTAGCTAAGGCAATTGTTAGACATTTTATAATTCTGGTTGCTATGGGTACAATGCAAAATGAGAAAATTTGTTTTGCTTTAACCAAAGCAATAGTATCTGTGCTTGGATAGTATGAAGAAAGTTGACTTTTGCTTGTGATGTGCATATAATATGTGGGTGTTTGTATGTGTGTGTTCATATTTTTTATATCTCTGATAAAATTCACATAACCTAAAAAATGGTCTTATTTATTGATTTTAATGTAAAACCCATTACTATTTTAGGTATTATCTACAATTAATTAAGGTATTTTTATTCACTTATTCTTTCTTCATGTTGAGAACCAGTGGTCTTTCTCTAGTTTTCCTTTTCCTTTTTTTTTTTTTTTTTACTGTGAGAATATTGTACAGAGGGGTTACAATTACATGGGCAAGATAACGAGTACATTTCTTATCAAGCATTGTTGCCTCCTCTTGTTTCCCCTTCCCATCCCTTCCCATCCCCCCTCACTTCCCCCCACCTGATCCTCTCCCCCCCCCCACCAAAGTTGTAAAGTTCGTTTGTTGACATAATGACTTGTACATCTCATTGTTGCAATGGGTCCACCTGTATCCCTAGTTAAATGATTTGTTTTTTCCCTTCCCCTCCACAAATTATACCAACATCAAATACACCGAAAGCAGGGGTTAAGCTGTGGGGGAGGGACATACAAAGCAACATAGAAATCATCTTATAAATATGTTAGAAACAATTGCATGAAAGAAAAAAAACCATTTGAATACTTATTTTGGGGTTCATTCCCCTAACATCAACTTATCTGACCTTTTCTGCTTGACTCAGACATATATACTAGTTATTGCAAATAAGGGAAACCATGGGACCTATGTTTCTTTGGGCCTGGCTTACTTCAATTAATATATTTTTTCCCAAGCCTTTCCATTTCCTAACAAATGGGGCAATGTCATTCTTTCTGATGGAGGCATATAATTCCATTGTGTATATATACCACATTTTCTTGATCCATTCATCTACTGAGAGGCATCTGGGTTGGTTCCATATCTTAGCTATGGTAAATAAGGCTGCATTAGACATAGTTGTGCTGGTAGCTTTAGTGTGGTCTTGTTTGTGATCATTTGGGTAAATGCACCAAAGTGGGTCATAGGGGGGCTGTATGTGGAGTCTTTTGAGGAACCTCCATACTACTTTCCAAAATGGTTGAACAAGTTTACTCTCCCACCAACAATGTAGTAAGGTTCCTTTCTGTCCACATCCCCTCCAGCATCTGTTGTTATAGTTTTCCAAGCCATTTCCTAAAAAAAAACTGTGTTAATCTTGTGACAAAATGATTTAACTGTGGGTGTTTATCCTAATGGGGCCATTCTGTGATCATGACGTATACATGGTACATGACATGGTACAAAAATGGCTTCCTAAGGATCTGTAGCCTGGGCCTTGTTCAAAGTAGCTTGACTAGGAACTCCAACTGTGTTATCAAGGAGACTCTAGTGCCTACCTCACATGAATGGGTTGTAGGGAATGAACCTACTCACACTGTTTAAGATAGATCCTCTTTTGTGAGGTTTCATTGTATGTAGGGCCTCAGGTTCCCTGCTAACCAGAGCATGCTGTCTTCCTGCTTCTCAGTGATGCCAATGCCCCCTTTGCCCAGTGGAGCACCGAGCGTGTTTGTGCATGGCTGGAGGATTTTGGTCTGGCTCAGTACGTGATCTTTGCCAGGCAGTGGGTGACGTCTGGCCACACACTGCTGACAGCTACACCTCAGGACATGGAAAAGGTAAGGGCTGAGCCTGGGGCAGAGAAGATCCTATTTCTTTCCAGACCAATGCATGGAGACTAGTATGGGGGGGGGGGGTAGGTGACACTCCTCCCCCATGCCCTGTCTACCACACACACGGAATACAGATCCCAGCTTCATTTGCGAGGTGACATCCCAAGACACCAGTCTGCTACCCTCTCATTGCGTCCCCACCCTGACACAATATCCTCTGAGGACCAAATTGCCTGCCAGAATTTCACATCTGGTCCCCGTCTTATAATTTTAGGAGCTAGGAATTAAGCACCCGCTCCACAGGAAGAAGCTTGTTTTAGCAGTGAAAGCCATCAACACCAAGCAGGAGGAGAAGTCTGCGCTGCTGGACCACATTTGGGTGACACGTAAGGACAGCCATGTTAGGAATTAAGTGTGTTTCTGGCCATTCCTAAGGGTAGAGAAGATTTCCCTGTTGATATAAGCCTCAACGACAGCTGTCTACTTGTGAAAGGCAGATGGATTACTGAACCTTTGGGGGAATGAAACTTGAGCCTCAAAATGATCATTTCTTTTTGCTTGCTACTTATCTTGGCATCCATGTTCTTCTGTTTCATAACACATCTGTTTTTATGTATTTGTAGGGTGGCTTGATGATATTGGCTTACCCCAATACAAAGACCAGTTTCATGAATCCAGGGTTGATGGACGAATGCTGCAATACCTAACTGTGGTGAGGAATTTCCTTCTGAAGATTTTGGTGGTTCCCGTTGAGCACTCAGCTCAGATATGTCGGTGGGGCTGTTTTCAACTTAATTCTACCTCATAGCTCATATTCTTGTGGCCTTGTGTTGCATTAAAAGTCCCAAGCAGCAGAGTACAAACTCTGGTGCTAAGAGAAGCTGTTACTGTGTCTGTGTGCACCTTCCAGAAATGTGGAAATGGTCTGGGAAGGACATATAGGATCTTAACTCTGATTAATTAACCAAAATATGTCTCTTCCAGAATGATCTACTCTTCTTAAAGGTCACCAGCCAACTACATCATCTCAGCATCAAATGTGCCATTCATGTGCTTCATGTCAATAAGTTCAACCCCCACTGCCTGCATCGGCGGCCTGCTGATGAGGTGAGGGCAGGAGAATAGCAGGTAGCCATGAGCCAGAACACCTGAAATATTAGATGTAACACACACACACACACACACACACACACACACACACACACACACACACACACAAAGAATGGCTGCATCTCAGGTGATGGTACTTGGGATTCTGGTACCCAGAATACCCTTGTTGCCTGAATTTTGTGTCTTCTGGTAGTTGCTAACCTGCATCTCCCATTCTCTCTTAGGAGGATAAATGCTGTGGGCTAGAGGGCAGTGACAACAAGTCTTTCAAAGTCATTATAATGACTAATGAAGATGGGGAGATGACATAAAACAGAGAGAAAGGGAGAGAGAGACAAGATAGAAATATGTATACCAAAGTAGGCAGAGGAGAGAAGATCCAAGAGAGGAGAGATAGAGCCCATAAGGCATCAGACATGTTAGCATAGCCAGTTATTACTCAATATGCAGGCCCACATACAGAGTATCTATGAGCAGATCTTGCTAGAGAATAAAAAGTGTAAGTAAACACAGCAATCCAGATGTGGGGAAACCCCCAGTGATGATCTCTAAACCTCGAGTTCTTGGTGAGTCCTGAGTGACCAGCTGTCAGCTCCATCCTACTTCCACTGTTCCAGGCAATTACGTCATGTCTAAATCTGCCTCCTGGGATTAAAAACTCCTACTCTGTCTTCCAGCTTCCATCTTCTTGCTGGTCAACAAATATTTTTTGTGTGCCTTTTGTATGTCAGGCACAGGTTAAACATTTTGAAGGTGATGATGCCATGTAAAAGCACTTAGGCACTGGGCTGGGAAGGTGGCTCAGTGGTAGAGTGCTTGCCTTGCATGCATAAGGCCCTGGGTTTGATTCCTCAACACCACATAAGCAGAAAAAAAAAGCCGGAAGTGGTGCTGTGGCTCAAGTGGTAGAGCACTAGCCTTGAGCTGAAGAGCTGAGGGACAGCACCCAGGTCCAGAGTTCAGGCCCCACAACCAGATTCCCCCCCCCAAAAAAAGCACTTAGGCACATGTGTTTTTAACGTTTGCTCCCCTAAAATGTCTGGCCATACTAGAGAGATCTTCTGTCTGCAAAACGTTCCGGTTATTACTGATCATTTAAAATTCTGCTGCATCACTGAAGGCAAAACAATATGCCTTCATTTGCTCGTCCCAAAAGCAACTAGAAAATTAGGATGTAACCAGAGAGTGGGCGCAAATACCTCAGTATAGGAGATGCTATAAGATTCAGTGAGCGCTCTATTTCTTGGAACCTGGCAGGCTCTTGGCAGGTGTTCTGGCTGGCTAGGGTCACTAGGGTTGAGGGTTTGTTTTTCTAGGGAGGCATCTGGGGCAGGATTACTCACCGTGGATAACCCATGACCACTTTGGGGCAGACTAAGCCTAAAGTCTTCATTCTTCTTCCTTCTGTCGCAGAGTAACCTTTCTCCTTCAGAAGTGGTGCAGTGGTCCAACCACAGGGTGATGGAGTGGTTGCGATCAGTGGACCTGGCAGAGTATGCACCCAACCTTCGAGGGAGTGGTGTCCATGGAGGTCTCATTGTGAGTGGCTCTCTGGGTTGGCCCACCTGCCTTGATTCTGGGTATTTCAAGACTAACTTCCTCTAGGACCACAATACACAGTAGTGAAGAGCTAGATACAATAACTTAATCTGAACTCCTTACCTAACTCAAAGTCTCAAAGAAAGTATCTTGGTAATTTATGGTGGGGGATTTGTATATGATGGAAACAAGATGGCTTCTGAAAAGCCTTCCTCAGCCTCAGTCCCAGAGGACTCCAGGTCAGTGAGTTGGGGACGCACCCCGAACAAGGCGGCTCCATCTGTTCCCAGAGGAATCCAACGGCCAGGGAGTGAAGAGGAAGGCATCCAATGAAGCTTCCTGATTCTATGATATGATCCTTATCGCCACTCAGCTCTGTCAAGTGACAAAGCCAGAGGGGAAATGTGGAGGTGATGGCTTGGATGTCATCCAGAGGAGACTGGCAGTCAGCCTTATCAAGGAAGTCCTTGTTTTCTGCCAGTCTGTGAAAATGCAGCAATCAGTCAGCAAACATGCTAGTTAGTGTCTCCTCTGAGTTGAATCTTGTACTGACAGAGAGAAGGGACTGGGCCACAGCAAGTGGATGAGCTTCAGCCCTGCTCTGACCTGGGAAGCAGTTTCTCACTGACGCCCTTCATGGGGCCATCTGTGCTTGCTGCTTGCTAGGTTTGTCTGTGGTTTCTTCTTAGATCCTGGAACCACGCTTTACTGGAGACACTCTGGCTATGCTTCTCAATATTCCACCTCAGAAGACACTGCTCAGGCGCCACCTAACCACCAAATTCAACGCCTTGATTGGTCCCGAGGCTGAACAGGAAAAGCGAGATAAAATGACCTCACCCTCTTACACACCACTGACTACTACAGCCAAAGTCCGGGTGAGTTGTCAGACCCTTTCTGATTGGCTGTGGGGGCCTGCCTTCTAGGGGTTGTGATGTACACAATGGCTGGCACATACTTGGAGCCAAACCAGCTTTTGCTCTGGGAGGTTGGTACTGTGGTCTTTTGGTTGTTATTTGGTTTGGCCTCAGGAAGAAAGTAGAGCAGGTTTCTGTACACAGAAGCCACATGCAGAAAAAAAATCTCTTCCCTGCGTGAGAAGAGAGAACTTATCCTCTACCTAAAAGCTGCCTTCACCCATCTTGCAAAGTAGATGAGTTATATGTCTGGCTTTCTTCATTTAGGCCCATCTATGTGACGCAGTTCCATGGGATCATGGGCAAAAGCTATCACATCAGAAAGGGAGCCCTTCTACTCTTGGCTGGTTCTGCTTGTTTTATTATGAGGTTGTCCAAACATCTGGGCTTCCCAAACCCCACAGAGGTCAGCCTGAGCTATGCCATTCTTATACTATGTCCTGGACCACAGATTGGCCTGTCTTCAGCAAGTATGTTTGTGTCTAGCTTCAACTCCTGCTCAGACCTCCTTCCCCAGGGAGCAGGAAGTACAGCAGAAACAGTGCTGAGCCCAGCTCAGACAAGGAGGAAAGAGCGCCAGGCCAGGGGTGCTCAGTGCCCAGCCCTGCAGGGTACTGGGTACATGCTGCTCGGAAGATACCTATGTGGTATCTTATGTAACGTAGCATGCCCTCCCTCGGGACTGGGCTGAGTGCTGGAGTAGTCCACCAACTCCCCCAGCTCCTCTTGGGAAATACCTGTCATTGGTGGGTCAGCAAGCGTGAGTTCTACATAATCTCAGAGAAGCAGCTCTTCTTGTTCAAGATCCCTTGGATTTTCTTGAGCATGATCTATGGGAGTTTCCTGCAGTTTTCCTTATTTTTCCTCCTCTTAGTCCTGCTCTTTCTAAATCAGTATTATGATAGTGATTCACAGAGGTGTTACAGTTACATAAGTCAGTTAATTGGTACATTGCTTTTTTGACAGTGTCTCCCCTTCCTCACTCTCTCCCATCCCCACCCACAGGTCATATAATTCATTTTCAACATAGTGTCTAGTGAGTACCACTGCTGCATTTGTTCACCCTTTGTCCCTCCATTTCTCCTCCCTGTTTATCTCCCAGACAGATAAACAGACGAAACAACACAAAGAGCAAAATCTTCTTGCTTCCATTTCCTGGAGTTCATTTCAATAAATATTATATTATATTATCAGAGGTATCTTTGTACTGTGTGTGAATGTCTACAGTCCTGTATAGTCCATTACGTTCTGGTGTATTTTAGATCTCGCCTCTTCATGTGAACAGGCTTGCTCTTCAATATTGGCTTGGTGAGATTCTTCTCATAATCTTGTGTTTGCTGTGTTTTAGCCTAGGAAACTTGGATTTTCACACTTTGGAAACATGAGAAAAAAGAAGTTTGATGAGTCCACAGACTACATCTGCCCAATGGAGCCTAGTGATGCTGTCAGTGACAGTCACAGGCTCTACAGTGGCTACCGGAGCCTCAGCCCCCCGGACACCCCTGAACTGGATGGGCTGGACCAGGTGGGACAGAACAGCTGAGCCCCTTGTCACCTGCCCTCTCTGTGCACCTGAGAGCTCACAGTATAACACTGTGTGTGTCACCATATAACCGCACTTCATCTCCTCCCGCCACGTGCATGACTCGCAGAGAACATTCCAGCAATTGTGTACCCCCTACTCTCCCAGGCCAGCCTCTCTTCACACCCTGAGGTGGCCAGGATACGCAGTGACACCTCTTCAGAGGGGCCAGGTTTGGGGGACTTTTGCCAAAGGCAGACGCAGGAGGAAAGATTTTTACATTTTTAGCTGTTCTTAATATCATCTTCAGCTCTCCTGGAAACAAGAACACAGCCGCAGGACGATCCCAGGAGGCACTGCTCTTAGTAGCCTCCCCTGTGCTCTAGCTGAGGGAAAGTTCAAGTGCCTTAGGCCTGTGGGCCACAGAGTCTTGGCTGAGATCAAAGGACGAGCAACAGGGATTTCTGCCATGGTGACAGTGCAATTGGGTTATACCATATTACAGAGGTGGTCCTTCCTTCTTTCTGATAATAAAAAACAATATTTATGTAGAAAGCAAACAGCTCACTATATCTGTTACTTGTTGGGGATGAGAGTCGGCCATGCCTGCACATAGAGTGTTACTAATTGCACAGTTTAAGAGCTTTTTTGGGGGGGGGGGGGGAGAGTCCGGTCGTGGGGCCTGAACTCTGGACCTCTGGGCGCTGTCCCTCAGCTCTTCAGCTCAAGGCTAGCGCGCTCTACCACTTGAGCCACAGCGCCACTTCCGGCTTTTTGTTCCTCTGCTTATATGATGCTGAGGAATCGAACCTAGGGCCTCATGCATGCAAAGCAAGTGCTCTACCACTGAGCCACCTTCCCAGCCCAGTTTGAGAGTGTTTTGCAAGGAGTGAATTCATTAATCAGGTGTGCACTCAGTACACCTCAAGGGGGAAGGAGGGACCCCCCACCCTTTATTTCTGTTTGTATCATTCCAAGGAGGTCTGTGGCCTCAGGCCCTACCTTCCTCTGTGAAGCTGGGCTCTCATGTATAGTCTGGATGTAGTTCCCATCTATCAGCCAGGCACATCCCCAAATTGGTTTCCCTTTGGGCAGCACAAGCCCCAAGAGAAGAGAGGGAGGCAGGAGTTGGGCAGCCTGGCTGGCAAGAGTATTTTTCCATGTGTCTTGCCTGCTTCTCGTTAGCGTTGTTAGGGATCATCTATGCGTGCTGGCAGAGCCTAAACAGATCTAGCCTCTTGATTTAGAGGCTGACTAGCTGATAATGGGACCTCCAGATGGGCTCTGTCTGGCTAGAGACTGAGGGAAACACATACTATGCCAATCTGAGCTCCTGCCCATGAGATTCCAGTCTGCCGCAGGCTGGTGTCTGGCTCCACCAGGTCCCTCGGGCCTCATCTGTAGAGGAGTAAGAGCAGCATCATAACCAGCTGACCACAAGGGAGGGTGACAACCCCATTATTATACACTGAGTCCGCCCCAAATGGAGGCGATAGTAAGATTTATTTCTTATATGATGGGCAGCCTCACACATGGCTTGTTCTCCGAAGCCATCACCTCCCCTAAAGTCCAGCTGATGAGGCTGTGTACACAAGCTTTTCATCTGGTAACACCGTCATGTGGTCCTGGTGCCCAGGGCCAGTGAATGACAGGTGTGAACACCTGGCCACTGCTGTTGCAGAGTGGATCAAACCAGGCTTTGCCCCTTGTTTCTTATCATGTTCTACTCAGCGAGTCTGCATGTGCCTGTTTTCACACGCTGCATGGGATTGTTTTGCCACTAATTTTCTGTGCAGCTTTGTGGACCGCAGTTTTCCCACCTTCCAAGTCCACAATGCCTCATTACCCTGAGGGAAGAAGGAGCAGGCCAGCAGAACCTGAGGAGGAGGGCAGGGAAAGGAGGCTCTTGAGCAGAAAGGCAACAGTTTCCTGAAGATGCTGGCCTGTACTGGGACTGTGGTGCCTAGGTTCCTGTTGGTGCCTGGAAATGGTAATTCCACTCAGCATCCTGGAGACCTTCATCTCTACTGCTGTCTGTCCCTGGAAATGGCTTGGAAACTGAACTTGTGCAGAGGCCCGCTTCTGCCAGGCCCTGCCTGTGCCCTGCTTTTCTGAACCCTGAGTGCTGATACCAATGGATGCTTGGGAGAGAGTGCGCATGCTCTGCAGGAGGCTGGACACCTTTCCTCAGGAGCAGAAGCAGCATGAGCTCCACCACCTGTCACTCCTCAGAGGCTGGGCTACTCCATGTCACTTCTGCCAGGGAAGCATGTCCTAAAGTAGCTATGCCCATGTGGAATGGGGTTTGCATACTGTCCCTGCAAGTCGCATGCTGTAAACAGGTGTGCTGACCAGGCTGCTGCCCGTTTTACAGATGGCACCTTCGGAAGTCACTGTGACGCAGATAGGGCTCCTCTCCCAAGACATTCACCGCCTTACGGTAGGACCCTGCTCCTCTCCTCGCAGTAGGGCAAGTGTTGGGGAAGCCCATTGAACTTGGCATGGTGGTATTCAGGGGGCGGGGGCATAAAGGAGGATGCTTAACCAGGAGTTGGAAACTGAGCCATCCCTGAGGCAGACAGCAGCCCAGGAGTCTCTTCCATTGGCTGGACCTCTGGAATGCTCATAGGCCTGGAGTTGGAGCCAACTAAGGCATGCTGTCTTGAGTCCTCTTCCTCGGAGCTGGTGAGAATTCTCAGTAGCTCTCGGTCACCTGTTTTATGCATCCCAGAGCCCAGCCCTTACCTCCGCATCAACTCTCACTAGGTGAGATGCTATCCTGCCCTCTCTCCATGTGACACACGTGTTCTCACCACTCCTCTAACACCCTTGCTATGACAGGAAGCTAGAGGATCTTGCCATGCCCAGGAGAACAAACTAGATCATGGGAAGAGGCAGCTTGGCCTTGGAGGAAGAGGAGCAGCTTTGGAGGGAGACAGACCCAATCCCTATCCCAGTTTCACTTGTTGCTAGTGTTGAGACCTTAAGTGATCCTTGGTTTGTTGCCTATGAAGCAGGGAAAATAAATATCCCACTTGTGAGGCTTATCAGCAAACTAGAAAGGCAGCAGGAGGCCAGCCACAGAATGAATTTGTCTTTGAAGCTCCATTCTTCCCAGGGCACCTCTGTCCCCACATGATCTGCCCCTGAGCCTGGTAGCTGTAGTGTCAGTGCTGAGCCCCCTAGGATTGTGCTTTGCTTGATGATCTCCACTTGAGACATATTTAGAAGGCTAAGGGCAGGAGTATCTCCTAGGATTCACTTTAATGAAACTGTTACTTTCGTTTGTTTTGCTTTTCTCGGCCCACATGCTGCAACGGCTATACAACCTTGCCCTGTGATTTCTAGCAAGGCCTCTGGTGGACTTGAAAGAGCAAGTTTATCTCTAAGATGAGCAGGGTATTTTTAGGTCTTTTTTTCTTTCTTGTCTAGCCCAGAGCCGTGCACATACTGGGCAACTTCTCTACCACTGAGCTACACCCTCAGCCATTACCTTTCCCTTTACTGTATTCCGAACCAATGCCCAGTGTCTCTGGAAAACTCACAAGGTACTGGTGTCAGACGTAGCCATACGTTACTCTCCTCTGCTTGACCGTAGGGCAGCCTTTAGCCACAACTCTTGTTAAACTGCCCCCTTTGGCTGTGTCCTTTCAGACTCTGCTGAGCCAGGACCAGCTGCTGAATGACTCTCGCCTGGCTTCCCCCAACTCTGATGACTGGAGATGACATTCTTCAAAGCCGAGAGCCCGGAGAGTCACGCGTGGGGCCCTGAGTCTTCCTCAATGGGGAGCTGGCACCCAGCCATCCACAGAGCCCAGATGGGGCTAGCAGGGCGTCTGGGTGTGAACAAGAGCAAAGCAGAGCCATGGGACAGGTGTCTTGGAGGTGGACCTAGACACACCACAGTGTTTTGAACCAGACTTCTCTTACTACAGCCTTTCTACCTTTTATACTTTTATACATAGACTACGGATCACTGTTGTGTAGAGGGGAATGAGGTATCCATGCAGAGTGAATGGCCCATGCTGTCCCTAGAAACTGACAGGGGAGGCAAAGGGGAAGAGCTGTTAGTTCATAAAACCACTGCTGGGTATGGGGAGTTCTGATGAGCTGTCTAGGTTGGACAAGATTATAACCAGGAGCTCTGAGAGCTGCTTCACAGAAGCGTGTGTTTCCATTCAAGGGAATCTGGCCAGTGAGAGCATTTAGATTGAGAGCCAAGCAAGGATACGGGGGCTTCTCCCTGCTGTCCGAACTGTCCTTCATCCACCCGGATCAGCATCCGAGTAGGGAATAGCTAAGACACCCTACTTGACATGCAGCAGATACATCTCTGACTCCTTTCCTTAACATCCTCAAGTGCAATGTCCGATTACACAGTGCCCTTGGCACCACAAGCTCATTCTCTCCTTTAGAAAGTCACCATCCGCCCAGACAAACCTGTTTCTTCTCGAGTGTCTCCCATCTCACAACCAGGCACCACTGACCTACCTGTGCTCCAGCCATTCCCTTCTTCCCTGCAACTCCCTGGTTGCTCTAGTTCCAGCCTCATCTGTCTCCCCCCTGATTCTTGCAGCTGGTCTATTTGGCCCTTCATCTTACCAGCTGGTCCCGTCCAGATATTTTCCACCCTATTCCCAGGGAGATATTTCCAAAGCACTCTTCCAATCTTGTCATCCTTGTGGGTATTCTGCTCAAAACTGTTCAGTCACCAAATTCTCAGTGTTGAGCATCCTGGGCCTTTTTGCATCCTTAATCTATTTCCTTCAGGCCTTGATCCAGACATCCTCTCCTTGTGAACTCCATTTATCTCCCATTCCCTTTCATGGGTCCAAATCCTGTATCTCAAGCCCAGCACAGACACCTCAGGTGTCTCAGGAAGCAGCCCCTCATTTCCATTCCAGTTGCAGGTCATTTCTGTCCCACATCACTGTGGTCTCTGCCCTAGATGGTGCTTCACAACCTGCAATGAAGTAACTCTTGTCCTACTATGTATCTGCCCTGCTGAAGATCTAGTGTGGGTGGTATACTGTACAATTATCAGTAAGCCCCTATCCTGGGCCTCCAAGTGCTTTCCTTCTTGATCAGCCTCCTGCTCACCAACATCCTTTGTTGCTACCCTCCTCACATCAGTAGCACATCTCCTCTAGTTGTGACCACCAAAATGTCACTAGATCTTGGCAATAATGTTCCCAGTGGAGAACCACTAGGCTGAGAATGAAGTCAATATGGGAAGCCCAGGGATTGAAAATTTTGATGAGGTCAGTAGGAGTCCAAGAAAGAGAGACCCTGCAAGTCAGGACCCTGGCATACATCCTGGAGACAGTGTGGTAAGGGTGAAGATGAGAGGGAAGGCAGGGAAAGGTGTAAAGCGGGTGACAAGCATACCAGCACGGTCAGATCTGTGCTTCTGACCCAAGTCTGAGGGTAGTATCTTATCACAAAGTGCTCAGCTGTCTTTCCCTGGGTAAGGGATTTGCTGAGGATGTGCCAAACAGGTGAAGAGATGAAGGCCTTGAAACCATCCCTGGGTTTGACCACCGGTGGGCAACTCACAGATTGCTCCCTAGACCCACATTCCTCTCTTCCCTTCTCCTCTGCCCCTTTCTTCCCCTCCCCCTCCTCCTCGTACATGCTGAGTAAGGATCCAGTAGTACCAACTTCTAACACTGCTGCTATTATGTCAGGTTTTGGTTAAAGGGGGCGGGGGTACGAGGTGAAACAACTTGGGATTAAACAGATCCAGGTTTAAAGCCAACCCGGCTCCCTACTGGCTGAATGACCTGAGAATACTTGTTCTCTGAGCCCGTTTGCTCATTTGTAACTCAGAAAACAAAATTCCCCACAGGAATTCTGGCTTGTTAAGAGTGTTTGGTGAGTTCTAGACGATGTGCTTCCCACTCGGGTAGCAGGACAGCAGTGTGCCATGCTGGCCCTGGTCAGAAGGTGGTGACGGTGGTCCCTGATGGACAGGATTTAAAGCAGAGCTTCTGGAACCTGAGTGCAATGTCAGAAGTTCTGCGTGTAACCAGCCCTACCCTGAGCCAGTGCCAGGACACAGCTAGTACTGAGGATGCTTAGAAAATGTGCTCCAGGCCTCCATCTGCTGGGAGGATTTCCCAGAGCCCACCTACCCTGTGGATTTACTGCTGTGTTTCAAAGGAAATGGGAAGAAAGATTGTACATGGAGGGTGCCTGAGTCGCTTGTAGATCTGACCATTAAAGCCAGTGCTCTAGACAGAGAGGTTCAAGAGACGTTCGAGGGAGTTGGTGTGACCCTTCATGGATCCTGGAGAATTCTAACATTGGCCCCATTTCCAGATATGACCACGACACTCCCCTGCCCCACCCCCCATGGACACAAAGAAGCAAACTCTCAAGCAGGGAAGAAGGCAGGGCCTCCTCTACCCAGCAGGTCCCCCACAGAGCCATGTTTCATGGACTAGTTACTGAGAACTTAGTTTATTTAGCTAAGGCGGAGGAACATACTACAGTGGAGCTCTTTTTGCTTCTAAGCTAGGAGCCTTAGGAATCACTAAGTCTCCAGCCCCTTAAGCCCTTCTTCCTAGGCTCACAGCCCAGAGAGGAGTACCGGTGGGTGTGTCTCAGGGTGCATGAGACACTTTACAAAACATCCCTGTTTAATATGATGAAGCCAACTCATTTAGAAATAGGAGCCCAGCACACTTGCTATCAACGTGGGAGGTGTTAGTAGGTGAAGATCATGTCCTTGGTATAACCCAGGTGCTCCAGGTTGGGGTGAACAGCTGACTGGACCATTGGTGGGGGGCCACACACCAGGATGAAGGTGTACTTTGCAGGGGGAGGGAGGTGCTCCTTGATCATGTCGGCGGTAATGTAGCCTGAGCTGTACCTCCAGTCTGAAATGAAGCAGAGCAGGAAAGAGCTGAGGGGGTTCCACATTATATTCCAAGCCCTTGGGGCCAGGGACAAGATTGGGGATGAGACTACAGAGTATGAAAAGTCTCTGCACTGCTGCTCTCTGCAGAAAGCCCTAGAAGAGCGTTATGTGGGTCCTCTGCAGTATTTACCCCAGCTTCCAGATTCACAGTTGGGACTCAGAAATCCCTGCCTGATTGAGCTGGAAAACAGGTGAAGTGAGCTCATTGGGCTAGTGTGCACTGGTGTGCAGGTGGGGGGGAGAGGGGGGAGAGACAGGGTGTGGTAGTGTTTGCTTGTTGGGCAGCGCCCTCTGCTGGACAGTAAGTCATATGCTGAGACAAACCGCTCAGCACAGTGAGGGAGATGCGCTCTGTATAAGGTGCTGTGTGCCTGGTGTTTGCTGGGTGCTGAGGGAAGCCACAGCTGCTGGTTAGGGCTTAGCATGCGAGCACCACTGTGCAGATGACAAGGGTATAGGAAGACAGGAGCATAGGGGTTCAGGTTGAAGGGCAGCCAGACATTTCATGCAGATAGGGACATGGGACACCTGCCTACCGGTTATTTCAATCTTCTCCCATGTAAATTCTTGCATTTGTTATAGGGACCCAGAGCCCTAGGTCTACCCCTCAAGCACAAGCCTCAAGAGAAAGAAAAAGAAACAAAAATAAAACAGCCACTGGTTCTTGGTGGTGGGGGTGGGGTGGGGTGTGAGTCAAGGGTTGGCCCTGACCCACACTGAGCAAGAGCAAGAGGGACCATACCAACAGGAGGCCTGTCCAGGGTATACCACACGCTGAACTGGTCTAGATGAGTCCTGGCAATTTCATCAAGCTCCTTTCTCATCAAGATATCATCCTCTGTCTAGAAAAGAAGCAACGTTGGAAAGGCCACTCCAGGGCGACCTCGGTGTCCCCCAGACTGCACCCCTCCTACCCCAGCTACCACCCTAGCTTAAGGACTCCAGAGAAACAAAGATGCTGCTGCTTCTCCTGTAGCCCAAACCTCCTTTCTAATGGGAGGAGTGCACGACTCCTCTATCTATGGTAGGACGAGGGCCACACGGTCTGGGTGGCTTACATCAGTCCTTGCTCTACTTCTTGCATTCATATCAAACATCAGGCCAGGAGGCCCAACTAAACTCAGTGCAAGGAAGAACCTTCTGCAAGGAAGGAAGGACTGAAGGTCAGATGGCAGGGCTGTGCCTGTGACCTAAACAGGAAAAAGAGACAGACAGTCTGTTGCCTCTGCTGGGGAAAAACTAAAAAGAGCTAGGGTCACTTGTCACAGACTCCAAGAAAGTCCACAAGACCTGGGTGATCCAACTCTTTATGACTGTTATCTTAGGAATTGTTGCTTCTAGGGTTGCTTCAGAAAATAATCTAAAAGCAATCAACCCTAGACACCGGTTTGCCATTCTAAACTTTATCATTCATAACTGAAATCTGAAAAGATGGGGTAGTAGATGGGGTAGTAAAATATAGTAGGATCTGACATTGACTGTGGATGAAAACATAGAATTAGTGAGAAGAAAATGGCTGCACAGTCATGCTTAGTGAAGACTATATTCTTACATGTACATGTTTGAAAACTATGCAGCATGTTTAGAAAAGCAGACAAAAAGGTAAGTAAAAATGTTTGTACTCTGTATCTCCCCAAATTTTCATGGAATCATCCTTGAGTTTTGTACTCAGCAAGAAAAACCCCAAAAAACAAAAAACAAAATATAGGTTAAGGAAGCAAGGTCAACATGCCGCTTGGGTCTGGCTAGGAAGACCGATTTCAGGCACGTAGGGAAACAGGCCTGCCCTCAGCTTTGTCAGCTGCCAAGGGGCAGGTGGAGCTCATTAAACTCTTTCACAGCTGCAGGTTCCCAAGCTGGGTCAGTGAGGGAGGAATGTAAGCAGAGCCCAGCTCAGTAAACCATCCATCCTGCCCCCACGGGGCCTGGGCTGGCTTGGAAGAACTAACCTGGTTGGCAAAGAGGAGGGATATCTTGGTCTTGTCATGGGGGTTCTTGGTGATGTGGCGAATGAGCTGCAGCATGGGTGTAATGCCTGGAACACAGTTAGGGGCAGGCCAGCTTTCTCCTGCCTCTTGTGCTAGAGCCTCTGGCCGGTGGTGGCTCAGCAGTTTTCTTTGGCCCTGTTTTTAAGTTTCTATTCCCTTCTGTCCCTAAACCTCAAAAGTAGAAAATAGTCCTCCATTTTCAGGTTCCTTTCCATGCTATAGTAAGTCAAAAGTTCTTTTTTCCTTTTCATATGGAAAGAATATTCTGAGCTCTCCAGTGTTCTCCTTGGTGAAACAGCATTCCTAGCAAGTAGACGGGATGATTTCACCAGTGCTGGGCACTCTATCTCTCCCTACAAGTTTGTGGTCAGACTTGGGGGGACACCACAGGGGAGCCTGGCCCTCCTGGCCCCATACTAGAGAAGCGCCCCATAGCCCCCAGGTAGCCACTGTACTTGGTGAGGGGAGCAGGTCCCGGGGAGGGCGGGGTGGTAGGGAGGAGGGAAGTGGGGGCAGGCTCAGTATCTGTCCCTGGCCTTCAGGTCACATTACCATTCATCACCGTAACTGGAGAGGGATCTTTCCTTTCTTTCTGGGATTAAGTAACGTCAAAGTCAGAAGGGTCTTAGAGCTCACCTTCTAGGATAAGCCCCCAGAAACCCCTTACCTGAGCCCCCAGCAATCATCCCCAGGTGACGGAACGTTTTCTTTTCAGGCTTGCACGATGGATATGGTCTGATGCCAATGCTCCCTAGACACATTAAGGACACTTGTAACTTCTTCAGCTCGAGTCTGGAAATCTGCCAAACACTGCTAACTTTCCATGGGACTCCTAGGATGTGGGTTCACCCGAGGCTAAACTGTCAGTCCCAGTGGCTTCTGTGGCCAGCCCTGGAACACTAGGGCACCATGTAGAAACACAGCCTAAGCTTCCTCAGGGAATGACTGGGCCTTCTCTTCTGAGGAGAGAGAGAGGCATGCTCAAGTTAATATGGAGCCTGTCTGAGTACTCTTGCCACAACAGTGACCAATGAGTAAATGAGGGACCCTTAGTGAATGAAATGGTGTAGAAGCCCTCCACCATCCTCCATCCATATCAGCAGGAACCTTTTTGTGTGGGTGTGACAGTCGCAGTGCTTGAATTCAATGCCTGGCCATTGCTCCTAAGCTTTTATGCTCAAGGCTAGCTTGAGTCACGGCTCCATTTCTGGCTTCTTGATGATTAATTAGAAGTAACAGTCTCATGGACTTTCCTGCCTGGGCTAGCTTGGAATCATGATCCTCAGATCTCAGCCTCCTGCGTGAGTAGCTAGGATTACAGGCATGAGCCACCTGGCTAGCAGGCATCATTTTATTGGGTCTGTGCTGGAGTTAGTGATGAGGACACACTGAATTCAGCTTATGATCTTGTGGAGTGGGTGTGAATGAATGATAGAAGTGGTTAGAAATGACTTTGTGTGAATGAATGCATGAAGGGTTAGAAGACAAACTTGTGACTTGGGGATTAGGAATGTTCTAGAACAATGAAACCACTGCAGGAATCTTCTTTCTTCAGCTAGTGGCCCAGTGTGAAACCCCAAGTACCTGGCCCACGGTAGAACAAGGACCCAGTTGGCCCCCGAAAAAGGATGGTGTCCCCAATTTTCATGTTCTCCAAGTACTGAGTCATCTTCCCCCCTTCAGGATGCTGTGGGTGTGCGTTTTTGAAGTAGACCTGAAACACAGGGCAGTATGGTGTTCACACTCCCAGACTGACAGCCAAAGCAACACATACAACTAGAAAATGAATTTGCAGTGGGAAGCCATGAAGAGAAAATTGTCTGCACTCACACTTGCTGCAGGCAAGATTAACTGGAGCTTTGCCCAGTTAATCCAGGGCCTGGGTCCCACCATAGAAAAAGCATTGTTGTCTACTCCATCACACTCAACAAATTAGGGAGCACCAGGCCACGGGGCATAGGAGACTTTACCTTTATAATTAAGTCCACAAAGCCCTGGTCATCATCGCTGGAGACAGGAGTGTAAGCCCTGACCACCATATCATCACCGATTTTGGCCAAGAGATGGACATAGTTACCTACAAAAAAAAGGTATCAACTGTTAATTCTGAGAATGACCAGCCTACTTAGAGCCCTGTAGGAATTCACAAAAGGATTGAAATTTAAAAGACTGACTGTGAATACAGCGTGGTAGAATGTCACATAGGGTCAGAGGAAGAGAGGAAACCCAAATCTAGATGTGGATGTTAGCCCTGTCCCCGATCATCTGCAGACTATCCTGGAAGGGCACCTTAGCTCTCTGGGCATGTCTCTTCACCTATAAAATGGGTAGTGGAGCTGGGGCATAGCTCAAGTGGCAAAGCACTTGCTTAGCAGGTGCAAGGTTTTGGGTTCAATCCCTAGCATCATAAAAGGAGGACGATTTATAAAAAACAATATGCTTGCCAAGTTGTGATCATACCAAGTAATTACACAGTAAGAAGAGCTCATTGAAGATTGAGAGTATTAAAAACAAGGAAGGCTTTCACCATTTCTTCCTAGACTGGATGCATCATTGAGGTCTATGAACAAACCATAGCGTCCCTACCCGTATCCTGGGTGCTTATATAATGAAGGCTTGAGCTCACAAATATTTCAAGGATTCAAGACCTGAACACCCCTGGTCCAAATAAAGCAATCACATTGTCTCTTCCTAACCCATGGCTCTACTGAAAGCCAGCAATGAGATAGGTTTTTTAATTTTTAATTTTTGAGTACTAGAGACTGAACTCAGAGTGGCAAGAGCTCTACCACTTAAGCCATTGCCCAGCCTTCTTTTGGTTTTTAGATAGGGTCACACTAACTTTGTTCTAGCCGGCCTCAACCTCTTGATCCTCCATCCTCTACCTCCTATACCTTCTGGGATAACAGACATACACCAGAACACCCAACTAGTGGTCAATGGCAGAACCATGTCTTATGCCCCTCTGGAGTGTAATTTAATAGACCTGCTGGGCCAGAGAAGCACAGATCTATTGAATAAGGAACCGGGCCACTCATGACTCCTGTTGGCTCCATGATGGAAACTTCAGAGAGTAAGGTAGATAGTGAGGAGGGAAGGGATTCCTAGTTGCTGTTAAGAAGCCATGTGTGATGGCTCAAGACCATAATTGTAACTTCTAACTTAGAAGGAAGAGATGGGCAATCAAGATACAAAGCCAGCCTAAGCCTAAAAGTTCATGGGATTCTATCTTAAACAATGGCTAGGCAGGGTGGTACAGGCCTGTTGTCACCAGCAACATGAGGAAGCACAAGTCTGGCCTGGGCATATGGTGAGACTCTACCTCAAAAATAAACAACCTCAAGCGAGAGAACCAACCTCAACAGGGGCTAGAGATAGAAATCAAATGGGACAGTGCCTGCCTGATACCCTGAGTTCAATCCCTTGCTCTGCCAAAGGGGAGGGGCTAAGAGACAAAGTCAAGAGAAACCTCTACACCAGGTTTTGAGGGAGTAGCAACTTAGTATGCCAAGCACATTAAGTCATAGTCTATGGAAATTGAACTGGAAATGTTTAGGAGAAACAGAGTGCAGGGGGAAAAAGAAGCTGGTGAGGTACATGAAGGATTATTTTTCTAGTACTAGGGTTTTGAACTCTTGACCTTGTACTTGCTCAGCTTGTTTGAACTCAGGGCCTTGTAATTTCTCAGTTCATTTGTTCCACTGATGCTCTACCACTTGAACCATGCTTCCATGCAAAATCTGGGATTCTCCAGATCTTTGTGTCCTGAGTAGGGTAGGATTGCAGGTGTAAGCCACCAGTACCCAGCCTGAAGGGCTGGCTCTTAGATTTGGAGAGGCCTGAGGTACACACATACTGTCTCGGTGGTCATGGTCTGGCTGGACACAGGAGGCACTCAGGAATACAGGCCTGAAGCATCAGCTTTCTGCTGAGAGATCACCTGAACTGGGAACCTGAAAGGGCTCCTTGAGACACAGCCAACCTGAGCCTGGTCTGGCAGCATCCCCACCCCACAAAAAAAGAAAAAAAAATCTGTCCAAAGTCCTCCAGCCTCATATCTAAAAAGCGTGTTGAGCTAGGAAGAATCAGCAAGCTCGGAATCTCCATATCAGACTCTCAGAAGTCACATTTGTCCACTAACTGTGCCGAATCCAACAGGCTGAAAACAGATGGTCAAGGGAGTTTCTAGGAAATTCCTTTATTCTGTTCTTGTGCACTTCCTGCCCACAGGACCGGTGACAGGCCAGGTGGAGAGCTAGAAGGCAGCAGGGCACAATGCTCCCCTGCATAAGGATGGAACTGCATAGCAGCAAGGAGGCTCAGGAGCCCTTTAGAACAAGGTTTCATCTGTGTGTATAAGACAAGTGGGCCATTAAGAGGTAGAAAAAAAAAAAGCAAAGTGGCTCTGGTTCCCTAGGCTTTCCACCCCAGAGGCTCACTCATCTGCCTAGAGGTGTTACTGACTGGAAATGGGTTAACTTGGAACTCTAGGGTGACTAGAATATGTCCTCAATGGGGCTCCTCCTTGAGTGGGTCTGAGGCCCATATGGCACTTGTCTCCTTCCTACCTCGAGTTACCTTCTGGGCTTTTCTCTTGATTGTAGAGAAACTCCTTCTTCCTATCCCTGCTATGGGCACACTTGAGCAGACTGTGAATCTGTACATCTATCCAACATTTATCCTCACAATGACCCAACTAAAGGAAGTAGACAGGCCTGAGGATTTTCACTTCCTCGACTCAAGGTCTGAAAGGTTGAGGAACTTGCCAACGTTTGCCTAGCAAGGAGCCTTAATGAGATGAGACCTTGAAATTTTGACTCGGCTCCTATTCGATGCTCTTTTCCCAAGGCCATCTCCCTATTTTCCAGATGGTTCAGGAAGAGTAATCAAAGCAACCCCTACATCCCAGGAGCCTGAAAAACCTGTGTTTCTGATAGGAGTAGTAGCTAGCCCCCAAAGTCCCAACCCTGGAGAGGACATGAAAGCCTACTCACCAACAGGAAGCCCTAAGATATGGTAGGGCGATGGCAGTCCAAAGCGGAACCTCCGGGTGTTGTGACTGATTTGCTAGCAAAACAAAAGCAGAGGCAGCCTTCATTAGCTTCCTAGGAGGCTTGCTGGACAGCTGGGAGGCCTCGGAAGGGAGCTCCATTGGTCCTTGCCACCACTGTCTCCCCACCCCACCTTCCCCGCCAGCATCCCCCTTCTTTAGTCCCTTCCACCGAACAAGGAGAGGGGTTGGGCTGAGCCACTACCTCCTTCTCAATCAAGGGTAGTGAGTACTTGGTATCACAGTCCTGTAAGGTGACAGGACCTTTCCTCCTGCAGTTCTTGTTCTTTAGTGCCAAAAGAAGCGCTGTGACCCCGATGACAGTGACGGCCAACAGCAGGGTCGGGTCCTAGTAGACAATGTGAGCACAGCCCCTCAGCTCCTGTCTGCCCTGGGCAGGGCAGGGACCTCTCAGGCCCAGCACCTCCTCCCCCTGCCAATGCTAGGAGAAAAGTCAGCCAGGGATTCAAAGCAACTGGCAGAGGGAAAGGTATTCACACGGGAAGCCCAAGCCTTTGTGGACCAGAAGGTAAGGGGATGCCCCCCCCACTACCAGGCCAGTCTGCTAAGGTCCATCCAGAATGCTGAAGTTTCCTAGATGCCCACCGACTACCCATCTGCCTTCTTCCTGGCAACTGCCAAGGGTGCAGATGCTGAAAGTCCCGGGGTCCACCCCCCCAGGGGGAGGAGCGATGATATCACTACTAACCAGTAATCTGTAATGAAGATCCCCACCCTCCACCCCCACCCCCCACACACCATGCCCTGGCTCCAGATCACAACTAGAGAGGGAGATGGCTGGGGTAGCTTCCCCAGGGGGCAGTGGCTGAGAGCAGAAGAGGGGGTGAGGGGGACAGGGCTCACCTCTCCAGGCCCCTCACTCCCAACTTCCCGTCCAGCCAGGGCGGTGTAGGGGTGGAGCAGTTCCAGGTCCAGGCTGCCTGGGCACTCACCTGCCAGAGGCTGGACCATCCTCCCTGCCACCGCCCTCAATTCCACCACTACACCTGGCCAGGCCAGCGGGCTCCCGACCCCTCGGCGGCAGGCCGGCCGGCCCCGGTTGATTCAGGAAAGGTCCACGGCCCTCTTCTCCCCGTCCAGGAGGTCCACGCCCGCTCCCCACCGCCTAGGAACGCCCCGTCCCGCCAGTCCCCACCCACCCAGGCGTTCACCATCAGGCCACGCCCCTCGCAACCCAAAAACCCGCCCCTCGAGACCCCGCCCATCACGCCTCCCAGGCCACGCCCCTCCCCTCGAGGCCCCGCCCTTGGCCAACGCCGGCCAACGCCCCGCCCCCTTCCGGCTCTGGGGGGGGGGCGGGGTCGCCGGCGGACGTTTGCGCTCACCGCTCCCCGCCCCGGGGATCCCCCGCGCCGGCGCCGCTCCCACGAAACCCACCCTGAGTGAGATGCCAAACATGTCTTCAAGCGGGGGTCCCCGCCCTCACAGGCACCTCCGCCGGGCGGACGGCAGCGGGCCGAGGCCGGCAGCTGACACCGGCGGGCAGCGGGCCGGCCTCGAGCTCGCACTCCCGAAGTTCTGTCTCGCGTGACTCGCTCCGGTCGTTTCCTGACCCCGGGGCCGCGCGCGGAGTGGGGCGGGGCGGGGCGCGCGCGGAGTGGGGCGGGGCGGGGCGCGAGCGGAGTGGGCGTGGCGCGCGGGGGTGGGGCGGGGCGTGGCGCGCGCGGGGTGGGGTGGGGCGTGGCGCGCGCGGGGTGGGGCGGGGCGTGGCGCGCGCGGGGTGGGGCGGGGCGTGGCGCGCGCGGGGTGGGGCGTGGCGCGCGCGGGGGTGGGGCGGGGCGTGGCGCGCGCGGGGTGGGGCGGGGCGTGGCGCGCGCGGGGTGGGGCGGGGCGGGGCGCGCGCGGGGTGGGGCGGGGGGGTGGGGCGTGGCGTGGCGCGAGCGGGGTGGGCGTGGCGGGGCGCGCGCGGGGTGGGCGGGGCGTGGCGCGCGCGGGGTGGGCGTGGTGCGCGCGGGGTGGGGCGGGGCGGGGCGCGCGGGGGGTGGGGCGTGGCGTGGCGCGAGCGGGGTGGGCGTGGCGGGGCGCGCGCGGGGTGGGCGTGGCGGGGCGCGAGCGGGGTGGGCGTGGCGTGGCGCGAGCGGGGTGGGCGTGGCGTGGCGCGCGCGGGGTGGGCGTGGTGCGCGCGGGGTGGGGCGGGGCGGGCGCGGAGTGGGGCGGGTTGGGGTGGGGTGCGCGCGGGGTGGGGGCGGATCGCGGGGTGTGGCGGGGCGGGGCGCGCGCGGAGTGGGATGGGGCGTGGCGGGGCGCGCGCGGGGTGGGCGTGGCGCGCGCAGGGTGGGGCGGGGCAGGGCGCGCGCGGAGTGGGGCGGGGCGGGGTGGGGCGGAGTGGGGCGGGGTGGGGTGGGGCGCGCGCGCGCGCGGGGTGGGGGTGGGTCGCGGGGTGGGGTGGGGCGCGCGCGGGGTGGGGTGGGGCGGATCGCGGGGTGGGGCGGGGCGTGGCGCGCGCGGGATGGAGCAGGGCGTGGCGCGTGCGGGGTGGGGGCGGGGCTCGGGGTGGGGTGGGGCGGGGCGCATGCGGGGCGGGGTGGGGCGCGGGCGGGGCGGTCTGCTCGCGGGGGGGGGGGGGGGGGGTGGGGGGGGAGGAGGGGGGCCTCCGCCTGTGCGCATCCCGCGTGGTCCTGGTCACTCAGGAGGGGGTCTCCAGCCATTCACACCCAGGCAGGCCAAGGAGGAGCTGTGTTCTGGGGAACGCAGAGGTGTCATAGCTCTCGGTGCCTCTGATCATAGAAAATACTATTAGTGGAAGTGAATTCCAGGAGATGGAAACGAGGGGGTTGGGGTTGTCGTTGTTACTCTTGTTTTTCTTCATTGCTGCTGTTGTTATTTTCTTGTCCTCTTGTCCTTATGTGTTCATTCATCTGTCTTAGGGAGCACAAGGGGAGGGGCCCAGAAATGGAGGGACAGAGGGGTGAACAAATGCAGCAAGCGGCCCTCACTAGACACGATGTCGAAAATGAACTACACGACGTGTGGATGGGGACTGGAGGGAAACACAGAGAGGGCAAGGGAAAGCGTGGCGGCGTTATTCAAAAAGAAATGTACTATTACCGAACATGTCGTAACTGTAACCCCTCTGTACCTCACCTTCACAATAAGAATAAAAGATGCATTTAAATAAAAAAAAAAATAGATTGTGACCAAGCGGGAGGAAGGATGCCGAAATGGAAATGGGAACTCAGGTCTAATTATAGAGAGTTTGTATTCATTGGTGAGCTTCTACTCTTGAGTCTGGTCCAGTACCAGGGGTTTGCAGCGCAGAACTGAAGTGGAGGGTAACATCAAAGTGAAGACAATTACTCATCATTCATTTGTTTATTCACACACTAGTTGGAGACGGATGATGACACTTGCCCTGACCTGATAGATGGCGGTTGGGATGAGAGGCCCAGCAGATCCCAACCTCCCTGGGCCTGAGTGAGAGAGAAGCAAGACAAGAAATACACCCCACCTATTTAAATTTGATGGGCCACTGGAACAGAGAACCAGGGACCGAAATTTAGGTCTAGGGGCTAAAAGAAATCCGCAATGAAGATGTGGGCAGTGTTCATTCAAAGGGCTGTGATAGATCAGTTCCTGACCTCTGTCCTTACGTCTGTCACCCCTGTGTCTGTCATATAATCTTCCTTCTATGTATGCCCCTGGATCCATGTCTCTCTTACTATAGAAACATCATGATCTCATTTTAAACGTGATTGCCTCAGTAAAGACTCTGTCTTAAGGGCGTATTCTTTAGAATTGGGGATTTCAGCATGGGAATGTGAGGTGGAAAATAACCCATAATACCACCCACCAACCCCCAAAACTCACATTGCCACAGGGCATGTAGAGGACACCTCCAATAATACATGCAGATGTCTGGTACAATTTTTGACAATTTAAGTGTAAAATGAAGTCTCAACCCAATTTGTACCCACCTATTCATTCTCAGTGAGGTTAAACATCTTTTATACATTTGTTTACAATGGAGTTTCCTTTTCACATGAGTTTTGCCCATTTTTCCATTGAATTATATATTTCTTACTGTTTTTAGGAGTCTTTTATGGATTTCAGTCTTTTGTCAGTTACATGAATTTAAAATGTTTTCTTTCAATGTGTGGAACTTTTTCTTCCTTTCTTTAAAAAGTTCTTTTTGGAAGTAGAGGTGTGGCTCAAGTGATAGAGTACCAGCCTTCAACAAAATAAGCCAATTGAGATGCAAGGCCCTGAGTTCAAGCCTTAGTACCAGCACAAAAAGTACTATTTTCCCTCCTCCTCCTTTTCTTCCTCCTCCTCTTCCTCTTTCTTCTCCTTCCTCTTCCTCCTCCTCCTCCTTCTGCTTCTTCCTCCTTCTTCTCCATTTTCTGATTAACCTAATTTGCTTTCACAATAAAACCTTTTGTGATTTCCCTATTCCTACTCAAGCTCATAAAGATATTCCATATTTTCTCTGATACAATATTTTCCTTTCACTTTTAAATTTCCCAAGCACTTAAAATTGATTTCTTCATATGATATGAGGCAGAATTTCAACTTAATGTTCCCTGTATGACAGGAACAGTTACTGAATTATTCACATGGAGTCACTCATCTATAATACTGTCCCCATCCTAGGCCAATGTCCATAATCATATGAGCCAGGCTGTGTGGTCTCCCCTGTCTTCACACGGGTCCAGTGGCCTAGCCCTGTGGCAATACCATGCTGTTTTAGTTATAATTGTTTTCCACAAGTGTTTACACCTCCCTTACACAGAACCCTGTTGAATTAGAGGACATCCAGCTGGTTTCCAGTGAAGAATTGTTAGGCCTAGTTTAGCCAAAGTAACTCCCCAGTAGTCAGCCTTTGTCCCTTCTCCATCCTTGCTAAAAAGCAAAAGAACATCTCTCCCTCAGTCAAGTTTACCAAGCTGGCAGCCTTGCAGAAGGCTACTGACAGCCTTGAGGCTTATCACCAGCTGCACAGGGTTGCTGTATTAGTCAGGAGCTTATAATAAAAATCATTTCTGTAATAGTGTCAATAGCATTGATAGTATTGGTCATTCTGACCAAGTCAAGATTGTCTTTTGCCTATGCATTTGTGACTCAAGGCTATGTTTTTGTTATGATTTGCTCCTGTAACCTTGCTTGCTTGCCTCAGTAATAGAGCCCCCCAAAACAAAGGTGAGTCAGGTCAGGTGGAGGCGTCCAATCAGTAAAAAGCACATATGTAACCCTTCTGTTTTAACCAATAGGAGTAAGATTAGCTACATGCTTACAGTTAGTTTATGATTTGTGGTTTTGCCCTATAAAAGCTAGCCTGTAAGACTGGGAGGGGTCGCTCTATCCACAGAGACGGCCTGTCCACTCAGTTTGATTCTCCATGCTTGTCGTGAAATAAAGCTTTGCCTAACTTTCGCTTTGTAGCAGCCTCATTCCTTTGATCACGAACCTTATCAGAATTACTGGAGAAACCCACATCAGGGGTCATGGAAGTGTCGAGTGATTGTCAAGTGAAAAAACAGGAAAATCTTTTTCTTCTTGGATCTCATACTGGTTAAAGATGTTGAGACAGGGAGACTTTCTGGCTTGTCTGAGTGCTTGACATAATTGGTCTAGTTAAGGGAGACTAGAGAATATAGTCAAAGATCAGCACAACACGAGGGGCTGGAGGCCAACGGATCCAGACAGCCACTAGAAGCCGAAAGGCACAAACAAGGATTTTCTGCTTAGCGCCTTTGGAGAGAATGAATCCTGATGACACTTCGATTTTTCACTGTGAAACTGATTTCATGGTTCTGGCTTCCAGAATTGCAAGAGGATAAATTTGTGTTATTTTAAAGCCACTAAATTTGCAAAAAAAAATGTTATGACAGCAATAGGAAATTAAATACATATACTAAATGAACTTAAAAATACTCTTTGGGCTTATATTTTTTTTACACCTGAATTTACTCCAAAAACTATATGATTTGACCCAGAAGTTATCTCTTTGCCTGCTTTAGATGTCTAAAATGCTTTTGTTCAGTCTTTTTCTATTTTTTTTCATTTCATGCTTTTTTTTTTTTTTTTGTCATGGGGCTTGAACTCAGGACCTGGGTACTGTCCCTGAGTGCTTTTGCTCAAGGCTAGTGCTCTACCTCTTTGAGCCACAGCACCACTTCCCGTTTTCTGGTGGTTAATTGGAGATAAAAGTCTCTTGGATTTTCCTACCAGGACTAGCTTTGAACCTTAATCCTCAGATCTCAGCCTCCTGAGTAGATAGAATTACAGGCATGAGCTCCCAGCTCCCAGGTCTTCTCCTAGCTGGTCAGGACTTCAGTTCATTATCTCTTCCAGGCCACAGGGACAGCTTACTCTTTCTCTTCCTTCCTTCTTCTCAAGCTGGCTTTGGCCCATCCTTTGTGAATTTTGCTAAGATGTCGCCTTGAACGGAGAACTCAGCAGCCACAGTCATTGGATGCGAGTGAGCTTTCTGAGAGAGCACTGATGGAGCTTCCAGGCTACTCCCAGGACTCAATATGGAGCATATTTCATGAAATTAATTTTCCTTAATTTCTTCTTCAAGGATTTTAAACTAACATGTGTTTTTGTCACCTAACAGAATCTTGCCACTGAATATTGCAGGCAGGCATCAAACAACAGCAATACCTGTAATTATCCATCTATTTATCATCTATCTCTGTCTGTATTTTGTCTGTCATCTTTCTTTCCTTCTTTCTAGCTTCACTCTACCACTTGAGCCATGCCTCCAGCCAATACCTTGTTTTCTGAAATGTCTTCAACCTGGACGTGGGCTACAGAAAATCTCTCTGAACCTTGTCTGGAGCAAGGTTCTTGAGACAGCCAGAATGATCAGAGCTTGCTAGAAACCATGTGATCAAGAAGTGTCCTGTTGTCTTTCTCACATGCAGGGAACTCCTTCCTGAGCAGCTATGCACGCAGAGCAATGCCAATGGTGCCAGGAAAGTTCTCCACCAATATTTATAGCAGTTGCTCCCAGTCTTTCCAAACAGCATCTGTTGTATCAGAGGCTGGGCTAGGGCTTCCAGAAGGTAGTGACTGTGAGTTCACAGTTTGGAGACAACAGGGAGTTAATAGAAAGCTGTTTCTAGGCGAAAGTTCCACCTGCTAAGAAAATATGGCTGGAAGCCTGGGGCTGGAGAGCCTCAGCCTAAAGTAGAAGGAAGGCATGAAGGGCTTCCAGGAGGAGAAGGGGGAATCATCTGAAAGAAGAGCTGAAGGGAAGCACCCTCCATTCCTACTTAATCATAACCAGGCAAGTATCACAGTTCAAAGTTTTTCTCATTTCCCCCTCTGAAGGCGTGGCCATTTTACTCTGTGGAATAAACAGGTTTGCAACAGATTCACAGGAGAAGAAACATACAAATGTGTTATTATACAGAAATCCAGGAGCCGCACAAAGCATGCATGACTCTCAAGGAAAGGGTCAGCTGGCTGACATTTGCATACCATCTTGGTTTACCATAAGGAATAGGGATGGAGCTCCTGGAAATAGGGGAGTGGCCACACAGCCTTGGGAGAGTGAGGACAGGAAGGACCAAGATACCCATGGACCTACTTTCAAAGGGCACCTGTAGTAATCTCTGCTTGGGTCAGGTGACATACCCGCGTCTCTTCTTCCTATGAAATGACATGGGAATCTCAGAGTCAAAACCTTGGCCTTTGCTTATTTTACTAGTGTTGATAGATGTAAATTTCTTTCACAGAAGGAAGGGTTTTCAGAGCTATTTCTTTCTGCTATTTCTCTGAAATAACCACCTTGAAATATACCAAGGAATGACATCAGAAGCATGAGGACTATTCACAACTTTCCCTTAGCTTCTCCCTCAGCTTTTCAAAGGACAGACACAGGTGCTTTCGGAAAAAAAGATTTTGTTTTGTTTTTGTTGTTGTTGTTGGCAAGGACAATTTTGGCTTGAAAATTGGTTTCAAAAGCAAGAAAAAGTGAAGATGAAGCTGATTGGAGTCAAGTTTCCATTCTAAGAGTAATTCTAAGTCCTTGGTTTCCATAGAGAGTAGACTTTACAACACATTTCTTACAAAGGAACACGTCCCTGAGCAAGTTGTCATCTTTTTACTGCCACTTTAGTTTACGGAAAGAAATTCAGGGCCATTCCATGCCCTCTCCAAGGTTATAGAGCTCTGAGGATGGCAAGACTGGGATTCGAACCCAGTCCTGCTTCCAGCCTGAGGCCCTTCCCCTTAACGCCCAGCAATCTTTGGAGCAGTGCACATGTAACCCAAACTGGTTTTTAGTGCAATGCAGACATAAACTAGATTCTTAAGCCAAAATTTAGAAACTCGATTTTCACCTGATGAAGTTGAAGCCCAGATATGGGCATTGGATGCTACTTTTGGAGGGAGGATTATAAACAAATGACCAGGGCCTTTGCATTGGAGTGTCTACTTTGGCCAGCCTGAACATGGATTAAAAACAAGTATAAGGGGCTGGGAAGGTGGCTCAGTGGTAGAGCGCTTGCCTTGCATGCTCGAGGCCCTGGGTTCGATTCCTTAGCACCACATAAGCAAAAAGAAAAAAACCGGAAGTGGCGCTGTGGCTCAAGTGGTACAGCGCTAGCCTTGAGCTGACGAGCTAAGGGACAGCGCCCAGGCCCAGAGTTCAGGCCCCGTGACCGGACCCCCACCCCCCCCAAAAAAAAACAACAACAAAACAAAATGAGTATAAGTTTCTCTATGGTGGAAGAGAATTCAGCAAGTACAGAAATGCAGAAAATCTACTTCCTTCTCTCTCTTTCCTCCAATTTCTGCATTGTCTGCTCTAGCCAAATACTCCCCTTGGACAGTGTGTGTGTGTGTGTGTGTGTGTGTGTGTGTAGCTTGAACTCAGCCTGAGTGCTGTCCCTGAACTTTGTGCTCAATGCTAGTGCTCTACCACTTGAATCACAGCTCCACGTCCAGCTTTTTGATGATTATCTAGAGATATGAATCCCATAGACATTCATCCCCAGGCTGGCTTTGAACCTCAATCCTCAGATCTCAGCCTCCTGAGTAGCTAGGATTACAGGTGTGAGCCATCGATACCCAGCACCTTGGATGTGTGTGTGTGTGTGTGTGTGTGTGTGTGTGTGTGTGTGTGCCAATACTAGGGTGTGAATTCAGAGCTTAAGTACTTTCCTTTAATTTTGTCACTCAAAGCCAGTACTCTATCACTTGAGCCACAGTTCCATTCTGGTTTTTCGGTGGTTCATTGGAGATACAAATACTTTGCCAACTGGCCTGGCATTATACCATGACCTTCAGCTCTTAGCCTCTTGAGTAGCTGGGATTACAGATATAAGCTACTGGTATCCAGCCCTGAGGACATTTTAAGGTTGTTAAAACAGCAGGGATAAGAAGCACTTTCACCTCCACAAATGAATTTATCTCTTCTGCACATGATCTTCAAAGTCTTGTATGTGCTTACAGACATGGTGATTGATGGGTTCTTATTTCCTCTGGAAGGAAATCGTCAAGGCTTCATTTAAGACCACTGGGGAGAAGAATCAGTGTGCTGCCTTTGGGGAGATGGTAGTGGGATAGAGGTTCATCAACTCAGAAGCCATATGCCAGTGGAGGTGCGGATCCATCTTGTCAACAAAGGCTCTGCTACATGGATGCGCTTGCATATGAATCTGTCCATAGGTCACTCCCCAAAGGATTATCCCAAAGACAGTGTAGTGCCCAGGAGACAGAACAAGTCACCCTAGAAGAATATAGAAATCTAAGGACTGGGCACTTGAAAGAAATGATGATGGCAGAGTCCTCTCTCTCTGAAAATAGGCAAGCACATCCAGCAAGAGTTAGGGATCTGTGGCTTTCAGTCCTTTTTTAAAAACTGTTTGTTGTAATGGCAATGTACAGAAAGAATACAGTTATGTAGGTCAGGTAATGAGTCCATTTTTTTAAATAGCATCTCCCCCTCTCTCATTTTCTCTCTGCCAAGTGTCCCCAATATAGTGTCTAGTGAGTATCACTGCTAAATTGGTTCTCCCTTTGTCACACCATTTCTGTGCTTTCTTTCCCCTCCCCCAATCAGTAAACTTATATACAAGATGAAGGGTACAGAAATAAAAACAGCAACAAAAGGGAAAAAAGAAGAAAGAAGAAAAAAAAACCCCTCCACAAACAGTACAATAAAAAACCCTCTCGTTCCCATTTCTTGGAGTTCATTTCAATAAGCATCTCTTTATGTGATCAATGCACACAGCTCTTGAGCCTTTGTGATCCTCTCCTAAGAATATCCTCCTTTGGTGTCACTAGGTGAATGTTTAGAGTCCTGTTTAATTTACCATGTCCAAGTGTAACCTTTTGTCTTTTACCATCCATTGGGTTTACATGTAAGCTGTAAGTTTAATCTTGTGATATATCTTGTTTGTCAGTTTAACTTCTTGATGCATGTTAGTAATAACTGTGGTGGAGGATAAGGGTGAATAAAGAAGGTAGGAATGCTTGATAAGAAATGTACTCATGATCTTGCGCATGTAATTGTAACCTCTCTGTATGGTATTTTCACAATAAAAAAGAAGAAGGTAGGAAGCCCAAACCCTGAAAATATAAGTGGAGGATTCTTTTCTTTATTTCACACTGGAAGTAGAATGTGGCAGCATATTGTCAGGAAGTCAGTTCTAAAAAGAAGGTTCTTGAACTAGATTGTCAGGGCAGCTCTGCCCAGAGGCTGTCCTGTCAAACTGCTAGGTGACCCTGCCAGGCCCTAGCAGCACTGTGGGAGAGAGCAGAGAGACCGCCCTGGACAACTCACCCAGAAGGCTTCCTGGCCCTGTCAGAAGCAAAGCCAGCACCCAGGGCTTCCACAGCATCTCTGTGGAGACTCAAACTCCAGCTCCCAATGTGCTCCAGGAACAGGGATGGAATTCTACAGGGCTATGACACCTTATAGGCAAGGAATCTTTGTTGTATAGGAGAGAGAGAGAGAGAGAGAGAGAAAGAGAGAGAGAGAAACAGAGAGACAGAGACAGAAACAGAGAGAGACAGAGAGACAGAGACAGACAGACAGAAGTACAGAGAGACAGAGTCAGAGACACAGAGACAGACAGAGAGACAGAGAGAGGCAGAGACGGACACAGAAACAGGAGAGACAGAGACAGTGAGAAAGAGAGACAGAGAGACAGAGAGGGAAGGAGAGAGGGGGAGAGAGGGCGGGAGAGAATATATAATATATTTTCAGGAGGTATTTAGACATGCTATCCACAGACAGAAGGAAAAGAGATTCTAGCATGCATGGTTTGAAAGTTATGGCTTGCTTCTGTGTAAATTGTCAAAGAATAATACTTTATGAGATGTATACATTCAGTTTATCTTCCTCCAACAAAACTCTACTTAGTTCCCACCACCTCCCAATAATACTATGAAATTATGACTCTATCAATGGATGAATCAATCCATGGACTAAGTCTGAGCTATCATGATCTTGTCACTTCTCAATGATCACATGTATCAGCTGGGAACCAAGCCTTCAATATATGAGTTTTCATTGTTTTTGGTCAGTCATAAGGCTTGAACTCAGGACCTGGGCATTGTTCCTGAACTCTTTCGCTCAAGGCTAGCACTCTACCACTGAGCCACAGCACCACTTCTAGTTTTCTGATGGTTAATTGGAGGTAACAATCTCATGAGGACTTTCCTGCCTGGGCTGGCTTTGAACTAAGCTCCTCAGACCTCAGCCTCCTGAGTAGCTAGGATTGTAGGTGTGTGAGCCACCAGTTCCTGGCCTAATATATGTGTTTTGATGAGCCAGTGATTTTGAATCTGGTTTCTATCTAAACCAGAATTAAAAACTCAGATTCTTTTCCTCTTTTTTTCCCCCTTAAACATGGAGGTAATTATCCTCATTTTTTTTCACACCAGTGAAAGAAGTGTGAGAGGGAACTAAGTAAGAGAGACTGTGTGAAAATGTAAGTATAAAGTACTGCAAAGTAAGATATTAAGTACATCAGGAGGCAGCTCGTGACAGATGTACAGGACAGCCCCCGCCGGTATCCTCGTAAACACTAGAAGCTGGCATCTCCCAGCCTTTCTAAGGCAGACAGTCAGGATGAGAGTGCAGGTTCACTGAAGTGGGCCAGCCAGCTGCAGTGGCTCCCAGCCATCATCCACAGTCATGCTAGCTGAGGTGGAAGCAGATGATTACATGCTTGAAGGACCTTTACTGATAAGATGAAGCAGAATTAAATACACCCATGGATGCCGGGAGGGGCACAGAGTCTGGGCTGCTCCAATTCTCCCAACAGGATCTCGATTTGCCAGTTTGCACAGGCACCATGTACTGCAAGTATCCTTCAGAGTCCGGGGAGGAGAGTGTCTCTGGGGAGACAGGGCCGGGGAGGAGTCTTCCTAAGTGATTGTTGCTAGCTCTGTAGTTTTGTATGGGACTAGAAACACAGGGAAGCTGGCCTGCAGGCAAATCTTCTCCAGGGGCAGATTTCTGGAAGAAGAGGGCTCCTTCTGGGCAGTAAAACTTAGACTTGGCTGGTGAACCCTTCCTGATTTCTCTACCTACATGAAGAGAAAGAGAATTCAGTACACATCCTCCAGTTCTCACTGGAAATGTTTAGGACTCCATCTTGGTCATCACTAAAATGATGTGATTAGGGGGACTGTGGCAGCCATAGGGAAAGGCTGGGGCTGGAGAGGAAGGAAGTGAATGCTGAGATCTCTGGCTTTAGCCAGATTTCAGGGGCCTGGATTCAGATGACATCACACATAGGTCAGAGCTCCAGTGGAACGTGAGGAAAGTCTTGGGTTTCCTTCTAAGGTCAACATGATCACCATTGTGCTTGCCAATCACCTACAGGAAATAGCTCTACCTCGTATTCAGTCTGCCCACCAGTCCAAGTCAGCTGAAAGGACTCAACAAGGTACAATCAGAGGACATCAGATTGGCAAAAACTTTTAAACATTTTCAAGGGAGAAATACTCTATAAGATGGCAGAATAGTAGCAGAGAAAAATTTTTAAGAAGATCTTAAAGATATACATAATTGGGAAGGTAAATTATAAGACCTGGCTGTTCTCTTGTTAAATGAGTATCCGAGTTACTCTGATCAGTGTTAGTTCCCTTTGTTCATGATCTGAAGTTCCAATAAAGAGCTTCACTTTGGCTTTGTTCTGTCATAAGGCTAGTAATCTGCCCCAATTTAAGAATGATGCAACTCTCATAAGAATTCTGCCCCTGTGGCTTAATCTGGTGTTTTATGATGAAGCTATTGAAAATATATATATATATATATATATGTATATGTGTGTATAATGTATGTAGAGAAATACACACACATATATAGAGAGAGAAATAACACATATGTGTATGTATATACATACATACATACATATATATATATATATATATATATAGGTCTGAAACCCTGTCAAACATATATATGTATATACATGTATATATATGCTTTACTCTCCTCCTCCTTCTGCCTCCCAAGTGCTGGACTCACAAGCTTAGGCCAACATGCCAAATTGAAAATATAAACAGGAATCAGGTTAAGGAAACGGAGCTTTCCTTTTGCCCTACTTTGTGTGTGGGGAGAGGTCGCTACTTGTCTCAGAAGTGTGATATTTACAAGAAGGCACATATAAAAATCTTTCTTCTGGGCTGGGAAGGTGGCTCAGTGGTAGAGCGCTTGCCTTGCATGCCTGAGGCCCTGGGTTCGATTCCTCAGCACCACATAAGCAAAAAGAAAAAAGCCGGAAGTGGTGCTGTGGCTCAAGTGGTAGAGTGCTAGTCTTGAGCTGAAGAGCTGAGGGATGGCGCCCAGAGTTCAGGCCCCACGACCGGACACACACACACACACACACAAAATCTTTCTTCTGTGGTACTTGTGTAAAAGAAGAGATGTTTCACGAAGTCAGTGAAAATCAGAAAAAGTCTCTTATCTCAGTTCTACTTCAGGAGATAGTTGTGGATTATTTTATTTCATTTACCAAATATTTGCTTGACACTGACACTGTTCTTAGAATTGCAGTGGGTGCTGATGTTTTGTTGAGTGTTGGCAATGAGGCTCCTTGGAACACATCGCACTTGGATTAAGGTGATAAAATACTGCTTTGCTGCACGCGCCCTCTGGTGGCCAGAAGAAGGAAACACTGCAGTCACTTTTCTTGGGACATCTATGCACCCTCTAACTAGGTCCTTGTCAAAGAAGAGAACACATGCATGAAAGAAAAAAAAAACATTAAAATACATATTTAAGGGTTCATTTTCCTAACATCACATTATCTGACCTTTTCCGCTTGACTCATACATATACTAGATATTGCAAATAAGGGAAACCATGGGACCTATGTTTCTTTGGGCCTGGCTTACTTCACTTAATATAATTTTTTCCAAGTCTTTCCATTTCCTAACAAATGGGGAAATGTCATTCTTTCTGATGGAGGCATAGAATTCCATTGTGTATATATACCACATTTTCTTGATCCATTCATCTACTGAGGGGCATCTGGGTTGATTCAGACGGCTCCCATCCGTTCTCACTAAATGTAACATCCACTCTTCACACACTAGTATCCTCTACTCTCTCTTTCATACAATCTTCAGTTATTCTCTTGACTATAGTCTAATATTCCAATTACCTAGTGACATCTCTCTGCAGAAGATCCACCAGTGTTTAATGGGAAACAAAGCAACACATGATCATTAACATTAGTACTCAAATATGGAATGAACCCCATATCCTGATGGTTGAAGACCTCTATCCTTTGGCCTCATCCCGACCTTCCTCTGCCCCTTCCAAACTCACCTTTCAACTCCCTTTAACTGGACCTATTCTTTGTTACCTTCTGTTTAATTTGTCTCCTCCGATAGGAAGGCTCAATAATATTATCTTGATTGCCACTGACTTCTATTAGCCATTACTTCCACAGAGTTTTGTTAGCAGCTGCATTTATACAGAAGGATTCATTGCAGAAGGGACTGGAGACTGATGAAATTTACCAGGTACAAAGACTAAGACAACTGTTTGAGAGGTTCTATTTATGTGTTTATGTATTTATCTTTAATGAAGACTGGGAGACGGAGAATGCAGTCATAATAATGTATATCTGTGAAAATGGATCTTGGAAAACTGAGGAGATGAGTGGGGTTGGGAGAGATGGGGAAGGAATTGATGGAAAGGGATGACAATGATCAAGATGCATTGAATGAAAGCCCCTCTCTTCAGTTACTTAAAGATAATAAAATATTAAAAAAAAGCTAAAGAGCTTAAGTGCCATCTAGTGGTACAAGTAGGTAGTTGCCGGGGTAACTAGTCCATTATTTATGTGTTTAATACTAAAAATGTAGCAGTGAGCCAATTAAATAAAAACCTATGCCCCTCACAGTGCTTCTATCAGCTGTTCTGTGGCTATACCATGGCTAAGTGAGGGTAACCTTATTAGGTAATGTCTAGGAGCTTGAAAAATCGTTTCAACTAGCCATGTCATTGTGAGGCTTCCTGATGCCTTCTTCAGAAAAGGCCAGTGAAGGAACTGCAGCCTGAATCTGAAACACACAAAGGAAATTTAAACAAATGGATTCACCCAGGGGGAATTCTCATTGCTCTTTTTTCCTGCCTTCAGCAAGTGATGAATGAACAAAATCATCTGGGGCCAGCAAGAAGGAAGGGGCTTGTACCCAACACTCAGGCGCTTTCTGCATACCTGGGCAGGCGCTGTACCAGCACGCAGGACCGTAGAGGGACAGACAGACTGCATGGCCTACTCTCCAGCCAGCCCTGCGATTCTCCCAATGTGGAACCAGCAAGAGTAAGGTTGGAGCTCCCTTCCCTTCCCTAACTCCCTATGCCAAGAGCCTAAATAATAAGGGATACAGGTAAATGATTTGACCAGGAAGGTAGTTTGACTTAAGAGCTTTATGGGTGAGATTAAATTCAGTGGCATAATCAGCAGCATTGAAACTGAACTTTAGCCTTATAGAATTGGAGTCAATGGGAATGAATGAAGCAAGCCCTTTCCCCTACAACTTTCTTGCAACATGAAATATTATGTTTTCAGGATCTAGAAAACAGCACCCATTGCATTGCATTACTTTGAGGAATGAACTTTCCAGACTTCTTAATTGTAAGAACCAGAGTGTCTTCTCTGTGATACTATTGGACAACCTGTCTCTTTTGGAGGAAGTTTTGCAGTATTTGGGCTTCACCCAATAATAACTCTTGCAGTAGGGTAACCCAACATAGATTCGGTAATACTGTCTTAGGTTGTGACATCCAAAAAATGTTTCTAACACATGGTCAGATGCCTTCCTGGGGACACAACATCACTTTTCATTGAGAACCACAGAAATGCCACTTTATTCCTGTAACTTAACTAAATTGCTTTTGATTCCTGTGCATGGTTATTTTTTAATATATGTTTTTATTGTAAAAATACAGAGGGGTTACAGTTACATGAGTAAGGTAATGAATACATTTCCTATCGAGCCTTGTTACCTCTTCCTTTGTTTTCCCCTACCATCCTTTCCCTCCCACCTCCCCAACTCCTCACCCCTCTCGCCAAAGTTTGTTTTCAACATAGTGTCTTGTACATCTCATTGTTACAATGGGTCAGCCTGTATCCTTATTTCAGCATTTTGTTATTTCCCTTCCCATCCCCAAATTAGAAAAATGTATGTATAAGATGCAGGACACTGGAATCAAGTACAGTGACAACAGGAGTTATACTGTGAGGGAAGAACATACAAAAGAAACAAAATCACATAGTACATTATAAATAAGTTAAAAACAAGTAAGAAAAAACAAGTTGTGTTCCTATCTTGGGGTTCATTTCACTTAACATCATCTTACATAGTCATATATACATAGTTTTTGACCTTTTCTGCTTGTCCTCGACTTATACTAGTTATTGCAAATAAGGGAAACCATGGGACCTATGTTACTTTGGACCTGGCTTACTTCAATTAACATACTTTTTTTTCCAAGTCTTTCAATTTCCTAACAAATGGGGCAATGTCATTCTTTCTGATGGAGGCATAGAATTCCATTGTGTATATATACCACATTTTCTTGATCCATTCATTTACTGAGGGGCATCTGGGTTGGTTCCATATCATAGCTATGGTAAATAATGCTGCAATAAACATAGTTGTACTGGTAGCTTTAGTGTGGTCTTGTTTGTGATCATTTGGGTAAATTCCCAAAAGTGGGATTGCTAGGTCATAGGGGAGCTTTATGTGGAGTCTTTTGAGGAACCTCCATACTGCTTTCCAAAGTTGTTGAACAAGTTTACACTCCCACCAACAATGCAGTAAGGTTCCCTTTTGGCCACATCCCCTCCAGCATCTGTTGTTATTAGAGTTCTTGATTATAGCCATTCTAACTGGGGTGAGGTGGTATCTCAATGATGTTTTGATTTGCATTTCTTTTATGGCTAAAGAGGTTGAGCATTTCTTCATGTGTCTATTGGCCATTCAGATTTCCTCTTCAGAGAAGTAAGTTTCTCTTAAGTCTTTAGCCCCCTTATTTACTGTGCATGGTTATTAATTGGCATCATTTTAGCTTGATAGAGGCAGAGAAAGGTTGTTTTGATGCCTAGGAAATCAATGACTTGTCTGGAGGCTATGAGTGACGCACATGTCTAGACACCTGACCAGGTCCAGGTCTGGGAAACCTGGCCTGATGGGAGAGAGATGATACAGGAAGAGAAATGCAGTTGGCCTGGCCACGGTTCGCAAGCTCCCGTTCAGTTCTTCCACATTCCACAACAAAGTCTCTAGACCCGGAACAGGAAGTATGGCATTTACAGATGGCTCTGTGCCATACCTCTAGTTCACCCGGTCTTACGAAGCCCACTTAGCACTACTTTCCAACGGACGACGTAAAAATCCACTCATCAACAAGTCTGTCCTGCACTAGTACGTTGGCAGGGAATCGTGGTGACCAGGCTTTGCAACCAAATGGGCAAAACAGAGCGTTATGTGTGAGTCCTCCTGAACCAAAAGGGTCCAGACACAGGCACGGGGCAGGCACATGGAGAGGGTGTTATTTCTAGACAGAGAATGACTCACAGGCCAGTTAATGGGAACAACCAGGCTGGAGGTGGGAGGGAGTCTGGAGGAGGATGGCTGATAAGGCTACTCATTGCTTATTCTAAGGTGGAGCCACATCCCCCCCCCCCCCCAACCTCACCTAATGACTAGTTCATCCTGCAGACTGTACACTGCTGCGAGGGAATGTTCTCAAAGCAGGAGTGACCATGGTTGGCCACAGTAACTTCTCTTCTTCTCTTGCAGAAGTAAGGCCAGTCTCTGGTTCTTATAGATTCTCTTGTTTGTGAAATATTTTTTTAAAGTTGTATTGTGGCTTCTGTAATTGCTTATTCTTTTCTTTATTCTTCTCAAGGCCTGCTTGGTGTTGAGTTCTGTGATGCTTTTCCCCCTGTAACTTACTTTTTCCAGCACTGTAATGTAATTCCTAGGTTCTGTCCCCGGCCCTCCTCTTGCCTCTGAGAAGAGTCCTCTGCCCAGACTTAGTCACACCTTCATTCCCACTTCAGTTTTTGTTTGTTGGTTTGCAACAAAATCGTGTTATATAGCTTATGCTAGCTCCAAATTCTTCCTGATCCTCCAGCCTTAGTTTCCCAAATGCTAAGATTAAAGGTGTGTGCCACCATGCCTAGCTTCACTTTTGTTTCTTACATGAAGAATCTTTTTGTCTTCATAATTTTTTACGTCTTGATCTATTTACCTATTACCTATTAGCTATTATTTACATCTTACTTATTTGGTAGTATCGATATTTCTCTTCTTATCCTGATGATGTAAAGGTCATTTTTATTTTTAGGAAAGCAAAGCTCTACCTAAGAGACAATTTCAACTTTTTTTGGGGGGGGTCTTCTCAACATTTTTTTTATTAGAGTCAGTTAACTGTATAAGGGGTTTCATTTGATGTATGCACATATGTGTATGATGATTATATTCATAGGCAAGCCTTAATCAGACCAAACCCCTGTCACTCTCCCTCATCTCCCCTCCCACTACTTTGTAGAACTTCTGGTCAATTTTACAACGACCTACCAGCTATCTCTGATAGAATTCAGCATACAACAAATGGAATTCCTCTGGGCCATCAAAATCTACTCTGATTTTATTACTTTTATGTGTCCCTAGTTTCTCATGTTCAGAACTTTTGATGCTATTAAAAAGTCAGTCATCAAATTGGTTATAAAGTTCTCTCCATTTCCACCTTTTCATTCTTTATCCATTGTCTTCTCATTCTTTAGTCTTTCATTTCTTCTCACTTAAACTAATAATCTTATAAATTCACATTGAATTAGTTACCTCCTAATCCTTTTCTTACATGTGGCTCTTTTATTATTAAAGTACAGCTCAGGGCTGGGAAAGTGGCTCAGTGGTGCTTGCCTTGCATGCATGAGGCCCTGGGTTCGATTCCTCAGCACCACATAAGCAAAAAGAAAAAAGCCAGAAGTGGCAGTGTGGCTCAAGTGGTAGAGCGCTAGCCTTGAGCTGAAGAGCTGAGGGACAGCACCCAGGCCAGAGTTCAGGCCCCATGACCTCCCCCCCTCAAAAAAAAAAGTACAGCTCAAATCTGTTTATCTAATGAATCTGCTGTCTATTACTCAATAAAGTCCAAAATTTTTGGCCAAAATTTGAAGTTTTCATAAGCTGACCTCAAGTTACCTTAATTTTTTTCTCTTACAAAATCCCATTACACATTCCACACTTCAGCTGCATTGGTTGATCTGTTATACCCTACCTTTCCCTATCTGTACCATTTAATCTCTATTCTTGGATAAAAATGATCGCTGAAACTGAAAAAAAGATAAGCATGTTCTAAAGCTTTTATTTAAGGTTGTCTGTTTTCAGTAGAAACAGCTTCTCATTCCTCTGAGCTCTGGTGGTATTAGTTTTCCATATTATAGATAGCTCTATAGTCTCAAAGAAACATTGAGGATTTCAACTAAGAAAGCCTTACAGATGACTTGGCAAGTCATCTCTAAGTTAAGGTAGATGAGGTCCAGAGATAAGAAGAAACTTGTCTCAAGCTACAGGGTGAATGCGTTGTACAGTTACAATAGAACACCAGAGTACCCCTGTGTGAGTAGACACTTGGCAGGCAGAGTGCATAGCTTATTGATCATATCTGAACCTTCTCCCTTTTCTCTTCAAGTATCTGATTCAAAATTAGGGCTTGTCAAATGTCTGCTGGAGTAGATGGAGCTCTGATCGGGCAAGAAGGGAAATGGAAGGGAATCAGGAGCCTTTGTGGTCATGGATGACTCAGACTGCCAGGAAATGGTGGTGGGCACATTCTTTGTAGTTCTATCTTTACTAACTCATGTAGAGGATATCTTTTGATTAAAAGGAACTGATATTCAGAAATGTTGAATATTAATTTGTGGTCTTTACCAAGCAATCCATAAGGAATACTTTCCTCTGATACCCTGAAAATGAAAAAGAAAGCTGCAATTCAAAACTTATGATCTCCTAAGCAATATTTCAATGATTTGGCTAAAAAAGCACAGACATTTTTAAGTCAGTACGCAAGTAATGAAATTCAGATATGTGCAAAGAACCGAAGGGATAAATTGACAGAGTAGGAAAGATGCTCTGGTGTTTTAAGAAAATGATTTATCACTTATTTTATTGAGTGGCTTAATTAAGAAATGGACAGCAGCTGGGTGTTGGTGGCTCATGCCTGTAATCCTAGCTACTCAGGAGGCTGAGATCTGAGGATCATGGTTCAAAACCTGGCAGGAAAGTTCATGAGGCTCTCATCTCCAAGTAACCACCAGAAAACTGGAAGTGGCACTGTGGCTCAAGTGGTAGAGCGCTAGCCTTGAGCTGAAGAGCAGAAGGATAGCGCCCAGGCCCAGAATTTAAGCCCTATGACGAAGAAGAAGAAGAAGAAGAAGAAGAAGAAGAAGAAGAAGAAGAAGAAGAAGAAGAAGAAGAAGAAGAAGAAGAAGAAGAAGAAGAAGAAGAAGAAGAAGAAGAAGAAGAAGAAAGAAGAAGAAGAAGAAGAAGAAGAGGAGGAGGAGGGGGAGGAGGAGGAGGAGGAGGTGGAGAAGGAGGAGGAGGAACAGACAGACTTGGAGATTACACACAAGGCACTAAAAGGTCATTTTACATGAGAATGGAGATTCCACATGGAAATAACTTGTCCACACGTTTCTTGGGTTGCTTCAACTTAAACAGAGGGCTCAGATGTCTCACTGTGCCATTCCTTAAAGAAAAACAACAACTATTCCATCCTGTAATGTTTTCAGAGTGTCTGCTTTCAGTTCAAGGTCTTTGATCCATTTGGAGTTGATTCTGGTGCCGGGTGATATATAAGGATCTAGCTTTAGTTTTCTACATGTAGTTAACCAATTTTGCCAGCACCATTTACTGAAGAGGCTGTCTTTCTTCCGTTGTATTGTTTTAGCTCCCTTATCGAAGATTAGATGGCTATAGGTCTGTAGGTTCATTTCTGGGTTTTCAATTGTATTCCATTGGTCCTGAGGTCTGTTCTTATGCCAATACCAAGCTGTTTCGATTACTATGGCTTTATAGTAGAGTTTGAAATTTGGTATTGATATTCCTCCAGCAGTGTTCTTTCCATTGAGGAGTGTTTTTGCTATTCGGGGTCTTTTATTGTTCCATATGAATTTTTGGATTGCCTCTTCTATTTCCTTGAAGAATGAAGGTGGAATTTTGATAGGTATTGCGTTGAATTTGTAGATAGCCTTGGGAAGTATTGCCATTTTCACGATGTTAATCTTTCCAATCCAGGAGCATGGGAGGCTTTGCCATTTTTTAAGTTCTGTGTTGATTTCCTTTTTCAAGATTTTAAAGTTTTCATCATAGAGGTCCTTCACTTCTTTAGTTAAGTTAATTCCTAGGTATTTTATTTTTTGTGGGGCTATTACAAATGGAGTTGCTTTCCTAATTTCAGCCACACTTTTCTCATTGTTGGCATACAGAAAAGCCATTGATTTTTGGGGGTTAATTTTATAACCTGCTACTTTGCCAAAGTTTTGAATCAGCTTGAGTAATTTGGGAGTGGAGTCTATGGGATTCTTTAAATACAAGATCATGTCATCTGCAAAGAGGGAGAGTTTTATCTCCTTGGCTCAGGCCGAAATTTTCTGAATAGAGACCCGGAAACACAGCAAATTAAAGAAAGGTTGGACAAATGGGATTGCATAAAGTTGCAGAGCTTCTGCAGGGCAAATGACATAGCTAGCAAGATCAATAGAAAGCCCACGGATTGGGAGAAGATCTTTACTAGCCATACAACGGACAAGTGTCTCATACCTAAAATATACTTGGAACTCAAAAAATTAAACCACCCAACAACAAATCCTCAAAGAAACAACTGCCCAATAAATAAGTGGGCGAAAGACTTAAAGAGAAACTTCTCTGAAGAAGAAAGAAGGATGGCCAATAGACACATGAAGAAATGTTCAACATCCCTAGCCATAAAAGAAATGCAAATCAAAACAACATTGAGATATCACCTCACCCCAGTTAGAACGGCAAAAATCAAGAACTCTAACAACAACAGATGCTGGAGGGGATGTGGACAGAAAGGAACCTTACTTCATTGTTGGTGGGAATGTAAACTTGTTCAACCACTTTGGAAAGCAGTATGGAGGTTCCTCAAAAGACTTCACATAGAACTCCCCTATCACCCAGCAATCCCACTTTTGGGCATTTACCCAAATGTTTACAAACAAGACCACACTAAAGCTACCAGCACAACTATGTTTACTGCAGCATTATTTACCATAGCTAAGATATGAAACCAACCCAGATGCCCCTCAGTAGATGAATGGATCAAGAAAAAGTGGTATATATACACAATGGAATTCTATGCCTCCATCAGAAAGAATGACATTTCCCCATTTGTTAGGAAATGGAAAGGCTTGGAAAAAATTATATTAAGTGAAGTAAGCCAGGCCCAAAGAAACATAGGTCCCACGGTTTCCCTTATTTGCAATATCTAGTATATGTATGAGTCAAGCGGAAAAGGTCAGATAATGCGATGTTAGGAAAACGAACCCTTAAATATGTATTTTAATGTTTTTGTTTCTTTCATGCATGTGTTTCTAATGCATTTATAAGATTATTTCTTTGTTGCTTTGTATGTCCCTCCCCCACAGTGTAACCCCCACTTTCACTATATTTGATGTCAGTATAACTTGTGGAGGAGATGGGGACAAACAAGTCGTTTAAGGATTCAGGTGGACCTGTTGCAACAATGAGAAGTACAAAATGTCATGTCAAAAACGAGCTTTACAATGTCGTGTGGGGGGAGGGAGGGGGGGAAGGATTGGGTGGGGGGAGGGGGGAGGCTGGGAAGGGAGGTGAAGGGTAAACAAAGGAGGAGGCTGCAATGCTTGGTAAGAAATGTATGCATTATCCTGCCCATGTAATTGTAACCCCTCTGTACAGTATGTTCTCAAATAAAATAAAATAAAATTAAAAAAAAAAGAAAAGAAAAGAAAAACAACAACTTAAGCTCTGACTAAACTAATTTGAATTAACCCCTTTGAGAAAGTCTGGAAGGCCTTTGAGATTGGAGGACAGCAGGTAAGAACATAATGAAATTGGCTCTAGAGGTAGAAATGAAGTTTCATTTCACTTCCTGGTAGAAGTGGGTGTCTAGTAGAAGTGGGTATATGTACATTCTGGCCTTACCTGGTCTATACCAGGGCTTTACAACCCGGGACTTATTTGGGGTGAGAGTTTTTCTTCATGGGGGCTGTTCTGCTCACATTGCAGGTCACATTTCAGCCCCAGTGGCTCTTGTTGCCTATGTTGTCAGTGTCCCTCGTTAGTTGTGACAACAAAATATGTCTCTCACTATTGTTGCCCAAGTGTCAGAATTGCCCCTGCAATATAACTGTGAATCTATGCTAGAAATGACCAATTCTTAATAGAACAGTTGAGAAGCAGATAGTGGAAGCATCAGGGCTCACAGATTCAATGAAAGAAAAATTGCTCCAGGAAACGGAAATGAGTATTTTCCTTCTCTATTACTGTTTTTACTTTCTTTCTTTTTTCTGTCTTTCTTGTTCATTTATCTGTCTTTGGGAAGGTCGTGGGGAAGCACAGAAATGGAGGGAAAAGGGTGAACAAATGCAGCAGTTGGTACTCACTAGACACTGTGTTGAAAAGGAGCTATACAACTTGTGGGTGGGAACAGGAGGGAAAAACTGGGAGAGAGCTAAGGAAAGGGCAACATTGTCCAAAAAACATGCACTCGTTATCTGACTTAGGTAACTGTAACCTCTCTGTTCATCATCTATTTCTAGTATCAATAGAAAAAAAAAAGACAATTTCACCCCCTTCAAAATAAAGGACAAAATTGACAAAATCTAGAACAGACCGATTCATTGCCATTGCATATTTGCCAGGTAGATCCACATCATATTTTGCTCTTGTTTTAGACAGTAATTTTTTTACGCGATCATGTCCCGCACTGAGAACAGAAGCGGACCCCAATTGCATCTTGCTGACTCCCTCTGCCCTCACAGGACCCCAGCATCTTCCGCTTGTATGGCGGCGCCACTGCCAGGTCACACGTACTCATAGACCCAGGGGAGCACTTTCCTGAGGTCTGTGAAGATCCCTGGGGACCCCTGCCTTTTTTTCCGTCTATTATTTCTCCAGTTTCGACCACAGCCCAAACCCCAAGAAGTCACACCGACCAGAGTCCAGGTTCCTTTCTTATTCGGACACACGAGTGAACCTCCAGAGTCTCCCTACAGAGGTGGGGGTCGGGGAGAAAGAAAGAAAACCTTCATCACTATCATTACCAGTGTCTATGTCCCAACCAAGGTGCTCCAGTGGTCCCTCCCCCTCCCCCCCGCCCCCCCCCCCCGCCCCCAACAAGGATGCTGGATGAAGATCAATGGCAGGTCTCTCGGGTCTAAAAATCTAGTTTCAGAGGTCTGAAAGGACAAGCAAGCGCCATTCCTCTAGGAACCGCTACCACTGGGCCCTGCTAATCCCAGTTCCCTCTCCCCTAGCCTAAGCTACCAAATTTCTTCCCTTCCCAGTCTCGTGCTGTAGAATCAGAGCTAACTGGTCAGTGATCAAATTGACTAGCTCAGGTTTACAGTCAACAGGAAGAGTGGAGAGAAAGTTCCTACCATCCGCAAGCTAGAAAACTAAATAGAAAAAGAGCCAGGGGACTGGAACACCCCCATGACCTCACTCTTGGTGCTCTCTCTGCTGCTGTATAGTCTTTTTTTTTTTGCCGGGGTGGTGGGGGGAGAGTGGGAGAGAGAAGGGAATGGGGAACCTCCTCTGAAGTCGTACTTCACGCTTTAAACCCATTGTCCAAACGCTCCTTTTACTTGGACTTGACTTCCCCCACTTACTTCGGACCCTTCTTGCCACACTCGAGTGTTAGGTGGCCTCTCCACTTGCTAACAAACCCGCCAGCCAGGCTATTCCTACTGACCTGACACGCGTCTCGCCCTCCATCCGGAGAGCCCGTGCAGAGGAAGGTGTTGCCCGTAATGGGCTTCTGCAGGGTCAGCAGAGCAGCGGTGCACTCCTTCTGGGGCAAGATCGTCAAGTTTACCTCATGCAAGACTTGTGGGAAATTGCCACCTGGAAGACAGGGATGCGCATCCGGGAGCACCCTCAGTTTACCTATTCTGAGATGGAGATGCTCCCATTTATCCTCACCAGCTGCACAAAGTTTTGTGTCTTTTGGGAAAGATCTATATTTCTTTGTGTGTGTGAGTGTGGGGGGGGGGGAAACAGATAACAATGCTATGCCTTTATTGATAGATGATAAGTGTACATTTCTAGGAAGCACAATGTACTATGGGATTTATTTATACATTTATTTATTTGTTGATTGTGGGGCTTGAACTCAGGATTTGGGCACTGTCACTGTGATTATTTTGCTCAAGGATAGTGTGCTACCACATTGAGCCACAGCTCTGCTTCTGATTTTTAGGTGGCTAATTGGAGATTAAAGTCTCATAGACTTTCCTGCTGGCACTAGCTTTGAACTGTGGATCCTCAGATCTCAGCTGCCTCAGTAGCTAGGATTACAGATGTGAGCCACCAGCACCTGGTCAAGGTGATGTTTTGATACACTTACACATCATGCATGGATCAACTCATGCATGGATACTTCAGGCTATCCATCATTTCAGCATTTACCATTTCTTTGTGAAGAGAACATCCAAAATCTCCCTCCAAACTACTTGGAATTAAATACTGTATAACCACTGCTTGTATAGTAGAACCCTGAAACATCTTCCTCCTATCTGACTGGAAAGACCTACATTTCTAAGAACAGTGTGACATACTCTACCTTTCAAAATATGTGCACAGCTATTTTTTTTAAGTTAAAAATTCCAATTTCTGAATACCTGTCAGAAAGTTCTGTTAAAAGGAATGGCACAGGAGTTCTTACCTTCTGTCAAGCGACCCCAGCCTGTAGTTGTACAAGTAAATCCAGCCTTAAATTTCTCCCCTGGCTCCGGAAGACACATGGGCCCCACAAACTGGCCTGAAGGAAGATCAGGGCAGGACTTGTCTCAGGTATGGAGGAGTCACAGAACAACCCCCCCCCCCCCCAGTTGACCCCAACGACATTTGGCTGGCAACTCTAGTGGTCACCCAGAGCCCTCTCTCCAGACTCCACATAATCCTCTACCCAGAAACACAAGCAAATGGAGTTTCAGGTAGGGGACCTGCCAGCTCAAATCCATGAATCAGGGTGCATGTTCTAAACAACTGCATATGTGCTATGCAACATGCACTGCAGGGGAGGTTCTGTGGGTCAAAGGCTATGGAGAATATGAAGTATTCATATGAAGTAGACAATTCAAGGTGCACCTTAAATGTTTACCAAATTGGAAGGTTCCAGCCATTTTCAGAAGAGCTATATCATAGTCCATTGGTTTCCTGATGGAGAACTGTGGGTGAATGATGGCGGTTGCAATGGCCAAGGTTTGCTCTCCGGGATCTGTCTGACTCAAGTCATATTCTCCGGCAGTCACATTTAGAGTTGATATGATGCTTCTGTGAAGTGGGGTCAGTGAAATGAGGGATATCAATCAGCCTCTGAATACCATTGTGAATGTTGACATGGTTCTCTTCCAAAGGACATGGATGGATAATGTGGGGTGTGAGGCTACTGAGCAGAGAAAGTGCAAATGATCCAATACCATTTGGAAAAGTGCAGATTTCTAATTCCTGCTGAGGACAAGGAAAGTGTGGAGCTAATGACTGGATAAATTTAACAGTTTGCAGTGTTATTTGTAATCATCTGGAAAGGTTACTGTACTCCACGATCCTAACAGCTAAAGGAGATGTTATTAAACTAGCCCCCAGAAGTTGGCCAAGTCATAATAACAGTAATGGTTTATGACGGGAAATGATACGTGATTCTCAGTAAGTCTGCTGCTTTAAGGTCAAAGTGCTATGAAGAACAGCAGCTGCAAACTTGTCCCAGGAGCGTAAATACATACTCAGGGATTTGACACCGATGCCAACTATGGAACATTAGAATCTTCTCTTTACCATTTTTATGTTTGCAATTTAGAAATATTACATGACATGGGAAAGACATGGCCCTCCCGGGCCATTGTTATCTCTTCTTTTTGTTTTATATTTTCTTTTCTTTTTTTTTGGGGGGGGGGTCCGGTCGTGGGGTCTGAACTCTGGGCCTGAGCACTGTCCCTCAGCTCTTCAGTTCAAGGTTAGCACTCTACCACTTGAGCCACAGCGCCACTTCCGGCTTTTTTCTTTTTGCTTATGTGGTGCTGAGGAATCAAACCCAGGACCTCAGGCATGCAAGGCAAGCACTCTACCACTGAGCCATTTTCCCAGCCCTTGTTTTATATTTTCTATTAGTGTGTATTGATTGTACAGAGGGGTTTCATTGGGATACTTCCACACATGCATCTAGTGATCTTTGGTCAAATCCACCTCCTCTATTACTCTTTCTCATCATCCCTCTCACCACACAATGTGAACAGGTTTCATTATTCTATTTTCACACATGTAATTTGGTAGGATGTGTTAAGATGGATTAAGAGCTTTAAACTTGCTCTTGATTTCTAGGCATGAAAGTTCTATATAAAATTGGAAGGAGCATCATTTGTCTTGGTATACTTTTTTGAAACTTGGTTATGATAGGTACCTAGCCTAATACATTAAATCACTCTAGTCTACATCTGTTATTTTACAATGACATTGTCAACCAATCCCTTCCTCCCTCCCTCTCTCCCTCCCTTCCTGAGTTTTTGCTGTCTTTTCTCTCTCTTTCCTTCCTTCCTTCCTTCTTTCCTTCCTTCCTTCCTTCCTTCCTTCCTTCCTTCCTTCCTTCCTTCCTTCCTTCCTTCCTTCCTTCCTTCCTTCCTTCCTCTCTCCCTCCTTTTTGTCCCCCCCTTCTGTCAGTCCTGGGGCTTGAACTATTGGCCTGGGTGCTGACCCTGAGCTTTTGTGCTGAAGGATAGTGCTCTACCACTTAAGCCAAATCTTCACTTCCAGTCTTTTGTGGTTTATTGGCGATAAGTTAGAAAAAAGGATCTCAGGGATTTTCCTGCCCTGACTGGCTTTGAACCATGATCCTTAGATCTCAGCCTCCTGAGTAGCTAGGATTACAGGCATTCTACTTGTTCACCTATTTAAGAGACAACATCTCATTATTTTTCAAGTGCTGGCCTGAAACTACTGGACCTGAGCAATTTTCCTGCTTTTGCCTTCAAAGCAGATGGGGTGACAGTTCACTATACCCAGTGAACTTTCATTTTAAACTATCAACTTTCTGGGGGTATAAATCATGTCTTAGTCATGTGGAAGGTCTTTACCACCCAATATCTGGTACTAAATAATTATTTAAAGAATATCTTTAGACTTGGAAGAAAAAAATAGGGCAACAAATCCTCAGTCATAGCTTGGTGTATCACAAAAGTAGATAAAGGATGGAATTTGGTAAGTTGAACCTTAGATCATTATGAGTAAGAATGAATATGTCAGGGCCTATTATATTTCACAACTCTGCTTTATTTTCTTTTATACACTTTTGTGCTGGTAATGAGGCTTGAACTCAGGGCCTTACATTCTTGTTTAGCTTTTTTCCTCACTACTGACACTCTACCACTTGAGTCATGCCTCAACTTCTGGCTGGATAACTGAAGATGAGTCCCTCTGATTAGTCTGCCTGAACTGGCTCCAAACTGCTATTATGTCTAGATCTCAGCTTCTTGAGTAGCTAGAAGTATAGGCTTGAGCTTTTCTGTCTCGTAAGATATACAGTACCTGGGCACTGGTGGCTCATGCCTGTAATCCTGGCTACCCAGGAAGCTGAGATCTGAAGATTGTGGTTCAAAGCCAGAGCAGCAGGAAAATCATGAGACTCTTATCTCCAATTAGCCACCAGAAAATGGGAAGTGGTGCTGTGACTCACCACCTAGGCCCTGTGGCTCAAAGTGATAGAAAGCTAGCTTAGGGACAGCGCCCAGGCCGTGAGTTCAAGTCCCATGACTTGGTGGGGGGTGGGGAGAGAGGCTATACAGCAAATAGGATACATTTCCACTGAAACTTATGAAATGGAGTGAAAAGTTTCATAAACCAAATTGTGATGTTTTCAATATCCAGGTGTCCCCATGTGGATATCAGTCTTCTTTTAACTTCAATTATTTAAAAATAAATATTTTACTTCTGCCAAGAATATATATATATATTTTGACAATGTTGAGAATAATATGACCATGTCACCAGCCCCCACTCAGTCATACAATTGAGATCTTCCTCCATGTCTGTATCGAGCTACTCCTGGGGCTTCCAAGGGAAAGAAAGAGACCAGCTGCTCCTTCCTTACCTGTGTGCAATGCAGTGAGCAGCTGTGACTACCCACTGTGGAGAGATGATGGTTCCTCCACAGATGTGTTTGTGCCTTTGTTTCAGAGATACCTGGATTGCAAAGACCATACGTTAGTGCAAGTTAATGCCCTAGGATCAGACCCCTTTAGTTTACCTCTATTTTATCATGATTTATGGAATATGGCAAGGAAAACTTGCACAATGAAGCTCAGAAGGAAGAGCAATGCTGGAGGTAGCATTCCTAGCCTTGGAAGGAGGTGAGATTGTCAAGTAGACATGCCATAATGATTGCAGTAGAGTTAACAGTTAGATGCCTTGATATCTGTTTTGATAATAATATTGACTTCTATCTGTGGCTCTGATGATATGAACAATATCTGTGAGTGAAGAAAAAGGAACAGGAACTACATCAGAGTCCAGCTGAAGAGATTTGGAGAGAAAGTAAGGAATGAGATAGCAATGCTTCAATCCAGGCTCCTTTTCCCCCAAATCTCTTTAAAAAAATAGGTTTTTACCTGCCATTAAAAAAATAAATACCTTATTTTTGTATTAATATATGTTAATAATACAAGGTAATTTCACTGAGATAACTCCAAAGATATGTACAGGGTACTGCGAACAAGCTCACTTCCTCCATTATAGTCCCATAATTCCTCACTTCCTCCATTATAGTCCCATAATTCCTCCCTCCTCTTCCCCTCTTCGAACAGTGTTTTGTGGGACTTGCCATGCTAACTTCATATATGTTACATACATATATGTTATATACTTTGATCTTATTCACCCCTCACTATCCTTTCTATTTCTTTCTCCCTCCTGATTTCCTCATACAGTCCCCCTTCTTACATTCCTGTTCCATTATCATCATTGCCATCATCGTCATCATTACTAGAATCATTTCTAAATTTTCCAGTTTATTTGGATACAGATTTTCAAAATAATAGCCCTTTGTATGCTTTAGAATTTCATTGATATTTGTTTTGATATCCCCATTTTCATTTCTAATTTTATTGAGTCTTTCCCCTCTTCTTTGTCAGATGGGTTGAGGGTTTGTCAATCTTATCTGTCTTTTCAAATAAGCAACTTTTTGCTTCGTTTATTCATTCTGTAGTTTTTCTCTCTATTTCATTGATTTCTGCTCTAATTTTTCATTATTTCTTTGCAACACATTTATGCTAGTAATTGTTATTTCTGCTTGATGTATTCTTTATTACTATGAAGTGACCTTTGTCTCTTCTGACTTTGATTTGAAGTCTGCTTTATAAGATATAAGTAAAGCTATTACCTGCTTTGGGGTTCATTTGCCCAGAAGATATTTTCCTTCTTTTTATCCCAAGTCAATGTGTTTGCCTTTTTATTTCTTTGTTTTTTTTTTCTTTCTAACACTGGAGTTTGAACTCAAGGCTTCATGTTAGCTGACTGACAACTTAAGCCAGATCTCTAGCTTTTTGCTGGTTATACTAGGGATAAAACCTTCTGGACATTTCTGCCTGAACTGGCTTTGAACCATCATCCTTTGGAGCTCAGCCTCCTGAGTAGCTGGTATTACAAGCATAAGCTCTGGCACCTGTTGAGATTTGTTTCTCAACAGATAGGTCACAACTGGTCAAGTCTTGATTTTTAATCCTGTTCACCATTCTATGCCTTTTGTTTTCTGATTGTGGGGCTTGAACTCTGCCCCTGAGCCTGTCTGTGCTTACTTGAGCCACAGCACCACTTCTGGCTTTTTCTGAGTAGTTTATTGAGGTAAGAGTCTCATGGACTTTCCTGCCCTGGCTAGCTTCAAACCATGAACCTCAGATTTTAGCCTCCTGAGTAGCTAGGATTATAGATATGAGCCACAGCGCTCAGTTCTTTCTATGACTTTTGATTAAGGAATGAGATCATTAACAATCAAGGTTAATAGTGAAATGTCAGTAATTTAGTTACTAATCTACTCACTTTGTAAGGATTGTTCTTTTTAGCATTTTCCTGGTTGCATCTACCTGCCTCAGCTGGGCATAATATTCCTTGAAGTATCTTCTGCAGTGCCTCTTTGTTGTCATAAATTGCTTTTGCTTTTGTATACCTTGGAAGGCTTTCATGTCTGCTTTAGTTATTAAGGATAGTTTTGATGGATACACTATCTAGGTTGCCAGCACTTAAAGTCTGTGTTGAGAAAATCTGTTATTCTGAAGGATTTTTTTTTTTTACGTGACTTGTTGCTTCTCTTCTCAGCATTCAACCTTCTTTCTTTGTCCTCTATATTTAGTGCTTTGATTTTAATATGATTACGGGCGTTTCTTGTCTGATTATGTTTGCTTGTGTTCTGAAATCTTCCTGTGCCTGGGTGGCACTTATAAGTTTTCTGTACTCTCTTATCCTTCTTCTATATCTATAATTTATAGGTTTAAACTTTTGATGATATACCAGAGGTGTTAAAATAAATGTAAATACCATGGGGGTAGGGCCAGAGACATTTCCTTGGGATGGAAATTCCATGCCAAAGGAAATTCCATGCCAAGACATTAATTTGAGGCAGAATTTCTAGGATATTAGCTATTAATTATGTAGCCCATTTTTGCTGGGTCCTATGGAATATGTGCAAACCTTACACCACAAACACAAAGTACATTCAGGGATGTGAATTCTCTGGTCTTTTTTTTCTTAACTATAAAAAGAAAATATAGTATATTTTAAAATATACTTTGAATCAAAATGCTTTATTTATTTATTTATTTGTTGGTTATGGATTTGAACTCGGGGCTTGGGCACTGTCCCTGAGCTCTTTATTCTCAAGGCTAGTACTCCACCTCTTTGAGCCACAGTCCCACTTCTAGTTTTCTGGTGGTTAATTAGAGAGAAGAACCTCGTGGACTTTCCTGTCCAGGCTGGCTTTGAACCACAATCTTCAGATCTCAGCCTCCTGAGTAGCTAAGATCACTGGGGTGAGTCACCAGCCAAATGTCACTTTTTTAAATAATAAATTAAAAATATTTTCAGCTTTTTGGAATGATATTTCTATCTTAGGAATTGAAAGCTTGCAATAACACTTCCAGTTTGTAATACAAGCCAATAACTAATGTTGGCTGTTTCAATCATCTTTTCTGGAACTTAATTGTTGTACATCATGAGATAATCAAAACATTTTATGTACTAATGAGATGATTTCTGAAGACATAAGTAGAATGGAGTCCTAATTAGTAGCTTGTGACTTGTGTAGAATTAGTTCTTTGTTTGGGTGGTTAGTTTTTTTATTGTTATTTCAAAGATGATGTACAGAGGGGTTACCATTTTGTAAGTCATTTAATGAGTACATTTCTTTTTGGGTAATGTCATCCTTCCTTCACTCTCTCCTAGTTTTTCCCTCCCACCCCTACTCACAAGTTGTATAGTTCATTTTCAACATAGTGTCTAATGAGTACCACTGCTGCATTTGTTCACTTTTTGTCCTTTCATTTCTGTGCTTTCCTATCCTTCCCCTCCCCATAGAAAGATAACCCAATTCTGAGACCTCTCCTAGCCCACCTACTGCAGAGACTCACCTGCCAGGGATAGGAACCCTTCTCCACTTGGCTTCCTCCAACAATGCGACTGAAAAGGTTATAGTAATTCCAAGGCTGTGTTTTATCCAGACTCTGACCACAATTAGGAGCTGGGATGATGATCAAGACAACATCAATAAGTAGCTAGTTTCTAGGACTAAGAGACATGGGAACTCTGAGCAAAGTAAAGAAAAAAAGTACTGCAAGTTGTAGAGAATATAGAATAATCACAAAATGGGTTGAATTCATGAAAACTTTTGGAGGTTTGTTTTACATAAGATTTCTTAGTTTTTGTCATGTAAAAGAGGCATATCATAGTGAGGAGGAAAAGTGAGAGAAAACAATGTTTGACATGAAATGTATTCATTATCTTACTTATGTAACTGTAACCCCTCTGTACATCACCCTTACAGTAAGATAAAATTAAATAAAAAAGAGAGTTTTCTGTTATGAAAGATAAGAGCTTAGGGGTAGAGTTGGCACTATTACCTCAATTGCAAAGGCTTCTATGATTTCTTCAAACTGGGTCGAATAAAACTCTTCCACGCTCTCTTCTCCTATTGTTCTTACCACACTTGCCTATGCTAGTCGATCATTTATCTCTACCATCAAGCTGTGAATTCCTTGAATAATAAAACCCATGTCTTTATGAATTTCTGTATTTCTAAGGTTTAGAGCTATTCCTGGCATACACTAGGCACTTAATGTCTAGTACATCTCACTGTTGCAATGGGTCAAACTGTATCCTTATTTAAACAATTTGTTTTTTCCCTTCCACTCCCCAAATTATACCAACATCAAATACAGTATAAACAGGGGTTATACCATGGAGGAGGGACATACAACACAACAATGCTTGATAAGAAATGTACTTATTACCTTGCTCATGTGATTGTAACCCTTCTGTACAGTATTTTCACAATAAAAAACTTATTCTTAAAAAAGAACAAAAGTTCAAGGACATTGCTCAGGCTCTGAGATCAAGCCCCAATACCAACACACACACACACACACACACACACACACACACACACACACACTACAATTAGCTGCCCCAAACAGACAAGTTTTCCTCCTTTTCTCCAAGGAATAGAGGGGAATTGTGATTTCCTTCTCAGCAAAGATGCGTCCATCAGGCAAAGTAGTTATAAAGTTCATTTAGACTTACCTTTGGGAAGAGAAAGAGCTTCAGATTTGTCTTGTTCCCAAAAAATAAATCCTAGTAGTAAGATCAGCTGGTTCCTGCTTCTAGACATTTTGGGATCCAAAGTTTCCTCCTGAAATTTTAGAGAGTCTAAGGAGGAAAGAAAATACAAGGCCTGGGGAGATCAACAATACACCAAATAAAAAAAAAGTTCATTCATTAGCCAAGACTTGAGCCATTCAACCATGTCCTATGATATTTCTGAATGTGATTTCTTAAAAATACCTTTTGTAAGATGTGGAGTCAAGCCCAGAAGAAAATTTTTGATCAAGCCACATAACAAATCCCATTCCACCTACATCAGTCAGTTACTTTGGCCAGTGTTTCTGATCAGCAAAGTGGTTGGTGTCTACGATTTTCATTTGCAAATATTACTTCTCCCTTTGTAGAGGTTAATACTTGCTATACAAGAATTGGAAAGCAATGCTGTCCTTGTTTGCAAGGATTGTTTTACTTGTTTGCAAACATCATATTATATTAAAACATTTTTTTTCTCTTCTTTTCTGACTGTAACTACATGATTGTTATGCCATATGCTGGAGAAGGAAAAGAGAGGGAAGATAATTAGCTAGCATGCCCACGAAGTCATGCTAGCATGCTGTCATTTAGGATGTTCTCCATTGGGGTGTTTATGAGTCTGTCTTCCCACCCTTCTAAATGGCAAACATTAAATCTTCATTTCTCTAACTGGCATTTGTCTAGGCACAAGAAAGTGGCTATGATTTCTTGTAACTCTTCTCTTTTTTCCTGACACAGCATTAGTGTATAAGAAAAGCACATGGATTGGCCATTGCCCTATAACCATATTAAACATGAGATTTTCCTGGCAAATATCTCCAAATTACCTGCTCACAAAATCAAATGTCAAACTAGAAGTCTCCAGCTTCCCTATGGAAATTTTGATTTTTACAAAACAAATCTATAAAAAAAGAAGACATAAAAATAATAAATGAAACACTAAACACCTTTAAAACTTAGTTTGCATGTGGGGACCAGTGTCTCACACCTTTTACTGTAGTTACACAGGAGGCTGAGATCTGAGGATTACTGTTTAAAGTCAGCCTCCACAGGAAAGTCTATGAGACTCTTATCTCCAATTAACCACCAAAAAGCCAGAATTAGAGCTGTGTCTGAATGAAGTGGTAGAGCACTAGTCTTGGGTGTAAAAAGGTCAGTGACAGTACCCAGATGCTGAGTTCAAGCTCCAGGAGTGGCACGCATGCATACATACATATATATGTGTGTGCGTGTGCAAGTACTGCATGTTTTGAGAACACTTACAGAAAGCAGGAAAAACAATCTCAACTGAAGCCTTCCCCCTTAAACATGTTAGTACAGATGCCAAACATTTGAGGCTGTTAATTTGAGGGTGATGTGAACTTCAAGAAGTATGTAATTTATCAATATCTAAGCCCTTAACAAAATATCTTTCTTAGACAGAAAATCTTCTTGAACTTCTTATCATCTTATTTGAATCAGTCTGCAAAACAACTAGTAGCTTTACTGGCTCCAAAATTCACTATAACCTGTGTAAATTTTGAGTATTCCTAATACCATGAGTGCTAGAAGAGAGAGCATAGTTCTGGGATGTGCCTAGGTTAATTAGCCTGAAGTATACTTTGAAGCTCATTTAAAGCTTTTGATCTGCTGTTGATCTAGTATCATAAATTCTAAATAAAAAACGCAGCATCTTCTCTTGTCACAGTGAGATATTTTTTCCATTTCCTGGAGTTCAGTTCAATAAATATTATTGTATATGATCAGATAGACATAAGTATTGCACCTTTGTGTTCCTCTCCTAAGAATATCCTTCTTTGGCCCCACTGTTGTGAATGCCTAGAGATTTCATATACCAGTGTATTTATTTTTGCCATCCAGTGTGTTTATAGATTTATAGGCACATTCTAGCTACCACACATGAGGGGAAACATGCAATCTATGTTTCTTTGGGTCTGGTTTACTTCACTTGATATAATTTTGTCCAAGTCTTTCCATTTCCTTGCTAATTCTACAATATCATTCTTTCTGATGAATGAGTAGAATTCCATTGTGTATATATACCACATTTTCTTGATTCATCCTTACACTGAGGGGCTTCTGGGCTGATTCTATGTATTAATTATCTCATAGAAATATGAGGAAATCTTGCTCATCCCATAACTCCCAAGAGAAAACCTTTGCTTCATGCTCGTGTTTGAACATATTCAACACACATCTTCATGTGGTTGTCAGTAGGCATCAATATCTTCAAGCACAACATAAAGAAGGGCATCAAGAATCCTATAAAATGATATGTATTCAAATGTTTTTTTCTTTCATGCATTTGTTTCTAACGTATTTATAAGATTATTTCTTTGTTGCTTTGTATGTCCCTCCCCCACAGTATAACCCCTGCTTTCACTGTATTTGATGTTGGTATAATTTGTGGAGGGGAAGGGGAAAAACAAGAATAAATAAGTTTAAATAAGAATAGAGGTGGACCTGTTGCAACAATGAGAAGTACAAGTTGTCATGTTGAAAACGAACTTTACAACTTTGGTGTGTGTGTGGGGGGAGGATTGGGGGGGGGGGTGGGGGAGACTGGGAAGGGATGGGAAGGGGAAACAAAGGAGGAGGCTACAATGCTTGATAAGAAATGTACTCATTATCTTGCCCATCTAATTGTAACCCCTCTGTACAGTATTTTCACAATAAAAAATAAATAAAAATTAAAAAAAAGAATCCTATAAAATTTAAGAAAATTGTGTGTGTGTGTGGGGGGAAGAATTGGGAGGGAATTGGAAGAATAAAAAAAGGGATGAAATTGATCGAGATGAATTAGGTTCATAAACTGATTTGTTGAATAGTAACTTCTTTGTAAAACGACTACCAGGTCATAAGATGAGAAGAGTTTGGTATTCTTATCTCTTGAGATGGTAGACTGTGGTCTCTGGACCCATTGCAACAATGAGATGTACAAGACGTTATGTCGAAAAATGAGCTTTACAACTTTGGTGGGGGGTGGGGGGGGGCTGAACAGGGAGATGGGAAATGATGGAATGATGGGAAGGGGAAACAAAGGAGGAGGCTGCAATGCTTGATAAGAGATGTACTCATTACCTTGCTCATGTAATTGTAACCCCCTCTGTACAGTATTTTCACAATAAAATTTTTTTAAAAAATTGTGGAGGGGAAGGGCAAGAACAAATTGTTTAAATAGGGATACAGATGGACACATTGCAACAATGAGATGTACAAGTCGTTGAAAAAGGAACTTTACAATTTTGGCCAGGCAGGGGGAGATCGGGGAGCCGGGAGGGAGGGGGAGGGGGGAGATGGGAAGGGATGGGAAGGAACAATGCTTGATAAGAAATGTACTCATTACCTTGCTCATGTAATTGTAACCCTTCTGTACGGTATTTTCATACACACAAAAATTCAAATTAAAAAAAAAAGAAAAAAAAACATTCTTTTGTGAGCATGTGTTAGGTTCCAAGTTATTAAGTTTCCAGTTGGTCACCTATCGAAGCCTTCCAGAATCTCAGGGGCAATAAATTGTGTGTTGTAGGCACTTGGAAGAAGGAATATGTTTTTTACATGAGACTGCAGAAACTTTTTTCAGGGAGGAAGGAAGGTAAAAATCTCTCTTTGGAATGTTGTACCGAAGATTATAGCATATATACTGTATATACAAGTATACTGTTCTATTATTATCTGAAAATCTCCAAGTTGAGAAAATTATTATCAAGATTTATCTGGAACCAGTGATTCAGGAAGCTGGTGGCAGAAGAAAGCACAAGCACATCTATCATAAAGCAGATGCATATCATCAAGGATTCCAAATAACAGTATGATTTCATAGACATTTTAAGAAAAAAGCTTGAAATAATAGATCACAGAGGCTTTAAAGGGAAAAAGATGTTCTATAAATAAAAATGTGTTCTCTAAAAATAACAGGTTATACGGTAGAATACGTGTAACTGATGAGATTGCTGAAGACGTAGAGGTTGGGGTCACAGAAATCACCCAGAATGTCAATGGGGGACAGCTTGTACAGTGAAAGAAGTTCTGAGATATGCAGGATAGACGGAGAAAGGCTGGCATACATGTATAGGAATGACAAAAGGCAATTATAGAAAGAATAGAGGATATTCAATATTTTGAAAAATGATGGGCCAACTAAAATGTCATATAAAATATAAACTTAGAAAGAATAGTACTATGAACCTCCACATGCACATCACTTGGCTCTAACAGTTACTCAGTTAGCCCATCTTAGTTCTTTTCCAAAGCTCTCATTCACTACTCCCCAGTCATAAAAAATAACAAATCTTTAATCATAAATTATATCATTTATAAATGACTCAGAATATATCTCTTAAAGTTGAAAACTCACAAAAACATAACCACAGTAATATTATTAAATGAATTTTTAAAATCATTTTAAAGCATCAGATACTAAGAGATTTTTTTCTGATTACCCTACAACTTTCTTTACAATTGGCCTTCTACTATTTATTTGGGCAGGTTTTTCTTTTCTATTTTGTTGTTGTTGTTGTTGTAGGAAGCATTCAGCCCTCTGGAAATGTTTATATTTACTATTGTTCTAATTACAGAGCTGTGGCTTTGATGTATTCTTGTACTCCTGTGTGACTCTGTATTAATAGGTAGATGGAGATGGAAGTTTGATCAGATTGTGGTTAGATTTTCATTAAGAAATTTGAGAACAGGGTGCAACGTTCCTGTTCAATTTGACCATTATGCATATAAGGTCTGCTTGTCCTCTGTATGATTTTAAATTAAGCAAGATCAGATGTTGTCAACCTTAGCATAAAATCCCTTGTGTTTTCTCACTTAATGATTTTAAACAGGCCTTGATCTTCATTGTTTATATCCTGTACTTGAGTAATTTTTAACAAAATGATGATACTATAATTCCTTCCATATTTATCAACAGGAATTTGTTAGCATTCCCATTTTTACACATTTTTGGACCTAGCATTTTCTCGTCTTTGTGCACAATAAGGCAATAATAGGGGTATAGTTAAATAAATAGGAACAGACAGGCCCAGAAAACCAGCTCCTGGACTGTCTATTTGAAAGTACATCTTGTCCTTTCTGCGGAACTGGAGGTGGCAGAGGTAGACATTGATGGCACTCACACAAGACTGACTGATCATCAGAAGTACATAGTTAAGCAAGCAACAAGAAACAGCTAACTACCGAGGACAAAGCACTACATGAATGAGAGCTGCCAAATGTCATCAGATGATCTGACAACCAGAGAAATACTGTCTATAACACAAGAATAAAAACCTTTAGAATGAGGAAAATTAATGTTCTCAGAAGGATATGAGAAAGTATTGTGTGAATAAAGTCAAGGTCAGATACTTGAACATAAAAAATGTTATAGTTGTAGAAGTGGCGCTGTGGCTCAAGTGGTAGAGCGCTTGTCTTGAGCTGAAGAGCGCAAGGACAGTGCCCAGGCCCAGAGTTCAAACCCCACAACTGACAAAAAGAAAGAAAGAAAGAAAGAAAATGTTATAGTTGAAATAAAAACAAAAAGCAAATCTTCAATGAATGGATTTGGTATCAAAATGAACACAAGGGTTTTCGGTAAGTTGGGAACAAAAGGTCAATCAGAGGAAAGACAGGGGAATCATAAATATGAAGAAAGTCAAGTGTCTATTGAGATTCCCAAGAGAGTGAAAACAGCAGAATGTAGGTAAAGAAGCAATAACTGAAGAGGCAATAACCAATGAAATAATTGAAGAAAAATTTCAGTGCTCAGAGAGACAAAGGTCTTTAAATAGATAGGCAAAAAGCACTATTTCCCAAATTCTGTAATTAAGTTTTAAAACAAAGACTGTGGCGACTATAATAAACATACATAAATAATAATTGTCCACAGAGGATCAGAACACTGACACCTGATAAAAATATGGTTTCACTAGAAGCAGAAAGATAAGGAAGTGATTCTTTTCAGCCCTGGGGTGGGAAATAATAGTGCACATGGAATTCTACATCCAGAAAATGCATGATTCAAACAGGAGAGAAAAATGAAGACATCTTCATATCATAGACGCACTCAGAAAGCTTATTACTCAGAAAGCTCACTTCTCCAGATGAAGAAAGACACCAGATGTTAGAGAAAGCACAAGAAACAATGCAAGTTTGTCTCCAGGCAGAATTCTCGACACTAGCCAGCCATGGAATAGGAAGGAGGGTGTAGTGATGTTCAGATTAAGCCCCCCCCCCATTAGCTCCATTGAAAAGTGGCAGAATAGGTTGGTGCTATATTTTTATTAGTGTTTATGTGAAGTATAGTAAGCATTTCCCAAAGTTTTCCTGTTCTGCTAAAATGATCATTTTCTGGCTAGGAAGCAATTCTTGTTTTCTATGTCTGCAAATGCGTTAGCTGCTCTGCTTGGTCCTTTCAGCTGGAAACCAAAGGAAATACAAAAGACCCAAGTCCTGAAGTCCGTATGAAGGTCATCTTCCCTGCACTTTTCATAATCTCTGTATACTTGGGTGTTGTGCTTCATCAAGTAACACATGCACATACATACACACACACACACACCCCTACACATGCACACACATCTGTCTTTATACATATACACATACATATGAATAAATGCACATAAATATATATATATATATACATATGTACAGAGAGAGACAAAGATAGGGTTCTTTCAAGGAACTATATTATGTAATTGTTGGGCTATCGGTTCAAAATTCACAGGCAGGTGAGCAAATTGAAAATAAAGGCAAAGCTGGGTGCCAGCGGCTTGCACCTGTAATCTTAGCTACTCAGGAGACTGAGATCTGAGGATTATGATTCGAAGTCAGCCAGGGAAGGAAAGTCCATGAAACTTGTATCTCCACTTAATTGTTATAAAGCTTTGGAAGCAGAGATGTGACTGAAGTGGTACAGCATTAGCCTGTAGCAAAACAGCTCAGGAGGAGTACCCAGACCCTGAGTTCAAGCCCTAGCACTGGCACATAAACACAAAAATATTGTCAAGAATTGTTCGTTCTAGAGTCCAAAGCCAGTCTGGAGGCAGAAGTTCTTTCTCCTTAGAGGACCCCAGTCTTTTAAGGTTTCTAGATTATTGGAGAAGGTCCATCTATAGTATGAAGAATAATGTGATTTAGTCATTGCCTACCAATTTAATTCTTATGCCATAAAAGTACCATCAGGGGCACTAGTGGAGTGGTATTAGAAAAACTGTTAGACACCACAGACTTTGTCAAGCTAACATGAAATTAATCATTTCAGGAGTACAACTTGTTGTGCACTGAATCTGAAAGGGCAGTCATCTTGAAATATAAGCATGGACAGTGAAAATGGACAGAGATAGTAGATAAAAAGTTGGCTTAGAATGTACAGATTTTTTGATGAAATGAGTACAGAGGGGAACATATTAATCACTGTCATGTTTCTAATCAATAAACTAATTGAATGATGGTACCCTTCTGGAAGAAGAAAAGCTGGGAGTAGATGAACAGGAAAAGATAATTCAATACAGTAGTCAATATGGTAGACTAGAGATAAGTTAAGACACTAAGGGAAAAATGGGAGATGTGGCTCAGAGGCAAAGAGCTGGCTTAACATGAGCAAGCATGGGTTTCCTTCCTAACACCAAAGAAACAAAAAAAAGATGATCAGTAATTAGTCAGGGGCAACTCATTCTTTTTATTTGTGAGGACCTTACTTATATCCAATGTTGGAGTCACAAGGCAGGAACACTAACTAGAATTTTATGAGTCCACCAAATTAACAGCCAGTAGACAACTCTACTGTAAGGAAAACATTGCCATTGATCTTACTGTATGTTCTACCTTGTTATTTTCTCCCAGACTATTATCGAGTTATAACTGCAACCACAGGGCTCATTTCAGGCTATGCTCTAGTCTGAAACATCTGTATGTTCAACAATCTTAATTTATTGCACACGATCAGTTTTAAAACAATATGAATATAATTAAAAACAAGCTTTAAACAGATTACTTTCATGATATATATGTTTAATTATAAAATACTTTAAATGTGTAAATTTTTCTCACTGTGAACTGGGGATTCATTATTCCACATCTGAAAACCTACTGGCTTTATGTATTAAAGCCTCCACACTGCTAATTATTTACTAGTAAATATAGTTCAATCGCAGACACTCAGATTCCTTTAATTATCTATGGATTATTACAACTATTCTAAGTCCAACAAAATAAGAGATATCACTAAGAACATATTTTCCTGCCAATCTGTCTCTTCAGTGCTCCCTTCATCTCCTTATTCCTGAGGCTGTAGATGACGGGGTTCAGCATGGGGATCACTACAGTGTAGAGCACAGATATCACCTTGTTTTGGTCAGTGGAGAAGCTGGATTTGGGCATCACGTAGATGAATGTAATGGTCCCATAGTACAGAGTGACCGCAGTGAGGTGGGAGGTGCAGGTGGAGAAGGCCTTGTGGCGGCCCTCAGTGGAGCGCATCTTCAGGATGGTGATGAGGATATAGACGTAGGAGATGGCTATGATCATCACTGTGGACACAATGACAAAGCCAGATGACCATGAAGGGATGACTTCAGGAACACTGACATCCGTACAGGAGAGCTGGACCAAAGGAGCAAAATCACAGAAAAAATGATTGACTTTATTTGGTCCACAGAAGAGTAAAGAATAGAAGCAGCTAGTGAAAGAGCAACTATTGAGAAAACCACCTGCATAAGATACCATGAGTAACCGCACACAGACTCGTGTGGACATTTTGGTTGAATACAACAGTGGGTTGCAGATGGCCATGAAGCGATCATAGGCCATGGCAGCCAGAAGGAAGCATTCAGTTGATCCAAAGAAAACAACTGAACCAAGCTGGATGCCACAGCCAAGGTAGGAGATTGTATTTCTTTCCACCAGGAAGTTAATCAGCATGTTGGGTGTGACAGAGGATGAGAAACCTAAGTCTGCAAAAGCTAAATGGCTGAGGAAAAAGTACATGGGGTGGTGGAGCTGAGTGGAGACTCTGATGAGATGGATTGTGCACAGATTGCCAGATACAGTCACCAGGTAGATGCACAGGATGATGAGGAAGAGGATGACTCGAAGGACTGGATCATGAGTTAAGCCCAATAGAATGAACTCTGTCACTGTGGTGTGGTTCCCATCCACCAGGGAATCCATTAGACAATGGAGCTGCTGCCAGGACAAATCTGTGATGAATAGATTACATGAAAAAATTTATAATTGTGATGGGTTCATTTTCATTAACATTTTAGGAATATCATCATAAATAAAACTGTTCAAATATCATATGCAATTATTTGATTATAGTCTGTAATTTTGAAATTGATTTTTAGCAGAAACACCAGAAAATATGCTTCATATTAATTCATAACACATTTTCTTTGTATACCACATTTTCTGAAAATGCACCCACTACTATTTCAATGTCAAACAATAAATATACAAGACATATGAAAATAATCAAAATTAACACTCCATATACTAGCATCAAAAGACTATATAAAGGTTTTGCAAAGATGGTTTAATAGCAGTTAATGTTTGTTACAAGCTTCTTAAATGAATAGCATGTCATTAAGAATTATATGAATAAACAAATATATACGTAATTTGTTATGTAAGTAAAATGATATTAGTTATTTTCATTATTCATCATATGGATGACTAAATGAGCTCTGAAAAATATGTACATTATGCAAAATTATATGGCTAGTGATAAATTAGAAATGCAAATCCTTGGAAGTCTGACTGCCCATTCTCTTAGTGACTACATAATAATGAAGTTAAAGTATGTACTCAGCAATAAGAAAATTAGTCTTTTCATCATCTTGCAGCTAATGTGTAAAAGAGTCATTAAAGTTATATGTACTTCATGGTGTTGGTTATTTAAGTACGAACTTTTATATATGTTCAAATAAAATTGTTATGAGTCCTATAAACAAAGATGAATTTTTAATTAGGGTATAAATTTGTAACATAAAATTTTGTTTTACCAAGTGGCTTCAAATATCAATGTAATTACTTTGAATAAAACATTTGGCATTTAGATAAAAACTAAAGATCCATTCATGCAAATAAGTTAAATCACTATATACTGTAACAGGACTTTGAAGTGGAATTTTGTGGCTATTTTCAATAAAGCTATTTTTAACATTTTACACAGCTGTGCAAAGTCCATGCTGAAAACGTAAGGGTCACTGAATGGAAGGTCAGGTTGCTCTGAGCTACAAATTTTCTGAGTACCTCTACCATGGTTTTTCTAGGACTTGTCTTTTAACTAAAATATTCAACTGGGGGTTGGAAAAATTATGTTAAACAAAGTAAGTCAGACTCAGAGAGGCAGAGAGCACATTTTTTTTCTTATGGTGCAAGTTAGATCTAAATTATAAGCATATAGTCAAACATTTACAAGTCCATATGCAGATATTCACAAACAAGCTGACTAAAGTATGGTACACATAGGGGCGGATTCCAATGGTGTAACTCCTTTGAGCAGCTCGCAGTTTAACAAAGGGAGTACCAAAAACAAATACACATATTGTTAGGAATGTGGAGGTCCAGGGGAGAGAGGACAGATAGAAGGAGAGAGAAAGGGTGAGTAGATGCAGTCATAATCTTCAATGTACACATGTGAGAATGGAACCAGGTAACTTGGGAGGATGGATGAGACAATGGAGAATGATGAAAAGGGTAACATTCATTAGGGTGTATTATACTCACAAATTGACATGTTCATTTGAAACCCCTTTGTACATCTAACGATGGTATAAATAAATATAATACTTATCTGACTTACTTACCTCTTTACACTTCTAACTTTTAAAAACTTTAAATATTATCAAATGCTCAAATCAGCTTCCAGGTAAGATTTTGGCAGCATGCCAAACTGGTCTGAGTTGGTTGAAAGACCATATGAATTTCTTTCTTCTGGGTAGGTAACCCAAGAAGTCCAGTAACTCTACATTGGAATGACAGCTACCTATGTAAACTGATGGTAGAAACAACAAGTCTGAAAAAAATCATTCATTGCCTACTGGCTTGATTTCACCTACCCTGTTTCTGCCCATAACAAGTGAGCATAACTGATAGTTGTTAGAGGGAAGTTGTCTCAAATGATGAATGAAAACTCATGCATCTGATCCATTAGCAAAAGCCAGAGTCTTACCTCTTGAAATGAGAACCCATTCCTATTTCAATAACATATCTAGGTCATAGTTACAGTTATATAGATACATGTTGGGCTTAAAAAAGTTTCTTCTCCTTTGGGGATAAATCTCTGAAGATGCTAGAGATTCAGGTGTGAATTCAAAAGCATCACCGCACATCATTATGTATATACTAGCTATTGAGTTATGCGATTCACATACAAATAAACTAATAATTCAACTAAGAATTCGTATGTGCGTATATACATAAAAGAAATTATACATAAAATATATAAATATTAGTTCTGAGTTTAGTATTTAAGATTAAGAAATAGTACAAAGTTAAGGTATAATAAATAAGCTACTCTCTAGTGTTTCCATATGTGTTTAATGAGAAGTGTTTTTATTTGTATGTATAACATGCCATATGTACCATGGAGAACCATTTGACCCAACCTTCTTTCCTGTGGTTATCTGCCCAGAGGAAATGAACTGAGTACTTTATGGAATGTTTGCATTCCCACATTCATTTCAACATTATTCAGGGCAGCCAAGATTTGGAAATAACTTGTCTATCATGAGAGATGGGGTGGGACCACAGGGAGAGGGGTAGACAAATGATGAGGAAGAGTGGGAAGAATGCAGTCAAGAATTTAATGTATATGCCTCACAATTAAGAAAAGTAAGGAAAGCCTGGAGCTGGTGGTTCATGCTTCTAATCCTAGCTACTCAGGAGGCTGAGATCTGAAGGTTATGGTTGGAAGCCAGTTCAGGGCAAGAAAGGTCTTGTGACTCTTATCTCCAATTAACCACCTAAAAGCCAGAAGTGGAGTTGTGGATCAAAGTGGTAGAGCACTAGCTTTGAGCAAAGAAGTGTCCTTGGATAGCACCCGGGCCCTGAATTCAAGCTTCACGACTGACTAAAAAGAAACAACAACAACAACAAAAACAAACAAACAAAGGCAAGACAAAGGGCAAAGGGGGAACCAATGCAACAGTGATACCCACAAGACAATATGTTGGAAAGGATCTGTATAACTTGGCAGGGGTGAGGAAAAGTGGAAGAAAAATGAGGGAAGGGACAACAAGTTCAACAAGACATGTACTCACTACCTTACTTATGTAACTGTAACCCCTATGCATATCACCTTGACAATAAAAATAAAATTTAAATTTTAAAAAAGAAGAAAAGCAAGGAAGGGGTGGGTCAGGAGGAGTGGATGAGAATGCCAAAAGGGCTGATACTGGATAAGATGCATTGCATACGTAAACTGCTTTGTTAAATGACAACTCCTTTGTAAGACTATGACCTACATATATAAGGGAAGATTATTCACCTCACAAAGAAAGTTTCCCGCCATCTGTAACCATAGGGAAAGAATGAAAAGACATTATGCTATTTGAAATAACCTAGAAAGAAAGGTATTGCATGATCTCACTTCTCTGTGGGATTTTAAAAAGTCAAATACATAGAAACAGCGTAGTCCTGGCTATCGCCTGGTGACCAGAAGAGTAGAAATGTAAGTCAAAGAATAAGATGTTGCAGTAAACAAAATGAATGTCTAGTTTTCCCGTGTACAACATAAAGGCTATAGTTAATAATCCATATATTGGGAATTTGCTGGGTGGATTTTAAATGCTTCTATACTAAAAATGAGATAAATATGATAATTTCCTTGATTATATCCTGTGAACATATATATCAAGACATCACATTGTATACCTTAAACATATTATCTTTGAAAGTCTCTCAAATGAGAAACTTATTGTGAGTCAGAATGGCTTCCTCCCTTAAATTGAAGTTCTTTCCTAGGGCTAATTTGAAGATTTTCCTTTTTTTGTTATTTTTGTCTTTAATTTTCAAAAATTTAATATGGATAAACTTGCTTTTTTGTGGGGTAATGGTACTTAGGTTCAAGCTCAAGGCTTTATGATTGCTTGGCTGGCACTCTACCAGTAGAATAAACCTTTCAGCTCTGCTTTATTAATGGTTATTTTGGCGATGAGTCTTAAGGACTTTCCTTCCAAGGATGTCTCTGAACTGAGAATCTCTGGGTCTCAGACTCCTGAGTAGCTAGAATTACAATCCTGAGCTAGCCTCCCAGCTTTTTGTTTTAAAAAGGGATTTGTATAGCCACTTGACTCTGCAACTGTATCTCTTACACCAGAGTTGGGATGTTTATTTTTGCCATTTATTTATTTAGCCAGTCCTGGGACTTGAACTCAGGGACTGGGTGATGTCTCTGAGCCTTTTTGTACTCAAGGCTAGCACTCTACCATTTGAGCAGCAGTACCACTTCTGGCGTTTTCTGAGTAGTTTATTGGAGATAAAGAGTCTCATGGACTTTCCTGCCTGGTCTGATTTCAATTCGCATTCCTCAGATCTCAGCCTCCTGAGAAGCTAGGATTATAGGCATAAGCCATCGGTGCCTGGCTACCATTATCTCTTTCAATCCTATTCATTTCCCCTCCAATCTCTTTTTATAGAACACCTACAGATTTTTATTCCCCACAGGTAGGAATGGCTCTGTTCTTTTTCTTTTCCAGTCTATTTATTCTCCCCTTTTTATGTCAAGATGATGTACAGAGAGGTTACAGTTATATAAGGATGGTAATTAGTACATTTCTTGACAAACTTATTACCCCTTCCCTCATTTTTTCTCCTACTTTCCCACCTCCCATTCCCTCCCCCCAAGTTGTACAGATCATTTCCAACATCTTGTCTTGTGAATGTTGCTGTTGCATTGGCCACCCCCCTTGTCCTTTGTCTCACTATTCTGTTGTTCCCCTTCCCTTTCCTAATTCAGATATACGTATATACAATACCAGGGTACCAAAACTGAATATAGTGACAATAGTCCACAGCCATACCACCCTGGACATGCTCAATCTCATCTATTTACTTTTTGTTTAGATCAGATCAATTCTGTTTCTCTTCAGTCAAATCTTCTGAGCCTCCTCTCTGCAGCTCTGACTCCTAGGACTGCCCTCTAAGGTTGAGCCCACTCATCAAGGCTGTTTATTTAATTCGGATGAGAGTATTTTTACTTTTAAAGTTTTTCTACTTATAGGGTTGGGGTTTTTTGGAACAGGGGGGAGGGTATTCTATTTCTTTGCTGATCTTTTCCAATGGCTTCATTACTATCAAAAGAAATTAGTGATTGAAGGCTGGACCACATTCACATTCTTGCAGGTGGCCTTCCATGGTTGCAATGGCCAGACAAGTATTTGAAGTCAGCTTCCTGCTGGGCCTACTTATAGTGGTTTGCCCTCAGTGAGGTGTGACTCATGCTCTCTTCTTCCAGATGGGCCAGTGGAAGCTCAGCCCCACCTCTCATTATGCCCCCTTCCAGTGGAGGTGCACCAGGCTGGCAACCTCCTTGCCTTGGGCTTCTCCGAGGTTAGGGAAGAAGGAATGGAGGGCTTCCTCCTGTAGCAGGAAGGGACAGCGGCAGAGATCCAGCTTCCCACACAGCTGCACTCCCAGTGGAGGGGGTAGAGTAATGTCAAGTAGTTCCATTTCATAACTCTTCTCCTCCTCTCCTCTCATATCTTCTCTCCTTTCCTCTCCTCTCAATTCATCTCATTTCATCGATGACATTGAAGCTCATCTCCCAGGCAGAACTGCTGACACTGCTCAGGCTGGGAATAGGCAGGAGGGGTGAGGGGTGGAGTTCATTCCTTCAGCTGGCTCCATTGAAATTTGGGTAAGTGGGTTGGTATTATCGTGTGTGTGTGTGTGTGTGTGTGTGTGTTGTAGTCACTTTTCAAGTATTTTCAGTTCCTTCAAGACCACCTTTTTTCAATTTTCTGGTTAGGGAGTGTAACACTTTTATTTATGTATCACTCTGATGGTGCTGGGAAGGAAGCTCCCTGTTGCTCTTTCAGAAGACATGGAAGCAATATGGAAATTCACGGCTGGGAAGGTGGCTCAGTGGTAGAGCGCTTGCCTTGCATGCATGAGGCCCTGGGTTCGATTCCTCAGCACCACATAAGCGGAATAAAAAAAGCTGGAAGTGGCGCTGTGGCTCAAGTGGTAGAGTGCTAGCCTTGAGCTGAAGAGCTGAGGGACAGCGCCCAGGCCCAGAGTTCAGGCCCCACAACCAGAACCCCCCCCCAAAAAAAAGGAAATTCATGAGACCCTCTCCTTTGCTTTTCCTCAAGTCTTGAAATTTGTAAGAACTTGCCTTCCTACCTTTTAAGATCTTATACTTCTTTTCCATCAAGAGATTCACATTTTCCTTTTAATATTAAGAGGTAGGTTCAGAGAGATATTAAACTACTTTTTCTTCAATGGAACCAGAATTTAGGCCTGTAACCATTTAGACACATTTATATGGATGCTTATTTATTTTATTTCAGAAAATGAGGGAACTGCATGTGAGTTTGGCAGTTTCAAAGGTAGAAACCCTACCAATACCTGCAGCAGAAAGGAATATGTCAGAGATAAAGACTTTAGGAGTTCACCCTTTGTCCCACCCTTTCTGTACCCCACTTACCCTCCCCCAAACAGATAAACTCCCAAACAAGACAAAAGGTAAAGAAAACAAAAACAGTAACAAAGAAAAAAATCTCTTCTTTCCACTTCTTTGAGTTCATTTTGATAAGCATCATTTTATATGACCATATGCACATAGCCATTGAGCCTTTGTGATCCTCTCCTAAGAATATCCTCCTTTGGTCTCACTGTTGAATGTCTAGAGTCCTAATTTATCATGTCCAAGTATATTTTTTGTCTTTTACCATCCATCATGTTTACTTGTAGATGTATAGACACATTCTAGCTACCACAAATGAGGGAAACAATGCAACTTATATTTCTCTGGGCCTGGCTTACTTTACATAACATATTTTCCCCAAGTATTCCATTTTCTTATGAGTGATACAATATCATTCTTATACTCACTAGACATTATGTTGAAATGAACTATACAGCTTGTATGTGGGGATGGGGGGGAAAAACTGGGAAAGAGAGAGGGAAGGGGTGACACTGTTCAAAAAGAAATGTACTCATTACTTGACTTATATAAGTGAAACCTCTCTGTACATCATCTTTACAATAACAACATACATGCATGTATATATGTATATATGTGTGTTACCTAGGGGTCAGAATTCTCAAGCAGCTTATCCCCCCAGCTCTCCACAAGTGTGCTTACCTTCAGAGATTCAATTGTTAGGAGCACATTTGTATGCTTGAACTTTTTCTTAGTCTTTAGATGTATCATTTGAATCTTCTGTAAAGTAAGCATGGAATAAAATGTAATAGGATTGTGATGTGGATTACTTGGGTTAACACCTACAAATTACCCACAAGAATACTTGGAACGAAGTCAGCAATCTCGCTTTATCTGCTGCTGTCACTAATCTCCTTACTAGTCTACTGCTACTATTATTAACATTTGGTCTCTAGATCTAACTCTTGGAACATTCAAATACATAACGTAGTAAATATTCAGTAAGTTACTTTACATATCTGTAGTAAACTAGGCTGGGATACTAGTAACCAATGTTCTTTTCTCTTTCTCTTTTGTTTTCTCCTTTGCCTTCCTCCTCCCTCTCCTTTCCTTTCTCTTTTCCCCTCTCCTACTCTTCTCTCACCTACTCTCTCCTGTCTTCCTCCCTTTCTTTTCCTTCCCTTTCCTCTCCTGTCCTCTTTCCTCCTTCCATCTCTTCTTTGTCTTTTTCTCTTTCTCTTTTGGTGATATTGGTTTTTTTTTCAGGGCCTCACAAGTGCTAGATAGATGCTCTACCCCTTGTGCTACACTTCAAGTATCAGAATCTGAGTTTCAAACAAGACCTAAAACTCTATCTATTCACTTATTCACACTAACATTTCCATTCACTCATGTGATATTTATGCAATAGATATTTATGCTTACTGCATTCAAGGTACACCGTGAAAATTAGAGACAATGGGAAGAGGAAGTTATAGTGTCATTCATGTCTACATGAAGCATCTAGCATCATGCATGGAATATGTAACCACCTGTGCAAGGAGTATTTCATAGAAAATATGCAGGGTTCTGAAAAGGAACAATGATTTCCTTAGTTAGGTCTCCAGCTTCAGAAGAGCTTCTTAAAGATGGGAAACAATTTTTAGGTTGTAGTGTATCATAAGCAGATGTGAAGGGAACCCAGGTAAAGGGAAATGGGTTGAGGTACTACAGGGCAGAGCATCTTGATGTTACTAATCAACCATGGTCTTTGTGTTGTGCAGCATGAGAAGAATTCAGTCAATTCTAGTAAAAGTAATGGGACAGTTTATTAGTTAAGAAATATGAAACAAAGGAGGAGGCAACAATGCTTGATAAGAAATGTACTCATTATTTTGCCCATGTAATTGTAGCCCCTTTGTATGGTACTTTCACAATAAAAAAAACAAAGGAGGAGGCAACAATGCTCGACAGGAAATGTACTCATTACCTTACTCATGTAACTGTAATCTTTCTGTACAGTATCTTTACAATAAAAATATATACAAAAAAAGAAATATGAAAAAGAAAAGTGGTTATGTGGCATAATGCCATGGGAAGATAGTCTTTAGAAAATCTTTAAATTACAGACAAGTCATTATGAGCCTTTTTGTTGTTGTTGTTGTTGGTCTTGGGGCTGAGGCTTGAACTCTGGGCCTGGGCACTGTCCCTCAGCTCTTCAGCTCAAGGCCAGTACTCTACCATTTGAGCCACAGTGACACTTCAGTTTTCTGAGTGGTTTATTGGTGATAAGAATCTCATGGACTTTCATGCTCAGGCTGGCTTTGAACCATGATCCTCAGATCTCAGCCTCCTGAGTAGCTAGGATTATAGAAATGAGCCACCAGCGCCAGGCTGAGCCTTTTATTTGCCATTTTACCTGAAAATTCTCCTCCCTTAAAAGGTTCTTAATGAGCAAGAATAAATCAAGAGAAATATTTCAACCACAGTCAGCTTCCTATTATTATGGTATTATCTATTACATCACATAGTATGTTCTTATCATATATTGTTTATTTATTGTATCTCTTTTTTGTCAATACTTGGGATTAAAGTCAGGACTTCACACTTGATAGATTCTCTACCATTTAAAGCATGTCTCAAACCCTTCTTTGCATGTTATTCTCAAGGTAATGTCTCTCTTGATGCCCAGGCTGGCTTGGACTGTGACCCTCCTACTTTGTGCATTCCAGTATCTTTGAGGACTGCAGTGTGAGATATTTTGCCACACTGCTATGCTTCCCTTGTAGCTTAGATACCAGGTTCACATTGCCACACAACACCACTAGATGACATGAAGTTTTGAAGAGTTCTTTACCTGGGCTGGCATTGATCTGTGATCCTCCAATCTTGACCTTTCAAATAGGATTATAGGCTTGACCCACCAGATTTATCCTTTTAATGTATTTATGGTAAGTCTATTTATAGATCTAAACATCTTTCTCTATATATCTATGTAGATAAATACATTTTCAATGTTGCTGATCAAACCCAGGGCTTTATGAAGGCTAGGCAAGTGCCCTACCACAGAACTACATCCTCAGTCTCTCTAGAGGATATTGTTACTATAATAAGTCCTACGAACTGACAAACTATCAGTAAGAAATTATTTTCTTACCGAGCTCTCTTTTCAGAGCCTCTTTAATATCATTATTCCTGAGGCTATAGATGAGGGGGTTCAACATAGGGATCACCACCATGTAGAACACAGATATCACCTTATTCTGATCAGTGGAGTAGCTGGACTTGGGCATCACATAGATGAATGTAATGGTCCCATAGAATAGAGCAACTGCAGTGAGGTGGGAGGTGCAGGTGGAGAAGGCCTTGTGGCGGCCCTCAGTGGAGCTCATCTTCAGGATGGTGATGAGGATGTAGATATAGGAGACGGCTATCACAATTACTGTGACCACAACTATAGAGCCGGCAGAACAAGTGGAAACAAGTATGAAGACACTGTCTACAGAACAGGAGAGCTCAACTAAAGGAGCAAAATCACAGAAGAAATGATTGACTCTATTGGGTCCACAGAAGAGTAAAGAACAAAAGGAAATGGTAAAAGAGGAAGCATTAAGAAAACCACTGGTATAAGCTACTATAAGTAACTGGACACAGACTTGTGTGGACATTTTGGTTGAATACAGTAGAGGGTTGCAGATGGCCACAAAGCGATCATAGGCCATGGTAGCCAGAAGGAAGCACTCAACTGCCCCAAAGAAAGCAACTGTACCCAGCTGGATGGCACATCCATGGTAGGTGATGATATGTTTGTCCACCAGGAAGTTAACCAACATGTTGGGTGTGACAGAAGATGAAAAGACCATGTCAGCAAAAGCTAAATGACCAAGGAAAAAGTACATGGGGTGGTGGAGCTGAGTGGAGACTCTGATGAGAAGAATTGTGCAGAGATTTCCAGCTATGGTCACCAGGTAGATGCACAGGATGATGATGAAGAGGATGACTCGAAGGACTGGATCATGTGTTAAGCCCAGTAGAATGAACTCTGTCACTGTGGTGTGGTTCCTGTCTACTAGGAAATCCATCAGACAATGGAGCTGCTGCCAGGACCAGTCTAGGATGAATAGATTACCTGAAAAATGTATAAATGTAGTGATTTCATTGTTCATCATAATGTTATCTTAGGCATATTCAAATACCAATACACACTTACATGGAAAGATGGTTCAATCTATAATTTTAAAATTGACTTTAGCAAAACCACCCTCAAATTTGCATCCTATACTGTATCTTTTCCTTTATATTTACATGTTTTTCAAACTATATGTGACATTAAAGCCATATAAAAATACTATCTAGATGAATATAATAACCATGATGAGGACTGGGTATACTTGAAGGAAATGAGGGCATTAAGCTGTTTCAATGAAGTCTTAGGCAGCAGCTCCTATATACTTGCTGCTTCCTAAATGGTAAGCACACAGCTACGAGGTAGATACCCATTGAACTATGATTATACATATAGCTTACTACATATTACAAAAATGATATTACAATTTTTGTCATATAGAACTGAGCTAGCAGAGTCTGGTGATGAATATAAAACATGCTTATGTTTTTTGTAAATATGTTTTTTATTGTGAAAATATTGTACAGAGGGGTTACAATCATCACATGAGCAAGATAATGAGTACATTTCTTATCAAGCATTGTTGCAGCCTCCTTTGTTTCCCCTATCATCCCTTCCCTCCCATCTCCACAACTGCATCCTTCTACCACCTAAAGTGTAAAGTTCGTTTTTCAACATAGTGTCTTGAACATCTCATTGTTGCAATGGGTCAGCCTGTATGCCTATTTAAACAATTTGTATTTTCCCTTTCGCTCCCCAAATTATACCAACATCAAATACAGTGAAAGCAGAGGTTATACTGTGGGGAAGAGGGACATACAAAGCAACAAAATAATCATGTGGTACCTTATAAATATGTTAGAAACAATAGCAAGAAAGAAAAAAAAACCACTTGTGTCCTTATCTTAGGGTTCATTTCACTTAAAACATGCTAATCTTTGTATAGCAAGTGGTAAATCCCAAATACTCAGCCCAGAAGATTGTTTGCCTATTCCTTTCCTTACTTCATTATAGTGAAATTAATTGTAAGCACCAAGTCCATAAAACTACTTTCTTAATGCTAACATGTTAGTTATAGCATCCTCTAGATAGTTTTATATTTCAAGGTAGCTATCAGTTAAATAAAACCCTTTCTGAAAAGTAGCAAATGTTTCTCATACTCGGCTAGATAAAAATTCTAAATTAGGGGTATCAGTGATTTACTTACTGCTTTGTAAACTATTAAAAATTGATTAAATATTTTAGGCATTTGAGACAGAATATAGTATTTTGTATATACTTTGAATTACCATTACAATCCCCGTGCAAAAGCACTTAATACTTAGCTCAAATTAAAGTTAATCCATTCAAACAAATAGTTTTTCTTTTTTTTTTAATTTTAATTTTAATTTTTTGAGAACATACTGTACAGAGGGGTTACAATTACATGGGCAAGATAATGAGTACATTTCTTATAAAGCATTGCAGCCTCCTCCTTTGTTTACCCTTCACATCCCTTCCCAGCCTCCCCCCGCCCCCCCACCCAATCACCCCCCCCCCCCCCCGCACCAAAGTTGTAAAGTTCTCAAACAAATAATTTTTCTACTGTAACAGTCATTTCTTTTTTTTTTTGGTAACTAATTTCTAATGGTTCTTTTTATGGACAAGGTCAAGACATTTTAAATATAATATACAGCTGTATAAAGTACATATTAAAAAATTCAAGGAGGATCTCTGTGCTTATTCCCAGGTTGATCTTATGTTCTAAATCTTCTGTATATATACATGAGAATTATCATATATTCTACGCTAATAAAAAATCAAATGGGGATGTGGCGCTGTGGCTCAAGCGGTAGAGCATTTGCCTTGAGCTGAAGAGCTGAGGGACAGCGCCCAAGCCCAGAATTCAAGCCCCATGACTGACAAAAAAAATCGAATGGATGAATAATCTTCTGACAAAAAAATCAAATAGATGAATAATCTTCTGCAAAGTTTTGTATAATTTTACATTTATAAATCTTCAATTTAATCATTAACATTTAAGTATCAATACAAGCTGAGGGCAGTGCTAAAATGATCATGTTTGTTTCTTACTGTTAAGTAAACGAGCAATCCTGGTAATGAATCAAAACTAATTACTCACATGAAACTGATGATGTAAAAAGAGTAAGTCAGCCCAAATCACTCACTACCTGACTGATGGATTACTCTACACACATGAACTGTGGACTTCATAGAAAGTCAAATTTTCTCCAATAGTAAGTGAAACTTGCATCAACTCAATGAACAAAATCCAATTTCTTAGGTCTTGAAAGGTGAATTCACTCATCATTCTCTAGTCACACAAAGTCATAGAGGTTATATCACTTTTAATTCTCCCTTGTGGAGAAATCCCTGTTGAAGCTGGAGATTCAGCTATGAGTTGGAAAGCATCATGGATACTCATTATGTTCTGGAGTGGTTATTCTAAACTCAATTCCCACTACAACACCACTGGTCTTCCAAGATGCTACCAATTCTCTGATGGTCAATTTATTCTTTTGTTTCTATCTAGATGTTCTTGCATACATATCTCCAAATTTTAATGTTTATAGGGGAGCTTAATTAAACAAATTGCCTTATAGAGAAATATTGTTTCCAAGTTTGCTTTAATAGCTGTAATTAAGAAATGGTACCAGATACCCCTCAGTAGATGAAGGATCAAGAAATTGTGGTATAGATACATAATGGAATTCTATGCTTCCATCAGAAAGAATGACACCACCCCATTTGTTAGGAAATGGAAAGACTTGAAAAACTCATATTAAGTGAAATAAGCCAGACCAAAGAAATATAGGTCCCATGGTTTCCCTCACTTGCAATAGTGTACACATCTAGGATAATTTTATTGGATGGGCAGAAAAACTCAAAAGCTATGTACTTGTGACCATATAAGATGATGCTAAGTGAAATGAACCCCAAGATATGGACTCGAGGTCTTTCTTCGTTGTTGTTGCTGTTTTTAATGTACTATGTGATTTTTTTCTGTTGCATTTGTATGTTCTTCCCCATATGGTATATCCCCTGCTGTCACTATACTTAATTTTGGTACATTGCATCTTGTATATATGTTGTCTAATTTGAGGAGGGGAAGGGGAATAACAAAACGCTGAAACAAGGTCACAGGATGACCCATTGCAACAATGATACCTACAAAAGAGTCTATTGGAAATGAACTTTACAACTTCAGGTGGGGGTGGGGGGAGTGAGGGAGATAAAGGGAAAGAAGGGATAGTGGGGGAAGGGAAGGGGTAACAATGCTTGACAAGAAATGTATCTATTACCTTACTCATGTAACTGTAGCCCCTCTGTACAGCATCTTTAAATTAAAATAAAAATTTAAAAAGAAATGGTATCAAATTGCTAGAAAGAATGATAACATTAACTTTTTAAATGTTTTACTTTATTGTTACATATAATATACATAGATATTGTATATGTATATACAGTGATATACAGAGGGGTCACATTTGCATGTGTCAGGTAATAAATCCATTTCTTTTTGTACAGTTTCTTCTACTCCCTTACTCTCTCCATTCCCTCCTTCCCATCTCCACCCACCAGTTATATAGTTCACTTTTATCAATGCCCCATGTGTTCCACTGCTGCAATTTTCCACACTTTTTCTTAGGATACTGTGCCCTTCTGCCCACCCTCCCACAGGTAAGTATTTGAATGCAATGTATATACTGTAAAGAATGCACAATAAGAAAAGAATGAAGAATCATCCATATCTTTAGGGTTCATTTCAGTGCGTATATTATTTTATATACACAAGAAAAGGTACTTGGGAATTGCACCTTTGTGATTCTCTCCTAAGATTATCCTCTTTTGGTCTCACTGTGAGTATCTAGAACCTGTGTAATTTGTCATATTCCAGTGCATTTTATATCTAACTTCCACATATCAGAGAGAACATGCCCCATTTGCCCCCCTGATCTTGGCTACCTCGCTTAACATGGCTTGTTCTAGTTCCATCCATTTCCCTGCAAATGACATTATTCTATTCTTTCCAACGGCTGTGTAAAATTCCATTGTATATAGGTACAACATTTTTTGGATCCACTCACTATGGTGGATTTGTTTCCATATCTCAGCTATTGTGAATAATGTGACAATGAACATGGATATGCAGGTGTCCTTGTCATATCCTGGTTCATGATGCTCAGAGTAGGTGCCTAGGAGTGGTATGGCTGGGTCATCGGTCTACATTTAGATTTTTGAGAAACCTCCATAGTGCAGTCCAGAGTGGACGTGCTAGTTTACATTCCCACCAACAGTTCAGTAGGGTTCCTTTTCCCCCACATCCCCACGAGCAATTGTTGTTGCTTCAATTCAAAATGTTGGGCAATCTAACTGGGATAAGATAGAATCTCAGGGTTTTGATTTGCAGTTCCTTTATGGCGAGAGATGATGAACATTTCCTCATGTGTTTCTTTGACATTCTTAACTCTTCTTGTGAGAAGTCTCTCCTTAGGTCCCTTGCCCATTTGGTAATTGGTGTATTAAGTTTGGGAGGGGTTAGTTTCTTGAGCTCCTTGTATATATTGGACATTAGGCCTTTGTCTGATGTATGGTTCGCATAGATCTTTTCCCAGTCTGATGGCTGTCCTTCTAGTTTAGCAACTATGTCCTTAGCTGTGCAGAAACCTTTTACTTTAATGTGCTGTCATCCCACTTGTCCAGTGTCTCCCCTATCTTTGTGTCCCTGGGACTCTATTCAGGAAGTTCCTGCATATACCTGTAAGTTCTAGTGTTTCTCCTACTCTCTCTTGCAGTAGTTTTGGAGTTTCCGGTCTGATGTTGAGATCTTTGATCCACTGTGAACTGCTATTAGTACATGGTGAGAGCAAGGATCCACTTTTATTCTTCTGCATATGGCTGCCCAGTTTTCCCAACACCATTTGTTGAAGAGGCTATGTTATTTCCACTGTATGTCTTGGGCGCTTTTGTCAAATATCAGATGACTGTAAGTATGTGGTTTTATTTCTGGGTCTTTAATTGGTTACATTGATGTTCAGGTCTATTTTTGTGCCAAAACCAAGCTGTTTTTTTTTGTCATTATGGCTCTGTAGTAGGGCTTGAAATCTGGTATTGTGAAGCCACCCACATTATTTTTTTGCCTAGAACTGCTTTGGCTATTCTAGGTCTTTTGTGTTGGATAAGAATTTTGGGATTGTTTTCTCTATCTCAGTCAAAAAACATCATTGGGATTTTGATTGGAATAGCATTGAATTTGTATATCATTTTGGCAGTATGGCTATTTTCATAATATTGATTCTATTTATCCATGAACATGGAAGGTCTTTCCACTACCTGGTCTCCTCTTTGATTTCTTTCTTCAGATTTTTTATAGTCTTTGCTATAATTTTTTTAAAACATCTTTAGTTAGGTTACTTCCTAGGTATTTTTTGATGCTATTGAAAGTGGGTTGTTGAGTCATAAGTGAGCTCTATGTGGAGTCTTTTGAGGAACCTCCATACTGCTTTCCAGAGTGGTTGAACAAGTTTACACTCCCACCAACAATGCAGTAGGGTTCCCTTCTGGCCACTCCCCTCCAGCATCTGTAGTTACTAGATTTCTTGATCATAGCCATTCTAGCTGGAGTGAAGTGGAATCTCAGTGTTGTCTTGATTTGCATTTCTTTGCATTTACCCAAAGGATCACAAACAAGGTCATACCAACTACCAGTACAAACATGTTTATCGCAGCATTATTTACCATAGCTAAGATATGGAATCAACCCAGATGCTCCTCAGTAGATGAATGGATCAAGAATATATGTGTGTGTGTGTGTGTGTGTGTGTGTGTGTGTGTGTGTGTGTGTGTGTGTGTATACACATACATCTGCCTCCATCAGAAAAAAATGACATTGCCTTTTTTGTTAGGAAATGGAAAGACTTGGAAAAAATCATATAAAGTGAAGTAAGCAGGGCCAAAGAAACATAGGTCCCATGGTTTCCCTTGTTTGCAGTGACTAGAACATGTCTAGGACAAGCAGAATAGGTCAAATGTTATGTACATATGACCATATGAGATAATGTTAAACAAAATGTATCCACAAGAAAGGGACCTGAGGTTTTTTTGTTTTTTGTTTTTCTTTCTTGCTAGTGTTTTTAATGTACTTACAATAAACTATTTGATTCTTTTGTTTCTATTGTATGTTCTTCCCCCATGGTATAACCCCTGTTTTCATTGGATTTGATGCTGGTGCTCTGCATCTTGTATATATATATATATATTTGTAATTTGGGGAGGGGAAGGAATATTGCAGAATGCTTAACAGAGGATGAAGGCTGACCCATTGTGATGACAAAATGTACCGGACACTATATTAAAAACGAACTTTATAATGTTGGGGTGGGGAGGGCCGGAGGAGTTGGGGAGTTGGGGAGGGAAGTGATGGTAGGGGGAAAATAAAGGAGTAGGTAACAATCTCACTATGAAATGTGCTCATTACCCTACTCATGTAACTCTAACCCCTCTGTACAACATTTTTACAATAAAAATGAATAAAACAAAAAGAAAGTGGGTTGTTTTCATGAATTCCCTTTCTGCTTGTAAGTTGTTGGCATAAAGAAAGGCTACGGACTGTTGTGGGTTAATTTTGTATCCTACTACTTTGGGGAAGTGGTCAATCAACTCTAGGAGTTTGGGAGTATATTTTTTTGGGTCCTTTAAGTATAAGAGCATGTTATCTGCATAGATATGCAGCCATAGAATTCTAAGAAATCTCAAACTTTGAGATGATCAAACATAACATGAGCCAGCTACTATTCTATCAGAGTAAAATGTATGAGCAAATAAATGACCAAAGATTTGATTAGTCCTATCATTTATTAACTTAAATAAATATGTCTAGCTGAAAAGAACCAAGACCCCAAGAACAAGAGCCAGTGGAAATAATAGAAGCGCTAATAGAATGTAAGTGTCTGTTAATCAACAGAGTAAAATATATTCCTTTATTAAAAAGGTAAAGAAGACTCCATCTCTCCAGTTCTTGAGCTTCTGAGACTTTAAAAATTTAGAGTTTCTGTGCAACCAAGGCTGAACCTGGGGCCCTTGGGGCCATCACCATGAGGTAACATGAACATATTTATATACACTATAAGCACTATGCATACCATTTGAGTGAACATGAGACCTTAAGCAAGAGGCTCATGAACATCAAAGAAAGACATAGAAAGAGAAGGACAAAGGAGAGAGAAACTTGGTAAGACATATTCTTGTTATAAAACTCAGTGAGTTTGTAAACTAATTTACATACTAGAAAACATTAAAAACTAGAAGATTTGTATTTATTTCAATTAGTTAGAAAAGGATAGTAACATAAAAAAATCTTTTAAAGAATTCTTAGCAAATTTTGTTTTGCAACAGCAGTTTATATTCTTAATCATAAATTCAGTGAGATTTTATCAGAGCGCTTCAAACTTTTTGGTACATCATTTCAAAATGAACCATGCTTACTAAAAGTTCACTATGGATAATTGTGTATCAACGATTATAGGAACTTATCAGAAAATCAGTTTACTTTTTGGTATAGTTGTAATTATTATTTCTATAATGAAGCTTAGAAAATACAAAACTTCGCTAAGAAAACACTTTCCTCCCAAGCTCTCTCTTCAGAGCCCCCTTGATCTCATTATTCCTGAGACTGTAGATGAGGGGGTTCAACATGGGGATCACCACCATGTAGAACACAGATATCACCTTATTCTGGTCAGTGGAGTAACTGGATTTGGGCATCACATAGATGAATGTAATGGTTCCATAGAATAGAGTGACTGCAGTGAGGTGGGAGGTGCAGGTGGAGAAGGCCTTGTGGCGGCCCTCAGTGGAGTGCATCTTCAGGATGGTGATGAGGATGTAGATGTAGGAGACGGCTAGGACAATCACTGTGACCACAATGATGGATCCAGCGGTAAATGAGGGAACAATAGCAGAAACACTAATATCATTACAGGAGAGCTCAACTAAAGGAGCAAAATCACAGAAAAAGTGATTGATCCCATTTGGTCCACAGAAAAATAAACAATAGAAGCATAAGTTAAAAGAGCAAGTGTTGAGAAAACCACCTATATAAGCAACTAATACTAACAGGACACAGACTTGTGTAGACATTTTGGTTGAATACAGTAGTGGGTTGCAGATGGCCATGAAGCGATCATAGGCCATGGCAGCCAGAAGGAAGCACTCAGATGATCCAAAGAAAACAACTGAACCAAGCTGGATGGCACATCCAAGATAGGAGATTGAATTTTTCTCTACCAAAAAGTTAACCAGCATATTGGGTGTGACAGAAGAAGAGTAGCCTAAGTCAGCAAAAGCTAAATGGCTGAGGAAAAAGTACATGGGATGGTGGAGCTGAGTGGAGACTCTGATGAGAAGAATTGTGCAGAGATTTCCAGATACAGTCACCAGGTAGATGCCCAGGATGATGATGAAGAGGATGACTCGAAGGACTGGATCATGAGTTAAGCCCAATAAAATGAACTCTGTCACTGTGGTGTGGTTCCCATCCACTAGGGAATCCATCATATAGTGGAATTGCTGCCAAAACAAATCTAGGTTGAATAAATTACATGAAAGTTTTATAAATAACTATGATGATATCATTTTCTTTAACAAATATGGAAAGTAATGAAAAACAAAGTAATTCAAGTACCTGTACATTTTTATAAAAAGCAATGTGTCAACTTGCAAATTAATAAAATATTTTTAGCATACACGCTGGAAAATCCTTATAGTATTGTCTTATTCCTTTACCCTTATGGCTTAAAACTGTCTAATGGGGCTTTGCACCCATGTAATAAAAATACAAAGAAGTGGATATTTAAACAATGAATGTACATTTTAGTGGAAATATAAACTTACCTAGAATTTTGCAAGAACTTGGATAGTAGCTAATAATTATTTGAGTGTTTAGTAAATGGTAAGCATGCAACTTAGAATTATATACTTACACAAATAATTATAAATATATGATTCAGTAAATGTTCTAAAAACATTTATTCCATTATCATTGTGGAATTGAATTAGCAGAGGTTGAAACAGAATATAAAATATTCACATAATTACACAAGTGATAAATTACAAACATGAAGTCCAAGAGACTGTCTATTCTTTTAGTAACTATGTAATAATGAAATTAAATTATAAAAACCATAATGACATTGAGTATATAACCAGTTCATGTAGCCTTGATAAAGTTAACAAGTAATATCATCACATGGACTTTTTATGCTTCAATATATCTACTGAGTATTAAAATATTTTGAGAAGAAATAAAATAGTTCCCGGTACCATAACAAGAAACAAATTCTAAATTATTAAAAGGGGTCATCCACTTTTTAAAACCAACTATTTCAATTCACTGGATGTTTAAATAATTTAAATAGCAGGTAGAGTTTTTGCCAATCTTTGAAATATTATTGCAGTCATTATGAATAATAAAAATTTGAATACTCAGCCCAACTTAAAGTAGGGTCTATCAAATCAAACAAATCACTGCCTACCATAACAATGATTTAAAAAAAAATTTTTTTATTGTGAGAATACCATACTGAGGAGTTACAATTACATGGGCAAGATAACGAGTACATTTTTTATCAAGCATTGTTGCCTCAATTTTGTTTCCCCTTCTCATCCCTTCCCATACTCCCCCCCCCCCCGCCCCCGACCTGATCCTCCCCACCCCCACCAAAGTTATAAAGTTTGTTTTTCGACATAAGGACTTGTACATCTCATTGTTGCAATGGGTCCACCTGTATCCCTAGTCAAACGATTTGTTTTTTCCCTTCCCCTCCACAAATTACCAACATCAAATTCAGTGAAAGTATGGGTTAAACCGTGGTGGGGGGGGAGACATACAAAGCAACATAGAAATCATCTTATAAATATGTTAGAAACAATTGCATGAAAGGAAAAAAAAAACCACACTTGAATACTTAACTTAGGGTTCATTCCCCTAACATCAAACTATCTGACCTTTTCTGCTTGACTCAGACATATACTAGATATTGCAAATAAGGGAAACCATGGGACCTATGTTTCTTTGGGCCTGACTTACTTCACTTAATATATTTTTTTCCAAGTCTTTCCATTTCCTAACAAATGGGGCAATGTCATTCTTTCTGATGGAGGAATAGAATTCCATTGGATCTCATATCTAAAATATACCTGGAACTTAAAAAATTAAATCCCCCAAAAGCAAATCTTCAAAGAAACAACTGTCCAATAAATAAGTGGGCTAAAGACTTAAAAAGAAACTTCTCTGAAGAGGAAAGAAGGATGACCAATAGACACATGAAGAAATGCTCAACCACTCTAGCCATAAAATAAATGCAAATCAAAACAACATTGATATTCCATCTCACCCCAGTTAGAATGGTTATAATCAAGAACTCTAATAACAACAGATGCTGGAGGGGATGTGAACAGAAGGGAACCTTACTACATTATTGGTGGGAGTGTAAACGTGTTCAACCACTTTGGAAAGCAGTATGGAGGTTCCTCAAAAGACTCCACATAGAGCTCCCCTATGACCCAGCAATTCCACTTTTTGGCATTTACCCAAATGATCACAAACAAGACCATACTAAAGCTACCAGCACAACTATGTTTATTGCAGCCTTATTTACCATATCTAAGATATGGAACCAACCCAGATGCCCTTCAGTAGATGAATGGATCAAGAAAATGTGGTATATATAAACAATAATGATTTCTAACTGGCAATGTTTTAACATGAAGTAAAGTCATTTCAAATAACATTGCAGAATAAAGTACATACTAAAGAATTAAAATCACTGATTCTGTCCACTAAGCTTTCTATAAAGTTTAAGTGACACTAAAAACTCAGATGCAAAATAATTATGCAAAGAATTTTGACATCTTCAGGCTTTTGACACTTCAATTAACTCTTTAAGTATTACAAAAACCCCAAGGTATATTGTCATATTGTTAGAGTGCTAAAATTTGAATAATAATGAAAACACAGTGTCTGCTTCTGTCTTATGGTTAAGTAAATAGGAATCCCAGTAATGGACTGTGTATAGGTGATGTAAACAGAGACAGTCAGACAAAGTAACCCACTACCTGATTGCTTGATTACATCAGCCCAGTTTTCACATTATGACATGTGAAAAATTGCAAACTACAGACAGTAAAGTTTTCTCAAATAATAAATGATATTAAAAGAGAAGATTAACTAATGAAAGTCAATATCTTACCTCTTTTCCTAATTTTTTTTTTTTTTTGGTTAGTCGTGGAGCTTGAACTCTGGGCTCTGGGCCTAGGTTCTGTCCCTCGGCTCTTCAGATCAAGGTGAGCACTCTCCCACTTGAGCCACAGAGCCACTAATATCTTACCTCTTGAAGTGAGAATTTATTCATCTTTTGGTAGCAACACAAAGTCATGGTGAATATGTATAGAGAGAACAAGTCATTTTCTAATTATTGTTCTCCTTTGAGGATTAATCCCTAATGAAACTGAGGATCCAGCTATGAATTCAAGAGCATCATGGAGCCTTATCAGGTTTTGGAGTGAATACTGAGTAATTCAATTCACATAACACAACTGATTCCCCAACATGTTACCAATTCTCAAGTGATCAATTTATGCTTGTGTTTCTATCTAGGTGCTCATGCACACATCAGAAATATTTTCTTGTATTTCCTCAAGAGAGTAATTAAACAAATTGCCTTAGAGATGAATATTAGTTCAAGAACACTTTGAAGATTATGACATTGAAAAAAGTGCTAAATTTCAGGGGAAATGCTAACATTAGCTTTAAACGTTCAAAAAGTGCTACTAAGTAATTTGTTTTTTGTTTTTGTTTTTGCTGTTGCTGTTTGCAATGGTATCCTATTAGTCAGTGCTTTTTAAAAATTATATTTAAGTAGTTTTACTTTGGAGTTGCCATTTAACATAGCAGCTTATGAATACAATGCATCTTGATCAATGTCACCCTTTTCAACTTTCTTACCCATCTCTCCCTACCCATCCCTTCTCTCACACATCGTAATTTTATAGGATATATTATTGCATTCTCCTCCTATTCTCCATTTCATTGTCTACCCCTTTCCCCTTGACCCCACTCCAACACTTTCAAGTATCTGCTTCTCCATGTTTATTTTATTGAAATTGGACATTTCATTTCTCAGGAATTACACTATTTGTGTTCTCATTAAAACTTTTTATTATCTTTCAGTAATTGTACAAAGGAGGTGCCATTTCAACAAAACAGTTTATGGATATAGAAACAACTCAAGTAAATAACCTCATGATGGAATTAAAATTGCTAGAAAAACAAGAATCAATCAAACCTAAAACTACTAGATGGAGAGAGATAGCAAAGATTAAGCAGAAATCAATGAAGTAGAAATTAAAAAAACCTATAAATAAGAGCAATGAAACAAAAAGTTTGTTTTTTGAAAAAAAAAATAAAATGGACAGACCACTTGTGAGATTAATGAGAAAAAGAAGAAAGGAGATTCAAATCAATAAGACCATAGATACCATAAGAAACATTACAATGAACATCCAAGAAATTTGAATGATTATAAAGGACTACTTTCAAAATCTATATTCACGAAAGAAAGAAAACCTAGCAGAAATGGATGAATTTTTAGAAACACTCAATCTTCCTAAACTGAACCAAGAAGAAACAAACCAAGTAAACAAGCCAATAATACACTATGAGATAGAGTAAATAATCAGAAGTCTTCCAACAAGGAAAAGCCAAGGGTGGTTAGATTCACCGCTGAATCCTATAAGACTATCAAAGATGAACTAATACCAATAATCCTCAAGATTTTCTATGAATAGAATCAGAGAGAGAAATTCCAAACTCATTTTATGAAGCCAATATCACACTCATCTCAAAACTGGAAAGAAGAAAAGAAAAGAAAAGAACCACAGGCCAATTTCTCTGATGAACACAGATGCAAAGCTCTTCAATAAAATGTTAGCCAACAAAATCCAAAAACAATAAAAAAATACATTATGACCAAGCAGGCTTCATTCCACAGACACAGGCTAGTTTAACATACACAAATCAAAAAATGTAATTCACCATGTTAACAGAGCCCAAGACAAGGACCCCATCATCATCTTAAGAGATGTAGAAAAAACCTTGGACAAAATACAACATACATTCATGTAAAAAGCTTTGGAGAATCTAGGAATAGAAGGGACTTTCCTTAAAACAATGAAGACTATCTATGACACGCCAACAGGCCCTATCACATTAAACAGTGAAAACTCAAACCATTTCTCCTAAAATCAGGAACAAGGCAAGGATACCAACTTTCTTCATTCCTCTTTTATCTAGTTCTGGAATTCTTAGCCAGAGCAACAAGGCCAGAAAAGAACATAGAGGGGATTCAGAAAGGGAAAGAAGAAATTAACCTATCCCTATTTGTAGATGATATGCTCTGCTCTTATACTTAAAGGACCTAAAAATACACTCCAAACTCCTAGAGCTGATCGACCCCTTCCCCAAAGTAGCAGGATACAAAATTAACCCACATCAGTCAGTAGCCTTTCTGTATGCCAGCAATGTACAAGCAGAAAAGGAATTCATGAAAAAAACCATTTTCAATAACCTCAAAAAATACCTAGGAAGTAACTTAACCAAAGATGTAAAAAAATTATAGCAAAGATTGTAAAAATCTGAAGAAAGAAATCAAAGAGTAGACCGGGAAATGGAAAGACCTTCCATGTTCATGAACAAATAGAATCAATATTGTGAAAATGGCCATACTGCCAAAATGATATAAAATGATATACAAATTTAATGCTATTTCAATCAAAGTCCCAATGATGTTTTTTAACTGAGATAGAGGAAACAATCCCAAAATTCTTATCCAACACAAAAGACCTAGAATAGCCAAAGCAATCCTAGGCAAAAAAATAATGTGGGTGGCATCACAATACCAGATTTCAAGCTCTACTACAGAGCCATAATGACAAAAAAAACAGCTTGGTTTTGGAACAAAAATAGACCTGAACATCACTGCAACCAATTAGAAGACCTAGAAATAAAACCTCATACTTACAGTCATCTGATATTGACAAAGGAGCCAAAGACATACAGTGGAAATAACATAGCCTCTACAACAATTGGTGCTGGGAAAACTGGGCAGCCATATGCAGAAGAATAAAAGTGGATCCCTACTCTTACCATGTACTAATAGCAATTCACAGTGGCTCAAAGATCTCAACATCAGACCAGAAAATCCAAAACTACTGCAAGAGAGAGTAGCAGAAATACTAGAACTTACAGGTATATGCAGGAACTTCCTGAATAGAGTCCCAGGGACACAAAGATAGGGAAGACACTGGACAAGTGGGATGACAGCACATTAAAGTAAAAGGTTTCTGCACAGCTAAGGACGTAGTTGCTAAACTAGAAGGACAGCCATCAGACTGGGAAAAGATCTATGCGAACCATACATCAGACAAAGGCCTAATGTCCAATATATACAAGTTGCTCAAGAAACTAACCCCTCCCAAACTTAATACACCAATTACCAAATGGGCAAGGGACCTAAGGAGAGACTTCTCACAAGAAGAGGTAAGAATTTCAAAGAAACACATGAGGAAATGCTCATCATCTCTCGCCATAAAGGAACTGGAAATCAAAACAACTCTGAGATTCTATCTTATCCCAGTTAGATTGCCCAACATTTTGTGTTTTTTTAACGTTTATCTAATTAGTTTTTTTATTTTTATTTATTTATTTATTTATATTTTTTATGAACATACTGTACAGAGGGGTTACAATTACATGTTGCCCAACATTTTGAACTGAAGCAACAACAATTGCTGGTGGGGATGTGGAGGAAAAGGAACCCTACTGCACTGTTGGTGGGAATGTAAACCAGTACAACCACTCTGGACCACAGTCTGGAGGTTTCTCAAAAATCTAAATGTAGACCGATGACCCAGCCATACAACTCCTAGGCACCTACTCTGAGCATCATGAACCAGGATATGACAAGGACACCTGCATATCCATGTTCATTGTCACATTATTCACAATAGCTGAGATATGGAAACAAATCAGATGCCCCACCACAGTGAGTGGATCCAAAAAATGTTGTACCTATATACAATGGAATTTTACACAGCCGTTGGAAAGAATAAAATAATGTCATTTGCAGGGAAATGGATGGAACTAGAACAAGCCATGTTAAGCGAGGTAGCCAAGATCAGGGGGGCAAATGGGGCATGTTCTCTCTGATATAAGTAAGTTAGATATAAAATCCACTGGAATATGACAAATTAGACAGGGTTCTAGATACTCACAGTGAGACCAAAAGAGGATAGTCTTAGGAGAGAATCACAAAGGTGCAATTCCCAAGTGCCTTTTCATATGTATATAAAATAATATACACACTGAAATGAACCCTAAAGATATGGAAAGAAAATCTTTTCTTATTTTTCTTCTTTATCTTATGATTCTGTACTCTTTACATTATATATGATATATTCACATGCATATCTGCGGGAGGGTGGGAAGGAGAGCACAGAAAAAGTGTGGGAAATTGCATCAGTGTAGCACTCTGGACACTGATGAAGGTGAACTATACAACTAGTGGTTGTATATGGGATGGAGGGAATTGGAGAGAATGAGGGACTAGAAGAAGTTGTACGAAAGGAAATGGACTTCTTACCAGACACATGTAAATGTGACCCATCTGTTTATCATTGTATATATATATACAATATCTGTATACATTATATAACAATAAAATAAATCTTTTTAAAAGTTAATGTTTTTATTTCATTCCAGCAATTTAGTACCATTTCTTAATCATGGCTATCAAAGCAAACTTGGAAACAGTATTTTCTCTATAAGACAATTTGTCTAATTAAACACTCTTATAAACATTAAAGTTAGGAGACGTCTGCAAGAGCATCTAGATAGAAACAAAAGAATAAATTGACCACCAGAGAATTGGTAACATCTTGGAAGACCAGTGGTGTTGTAATGGGAATTGAGTTGTACAATAATCACTCCAGAACTTGATGAGGCTTCATGATGCTTTCCAACTCATAGCTGAATCTCCAGCTTCAATTGGGATTTCTCCACAAGGGAGAAAGAAAGTGTTTTTAAAAGTGATATAACCACTATTACTTTATGTGTCTACGGAATGATGAGTGAATTCACCTTTCAAGACCTAAGAAATTGGATTTTGTTCATTAATTTGATGCAAGTTTCACTTCCTATTGGAGAAAATTTACTTTCTATATAGTCCATAGTACATGTGTGTAGCAATATGGCAGATGTAATCCATCAATCAGATAGTGAGTGATTTGGGCTGACTTGCTCTTTTTACATCATCAGTTTCATGTGAGTAATTAGTTTTGATTCATAACCAGGATTGTTCATTTACTTAACAGTAAGAAACAAACATGATCATTTCAGTACTGCCCTCAGCTTGTATTGATACTTAAATGTTAATAAAACTGCAAAATACTATAAAATGTTAGCATTAAGCAGGTCAAATGAAGCCAGTTTCTATTTATAGGTAGGTTTATGGACCTGGTGCTTACAACAACTTAATTTCATTATAATGCAGTAGGGAAAGGAACAGGCAATCAATCTACTGGGCTGAATGTTTGGAATTTACCACTTGCTATGTAGACATAACCATGTTATACATTCATCACCAGACAGATTGCTAACTCAGTTCTATACAACAAAAATTATATCATTTTGGAATATGTAGTAAACTATATGTATAATCATAGTTCAATGGGTAGCTAATTCTTAGCTGTGTGCTTACCATTTAGGAATCATGTAAGTATTTATGAGCTGATACCTGAGCCTTTGTTGCAACAGCTTAACTACCTTGTTTCCTGCTAGTACACTCAGTCCTCCTGTGGTTATGTTCATCTAGTTTTTTATTTCATCTAGGATTTTATTTGGCTTTAATGTCATATATTATATAGATTGAGGAAAATGTAAATACAAAGGGATAGAGACAGTATAGGATGGAATTTTGAGGGTGTTTTTGCTAACCTTATTTTTAAAATTATAGATGGAATCATCTTTTCATGTATTGGTACTTGTAAATGCTTATGATAACATTATGATGAGCAATGAAATCACCACATTTATACATTTTTCATGTTATCTATTCATCTAGATTGGTCCTGGCAGCAGCTCCATTGTTTGATGGATTTCCTAGACAGGAACCACACTACAGTGACAGAGTTCATTCTATTGGGCTTAACACATGATCCAGTCCTTCGAGTCATCCTCTTCATCATCATCCTGTGCATCTACCTGGTGACTGTATCTGGAAATCTCTGCACAGTCCTTCTCATCAGAGTCTCCACCCAGCTCCACCACCCCATGTACTTTTTCCTCAGCCATTTAGCTTTTGTGGATATCGTGTTTTCATCTTCTGTCACACCCAACATGTTGGTTAACTTCCTGGTGGACAAAAATATCATCTCCTACCATGGATGTGCCATCCAGCTGGGTACAGCTGTTTCCTTTGGGGCAGTTGAGTGTTTTCTTCTGGCTGCCATGGCCTATGATCGCTTTGTGGCCATCTGTAACCCACTACTGTATTCAACCAAAATGTCCACACAAGTCTGTGTGCAGTTACTTATAGTAGCTTATACCAGTGGTTTTCTTAATGCTTCTTCTTTTACCATTTCCTTCTGTTCTTTAGTATTCTGTGGGCCTAACAGAGTCAATCATTTCTTCTGTGATTTCGCTCCTTTAGTTGAGCTCTCCTGTTCTGTAGACAGTGTCTTCATACTTTTCCCCACTTATTCTGCTGGCATTGTAATTTTGTTCACAGTGATTGTCATAGCCATCTCCTATATCTATATTCTCATCACCATCCTGAAGATGCACTCCACTGAGGGCCGCCACAAGGCCTTCTCCACCTGCACCTCCCACCTCACTGCTGTAACTCTGTTCTATGGAACCATTATATTCATTTATGTGATGCCCAAATCCCTGTACTCCACTGACCAGAACAAGGTGATATCTGTGTTCTACATGGTGGTGATCCCCATGTTGAACCCACTTATCTGTAGTCTTAGGAATAATGAGATTAAGACTGCTCTAAAGAGAGAGCTTGGTAGGAAACTATTTTAGGAAGATCTGCTATTTTCTAATCTTTGCTATAGAAATAATAATCCATAGATATACCTAAAAGAAAAGAGTCTTTCTTGTCCTATATTTATTTATTTACATGCAAATATCATGGTGAACCTTTTGGAAAAGGTGGTGATTGCTTTCAGATCATGTAGTAAATAAGAGTTTCCTATGTTACCTATGTAAAACTTCACTAAATTTATATTAAAACAAACGTTTTTCATAAAACAAACTTTACTGCAAATCTTTTTATGGTTTTGTTAATATATTTCAAGTGGTATTCACTGCTACATGTTCAGGTTGCTAAATATTATTGTTTAGATGTTAAGGTCTACAAAGTTAAATTGTGATTTGTGTTTTTTTCAGTTGTGATGGAAGAATTGAGAGTTTGAGCTGAGTGGTAATTCTTTGGCTTATTGAGAATAGAGTATAAAAGTTAATGGTCAGACCCAAGTTTATTCTCCTTCAGTGTTCTTTTCTTTTTTTGGTCAGTCATGGGGCTTGAACTCTGGGCTTGGGCGCTGTCTCTGCACTATTCAGCTCAAGACAAGCATTCTACTGCTTGAGCCACAGAGCCACTTCTGGTTTTCTGGTAGTTTATTGGTGATAAGAGTCTCATGGACTTTCCTGCCTGGGCTGGGTTTGAACCGTGATCCTCAGATCTCAGCCTCCTGAGTAGTTAGGATTACAGGCATGAACCACTGGCACCTGGCATCCTTCAGTTTTCTTGATGAGCACATGGGCAAATGGTTTTTCTCTACTATGTCCCTGCCATATGTGCCACCAAAGACCCAGAATCAACTCATTATGGACCAAAACATCCAAACCTGTGTGCCATGGTAAACATCTTATCTCTTTAAGTTAGTTATCTCAGCCTGTTTGTTACATTAAATGGGAAGTGACTAACACACATTTCAGTTTTGTCCATTTCAACACAATTTATCCTGAGATTAGCCTGGTATGTGTATTTAGGACTCAGTAGAGTGTAAGAGAAATGCAAGGAGGGAACATAACAATTCTTGAAAATTTCTTCTTGTAGAAAAAATATCATTGGGGAATGATCTTTGTGGACACTTATATTCTTGCTGTGGTCAAATTATGGGGTCTAAAAAGAAGAATAGGAGGAACTATCACCATCTGTGATTTCCACTTTCTGGTCAAAACAGGTGAGTTCTTCTGTTGGGCAAAGCACGGAGTTCTTGGCTTCTAACGATTGAGTGGAAGACAAACAATTTCCAAGAAAAGCATTCAGTTTATAGTGTGATGGGAGTGAGACTATTACAACTAAACTTTTAGTTGACTTCATGGATGGACCCACATACTGCTGACGTGGTAATCCTTCCCTTAAAATTGTTATAAACCCCTGGAGAGATACTTTCCATTTTTACACGCTAGAACAATCATCTATAATGCCTTTTCTTCTCCTCTCTTTAAAGTATTTCAGAATCAAATTTCATGTAAGTTGATGATAAAGTCAAAGATATTAGTCTTTTAATTTATTCACCTCTTCTTTCCTCATACATTTAAGAAATATTGTGAATAATTCTTATATTCAAGATACGATTTGCACTTTTCATGCTACAGTGAAAGAGTCAAGATGGAATATATGTTCGAGTGTGGGATCAAGACAGGAAATGTAAACCATATAGATCATGAGAGTGGAATAAATTCCCTGGAGAAAAAAATAAACAGAGGCAAGTGTGGGAGGTTGATGTGCCAGGGACAGGACTGGTCAGTACAGGTCTCAGTGGCCACTAAGCACCTGAGCAAGGGTGGCAGGAGGTGAGGACAGTTCAGGTTGAACAGAGTGCCATCTCCCTGTAAGGTTCAGTGTAATATCCTATTCATACATATAAAATTTTCTTGGGGGTTCCTGTCCAACAATATTTTTTGGTTGTTTTAATTAATCCAATGGTGAGAGTCATTGGAATAAATGATGAAATGTTAATTCCATCTTAATATGCTATTTGACTTTCAGAAAATAAGGAATTGCATTACCATACAATAGAACACAGAAAATACATAGAATTGAGGTATTACTTCATGACAACAGAACTTGACAAGTCAGAAAAAAGTCTTACTAACACAAGGCACTAGTACAGGCTGTAGATTTTGTATTGTTTTGGTATTACAGAGCCAAAGTAAAAACAAAAGCTAGGTGAATGCACTGTGAAAAGCTTGACATATTTCACATTCTATATTCAGGATGAAGGGAAACAGGAAGTAATCAGGCCTTGGGCAGATATGCAGCCATAATGCTCTAGGAAATCTCAGACCTTGAGATGATAAAATCTGTGAGATGATCACTCTAATATTATATTAGGGTAAAATGTGCAAATAAATGATTAAATTTTTATTAACCCTATCAGTTATTAAGTCAAATATGTCTAAGTCAAAGAAACTAGGATACCAAGAATGAGAGCCAGTGGAAACAGAAACACTAAGTTTGAGCATATAGATATTTGATAATCAACACAGTGAATAATATGACTTTATTAAAAAGGGAAAGAAGCTCCAGCTCCTCAGTTCCTGAGTTTCTGAGACATAAAATTTAGAGTTTCTGTACATCCCAGGCTGAACCTGGGCCCCTGAGACTGTCATCATGACATAACAAGAACATGTTGATATGCACTTTAAGCATTATGCGTACCATTTGGATGAATATGAGAAATGAAGTAAAGCAGCATTCAACATAGAGAGCATTCAACATAAAGAAAGAGAGAGAGAGGAGAGAGCAATTTGATAAGACAAATTCTAGTTATAAAACTCAAAAGTATATAAGCTAATTTGCATACTATTTAAAACTATCAAATTTGCATTTTTCAATTAGAAAAGAATAACAATATAAAGTAATATAAAAAGGAAAATAATTATAAAGTTAATAACAGAAATTAATTAAGTAGAAAGTCAACATTCAATGAAAGAGAAAACAGGTAAATACTTCTTTCTTACCGTGGTTTTGTTACCTGTTTTCATGCTAAAATAAAATGAAAGTACAAAATCCAAATAGCCAAATAGAGAAGGTAAAAAGCAATACAAATACAGCTGCAACAGCTATTATTAGGAATATAGGTAATTATAATCACTTGTATGTAACAATTGATACTAAACAGATTTGAAATCAGCTCCAACAGAAAATAAGCAGGATCATTTGATCATTAAAGAACTTTAATCAGGATATGAAAAAAAAGCAGTCAGGAATGCCTTACTGTTAAATTTTATTAAATACTAAAGACATTCAGTGAAATAGTAATTACACCCTTATGTAACTTCATTGAGACTAGCAAGTGCATATTTCAGTGCAATAATTACATCTGAGATGTCTTGATACTGAAATTCAACAAGAAAAAAAGATAGGTCCCATAGTTTCCCTTATTTGCAATTACTAGTATACGTCTGAGACAAGCAGAAACGGTCAGATAAGTTGATGTTAGGTGAAATGTACCCCAAGATAAGTACTCAAATGGTTTTTTTTTCTTGCTATGTTTCTAACATATTTTTAAGATGATTTTTTTTTTGTTTTGTATGTCCCTCCCCCACGGTATAACCCCTGTTTTCACTGTATTTGATGCTGGTATAATTTGGGGAGGGGAAGGGAAAAATAGGGATTGTTTAAATAGAGATACAGGTGGACCTATTGAAACAATGAGATGTACAAGTCGTTATGTTGAAAAACGAACTTTACAAATTTGGCGGAGGAGGGGGAAGGGTAGGAGGGGAGTTGGGAGGGCAGGGATGGTAGGGGAAACTAAGGAGGAGGCAACAATGCTTGATAAGAAATGTACTCATTACATTGCTCATGTAATTGTAACCCCTCTGTACGGTATTTTCACAATTAAAAAAAACTTATTAATTAAAAAAAGAAGAAAAAAAAGAAAATGCGATTATACTCCAGCTTCATTTTTATGAAAATAGACAAAAATACCTTACAAAATATTAGCAAACTTATCAGTAGTTTATGAACATCATAAAGTATTAATATAATATTAAGTTTATTCTAGCAAGAACACATAGATTTAATTTAAGACAAGAGAGAAATTGTAGTAATTAAAAAGAATTAATCAGAATTTAATTAAAGTAAAAATATTCTGTTAATTTGCTTCCTGACAGTAACAATAAATGTCATCAGGCTTGGTAAATGCCATGAAGCTTCAGTTAGAATTGTGGACAAATGTACTTCTTAGTATTTCATACTAGATCATAGGAAAAATATAAAAATCCTGAGCAGTATTTTTGAGAAATGTGCTACATGTTTTATGGCCAGTACCAGATCCTCAGAAAAATTGTGTTAACATCTTCAGATCATATAACTATGGACTTTGCAGTATTTACTTTTTCATTCACACAAGTATTTGATAAAACTATGAAACTAATAACTGATGAGGTTGTAAAAATACTACATACATACCCATATATATGTATGTATATGTAGTGTGTGTGTGTGTGTGTGTGTGTGTGTGTGTGTGTGCATGCACGCGTGCTCACGCACACATGTGTGTGTTGGGACAGTCCTGTGGCTTAAACTCATGGCCAAATGCAGTCTCCGAGCTTTTCTGCTCAAGGCTAACACTATAACACTTGAGCCACAGCCACAGTTCCAGCTTTTTTTAGTAGTTATTTGGAGATAAGAGTCTCATGTACTTTCCTGCCTGGGCTGGCTTTGAACTACAATCCTCAGATCTTAGCCTTCTGAATAGCTAGAATTATAGGCATGAGCCACCAGAACCCAGCTCAAAATATATTTTGAAATAATAAAAAAAAAACAAAAATTATTTATCACAGTGAAGATGTGATAGAATACATCAGCAGGAGAGTAGATCAAACAGAAGAAAGAAATAGTCAGTTCTTAGGCAGACAAAATACAATGTGGGACCCAAAATATGGAAAAGCAATAAAGAGGAACAAAACAAGCTTACAAGAAAGATACTTGGATGAACATTAAAAGGACAAATATGTGTATTACTGTAGCTCAGGAGGAAAAATGCCTTTAATCAGTGGGTTAAAGATCCCCTTCTTCACCCTTTATTGTTTCAACCACTACCTAAAATCACACAAGGAACTGAAATTAACTAAATTAATGGGTCTTCAGAGGACTTAAGATCCAAACTAATACGTTGCAGTAAACACTTTTTTTTTGGAAAAAGACTTTTAAAGAATTTTTAGCAATTTTTGTTCTCCAGAAACAGTTTATGTTCTTAATCATAAATTCGGTGAGATTTTATAACAGCACTTCAAACTTCTGAGTTGGTATATGATCTCAAAATGAACCATGCTTACTAAAAATTTCACTAGGATGATTGTAGGGCCATCTCAGAAAATCAGTTTACTTTTTGGTATAGTTATAATTATTATTTCTGTAATGAAGCTTAGAAAATACCAAACCTAAGACATTTTCCTCCCAAGCTCTCTTTTCAGAGCCCCCTTGATCTCATTATTCCTGAGACTGTAGATGAGGGGGTTCAACATGGGAATCACCACCATGTAGAACACAGATATCACCTTGTTCTGGTCAGTGGAGTAGCTGGATTTGGGCATCACATAAATAAAGATAACCGTCCCATACAACAGAGTGACTGCAGTGAGGTGGGAGGTGCAGGTGGAGAAGGCCTTGTGGCGGCCCTCTGTGGAGTGCATCTTCAGGATGGTGATGAGGATATAGATGTAGGAGATGGCTATGACAATCACTGTGACTACAAGGATGGAACCAGCGCTAAAAGTGGAAAGAAGTATGAGCACACTGTCTTCAGAACAGGCAACTTCAAGTAGAGGAGTAAAATCACAGAAGAAATGATTGACTCTGTTTGAGCCACAGAACACTAAAGAAAAGAAAGAAATAGTAAAGGATGAAGCATTAAAACAACCACTGGTGTAAGCTACTATAAATAACTGGACACAGACTTGGGAGGACATTTTGGTGGAATACAGCAGTGGGTCACAGATGGCCACAAAGCGATCATAGGCCATGGCAGCCAGAAGGAAGCACTCGACTGCCCCAAAGAAAACAGCTGTACCCAGCTGGATGGCACATCCATGGTAGGAGATGGTATTTGTGTCCACAAGGAAATTAACCAACATGTTGGGTGTGACAGAAGATGAAAAGACCATGTCAGCAAAAGCTAAATGGCTGAGGAAAAAGTACATGGGGTGATGGAGCTGAGTAGAGACTCTGATGAGAAGAATTGTGCAGAGATTTCCAGCTATGGTCACCAGGTAGATGCCCAGGATGATGATGAAGAGGATGACTCGAAGGACTGGATCTTGTGTTAAGCCCAATAGAATGAACTCTGTCACTGCAGTGAGGTTCCCATCTACCAGAGAATCCATGAGGTAATATGGTGGTGTCAAACAGATCTGCAGTGGAAAGATTATTAGTACATCACATTATTATTAATATGTACATTCAGATTATTATAAGTAATGTATAATTCAATTTTTATGTTGCGTTTTATAATTTACCTTTGAAAGTGCATTGTAAATTTATGTGCAATGAGTCTTTCTACAGTTTAAAAATTGTTTTTCTTAAACACCAAAAAATTTCTTCAAATGCTATATATTTTTATGCATTTTGCAAAAATCTACCCACATGGCTTGAAAGCAAAAGGCTTAATAATATGATGCATTTGAGAATTACACAAAAGTATCTAACTATAACAAAACCGATTGCAATGTATAAATAGAAGATTATACAATACAAAACTGAGTAGTAGCTGATATTTATTGTGTGCTTAATTATGAGCACAGCATTAAAATTATATACAATTACATTTGGATTTCTACTAAAGATCACTAAGTATTTTTACTTCTCTTAACTTACTAGTGAGGAAAATGAGTTTGAAAATATCAAGTCACAGGTAAAATTACGTAGACATAATAATATATAGATATGAGCTGCAGGTAGATTGAATTAATTTCATTTCTTTAGCAACTATTTTTTTAAACTAAATTAAATGATAGTTACTAGTTTGAATGCACTTGCAACTGGAGAGATTGCATCTTAGAGTTTTAATTTTTCAGTAACTAATACAAAAAGGAGAAGACTAATTACATGATTCATAACATCTAGTCATGAAACAAGACCATTTTTAATCCCATGTTTAGCTTTTTATTTCATTTTAATTTTATTACTTTGCAGTCCTGCGGATCAAACCAGGACCTTATGCTAATCAAATGATCTACCACCAAGATATACCCCAAATGCACTAATTTTTTTTTGTCAGTCATGGGGCCTGAACTCTGGGCTTGGGCACTGTCCCTCAGCTCTTCAGCTCAAGGTTACTGCTCTACCACTTGAGCCATAACAACACTTGCAGCTTTTTCTGCTTATGTGGTGCTGAGGAATGGAACCCAGGGCTTCGTGCATATAAGGCAAGCACTCTACCAGTAAGCCACCTTCCCAGCCAAACCCACTATTTTTATCTTTCTTTTTCTGCTGGTGCTGGGGATTAAACTTAGAGCCTTAACTCTTGAGTGGCTTTTTTCTTCAAGGCTGGCCCTCTATCACTTGAGCCATACCTCAAATTCCAGCTTTTTGCTAGATGGAAATAAGAATCTAATGAATTTGCTTGCCTCTGCTGGTTTTAACCTTCAATCCTCAGATCTCAGACTCCTGAGACCATATTCTTCAAAACAAAGAAGAAATATTTTTCTTGATATCACAAAAAAGAAATAGGAATTTTAAATGTTTTTGAGCCAGGTGCTGGTGGCTCATGCCTGTAATCCTAGCTACTCAGGAGGCTGAGACCTGAGGAATGTGGTTTGAAGCCAGCCTGCAAAGGAAAGTCCGTGAGACTCTTATCTCCAATTAATCTCAGAAAAAGCAGTATGTGGTGCTTTGGCTCAAGTGGTAGAGTGCTTGCTAGCTTTGAGCAAAAAGAGCTTAGGGATAGCACCTAGGCTCAGAGTTCAAGGCTTAGGACTGGCAAAAAAAAAACCCAAATAATAATAGTCGTAATTTTGAGAATGAAATTACTGATTATAATTTTATTAAATATTTTACTATTTCCAATGAAGATATTATTAATTGAAATATCAATATAATAACTAGGAAAATATTACATGCATAGATTTAGATCATAATTACTATACCTGTTTTTTTCAAATCCATGAAAAATGTTCATTACTTTAAAGAGTCTCACAGAATGAAATAGTATTTCCAACACAATATATGTAAATAAATCTTCAGCCTATCATGTGTACCTGGATCAAACAGCTATAATTTGTATCACTGTCTTGATTCCCAGTGTCTGATTCTTGTGATGCTAGAGTATTGTAGGTTTTCCTACAAGATATTTACATGTAAAAACTATTAAAAATGGCAAAATCATTGAATTTACAAGCATCATGGCTAAATTCTAAGTTTAGATAATATTAAAGGTCATGCTGGTTTCTTTCTCTTTTTTTGTCAGACTGTACATTTAATTTTCCTTCTTTCTTTTGGTTTCTTACAGTAGAAAATGAAGAACATTTCAAAATTGAGTTATGCTTATTTATTCAGATGAATTTCACTAAGGAAACTTAAACTAATTCAGCTGAAGTCATTAGCTGACTACTTAATTGTAGTTGCCCTATTTCTAAATGTGAACGCTGTCTACAACTTCAAAGACGAAAATGTTTGCAAATACTAAAGGAAAATTAGTTAAATAAATTCACCCACATCAGCCCAATCTTACCTCTTAAAATAAGAAATTGTCCATTTTACAGTGAGAATTTAACATTATCAGTATTGGCTAGCAGTCATGTTGTCCCTGTATTATTATTGTTCATCTTTGGGACTAAAACTGAAGATTCTGGTGATTCAAATATGAATTCAAATACACCAGGGACCATTATCACATTCTCGGGTGAATACTAACAGTTTACTCATACAAACACAATTATTCTATCAAGACTTTTGTCAATCCTCAAGAGATACATTCTTTTCTTTTTCTGTAGGAATCAGTTCATTTCCCTTGATGATTACTGGGAGAATACTAGAACAAATGTTCAGATGATTAAATATTGCTTATTAGTTTAATATGATCAGGTAAGAATACTAAATTAAAAATATAAAATAGCATCATCATCTTCTTTTACTCAAAATCCATTCATTTGTAAGTATTTTGTGGTGAGAGATAGAAGAAAGACCATTAGTTAACTGTGAGAAATTTGAGGAGGGATGATACACAAAGCTGATTATTTATGGTCAAAACACTTTTTTGTACTCAAAGGTATACATATTTCTAAATTTATATAGGTAGAGAACTATGAAGCAAAAGGACCTAAGGTAAGACTAAAGTCTCTTACTATACATACCTTAAACAGGTGACTATTAGTTGGTGATTGACTAAGGATCTTATGGAGGAATCCAGACCTTAAACACTGAATGAAAATAGTATGAAGTGAAGACTGTTTGGGAATTGGAACAAGCGGGAGGAAGAAGCCATGAAAGGAAGGTGAATTGGGAGCTGAATATAATCAAAGTAATTTTATGCATGTATGAAAGTAGAATAAAGAAATCTGAATCATTTTTCAAAGGAAAGCAGATAATAAAGAGGCATAGAAAGGCTACATCTTATCAAAGTAAATTCCATGCATGTGTATACATGCATGGAAATAGCACAATGAAACCACTTTGAACAGTCAATAAACTGTAATAAAAATAAAGATAAAGAAAAATAAAGTGAAAGGTGGGAAGCAACCTGCAGCCTCATCTGTCTTAAATTAATGGCAGAGAAAACCTCCACAGGAAAACTATGTGAACTCAGACCTCAATAACTGTTCCCTAAATATTCATAAAAGCTTAGCAATCTTTAGTTATGAGGAAAGAAAGAGGTATCCTTGTACCACAAGGAACTCCAAGGAACAAATACAACATGGCCCACAGAAATTCCATCTGTATGTCTATATGGCAGTTAAGGATTGCATCCTGTATTCCAGAATCTGGCAGGGTGCAGGGGTTCATGCCTCTAATCCTAGCTACTCAGGAGGCTGAGACCAAAAGACCAAAGTTCAAGGTCAGCTCAGGCAGAGAAAGAAATTTGAGGGGCTAGATCTTCAATTAAACAGCAAAATGCCAAGTGGAATGTCAGCCATGAGCAAGAAAGCAAAGCAAGAGCTTGAGGTCCCATTACACATCTCTCTCTCTCTCTCTCTCTCTCTCTCTCTCTCTCTCTCTCTCACACACACACACACACACACACACACTGGGCTGAAAATAAGAACTTAATGTTCATACTTTATTGTTACTATAAAATTTTGCATGTGCACAATGAAGTACATATAATCTTTATTCCTGTGTTCACTGGCACTTCATTCATTGGCATAGGAAATGTAGAAATGACAGAGGACAAGGCAGAGGAGACATCAGAGATGTGAGAGTCGCTTTTGAGCAGCTCTAGTCTCAGCCCACAGGGAACCCTGGAGCCACACCTCACAAAGACTTAACTTTGTGGTCATCAGGCCTATTTCTTTGGATATTATTGGTTTTTTACAATTTTATTGTCAAGGTGATGTTCAGAGAGGTTACAGTTACATACAGTAACGTAGTGAGTACATTTCTTGTCAAACTTATCTCCTCCCTCATTTTTCTCCCACTTTCCTTCCTCCCAACCCCCCCAACTCAAGTTGTACAGACCATTTCCCACATATTGTTTTGTGAGTACCGCTGTTGAATTGGTTAAGTCATTATAAGATTCAGTTTCTGACCAGGAGCCACATGTACCATAGTAACATTCATTCCCAGGTATTTCTAGTCAATCCTGTTCATTCAGCTAGGAGAAATTCTCCATTTTGTCTGTGAAAGTTATCAGCTTTCAAAGAAGCTGGGCAATGTGTTTCTTTCTTGGGTAGACAAATCCAGGAAAGGCACTAACAGTTCTGCATAGTTTGAAAAAGTCCTAATTCATTATTATACACAATTACCTAGTCATTTATGTTGTGCTCATTGGAAGGGTATCTGTAGTGCTCCTCCCAATAGACTTCCTTCTTAATGATAGTGCTTTTGTTTCTTGTTGTTACAATGGCTTCTTAACTGAGGTGTCATTTGTTCTGAATGTACAAGATTTTGGATAGATGGAATCAACAAAAAGCTGGAAGAACTGTGACTCAAGTGGTAGAATACCAGCCTTGAGTAAAAGAGCTCAGGGACAGTGTTCAGGCCCTGAGTTCAAGCCCTAGTACTGGCACACATGCACACACACACACACACACACACACACACATGCATGCACATGCACATGTACACACACAAAAGAGCTGAATTTATTTGGCTCATTTAAAGAAAGCAGATACTGGAGATGCAATTTGATAGAAAGCTAGGTGAAAGATTGTGTAGGTGGTGAAAAGTTGGTTGGTCAAATGGAAGAGAAATCAACTAGGGGCTACTTGAGGTTATTACAGATGGAGTCACTGGGAACTTGAATAAAAGTTGAGCTCACTGCTTTTCAATAGGGACATCTACAGTAGGAGTTTGGGTTTGCTTTCCTCCTATTCTTTTTTTTCTTTTTCCAGGCAATTGCTTCTCCTGATGCTCCATTCCCTTATCCTATAGATGAGCTAGGCAGTACATCTGAGAGCCTTTACATATTTTTTAAATTTTATTTAATTTTAAATTTTCATTGTGAAGATGCTGTACAGAGGGGTTGCATTTACATGAGTAAGGTACATCTTTCGTTGAACATTGTTACCCACTCCGTTGTTGTTTTTTCACTACGGATTCCCTCCCCTCAGTCCTCCCCCCACCCCCAATGAAGTTGTAAAGTTCATTTCTGACCTAGTGTCCTGTGCGTATCATTGTTGCAATGGGTCATCTTTTGTACTTCTTTTAGCATTTTGTTATTTCATTTCCCTTCCCCAATCAGATAAATGCATATACAAGATGGAGGGTACCAGAACCAAAGACAGAGAATGCCAGGAATAAAACAGTGGAAAAAGATTAATGAAATAAAATAAAAAGAAAGAACTAGATACAGTACATTGGTGACAACAAGGTTGACAACTAAAAAAAAAAGACCTGTTGTTTCCATATCTTGGAGTTCACTTCAATTAGCATCATTTTGTATGGTCATATGTTCACAGCTCTTGAGCTATTATGATTCTCTGTTAGGACTGACTTAGGCTTATACTAATTATTACAAATGAGGGAAACCTATGTTTCTTTGGGTCTGGCTTACTTCACTTTATATGATTTTTTCCAAGTTTTCCCATTTCCTTATGAAAGGGGCTATGTCATTCTTTCTGATAGAAATATATAAATATGCCACATTTTCTTGATCCATTCATCTATTGAGGGGTATCTGGGTTGGTTCCATATCTTATTTATAGTAAATAATGTTGCAATGAATATAGTTGTGCTGGTAGATTTAGTGTGGCCTAGTTTGAGATCATTTGGATAAATGTACAGGCATGGGATTGCTGGATCATAGGGGAGATCTATGTGTAGTCTTTTGTGGACCCTCCATACTGCCTTTAAGAATGGTTGAACCAGCTTACATTCCAGCAACAGTGTAGTAGTGTTCCCTTTTGTCCACATTCCCACCAGCATCTGTTATTATTTGTTTTCTTGATAATGGCCATTCTAACCAGCGGGGGGGGGGGGGGGGGAGGTGGAATCTCAATGTGGTTTTGATTTGCATTTCTTTTTTTGGCCAGAGAAGTTGAGCATTTCTTCATGTGTCTATTGGCCATTCTTATTTCCTCTCCAGAGAAGCCTCTTTTTAATTCTTTAGCCCACTTATTAATGGGTAGCTGTTTCTCTGGGGATTTGTCATTGGATGGTTTAATTTTTTGAGCTCTAGGTATATTTTTGATATGAGACCCTTGTCTATCAGTAGCTATATAGCTACTGATGATCTTCTAATCTGTGGGCTTTCTATTTATCTTACTAGCTATTTCCTCTGCCATGAGATCCCATGTATCCAGACTTTCTCTGATTTGTTGTGTTTCTGGATCTTTATTTAGGAAGTTTCAACCTGTGCCAAGGAGCCCTAGGAATAAACTTAACCAAAGAGATTAAAGATCTCTATGATGAAAACTATAAAAACTTAAAAAAGGAAATTAAAGCATATTTAAAGACATGGATAAACCTGGATTGCTCCTGGATTGGGAGAATTAACATTGTGAAAATGGCAATACTGTCCAAAGCTATCTACAAATTCAATGCAATGTCTATCAACATCCCAACATTCTTTAATGAAATAGAAGAAGCAACCCAAAAATTCATATGGAAAAATAGAAGGCCCCAAATGGCAAAAACAATCCTTAGCAGAAAGAACAGTCCTGGAGGAATATCAATACCAAATGTCAAACTCGATTATAAAGCTATAGTTATAAAAACATCTTGGTACTGGCACATGAACAGTCAAGAGGACCAATGGAATAGAATTGAAGACGTAGACATTGAAGACCTATGGCCACCTAATCTTTGATAAGGGGGCCCATATTATCAGGTGGAAGAAAGAAAATGGTGCTGGCAGAATTGGCTACACACATATAGAAAATTGAAATTAGATCCTTATATATCACCCTGCACCAAAATCAACTCCAAATGGATCCAAGACCTAGAGGTAAAAGCCGAGACACTGAAAATATTACAGGAAGGGATAGGGGAAATGCCTAGAGATCCTTGGCACAGGGCAAAACTTTCTAAATAAAGATCCAGAAACATATTTTTTTAGAATTGTAAAATAAATGATATTGCATGTTTTAAAACATGCTTGTGGGAATCATCTGCTTTTCAAGATATACTTTAATAAGTTGAATTCCAATCATTTCTATTGTTATTCAAATGAACAAACAGCTCTGAAAAGTCCACATGGTAATGAAGATTAAAAGAAATTTTTTTTTGCATATCAGATTTTGTGATGCAGAGCTAAACACTCTTTGTATCTAAAACAAGGATCTCGAGATTATAGTCTCCAGTGATCCCAGGACTCATTATAATAGTTCATGGTCCTGAGCACTCTCTACCAGAAATGTTTTAAGAGACTAAATTCATAAGGGACTCACAGCTGACATTTAACAGGAAAAATTACTTCTTATATATGATCCTATCCTAAATGAAGAGATATATGTAGTCATAGAAAAGGCTACAGAAAATCACATATGAGTAAGGAGACTAAATTCTTCCTGGAATTTTTAAGAGACTGATGATTTTGCAGGGAGGAATTTTGGAGTGATTTTGCTCTTCACAATGAACTTCATTCTATAGCTTTGGATAAACAAGCACTGCTGAGTATTTGCATTCTGTTAAAAGTTATCAAAAATATGGATGAAGATAAGCTGGAAAATAATAATGTTGTCCACCAATCTCTTATTTTTGATGGAAAGGGAACCCAGGATGGAAGTTTTGCAGGTATGTACACTGAGAGCAGAATACCAAAATCAAGGCAAAAAGCAGACATTACAAGAGGACGAGGTTTGGTCTAAGCATGTAGAAGAGTTCATCTAATGTTTCCAGGCCTCTTGTTTTCCAGAGTCTGCCTGGATGATCTGGAGAAATCGTATGTCACGCTGATGTATCTTCTATGGTGGCTGTTCTGAATTGTATGAGGAAATCATAATTTACCATTGACATACATGAAAATTGTAATAACCAAACTCATCAACTGAGAGTATGAACACAAAGCACAGAAAGATTTTCAAAGTCCGCATATCCTGAGGTGAAAGAGAACAATTTTGGCAAAATCTTGTAGGTAGAGGGGTGTGAAGTGTTGTTTTATTTGAGAACTGCCCTTCAGCATTTCTGGAATGTCTTTAAGTAGAAGAATTGGAGTATGAATTAGTATTGTAGTAAATAGCATAGCCTCTAATATGTAAAATGGATAGCTTCTTTCTCCCAGGCTTCATGAAAGATGTTCTTCCAGAGAATAGACAGGGAAGCCTTCAGGGAAGTGGTCTGTGAAGGGGTCTCAAAGGAGCCATAAAGAAGATTGGTTGAGTAGGTTTACTGCCCAGCTTAAGGTCCCTGTACCAGACACATCCTGTGCCTGTGATGTTCTCCCTGATCATCATCCATTGTTTGCAGAGTGTCAGTCTATTTTCTACTTAAGGATGTTACCTCCCCTGACTGCATGCACAGCCATATACTTCAACACCACAGCTCCTACAGACCTATTTTCACATTGCATTTACAATCCAATGACTTGTCTGGCACATCATGACATTCAGTCAACATATATTGAATGAATTTGTGACCTCTCACAGTTGCTCAATGCACTGTGCTGAATATTATTCATCTTTTGTAAAGTTTGAATAATTCCTTCCACACAAGCTTAGAAAGGTTTTAACCTTTGTGAATCCTACAGAATAATTTCTATCCAGAATCTGTTTTTACATCTCCCCACATCTTCATTTTCCACTCTTGTTCTCTTACTAGTTTTCTTTCAATTCACAGTGACTGAATTGAAAAAAGATACAAATTCAAGCCCTAGTCCTAGGGGTTAAACTCAAGGCCTAGGCACTGTCTCTGAGCTTTTTTTTTTTTTTGCTCACGTTCTATTACTTGAGCCACAGCTCCGCTTCTGGCTTTTTTTGATGGTTAATTGGAGATGAGAGTCTCATGAATTTTCCTGTCCAGGCTGACTTCAAACTGCTGTCTTCAGATCTCAGCCTCCTAAGTAGCTAGGAATGTAGGCATGAGCCACTGGTGCCTGGCTAAAAGTCAAAATGTTATGAAGAGCCTTCTTATCACTTTACTTCCTTATGTCATCTGTGGATTGTATGTTTCATGAACAATCAAAATGGAAGTATAATTTGCAAGATTGGCATGAGTTACTGAAGTCATTTTTTTTAGGTTTGTACTGCAAAACCAACCACTAAGTATATCAGCTAGAAAACATCTTGGAGGTTCTATTAAAAACTCAAAGGTGGATCAGAGCATCATGATGAAAATTTGCTATTCTGAAATGAAATGGTATCTTCAAGGGGTTACAATTACATGGGAAAGGTAATGAGTACATTTCTTTTTTTTTTTAATTTAATTTTATTTTTTTGTGAACATACTGTACAAAGGGGTTACAATTCCATGGGCAGGATAATGCATACATTTCTTATCAAGCATTGCAGCCTCCTCCTTTGTTTACCCTTCACATTTCTTATCAAGCATTGTAGCCTCCTCCTTTGTTTCCCCTTCCCATCCCCCTTTCCCACTCCCCAAACCCCTGCCCAAAATTGTAATGTTCGTTTTTTGACATAACGACTTGTACATCTCATTGTTGCAATGGATCCACCTGTATCCCTATTTAAACAATTGGTTTTTTCCCTTCCCCTCCACAAATTATACTAACATCAAATACAGTGAAAACAGGGGTTATACCGTGGGGGAGGGACATACAAAGCAACAAAGAAACCATTTTATAAATATGTTAGAAACAATCACAAGAAAGAAAAACCAATTTGAATCCTTATCTTGGGGTTCATTTCACCTAACATCAACTTATCTGAGCGTTTCTGCTTGTCTCAGACATATATTAGTAATTGCAAATAGGGGAAACCATGGAACCTATGTTTCTATGTTTCTTTGGGCCTGGCTTACTTCACTTAAATTAATAAAATTAAATTAAGTGGATTCTATTAATTTAATTCTGATTTAATTTTAATTATTTGTTTCCATATACTGGATTGGGGATTGGCTTGATGCTCTTTTTCAAGGAGCTTTAGGTACATCATTAAATTGTTAGTTTGAGATCTCTCCAATTTGTTGATGTAACAACTCAGAGTTATGAATGTTCCACTGAGTACTGCCTTTTCTGTGTCCAAGAGGAGCTGGTAATTTGTATGTTCATTTTTGTTAAATATCATGAACATTTGAATTTCCTTTCTAATCTTTTCCATGACCCATTTGTGGTTCAACAGTGTGTTGTTCAGCCTCCATGTGTTATAGGATTTTCTTTGGTGTCATTTTATTGAGCTCTGATTTTATTCTTTTGTGGTCTGAGAGAATGCAGGGCATAATTTCAATTTTTCTGAATTTGGACAGATTTGCTTTGTGACATAAGATGTCTATTTTGGAGAATGTTCCATTTGCTGCTGAGAGGAATGTGTAATCTGTTGCTATTGGGTGAAATATTCTAGAGTTCTGTTAAGTCTAGTTGGTCTATGCAGCTGTTTAGATTTACTATTTCTCTATTGAGTTTTTACTGAGTTGATTTATCCAGTGGGTAAGGTGTGTGTTAATGTCACCAACAATTAATGTCTGGATCTATGTGTGATTTTGTGGAAAGTAGTATTTATTGGATAAATTTGGGTGCTCCTGTATTCAACGAATAGATATTTAGAATTGTTAGATCCTTCTGTATAACATATTAATATGTAGTGTCCATCTTTATCTCTTCTCACTACTTTTAATTTGAAGTCTATTTTATCTGATATTAGAATTTCTACTCCAGCCTGTTTGTAGGGGCTGTGTGCTTGGTAGATTTTATTACAGCCTTTCAATTTCAGAATGTTTGTTTTTGTGGTGAAGGTGCATCTCTTTAAGACAGCAGATAGGTCCTGTTTTTTGATTCAACTAGAGATTCTATGTCATTTGACTGGATAGTTAAGTCCATTAATATTGAGAATTAGGATTGAGAGGTATTTGGAAGTTCCTGTCATGTTATCTACCTTCTTAGGGGCTGTGTCACCTAGGTTCTGAATCTTTTTCTTTGTTTTAGGGCTGTTTCTCTGCCTTCATCATGTTCTAGTTCTTTATGTGTAGGACATCTTTAGTATCTTTTGTAGTGCTGGTTTGGGGGAGATATATTGTTTCAGTTTTTCTTTGCTGTGGAAGGTTTTTATTTTTCCCTCAGTTATGAAGGAGAGTTTAGCAGGGTACACTATTCTTGGTTGATCATTGTTTATCTTTAGAGCGTGGCATACTTCATTCCTGGCTCTTCTTGCTTTCACGGTCTCTGCTGAGAAACCTGTAGTTATCCTGATTGGTTTTCCTTTATAGGTGATTGATCTTTTCTCCCTGAGAGCTTTAAGGATCCTTTCCTTGGTTTCTATTGATCCTGAGCAGATTACAATATGGTGGTGTGATATCCTGTTCTGGTCTGGTCTATTTGGTGCTCTAAAGGCTTCTTGTATCTAAATAGGCCTATCTTTTTGCATGTTTGGGAAATTCTCTGCTAGGATTCTGTTAAATAAATCTCCTAGACCTTTGGCTTCTGTTTCTAGGCCCCCTTCTACACCCTTAAATTAGGCCTTCTGATGGTATCTTCTGTATGCTGAATAGATCTATCATATTTTTTGGATTTGTTTTGAATCCTTGTCTGTTTTTTCTCTATAATGTCTAGGCTGTCTTCTATTCCAGAGATAGTTTTCTGCATGGTCCAGACTGTCTACTTTGTTTTTTATTTCCTTTCCTTCTAATTGCTCAATTTTAATGGCTTCAATTTCTTTGCTGAAGCTTTGTTTTAGATCTTGTATGGATTTCTTTGCCTTCTTGATTTGGTTTTCCATGTTCACTCTCAAATCCCTTATGAGTGGTTATAATTTCACTGGATTCCCTTTCCTTTTGTTGAAAATCATTCAGCTTTCTGTTGTGGATTCCATGAATTCCTCTATTAATATTTTGCTTGCCTCATCACACTCACTCACATAGGTTCACTTATGTAGGCTTTGAATTTTTTCATTCACATATTTACCCGTTATGCTTGTAAAGCATTTTGAGATGTATACTCTGGATTTTTTTTAACTGCTCTGTTCCTTGTTTATCCTGTGTGAGAGTTGAAATTCCTTGACTTGCCATTTTTTCTTGTGTTTTTGTGGCTTGTTCTGCCCATTTGGGAGTGAAAAAAAATCCAATTCCTCACTAAAACACAAGTACCAACCCAGAGCCCCATAGTTGCACAGATTTTGGAGGTTTATAATTAACGATGGGTATTTTCACTCTATCTCACCATTTTTTGTGAGTGAGTGTATATTCAATTACATACCAGAGCACAATTCTAAGACAAGCTCCAACCCAGAACCCTGTAGTTGCAAAGACTTTGGGAGTTTACAATCAATGTGGGTATTTTCTCTCTATGTCACCTTTTTGGGAGTGTGATCATATTCTATTACACACCAGAACACACAACTAAGACTAGCACTTACCCAAAGCATGGTAGTAGCACAGACAATCAACAATGGGAGTTTTCACAGTATCTCACCTTTTTGGAGAGTGAGATTATATCAATTATATACTAAATCACAATTCTAAGACAAATCCCCACACAAAACTCTGTAATTATACAGGAATTGGAGGTTGACACTCAAAATGGGTATTTTTACTCTATTTCTCCTTTGTGGAATTGTAAATATCTCTACTTCCTCACCAGAACACAATTTTATGGCGAGCCTGAACACAAAACACTTCAGTTACACAGACTTTGGAGGTTCTCATTCAAAGATAGGTGCTTACCCTATATCTCTCCTTTTTGGGAGATGAAAGTATATCCAGTCCCTCACCAGCACACAATTTCAAGATAAGCACCAACTCAGAGCCCTGTGGTTGGGAAGATTTTGGAGGTACACAATCCAAATAGGTATTTCACTCTCTCTCCTCTATTAGACATGTCTCTAATAGAGGAGGCCCAAAACCACCACTGAGCACAGTTTTGCACTGGGCACTTTGCACTGATTTTAGAGGCTCCCATTTGTAGATAGGTGTTCCCTTATTAATCTCTGCTTATCTTTGTCAGGGAAGGGGTATTGTGTTTTAGAAGTGGGGATTATAAGCAGTTGTAATCAATGAGTAGCTTTGTTCTGAGGTGTTGGATGGTTTGGGTCAAAGGGATAACACCCTGAGCCACTTTGACACAATCTCACTGACTACAGATATAGTCTAGCTCAATATTTCACACTTGGAGAGCAATAGAGTAAGGAAAGCAAAGAGGGAATGAAGTAAATGTGTGAGGTGTAGTTAGGGGAGAGGTTAAGATATACAATGAAATACAGGGGGAGAAAAATCAGATCAGAAGGATGTAGCAAAGGAAAGGAACAGAAGGAGGAAAGCTATGACCTAACTACTAAGTAAGAAAGAGAAGAAAAATCAAAACAAAACAAGAAAAAAACCCAAAAAACAAAAAGAACAAAAAAGCAACAAAAAACCAAAATGAAAACAAAAAGGAAAGAAGAAAAGAATATATACAAAATAAAAAATTAGAACAATTATGTACATAAGAAATAATAATACTAAAATTAAGAATACTAGTATTGTCATGTAGGGAATTGGGTAATCAATTTATACTCTGAGTGAAGTCTGTACATAGCTTTGGAGGAAGCCTAGTCATCACCACAGGCTGTATATCCAGTTGTGAACAGAATAGCAATGAGGAAGGGAAAAAAACAACAAGACTGTTGCTAAAAGAAAAAATAAGAAAACAAAACTAAAAACAAAAACATATAAAAAAAACTGACCGAATAAAAGGTAACAGAGAGTTAAACTAGTTGCAAAAAAATAAAAAATGGAGGAGCACAAACTTTTTTTAAGAAGTAAAAAAAATGAAAAAAATAAAATATATAAGTGGGGCAAAAGGAAAAAGAGAAAAAAGTATTTTCTATTTATTTGGGGGCTCTTATGTCTTCCCTAAGTCTGCATTCCAGTCCCATGATGGCATCTTTGATTTGCTTATAGTGTTCCTTTTCCTGGTTGCTTGGTTGGTTTCTCAAATCAACTTGTTTGGGTGCACAGAAAAAAGTTCTTCTGTACAGGCTTTAGAGCTTTGTGACCTTCTTCCCAGGCTAAAAAGCAAGATCTGCTTTTTTTTCTTTGAGCTGCCAGGAGGAGGTGGCTGGGGACTATAGTTTGTGGCTGCTGGGACTGAGTTTGGGCATGGTTGAGGTTTTGGCCTGTCTGGAGTCAGTGGTTTTTCCCAAGTTGGAGAACCCCCTTTGGGCCACTAACCTGTATCCTCTTAGGGTTTTGTAGCCTGTCCAGTTTTTATTTATTATCCTCGCTGGAGGAGGTGGGTAAAGAGATGTGGCCTTCCATCTCCGACCATTTGCCTCAGCCTTGTCTGGCCAGTCCCATGACAGCCTCTGGTGGCTGTGGCAACTGCTTGTCCTCAAATCTGTCTTCTGGTACAAACTGCCTGAATTTTTTCTCACTAGGCAAAATCTCTGTACTTTTAGGGCTCACTTGGTATGATTTTCCCATAGCGAATTATTCCCTGAACTGCGAAAGCTGGTTTCTAGGAGAGAGCTCACATGTAGTCTAGCTATATCTCCACCATCTTCCTCTGGTCTCTGAATATTAATTTTAAAGCAAGTGATTAAAATATTTTATTTATTTCCTCTATGGTTTGTTGAGCACTCCATGAGTGTCAGGGTAACATTAGACTAAAAATATTTGAATAATGCAAAAGGTAAGACTTCTATTTGTAATACTCTTCTTTCTTATAGACTCAGAAGAGAAAACAGAGATCAAAAGTGCTTTTGTGAGTAGAATCCAAGAAGATAACTGTACCCATTTTAGAGCATTTATACAAAATTTCATCCTGGAATCATTTTCCTCATCATACTTTGTTCTGTCTTTGACTTCTACAAGGTGCATTTTCAAGCTATATTCTGGAGTTCTGTTACACTAGTTCAGGTGCTCTGGATTAAAGTCCTGAAGACATCAGTGAGGAACAAGCTATTTGCAATCCTTTCAGAGTGTTGGCCACAAACACATTTGTGTGGTACATTGATTCCACCAGAATGGGCAATCACACCACAGTGAGCACATTCCTCCTCTGGGGATTTTCCAGTTTCCCAGAAGTGCAAGATCTACTCTTTGTTGTGATTTTCATCTCCCATCTGACCATCCTACTGGCAAATGTGTCCATAATGGTAGCCATCAAGCTCAACCACAGCCTTCACACTCCCATGTATTTTTTCCTCTTTGGTCTGTCCTTGTCAGAAACCTGCACCACGATGGTAATCTTGCCTCGTACACTAGTGGACTTGTTGTCAGAAAGCAAGACCATTTCTCTCGCTGAGTGTGCCACACAGATGTTTTTCTTCTTTGGCTTGGCAGCCAACAACTGCTTTATCATGGCTGCCATGTCCTATGACCGTTACACTGCCATCCACAGCCCCCTTCAGTACCCCATCTTCATGACAAGAAAGATCTGCTTCCAGCTCATGGTGGCCTCTTGTGTGGTTGGGTTCCTGATTTCTCTGTCCATTGTCTTTATAGTGTTCAATCTGTCTTTTTGTCACTCCACCACTATCCAACACTTCTTCTGTGACATCTCACCTGTAGTTCACCTTGCTTGTGATTACACATCTTATCATGCCGTGGCTATTTTTGTATTGTCTGCCTTTGTGCTGGTGGGTAGCTTTGTTTTAATTATGATTTCCTACATCTTCATTGTGACTGTGGTTGTGAAGATGCCTTCCGCAAAGGGGCGGTACAAGACCTTCTCAACTTGTTCTTCTCACCTCACAGTTGTGTCTATGCACTATGGATTTGCTGGCTTTGTCTATTTGAGGCCCAAGAGCAGTGATGCCTTCTTTGAAGACATGCTCATGGCTGTAACCTATACCATGCTGACACCTTTGCTTAACCCCATTGTGTATAGTCTACAGAACAAAGAAATGCAGACGGCACTCAGGAAAGTCCTGGGTAGTGCAATTAAAAATTTTCCTCAGTTAACAAGTAAAAAAGCTCTGAGCATTTAAACAGCACTTAAATTAGTGACAAAAAATGGAAAAAGTATAATACTTTCATTAAATACTTCATGTATACCTCAGTCTCATTGCCTGATATGTTTGTGACATGATTTCCCTCCTATCAGTAGAATGTAGTTTTAAGACATTTAAAAAATGTTATATACAAGCAATAAATGTATTTAAATGGTTTGAAACATTGCTACTTTAATGATATTAGTTGCTTTTGGGGTGTGGGGAAAGAAAATTGTTAGAGAAGGAAGGAAGGAAAAGAAAGGAGACAGAAAAAGAGAAGAGAGGAGAGTGAGGCAAATTAGTGATTCAGACCTGACTGTTGAGAACTACAGGGAATATTCTCAAGCTGTTGTTACATGATGGCCAGTAGTTGACTTACACAGTCTAATGCATTGGCCATTATATAGTGATCATACATAGAAGATTGTCATATATTACTTTACTTCACATAAATCTCCATTAATCTGCATAGAGTAAAATGTGTAGACAAAATGAACTCTTGTTTTTTATTTTGTGTGCAGAGGTGATTATAATAGCTGGGCACACAATCAAGAAAACTAATGACAGATGCTAGTGGGGATGTGGCCAAAAGGGACACTATTACACTGTTTGTGGGAATGTAAACCACTCTGGAAAGCATTCTCGAGGTTCCTCAAAAGATTAAACATGGAGTTTCCTTATGATCCAGCAATCCCACTCCTAGGCATTTATCCAAATGACCAGAAACCAGGCTGCACTAAAGCCACTAGCACAACTATGTTCATTGCAGCATTATTTACTTTCAGCTAACGTATGGAATCAACCTAGATGCCCTCCAGTGGAAGAATGTATCAAGAAAACGTGGGTATATATTCACAGTGGAATTCTATGCTTCCTTCAGAAAGAATGACATTGCCCCATTCTTAAGGAAATGGAAAGACTAGGGAAAAAATTACATTAAGCCAAGTAAGCCAGACTCAAACAAATACAGGCACCATGGTTTCCCTCATTTTTAATAACTAGAATATGTCCAGGATATTGTTAGGAGAGGATCACAATGGCTCAATAGGTAAGTGCATGTGACCATATAAAATGATGCTTCTCATAATGAACTCCAAGAAAAGGAAATGAGTTGGTTTTTTAAGCATTATTGAACTGCTTGCAGTTATTTCTTTTTTCTTTTTTCCCCCTTTGGTTTATTCCGTGATGTCACTGTTTTAGATTTTGGTACTCTTTGTCTTGTATATAAGTTTATCTGATTTGGGTAGCAGAAGGGGAAGCACAGAAACATTGAGATTAGTTCAGCAGTGATACTCACTAGACACCATGTTGGAAATGAATCATACAACTTGAGGGAGAGGGGGGTAGGGAAGGGGTCAGTGGGAGAAAATCAGGGAGAGGGTCACACTGTTGAAAAATATAAAATACATAGTCAGAATTTAACCAACAATGGACTTAATGGATTTAAAAATAATCAGTAAGTGTGGAGAGCTGCGTGGAGCCGCACCTTAAAGATGGCGCTGGCTTCCGCCTTCCGCCTTCCCGATGGCGAGTGCTCTCTGTAATAAACAACTCCTTATATGGCTAAGGCTCGGCATCTGGCTTGCTTCCACATACCTGGACCTAACGGCGGCATTCACGTGGCACCTCAGGATTGGCTGTCCAGAGGCTTTATTAGGCTAAACGGGGCCCTGGAGAAGAAGCTTGTAGCAAGGTCCTGAATAAACCGCTTGAAAGAAGAACCTGTTGTCGCATCATCCTTGCGAGTGGAGGCGGTCGCGACAAATAAGTGGTAATGCAAACAAAATCCAAAAGTGATGCTTTCGCAACATGTTGGCATAATCACATAAAAAATGTATTGAGGGCTGGGAAGGTGGCTCAGTGGTAGAGCGCTTGCCTTGCATGCTTGAGTCCCTGGGTTCCATTCCTCAGCACCACATACAGAAAAAAAAAGCCAGAAGTGGCGCTGTGGTTCAAGTAGTATAGTGCTAGCCTTGAGCTGAAGAGCTGAGGGACAGCGCCCAGGCCCAGAGTTCAGGCCCCATGACCGGACCCCCCCCTCCCCCCCCCCCCCCAAAAATGTATTGAGCCAGGTACTTGTGCCTCATGACTGTAATCTTAGCTACTCTGGAGGCTGAGATCTGAGGATCACAGTTCAAAGTTTGCCTGGGCTAGAAGTCCCCATGAGACTCTTATCTGTAATCAACCACCAGAAAATCACAAGTAGTGGTGTGGCTGTAAGTGGTAGAGTGTTCCTTGAGCAAAAGGGCCCTGAATTCAAGCTCCATGACTGACAAAACAAAAGTATTGATATGCATTTCCTACTCTAGAGCCTGGGCAGCTTTAAGGCTGCCTAAATGGGAAAAAATAAAGTGCAAACAGTTAAGAGGAATGGGATACAGCCAGTACTTGACTTTAATGATGTTTGCCCATTCAGTTACTATGTCTACATAGAAAGGTGAAATCTCCATTTCAGGTTTCAGCGAACATCAACAATCAGACATGAGAGACAACAGAATAGTTGTTCCTTCTGAGCACCCTATTTATGAATAAAATTGTTTAAGGTCCTAAGTTTTGGAGTAGTTCAATACACTATTATACTCAGAATATTTAGGTATTTACAGTAAAATCAAGTCAGCATGGGTTTGCTTTAAATTATTCAAGGCAAAATATTGTAAAACTTTTCTGAGCAGCCATGAAGTATTGGAGGATTTTGGTTTTGACAATAGGTTTTTTTTTTTGTTTCAGTAAGAACTTCCACATAAGAATTATCATATGATAGAGACCTGGAAACACAACAAATCAAAGAAAGGTTGGACAAATGGGATTGCATAAAGTTGCAGAGCTTCTGCAGGGCAAATGACATAGCTAGCAAGATCAATAGAAAGCCCACGGACTGGGAGAAGATCTTTACTAGCCATACAACGGACAAGGGTCTCATATCTAAAATATACTTGGAACTCAAAAAATTAAACCACCCAACAACAAATCCTCAAAGAAACAACTGCCCAATAAATAAGTGGGCGAAAGACTTAAAGAGAAGCTTCTCTGAAGAAGAAAGAAGGATGGCCAATAGACACATGAAGAAATGTTCAACATCCCTAGCCATAAAAGAAATGCAAATCAAAACAACATTGAGATATCACCTCACTCCAGTTAGAACCGCAAAAATCAAGAACTCTAACAACAACAGATGCTGGAGGGGATGTGGACAGAAAGGAACCTTACTTCATTGTTGGTGGGGAATGTAAACTTGTTCAACCACTTTGGAAAGCAGTATGGAGGTTCCTCAAAAGACTTCACATAGAACTCCCCTATGACCCAGCAATCCCACTTTTGGGCATTTACCCTAATGTTTACAAACAAGGCCACACTAAAGCTTCCAGCACAACTATGTTTATTGCAGCATTATTTACAATAGCTAAGATATGGAACCAACCCAGATGCCCCTCAGTAGATGAATGGATCAAGAAAAAGTGGTATATATACACAATGGAATTCTATGCCTCCATCAGAAAGAATGACATTCCCCCATTTGTTAGGAAATGGAAAGGCTTGGAAAAAATTATATTAAGTGAAGTAAGCCAGGCCCAAAGAAACATAGGTCCCATGGTTTCCCTTATTTGCAATATCTAGTATAGGTATGAGTCAAGCGGAAAAGGTCAGATAATGTGTTGTTAGGAAAATGAACCCTTAAATATGTATTTTAATGTTTTTGTTTCTTTCATGCATGTGTTTCTAACGCATTTATAAGATTATTTCTTTGTTGCTTTGTATGTCCCTCCCCCACAGTGTAACCCCCGCTTTCACTATATTTGATGTCAGTATAACATGTGGAGGAGATGGGGACAAACAAGTCGTTTAAGGATTCAGGTGGACCTGTTACAACAATGAGAAATGTCATGTCAAAATGTCATGTCAAAACCAGCTTTACAATGTCGGTGTTGGGGGGGGGGGGAGGGGGGGTATGATTGGGTGGGGGGGGAGGGGGGGGTATGATTGGGTGGGGGGGGAGGGGGAAGGCTGGGAAGGGAGGTGAAGGGTAAACAAAGGAGGAGGCTGCAATGCTTGGTAAGAAATGTATGCATTATCCTACCCATGTAATTGTAACCCCTCTGTACAGTATGTTCTCAAATAAAATAAAATAAAATTTAAAAAAAAAGAATTATCATATGAAAAAGCAATTATAACATTTTTATGAGCTGATTTTCTTTCTCAACTTTGTTCTGGCTAACTTTCTGGGATCCAACTTCATAGGAAAGATCCTGAGTTGTTTTTTTTTTTAAAGTTCTGTATACAGCATATCAGGCTCATGACCTTTTCTGCAACTTTCAGAAATATAACATGATTGATATTGAGGGCGCCATCCTTTTTCTAAACATATTGCTACTAGATCTCAATGTATGCTCCACTAAAATTAGTGACTTTTGAACATTACAAAGAGTTCTATGTCCACAGAGGACAATTCTCTTGCTGAGGAGGAAGAAACCCTAAGTAATGTCAAGGGGTGATGGTCTCTGGTGGCCTTGAAACTCTCATTGGGAGTGCATCAAACTCAGCTTCAGACACAGGAATAGACAATATACTTCCCTATTGTCATAAGAGAATTGGTGTCTTCAGACATCCATAGGAATAAATGACTTTAAACTGTATCTCTAAATGTTATCAACAGAAACTACTGCAGGAAACTGTTTTTTTGTAAGCTCTTCCTGCCAGCTTTATTTTTTCTTATTTTACAAGTTGGAATTTGATTCCTCTTTGATATAAAGTGAGATTTTTATCTTATATTTTTAATTACATAAGTATTTTTCTATATGCACTAATAGCCAATTTCTTGTGGGTATTCACAGAGTTAATATACTGAGGATGTTAAAGGCACCATTGAACTGAAGATATGTTCTTTGTGATTTTCTTATTTCTTGGATGACTGTCATACAGACAGCAATGAGAGGGAGGTAGAGAAATGCTCCAAACAAACAAAAAAAAAAAGACTTCAAACTTTAGGCTAAAGTGAAGTATTCCAATAGGGATCAGCTTGAGCATCAGTCAGAATCTGTTACAATGCTGCAGATATTTTATGACGGTCAAGTAAGTATTGATAAGTTGTCTTTAAACCATGTGGTGTTTTAACAAGTAGGAATGGAATCAGTAACTACTGAACACTTGTTATCTGTCAGGTGTGCATGCACAACATCTTAACCCTGTCTGTGCTAAAAGTATATCTAGTTACAAGGAGGAAAATAGTTGTAAGGGAGAAGAAATGGCTTGTACATTTACTCTCCCTTACAACAATAGAAGTAGAATTAATATTTGAATGCATACTTGAGTTCCATGTATAATTAAGTCTAGTTAGGAGATTTAATAATATCAAAGAATTTATCAAGGTTGAACATGGTGGTGCATACTTGTAACTACCTGAGAGTACACAGGAGGTAGAAATGGGAGGATAATGGTTCAAGACTTGTCTGGACAAAAACAACACCATACATCAACAAGGCCTTATTTCAAAACACAAGTCAGGTATGGTGGCACATGGAGGCTGAGTTAAGAGGATCATGATCAAAGGTCAGTATTGAGCATACCCCTTTATCTCCCAGACAATTAAAATATCAACTATTCCAAATACTCTTAAAAACCATCTGAACCATCTGATTAAGTTGATAGAAAGTTAAGTACACTTTACCAAAGACCTGTCAATGAATAGTTACCATTTTTCTAACAGAAAACTTCATCCAGTGAGCAGGGAAGTTGCCAGAAAATTTCTCTAGCTCAGTGTCACAGAGACTATAGACCCAAGATGACCACGTTTTTTGTGGTCTCTTGGTGGTAGATTCATAATCAATACTGTGACTTTTCATATAGAGAGGATAAGAAAGTCTGTGAAGTGATTAAGCAAGAAGTAGCCTCAACTACATTTCCTCTTCCCTCTCCCCCGCCCCGCCCCCTGGCCTGAATTGTAAAGTTCATTTTTCGACATAGTGTCTTGTACATCTCATTGTTGCAATGGGTCAACCTGTATCCCTAATTAAACAATTTATTTTTTCCCTTCCACTTCCCAAATTATGCAAGCATCAAATACAGTGAAAACTGGGGTTATGTGGAAGGGATGATAGGGGGAAAACAAAGGAGGAGGCAACAATGCTTGATAAGAAATGTACTCATTACCTTGCTCATGTGATTGTAACCCCTCTGTACAATATTTTCACAATAAAAAACAATTTTCTAGAAAAGAAGTAGCCTCAAAGTCCTGCAGGTTTTGTTGCTATCTCAAAGAATGTGTCACATTCAATCTGTTAGAACTCACTGAAGGGGAGACTAGGGAAGTCTGAAATATGAACTTTCCAGGAAAATTAATTTGATTCTTTTTGGTGTATAGAACTGATGTAGCCCAAAGAGGCTGAACAGCTCACCTGTGTCTCATTCTATGTCATAATTCCTATATGTAGAAGTGCCTGACATGTCACAAATATTGAGTAAATATTAGTAGAATTCATGCATCAGTCTTTACCTTTATTTACGAAATTTGTGTAACTTAGTTTTAATTTTGTAGTATCAGAATTGAAGCACCACATAGAATTGTTAGAAGAAATTATGTGAAAACTCCTATCGGAGGCATAGCACACTTGCCAGCACATTTTAGAGGTTGAGTAAATTATTGATGGCATAGCTTATTTTATTTTACATTCTATTTCCAGAAATTCAATAGTTAAAAAGACAATTATTCAATTAAAAGTATATATTCTTTTATTCCTTCTTCCTTTTCTACTTTCTTTCCTTGCTCTCTTTCTTGCTCCTTTCTTTTTCTGTCCTTTCTTCCTTCTTTCACTTCTCTTTTTCTTTTCTCTCTTATTCCTCCCTCCTTCCTTCCTTCTTTCCTTCCTCCCTCCCTTCCTTCCTTCCTTCCTTCCTTCCTTTCTCCCTCCCTTCCTTCTTTCCTTCCTTCCTTCCTTCCTTCCTTCCTACAGAGTCTTCCAATATGCTTGAGCTTGAACTACATATTGTATGCAAAATATTCTAGTTATTTTTGTGCTATCTCACAAAGTAAGTACATTAGGACTTGATGGAAATATAAATATGACTTAAGTTAATTCTTATCACAGCTCTGCTTCAAAGCACCCTTTACCACTAGTAACATTAATTAGTAAATAGTCTGAAAGTTTTCCTGAACACTCAAGAATTAATAAGGACATCAAGACACAAGTCTATAATCTGAGACTAGATTAATCTCTCCATGAACCTCAGACTTAGGCTACATTTAGACAGGAAAGATTTCTGTGGTTGTTTTATATTTGAATCCAGTATAAATTTTACTTACAAGATCTGTTTATTGATACAACATTCAGTCATACAATTGTTACACTCAACCACATAACATGATATTTTGTTGTTATTTATTTGATTTCTGTGTGTGTGCTAGTACTGAGGAATGAACTCAGGGCCTAAGTGCTGTCCTTTAGCTTTTTTGTTCAAGGCTGGTACACTGTCACTTGAGCCACAACTCTAATTCAATCTTATTGGTGGTTAATTGGAAATAAAATTATCATAGACTTTCCTGCCTGGGATGGTAAGAATAGCTAGGATTACAGGTGTGAGTCACCTGCATCTACCACTTGTTTGATTTTTATAAAATGATTTTGAAAGAGTGTTTAGAAATTATATGAAAACTTTCCCAGATCTCTTTCAATTGTTAGAGAGTCAGTCAACATTGTAAAGCCCTTCTGTATGCCAGATTTTGTTGGTTATTAGTTATATTCCTGTGGGTCAGAAGCCACGTACTTTTGCCACATTTCTCTCTCTCATAAGGCAGATAGAGGAGATAAAAGGGTACCAAGTAAAAAGTTTCCAAAAGATATTTGAATCTCCATGTGTCATTTACAAATTCATCTACTAGAATCTTTCTCCTTGCCATTCTTCGTTCTGACAGTGACTACAGAAACACATTGGACTTTCCCTTTGCAGGATTCTCTTTAAGACTTGGCTTGCCCTGGCCCAGGAGCCCTGCATTACACTAAGTCTGATGTCACACAACTTTGCAATCATTTCAGCATAACCTCAAACACATCTACACCTGTGTGGTGAATTTGTTCCACCAGGGGAATGGACAATCTTACCACAGTGAGCACATTCCTTCTCTGGGGATTTTCCGGCTTCCCAGAACTGCAGGATCTACTCTTTGTTGTGATTTTCATCTCCCATCTGACCATCTTAGTGGCAAATGTGTCCATAATGGTAGCCATCAAGCTCAGCCACAACCTTCACACCCCCATGTACTTTTTCTTGTTTGGCCTGTCCTTGTCAGAATCCTGCACCACGATGGTAATTCTGCCTCGCACATTAGTGGACTTGTTCTCAGAGAGCAAGACCATTTCTCTCCCTGAGTGTGCCACACAGATGTTTTTCTTCTTTGGCTTTGCGGGAAACAACTGTTTCATCCTGTCTGCTATGTCCTATGACCGTTACACTGCCATCCACAAGCCCCTGAAGTACCCCATCCTGATGTCAAAGAAGATCTGCTCCCAGCTCATGGCGGCTTCTTGTGTGGTTGGGTTCTTTGTTTCTTTTTGCATCGTCCTCATTGTATTCAATTTGTCTTTTTGTAATTCCAACATCATTCAGCACTTTTTCTGTGATATCGCACCTGTGGTCTCCCTGGCCTGTAATAACACTTCTTTTCAGAAGATTATTCTCCTTGCCTTTACTGTCTTTGTGTTAGTGGGAAGCTTCATTCTCATTATGACTTCTTATGTCTTCATTGTGGCCATTGTCATGAAGATGCCATCTACCAAGGGAAGGTATAAGACATTCTCAACTTGTTCTTCTCACTTGACCGTGGTGTTCATCCATTATGGATTTGCTTGCTTTATCTATCTGAGGCCCAAGAATAGTAACTCATTCAGGGGAGATACACTAATGGCTGTCACATATACCGTGCTGACGCCTCTGCTTAACCCCATTGTTTACAGTCTACGAAACAAAGAAATGCAGACAGCACTCAGGAAAGTCCTGGGCAGTGTAAATAGGTTTCCTCCCCTTAGATAGTAAATAAAAGAGCCTAGATCATTTTTAAAAAAAAATTCACAGTGTTGTTAAATAAATGTGGAAAAATGAAGGACTTTCAATAAAAATCATGACTTGGCGTTCAATTAGTGCTTTCCCATTGCCTTATACATCCTAATCCCACTCTTTTTCTGTCACAAACCCAGATGAAATGTCACTATGAATCCATTTGCATATCTACATGTATATGCATGTACATCAGTACAGAAGCTCACGTATAAATGTATATAATAAACATATCAAAACATGATTTTGAAACATTATTTTTTATTAATTTTTTGGGTCCGGTCGTGAGGCCTGAATTCTGGGCCTGGGGGCTGTCCCTCAGCTCTTCAGCTCAAGGATAGTGCTCTACCACCTGAGCCACAGCACCACTTCCAGCTTTTTTTCTTTTTGCTTATGGGGTGCTAAGGAATCGAACCCAGGGCCTCTTGCATGAATGGCAAGCACTCTACCACTGAGCCACCTTTCCCAGCCCCGATTTTGAAACATTATATTGTCATAACATCAGTTCCCTTCTCAAAAGAAAAACATATTCTGAAAAAGAAGAAAGGATGAAAGAAAAAAATAGTAGAGGGGGGAAGATTGTTGCAATTAAGAAAAGGATAAAGCACACACACAAATCTAGCTTTAGATTTAGACATTTTTGTTGGTCATCTCAAAGAAACACCTTCAGGTTTATTGACATTCTTTGCTGATTTTTTTCATTCATCTCTACTCTAATGCCAGCTTTGCTTTTAGTCACAAAATAAATTTTCATTCATCAAAGGATGGCAACACACTCAGGTTATATTCACAGAATGAAATACAATTCAGCCACAAAAGGTAGTAAGTTATCAAAGCATATCACAATTTGTACTGATTTCAAAAGCCAGGACCAGAGAGATAAAGTATACAGGTTTCCCTTATATGTGGAACCTAAATTTAGCTTATAAATTAATAAGTAAACATGTTGGGTGGTTTGCATGTACATACAAATATATTAACTGAAATACAATAGGTTCAAAGGAGAACTCAAATAGAAAGGCAAAGTCAACATTCAGCTAAATAAAACACCGAGAAGTGGGTACTTGAAGGGGGGGGGGGTGGAACCAAGGGATAAAGGGTAGGCACATGAAGAGGAAAAGAAGAGGAGAATATAGTTCAGTCCAATATATATCCTAAAAAAATTAGGAAGAGTGAAGGAAGGGGTAGGTAGAAAAGAGCAAGAAGAGAATAATGGAAGAGTGGCATTTGATCAAGATGCATTGTATTCATAAACTGCTTGTTAAATGGCAACTCCTATGTATAAGTACTTAAAGATAATGAAAATATAAATTTTAAAAATATGCTGGCTGAGAGAAGTGCTACCATAAAAAAGACACACTGACTGACTCGTAGTGGAAAATTGAATTAATGCCTGTCTCTGTAGGATGTGATTGAGCAAATAGAACTAGAAAAACTTTAGGGAAATTTCTCAGTGGATAGTAATATTCTTCATCATGGTAGATGCCTGACAAACATAGGTGTCTACAGGTTTTTTAGGAGTTAAAACTTATGCACTTAAGATTTGTGCATTTTATGTTGAATAAATTTTAAGTAAAATGCGTAACTATTGCTTATCTTTAATTACTAATAAGTGGCAGAAATAAATAGACAAAAATCACAATCTCTAGAAGGTAAAATGTCCTGCCAGGCATGACTTGGATCACACCTATCATCTTAGCTACTCAGCAGACTGAGTTGTGAGGTTGCGAGTTGAAGCCAGCCGGGGGTAGGAAAGGCCATGAAAGTCTTATCTCCAATTAGCCACTGAGAATCCAGAAGTCAAGCTGTGGCTCAAGTGGTAGAGCAAAAAAGGTCAGGGACAGTGTCCAGACCCTGAGTTAAAGCACCCAGGATTGGTATAGTGCACGCACGTGCGTGCACACACACGTAAAATGTCCTTTAGTGAAATTGATAATCATAATTATATCTCTCTCCAAAGATTTCCAACTATGTCCATTAACTGAAAACGTGCTACTTTACTAGGAGACAGGGATTAAGTTTACAGATGAGATTATGATTTCCATTCAACTGAAAAATATATATTATCTACATGGACCCAATATAATCACAGTGCCCTTAAAAGTGGAAGAGGCTGATGGAAAGTGTCAATCAAAAGAAGATGACTTTTCTGGGTTTGAAAATAAAGAAAAACTCAAACCAATCAACATTGTTGGCTTTAAAGTCTTGAAAAGGCAAGGAAAGGTCTTCTCTCCTAAAGTCCCCAGAAGGAACCCACCTTGCGAATGCCTTGATTTTATCCTAGTAAGATCTATTGAATTTTGTATCTCCAGAACAATAAGGTAATATGTTACTATTATTACAAGTCATTGAATTATACTAGACTATTAAAGCACCAATAGAAAATTACTATATTTCATTATTTAGTTTTAAACAATCCACTCCTTCCTCTACCCTTTGGAACCTGAAACCATGAACTTTGGTTGAGCTTTGTTCAAGATATATTTATAATTCTGTAGAACAACAACTCATACAACATGCAACTGTCATCTCTCAGTTGATGTCATATCTAGCAATCAACAGGCTAGATCAGCTTGTTATCAGATGACTACTTGGACCTGTGGAGAATGGAATCATGGTAGGATCTCACTGAAATATTCTGCTGACAGTTTGGACACTCTGCCATGGTGGTATACACATCAATTTTGGTGAGGGGCAGTCTAAAGAAGAATTAACCTAGAGATGCAAGTGGAAAATACCCCACTCAAGACCTCTACAGAATGCTTGGAGTCTGCTAATAGGATTGCTTTTCAGACAAGATCATTCATCATTAGTGCCTCCATAGTGTTGTCTGGATATCTACATTTCAGTGCTTATATTTTTTCCCACTCATTCTTTTATGTCATCCCTTTGAACACCAGGTTATAGTCAATCACTTCCCTAACATCTATCCCTTTATATCATTGTTTATGCTTAGTTCATGTATATTAGATAATGGATGGATGGATGAATAATGAGCCTTTATTCTCCATCTCAGTGTTCATCTGTCTCTCAGATATCAAAGGAACCTAAGGTTCAGTCAAGCATAGAATGAGAGTACTAAAAACAAATTAGAATGGAGTGAGTACCTAATAAAACATTTAATTTGGGACATCTGTAAGAAACTGAATTCAGGTAGGTAAATGAACCCCAAGATAAGTATTCAAATGACTTTTCTTTCTTGCGATTGTTTCTAATGTATTTATAAGATGATTTCTTTGATGCTTTGAATGTGCCTCTCCTATGGTATAATCCCTGCTTTCACTGTATTTGATGTTGGTATAATTTGTGGAGGGAAAGGGAAAAAACAAATTGTTTAAATAGGGATACAGGTTGACCCATTGCAACAATGAGATATACAAGTCGTTATATTGAAAAACAAACTTTACAACTTTGGCAATAGGGGTTGGGGGTGAGGGGGTGGCTTAGGGATGGAGGGATAGGGAGGGGGGTGGGAGATGGGAAGGGATGGGAAGGGGAAATAAAGGAGGAGGCAACAATGCTTGATAGGAAATGTACTCATTACCTTGCCCATGTAATTGTAACACCTCTGTATGGTATTTTCACAATAATAAATAAATAAATAAAAAGAAACTGAATTCATAGCTTTAGCGACCCCAGTTAAAAAATTATTATTTAATCACATACAGAAATATATTGATCCCACTGTCTACTTACCATTCTTTTTATGTTTCTACATTCCTATGTATAAGACTAAATTTCACACTCAATCATAATGATCATTCCCATATACTTCCAAACCCCTTATTCTTTCCTTTTATCTTTATCCTCTGGCAGAATCCTTTCTTTTCCTTTTTCTTGAACTCAAGGCCTGGGCAGTCTTCCTTAGTTCAAGTACTGGTGCTTTACAACTTAGGACTGGCTTTTTGATGGGTAATTGTATATAAGATTTTCACAGACTTTTCCTTCCCCAGGCTGGCTTCAAATAACAACCCTCATATCTCAGCCTCCTGAGAAGCTAGCGATACAGGCATGGGCCATCGGTGCCTAACACCTGACAGAATCTTAATCTTAGTTAAATCCAACTCTTCAGTTTCTCTGTAACTATGCAAATGAATAAATTCATGTAGAGGGCAAGACACAAGCATGATGAAGTTTGATGATGAATTTTATGCAATATTAATATCCTGAGAAATAAATGAAGAGTTGCTGGTGTTTGGGAATCAGAATAGGTCATAGGAAACCTGTGGCAAAAAACTCAGGTCAAGATTTCACATGAGTCAAATACTTATTATATTCAGCTTATGATTAAAGTGAGGCATTTCAGAACTACCAATGAGCTCTAACCAATAATTTTTTCATGGCATCTTTAACATCCTTGTTCCTGAGGCTGTAGATGAGGGGATTCAGCATGGGAATCACTACTGTATAGATCACAGATATCACCTTGTTCTGGTCAGTGGAGTAGCTGGACTTGGGCATCACATAGATGAATGTAATAGTCCCAAAGAATAGGGTGACAGCAGTGAGGTGGGAGGTGCAGGTGGAGAAGGCCTTGTGGCGGCCTTCCGTGGAGCGCATCTTCAGGATCGACACAAGGATGTAGACATAAGACAGGGCAATGATGAACACAGTGACGGCAATGATGGAGCCTGAAGACATGGCAGGAACTATTTCAGAAGCATAACCATGAGCACAGGAAAGCTTCAGCAGAGGAGAATAATCACAGAAAAAGTGATTGACTTTATTTGGTCCACAGAAGGATAGATTTAACAAACAGCCAGTGAATGTCCAAGCATTCACACATCCTCCCAGATAGGAAGCCCCCACTAGGAGAATGCAGACAGAGGGGGACATGAGGCTGGAGTAGAGCAGGGGTGAGCAGATGGCCACATAGCGATCATAAGCCATGGAAGCCAACAGGAAGCACTCAGTTGTGCCAAATGTCACCACTGAGGAGAGCTGGGCTACACAGCCAGCCACAGGGATGGAAGTCCTTTTGCTAAGGAAGCCCATGAGCATGACAGGGGTGACTGAAGAGGAGTACCCAATGTCTACAAAGGCCAAGTGACAGAGGAACAGGTACATTGGAGTATGAAGCTGCGGGCTGCTTCTGATTAATGTGATTATGCTGATGTTGCCCAGTAAAGTGATGACATAAACTCCCAAAAACACAATAAATAGAATAGCACCAGCAGTAGTGTCCTCTGTCAATCCCAAAAGAACAAAAACTGTCACAGATGTATAGTTTTCAGTCCCCATCGTTAATGAAGATTACATCTACTGAAAGAAAAACAGGTGTTAGAATAAAATAATAGGCAACAATGCTTGTTAAGAAAAGTACTCATTACCTTGCCCATGTAATTGTAACTCCTCTGTATGGTATTTTCACAATAAAAAATGTACACAGTCATAAAAAAGAATGAAATAATGTACTATTGCTTGCACACTTATTTTCTATAGTAACTCTATAATATAAATTACAGAAACATAGGCACATATTTGGACAATGGGGAAGATTTTTTTAATATAATAGTCCATGTCATGTCTTGATATAAATGTTTATTGATACATGGCCAGAAGTATGGAAAAAAAGAAAAATATATTTTAAGCTTAACACACTCAAATCTTGTATTCACCACAGTGATGGTTTATGTGTTTCATGAAAAATCAAGATTAACCAAGACAAGAGAATAACTTACAAGCATTCAGTGTCAAGCAGACTATACTCAATTGCATATACATATACATACACACGCACAATAAAAAATACAACACATTCACACATATACACACAAGAACACACTGTACACGCACACTGATACTGACTCATCCAGACACATTGTTAGACTTTTAATAATTAACAGAAATAAATGTTGTTATATTTAATTAGCTGAACAATAGCAAGCCACTATTCTGAACATGATACATTTATGTGCCTGAACTCAAAAGTTCTACTTTTCTTACCTTGGCACAGCACAGAAATAATATCTTATCAAGACTCAAAATTGAATTTAAAAGAATATAAACATACCATTTAATGAATATAAATGCATATGAAACAAAACCATACACTCCCCTACAATAGGAAGGTCATTATGGTGTAGAAGCAACATGTTGAGCACAAATACTATAACTTCTGAAGCCAAAGAGGCCTATGGTCAAGTTCCAGAGTCTCACTGACCATCTATGGAATCTTGCCCAATTTATGTGATCTATTAAATACCCATCATGTTTTGTTTCACAGAAAAAGAATTTACAAGATGCTTATGCTGAACAAGTACCATGACTAATAAAGAAAAACACAGGATAGGAAACAAACTATTAATACCTTAAAATTACAAAACCTTAATTTCTGGGGATAGGAAGGTGGCTCAGTGGTAGAGCGCTTGCCTTGCATGCATGAGGCCCTGGGTTCGATTCCTCAGCACCACATACGCAAAAAGAAAAAAAGCCGCAAGTGTTGCTGTGGCTCAAGTGGTAGAACGCTAGCCTTGAGCTGAAGAGCTGAGGGACAGCGCCCAGGCCCAGAGCTCAGGCCCCACAACCAAAACCCCACCCCCCAAAAAAATCCTTAACTTCTAATAAAAATGAAAAACAGAATCCTTATATTAAAAGAAAAGAAAGAAAACATTACCTGTATCTATATATGTCAATGATAAAAACATATGCCAAGGAGCTGTATAGGAAAAGCATGACTGTATTTATGAGAATAGAATCTTTGGGGATATAGCCTCTTGAGAGAATTACTTATTTGTGCAAATTTCACTGAAAATCCATTAGGAGGGTGCACATTACAGATGCATAAGTCATAGAAATATGTTTGTCTCATGACACCTATGAATTCACTGCAGCAAAGCTTTATGGATTACTAAAATCATTTTATTAAAACTCATGAGAGTAAACCAGGGTACACTGTAAAGAAACAATTTTAATTAAAAAGGGGGTTGTTGTTTTAATTAAGCTTTAGATTTTTAAAATAGATGTAGATCCACATGCAGTTCAAAGAAACAATAACAAGACAGATAAATTCTATGGTACTTATCCAATTTCTCCTAATAGTGACATTTTACCAAATAGTGGTACAACATCCCAACTAGTATGTAGATGCAGTACGGTGATATGGTCAAGATACAACATGCTTGTGTCACAAAGATTGCTCCTGTGACCCATCTATAACCATCAATAAAAGAAAAGCACAAGAACTTCCCTCTTCTGCTAATTTTCATCTTATCTCAAGAGAGATCATTGAATATGTTCTCTAGTTATTTGGTTTCATCATTTCAAGAATTGGATCACTGGTGAGCATTGGCAGCTTATACCTGTAAGCCTAGCTACTCAGGAGGCTGAGATCTGAGAACTGAGGTTCAAGACCAGAAAAGTGTGTGAAACTGTTTTCTCCAATTACCACCCAAAAGCTACAAGTAGAGGTATGGCAGCATTGGTAGATAACCAGCCTTGAGTGAGGAAAGTTAAGGTTCAGTGCCAAGGCCCTGAGTACCGGCACATCTATAAAAATAATTCTGATTCCTGTATGGCATCCTTCCATGTCTCTGGTAATTTCTTTCTCTTAAGTCTAATATATACTTAGAGCTCAAAAAATTAGATCCTCAAAAACAAGTCCTGAAAGGAATAACTGTCCCATTAACAAGTGGACTAAAGACTTAAAGAGAGACTTTTCTGAAGAAGAAATAAGAATGGCCAATAGATAAATGAAGAAATGTTCAACATCTCTGGCTATAAAAGAAATGCAATGCAAATCAAAACAACATTGAGATTCTACCTCACCCCAGTTAGAATGGCCATTATCTAGAAAACTAGTAATAACTGTTGCTGATGGGGATGTGGCCTAAAGGGAACTCTACTATACTGTCTACACTGTTGATGAGAGTACAAACTTGTTCAACCACTCTGGAAAGCACTATGGATGTTCCTCAAAAGACTAAACATAGTGCTCCCCTACGACCCATCAATCCCACTCCTGGGCATTTACCCAAATGACCACAAACTAGACCATACTAAAGCTACCAACACAACCATGTTCATTGCAGTATTATTTAACCATATCTAAGATATGGAACCAGATGCCCCTCACTAGATGGATGGTTCAAGAAAATGTGGTATATACAAAATGGAGTTCTATGATTCTATCAGAAAGAATGGCATCATCACATTTGTAAGGAAATGGAGACTTGGAAAAAATCATATTAAATGATGCAAGCTAGACCCAAAGAAACATAGACTCCATGATTTACCTCATCTGTAATGATTAGTGTATGTCTAGGACAGTCCTAGAAGAGGATCACAATAGCTCTATACTTACGTATGTATGACTACATAAGATGATATTAAGCTAAATGAACTCCAAGATACGGAAAGAAGAGATTTTTCTTTATTGTTGTTGTTTTTTTAATTTTTATTTTATTGTTAAGATGCTGTACAGAGAGGTTACAGTTACATGAGTAAGGCAATGAATACATTGCTTGTTGATCATTGCTATCCCTTCCCTTCCTTGTTGTTGTCTTACTATCTCTTCCCTCTCCCACCTCCCCCACTCTTCCTCTCCCCCTCCCATTCCACCCCCCACCCTGGTCCGAGGTTGTAAAGTTTGTTTTCAATATACTGTCCTATTGTTGTTGTTTTTGATGTACTGAGTGAAGATTTTTTCTTTTTCTTTCATTTTTTCCCCTTTGGTTTATCCCCTGTTGTCATTGATTTTGGTACCCTCAGTATTGTATATATGTTTACCTGAATTGGGGAAGGGTAGGGCAACAACAAAATGGTGAGACAGAGGAACAAAGGACAAAGGGTGAACCAATGCAACAGAGATACTGACAAGACAATATGTGGCAAATGAACTTTACAACTTGGGGGGTGGGTTGGAGGGGTGAAAAGTGGGAGAAAAACAAGAGAGGGGGTAACAATGTTTGACAAGATGTTTATTCACTGCCTTACATATGTAACTGTAACCTTTCTGAATATCACCTTGACAAAAAAAATTAAAAATTTTAAAAAAGAACCTGACTATCCACTGAAGGAATGCCCTGCCATGAGGCACAGTTCAAGGACACTGTGAAGTCAGTTACAATCATGAGAACTTGACAGTCAATATGGCACCTTGAATGGTAAAGTCACAACCTAAATTAGCCTTAGCTCCTTTGTTATATGAGAAAATATACATATTCATGACTAGCTTAGCCAATGGGTAGATAATGTATGTGTAAAGATGTGTGTATGTGTGTGTGTGTGTGTGTGTGTGTGTGTGTGTGTGTGTGTAGTATCCAAGCACTGTATACACACAGATGTGTGCACAACAAATATAGTTTATGTTTCAAATATCCTAGAACAAGTTTATAAGACATAGAAATTTATGATTTTATTGAAGTTATTGAAAATAATATATCAACTCTATTGGGTTCATATTTATAAATAAACTCTTCTGGTCAACTCAATTTATTTATAAGCATACGTGACATGAAAACCTGGATACTAAATTTAATTTCATTTTAGGTGTGCTCAAAACTGCTGTAGCCATATGATTCATAACAAAATTCAACTTACATTATAGCAAAATGTCCTTATTTCTGTTTCCAAATCATTTAAATATAGACAAATTGAATCTTGAAACGGTAAGGGAATGGCTTCTATCCTGAAGTCCCCAAAAGAAACCCACTCTGCCAACTCTTTGATTTTAGCCTGGTAACATCTGTACTGAATTTTGGATCTCCAGAACAATAACAAGACGCTATGTTGAAAAATGAACTTCACAATTTGGGTGGGGGTGGGAGGTGTATAGTTGAGGAGGTGGGAGGGAAGGGATAGTAGGGGAAAAACAAAGGAGGAGGCAACAATGCTTGATAAGAAATGTGCTCATTACCTTGCTCATGTAACTGTAACCCCTCTGTATAGTATTTTCACAATAAAAAGCTTATTTTTAAAAGTCATTAAATTATAGTAGTTTATTAAAGCACAAATAAAAAATTACTATATTATGTTATTTTGTTTGAAATAACCCACTCCTTTCACTACCCTTTGAACCCTGAAACCATGAATTCTGGTTTACTGTTTTGTTTAAGTTATATTTATAATTGTGTAGGACAACAGCCCATACACATTCAACTGTCATTTCTTTGTTGACACCATAACCAAGCAGTCAACAGCTGGATCAATCCGGATGAAGAGCTGAACCTGTGGGGAATGGAGTCATGGTAGAGTCTGATTAAAATACTCTGTGCACAGTTTGGACACTCTGCCATGGTTGTATGCACATCAATTTTGGTGAGGGGAAGTCTAAAGAAGAGTTAACCTAGAGATGTAAGTGGAAAATATCCATCCAAGGCTCCTACAGAAATCTTGGGCTCAGTTACTATGGTTGCTTTTCTTGACAAGATCATTCATCATGTGCCTCCATAACATCATTTTATTTTTTTTCTATTATGTCACTATGTCATCCTTTTGAACAGCAGGACACAGCCACTATCTTTCCTAACATCTATCCCCTGATATCATTGTTTATGTTTAGTTCATGTATGTGGGATGGATGAATTAATAAAGAACCTTTATTCTCCATCTCAGTGTTCATTTGCCTCTCAGATATTAAAGGGGCCTAAGGTTCAGTCAAGCATCATACAAGGGTTGAATGGAGTGCATATCTTATAACAAATTTAATTTGGGGCTTTTCTAAGAACACAAATTCATAGCCTTAGTTCAATAAATAGTTGTTTAATCACACACAAAAATCTATTGATCCCACTGTCTACTTACCATTCACTTTCCATTTTTACATTTCTATGCGTAAGTCTAAATTTCACACTCCATCACATACACTGCCAAACACTTTTCCCTTTCCGTTTATTCATCCTCTGGTAGAAACCTTTCTTTCTTTCTTTTTTTTTTTGCTTTTCTTGAACTCAGGGCCTGGGCACTGTTCCATAGGGTTTTTCAATTAAAAATAGTGTTGTACAAATTAACTGACAACTTTACTTCCTGCCTTTTGTGGTTAATTGGAGTTAAGAGTTTCATGGACATTCTTTCCCCAGGCTGGCTTCAAACCGTGACCTCAGATACAAGGCTCTTGAGTAGCTAGCATTATAGGAATGTGCCGCTGGCACCCAGCACCTGGCAGAATTTTAATCCCAGTTAAATCCAACTTTTAGACTATTCTATAACTATAGAAGCAGCAAAATTTATGTAGAGAAGAAGTCATTAAGAAGATGGATGGTCTTACCCCAATTTAATATCCTGAGAAATAAATGAAGAGTTGCTGGTGTTTGGGAATACAAATCAAAATAGGTCACAGAAGACCTATGGTGAACAACTCTAGTCAACATTTCACATGAGTCAAATACTTCAGATATTCAGCTTATGATTTAAGTGAGGCATTTCAGAACTACCAATGAGCTCTAGCCAATAATTTTTTCATGGCATCTTTAACATCCTTGTTCCTGAGGCTGTAGATGAGGGGATTCAGCATAGGAATCACTACTGTATAGATCACAGATATCACCTTGTTCTGGTCAGTGGAGTAGCTGGACGTGGGCATCACATAGATGAATGTAATAGTCCCAAAGAACAGGGTGACAGCAGTGAGGTGGGAGGTGCAGGTGGAGAAGGCCTTGTGGCGGCCTTCCGTGGAGCGCATCTTCAGGATCGACACAAGGATGTAGACATAAGACAGGGCAATGATGAACACAGTGACAGCAATGATGGAGCCTGAAGACATGGCAGGAACTATTTCAGAAGCATAACCATGAGCACAGGAAAGCTTCAGCAGAGGAGAATAATCACAGAAAAAGTGATTGACTTTATTTGGTCCACAGAAGGATAGATTTAAGAAACAGCCAGCGAAAGTCCAACCATTCATACTGCCGCCCAGATAGGAAGCCCCCACTAGGAGAATGCAGACAGTGGGGGACATGAGGCTGGAGTAGAGCAGGGGTGAGCAGATGGCCACATAGCGATCATAAGCCATGGAAGCCAGCAAGAAGGACTCAGTTGTGCCAAATGTCACCGCTGAGGAGAGCTGGGCTACACAGCCAGCCACAGGGATGGAAGTCCTTTTGCTAAGGAAGCCCATGAGCATGACAGGGGTGACTGAAGAGGAGTACCCAATGTCTACAAAGGCCAAGTGACAGAGGAACAGGTACATTGGAGTATGAAGCTGCGGGCTGCTTCTGATTAATGTGATTATGCTGATGTTGCCCAGTAAAGTGATGACATAAACTCCCAAAAACACAACAAATAGAATAGCACAAGCCATAGTGTCCTCTGTCAATCCCAAAAGAACAAAAACTGTCACAGATGTATAGTTTTCAGTCCCCATCACTAATGAAGACGGTATCCACTGGAAGAAAAACAGGCGTTTGAATAAAGTAACATGCTATTGCTTTCACACTAATTTTTACAAAAGCAAGGTAATATAAATTTCAGAAACATAGGTGCTCATTTAGCAATTTGGAGGTAATTTTTATATAATTTTTATATAATTGGAGGTAATTTCATGTAATGTCGTGTTATAAATATTCATTGATGCATAGACAGAAATAAAAACATTTTTATAAGGATAACATGCTCAAATGTTGGTGGTTTATGTGTTTCATGAAGAATCAAGATTAACCTAGACAAGAAGACAACTTATACTTCTATAAATAATTTAATGTGAAGCAGCGTGTACTTAATCACATTCACAAATGTACACACACACACATGCACACACACACACACACACTGGCAGTGACTAAAACATACACATTGTTAGTCTTTTAAATATTAGTGTTACGTTTTATATAAAGTAACTGAAAAGTAACATGCCATTATTATGAATATCCTACATTTCTGAATCCAAACTCAATAGTTTTTGCTTTTCTTACCTTTGTAAACCACAGAAATAATAACTTACCAAGACTCAAAATGGAATGAAAATTTACCCTTTAAAAGAGCATAAATGCACATGTCACAAAACCGTATGCTTCCCTGCCATAGGAGCATCATTATGGTATAGAAGCAACATGTTGAACATAAATGCTGAACATAGGCTCTGAAGCCAAAGAGGCTGATGGTCAGGTTCTAAAGTCTCACTGACAATGTATTGAATCTTGCCCAATGTATGTGATCTATTAGATACCCATCATGTTTTGTTTCACAAACATAGAAGTCACAAGATTCTTGTGCTGAACAAGTGATGAGTGTAATAGTACCACCATGACAAATCAAAGAAAAAAACAGGATAGGAAGCCAACTATTAATATCTTAAAATAGCCAAACTTTAACTCCTAATAAAAATAAAAAACAGAAACCTTATATTAAAAGAAAAGAAAAACTATCACCTGTACATAAGAACATATTCCAAGGAGCTGTAGAGGCAAAGCAAGGCTGTATGTATAAGAATAGACTCTTTGGGGATAATGCTCCCTTGGGGGAATTACTTATTTGTTAAAATTTCACTAAAATCCCTTAAGAGGGTGCATGACATACATGCATATGTCGTAGAAATGTGTTTGCCTCATGACATCTATGAATACATTATTGTGTACATTATATCATGACAGGAAAGTTTCACAGATTACTAAAATCATTCTATTAAAACTCCTGAGAGCAACCAGTGTATAGTATAGTAGAAACAATTTTAATTCAAAGTAGGAATCTTTCTGAAACAAGAAGAGGGGGGCTTATTGTTTTTACTGTGATACTAAAGAGTACCATTTTTCTTTAAGCTTTTTAATTTTAAAATAGATGTAGATCTGCATGCAGTTCAAAGAAATAATAACAAGACAGATAAACTCTATGACATTTATCAAATTTTCCCTACTACTGACATTTTGCCAAACATTGGTACAACGTCACAACCAGTATGTTGATGCAGTATCGTGATATAGTCAAGGTACAGCATGTTTGTGTCACAAGGATTGCTCATGTGACCTTTCAATACCATCAATAAAAGTACAAGAACTTCCCTCTTCTGCTAATTCTCTCCTTACCTAGAAAGAGAATATTGGATATGTTCTCTAGTTATCTGTTTTCATCATTTCAAGAATTGGATCATTGGTGGGCTACTCAGGAGCCTGAGATCTGAGAACTGCGGTTCAAAGCCAAGAAAGTCTGTGAAACTATTTTCTCCATTTACCACCCAAATGCTACAAGTAGACCTGTGGCTCAATTAATAGAGAGCCATCCTTGAATGAAGAAAGTTAAGGTTCAGTGCCAAGGCCCTGAGTACTAGCACACACATAAAAATAATTCTGATTATTATATGTCTCTGGTAATTTATTTCTCTGGTCTATTATGAAAAGATACTAATATAGAAACTTTTGCTTGTCTCTGATTCTTAAATGTTTGTCTTTTTCTTGCTGGTGCCTTGGTCTTGGGCTTTCTTGTCATGAACTGTGAGAAAATAAGTTTCTGTTCATTATAAATTACCCAGACTAAACATTTTGTTACAAAACACAGAGTGGATCAAGTCATGGAGTCTTTGGTTTTTGAGTCAATACTTGGGTCATATAATATATAACCTGGTCATATAATATATAAATTTATGTTCATTCTGCCTTTAGTGGACCTTGTAGAGTACCATGAAGCTGAATTTATATGCTAGCTAAAAGTCTATACATGAATTGGGCATTTTGAAGAAATGGATAGTACCTCAACATAATTAGGTCACATGTAATGAACTCACACTTATCATTACATTCAATAAGACAAAATGGAAACTTTTCCCTAGAAAAGCGAGATACCAGCCAGGATATCCACTTTTCCACTTACATTCAAAACAGTTCTTGAAGTCTTTGCCTAAGTATTAGGCACCAATAAGGTAATAAAATATAGAGAAACAAAATTATATTTTTATATATATAACATGATCTTATAAGTATAAAACTATCAAGATTTGTCCAAAATTGCTGTCAGAACTAATAAATGAATTTAGCCAAATTACAGGGTGCAAAGCAAAGAAACAAAAATTAATTTGTATATAAATACTATCCATGAACTCTTTACAAAGGAAAATGAGAAAATAATTCCATCTGCAAAAACATTAAGAGTAAATATCATAGGTTAAACTTAACCAAAGAAAGACTCATGACACCTGCAAAACACCAATAATAAAATTTTAGAAGGCATAAATAAATGAAAAAAAAATCTTGTGTTCACAGATTGGAAAATTTAATATTGTTAGAATGTTTACTTAATATTGTTAGAATGTTTAATATTGTTAGAATGTTTAACCAAAGTGATTTCTAGATTCTATCAATTCCTATCAATATGTCATGGACTGTAAAAAAGACTCTAAATAGTCCAGTCTTGAGAATGAACAAAAATTACGAATACAGAAGTATATTTTAAGTACATGGTAATTCAAATAGTATGGAACTGGCATAAGGACAGGCATAGAAATCAAATAATAGGGGTTGAGCTGAGGGCCTGGTGCTTGTCAGGCAAGCACTCTTCTATTGGAGCTATATCCAAGATCTTTCTTAGTTCACTATTTTTCAAGTAGTTCCCAACCTATCTGTCTACTTATTTACATTTTCTGCATAGCTGGGATGATATGTACATTTCACCTTGCCCAAAGTCAGATAGGAATCGCATTAACTGTTGCCTTGTTTGACTCAAACATAACCCTCTTCTTTTCAGCTTTCTCAGTTGCTAGGACTTTGGGGATAAACCATCACATCTCCTACTGGTATGTGCACACAGTCTGCTGTGTTGTAAGAAAAATGGGCAGAAGTAGGCAAGTGAAGTTCTTCCCTAGCAGTACTTGTAAGACACCAGCCAAGAAATATATTCAGCAGTTATTTGTATCCATGCCTGTAAAATTAAAAGTATGACCAATGCAAGACATATTTCAGGATTCTCTGAAACTATTTGCTATAAAACTAGGACAGTTCAAGATGTTCAGAGAGGCTTCAGTAATCAATTATATTTAAGCCTGAAGCAAAATCTAGCGAGAAGTTCTTCCTCCATGAGAAGGCTCTTGGTCAGGTGTCCAGTGAAAGATTATGGAGTGATTCTAATCTCAGAATAAAAGGATCTTGACTTTCCACTGAGGGAATGTCTTGCTATGCGGCCACAGTTCAAGGATGCTATAAAGTCAGTGTGGTCATAACTACTTGGCAGACAAAGTAGCAGCTTTAATGGCACAGTCATAACCTAGCTCCTTTGTTCTATGAGAAAATATATGTTAGTGACTAGATTGGGCAATGGGTAGATGATGTGTACTTAACAAAGTGTATATTTCACACATCCTAGACCAAATCTAAAAGACATAAAAATTTGTTTTTAAAGTTACTGAAAATAATAGGCTAGGAATGTGGCTTAGTGGTAGAGTGCTTGCCTATCATGTATGAGGCCCTGAGTTCAATTCCTCAGTACCACATAACATTAAATTAAATTGAAAAGAAAATAATGTCAATTCTACTGGATTCATGCTTAAAAAGTAAACGCTTCCAATGGACTCAAATTATTTCTAAACATATGTGTCATGAAAATCTGAGCTACTAAATTTAGCTTTATTTTAGTAGTGCCCAAAGCTGCTGTAGCCATATTACACATACACAAATTTAACTTACATCATAGCAAAATGTTGTTATTTCTTTTTCCAAATAATTTCATTATAACAAATTAAACCTTTGGGTATACAGGAAATATTTCACTCATGCATTTTACGTTTTACATTTTTTTCTGTCCCAATAGACAAGTCAATGTAAGTTCTCTGTCCCACTGGATTGTTAGTGTAATTTTCCAACAAACAAGTGAAAATAATTAAACTCCAGTTTTAAGTGATATAAGTAATTTGGGACCCATATCCCAGATGACTAAAAACACACTTAAATGTGACTCTTATGCTCAGTAACAATTCCTTGGAGCTTAACCTCAGGATATCAGTAGATGTAGTACAACTTTATACTTTAAATTTTTAAGGATCCAGAAATCCTTGATTCTCCTATCTGTTCTAGAAACAGCAAATTATTTAGTTGGAGGAAACTGTTAGGGATTGAGAGCTTACTTTTCATTTCTTTACTTTGTAAACAGTCTTGGTGTTTTTATCTACTACATATAAATTAACATAAGAATCCTATGAGGTACGTATCATATTCTTTTCACAGGTAAGGGAGGGAAGATCTTGTAATGTTTCCTAAATTCTGTACACTGAGAGGCTGGAAACTGATGATGCCAGTTGGCATGGCTCTCTCCATCATATTATTGCTGAACATATTGTTTTCAGTGCTAATAGCTATATCCTACTTTGAAAATACTTGTATTTTATCAGTCTGTTTTCTTTAAATATGTAAAATTTAAGGAAACTATATCTGGGTTGGGTCTTTATTTGGATTAAAAAAAACACAGAATCTTGGAATTCTGACATATAAGCTTAGTTCTAATCATATCATGGCATACTCTTGTCAATATTCATGAATAGCTCTGGTTAAATACAATTTGAGAGTATGTTTGCATAAAAGCATACTAGTTTATTTATGTATATTTACTCTTCAAATAGAGGTTCTGGAAGGAAAATAAAATCAGTCTAAAAAGTACATTGGTAGAAGCATGGAAAGGGATAAACATGCTATCAATTCCCTGTCCTTGATCATATGCTATCTTTTAAACAAAAGGACCATGATTTGAAATGCTAGTTGATCTTGCTTTCAACAATTTCTAGCTTTCCTAGCTTTCTACTTTCACCCTGACCTCCTTAATCCTTTTACCCTGGGTCAGATACTCTGGCTTCTTATTTACCTATCATTGCTGTTTGACTAGATCTGGTAGAACCCAAACTTACCTATTGCAATTCCTTACAGGTTTCAGTTTACTTAATGCTAGTTCATAGTGCTAGAGTCCTCTGTAGCTTCACATGATCCATATTCTCTAGTATGCAATGACAGATAGCATAAAGCTCTCAGTATTAACCATTATAATCAAACGTGAATTCTTTATTGAAAGAAATGAGCAAATCAGATGTCCAAATCAGCTATCCTCATTAACTAATAAACTACACAAATGAAGACAGAAATTTCTAAGATAGGAGCAGCTTTGGGATTTCAGTTACTTTTCTATTCTAAATGATTTATAGTTGTTCATTATATTGTTGTAATGTATGTGACTATAAACTTCCATTTATGAACTCATGCAGAAAGACATCAGACTTGCTCAGGGGTGTTTTATTAAGAACCACAAGGATGATTACTAAGGCCATTGAGGCTGTTTTTAATATCTCATGAAATTTGAAAAAGACAATGTGTGTGCACCAAGTATTTTTATAAGCACGGTAAAACTTACCATATTTAAAGTTTTAATGACAAGATTATGTTTAGGTGTATACATTAATTGTGAGCTCATTCCAGTCAATTTTATTTCCTCTCCTTTTGATTTCAGTAAGCACCATTGCATGAATACATGGAGACTGAAAATGATACATCAGTGACAGAATTCATTATTTTGGGATTAACAGATAACCCTACACTATGTGCCATTTTCTTTGTGATTTTTCTAGCTGTTTATATAGTGACGGTAGTGGGAAATATCAGTATAATAGTCTTAATCCGAAGCAGCCCACAGCTTCACACCCCCATGTACTTGTTCCTCAGCCACCTGGCCTTTGTGGATATTGGATATTCCACATCTGTCACACCAGTCATGCTCATCAGCTTCTTAAGAGAAAAAACGACTATCCCCCTCACTGGCTGCGTAGCCCAGCTTGCCTCGGATGTTGCTTTTGGGACTTCAGAGTGCTTCCTGCTGGCCACCATGGCCTATGATCGCTACGTGGCCATCTGCTCACCCCTACTTTATTCCACCCAGATGTCCCCCACAGTCTGTTTCCTCCTCCTGGGGGCTTCCTACCTAGGGGGATGCCTGAATGCGTCATCCTTCACGGGCTGTTTTGTGAACCTGTCTTTCTGTGGCCCAAATAAAATCAACCATTTTTTCTGTGACCTCTTCCCACTCCTGAAGCTCTCTTGTGGCCATGTTTATATTGCAGAAATCTCTCCTTCTATTTCTTCTGCTTCTGTCCTTGTGAGCACATTGTTTACTATCATGGTGACCTACGTCTATATCCTGCATTCAATCATGAAGATGCGCTCTACCGAGGGAAGGAACAAGGCCTTCTCTACCTGCACCTCCCACCTCACTGCAGTCACCTTGTTCTATGGAACTGTTCTGTTTGTGTATGTGATGCCCAAGTCGAGCTATTCTGCTGATCAGGTCAAGGTGGCATCTGTTATCTATACCGTGGTGATCCCCATGTTAAACCCTCTCATCTACAGTCTGAGGAACAAGGAAGTAAAAGAAGCCATGAAGAAATTAATAGCAAAAACCCATTGTTTCTCCTGAATTTATATCCAGCACAAATCATCAGTAACAAAAATCTATTTGGTCAGGTGGTAAGGGAAGAAAGAACTTTTGTTTGATGTTGTCTTGATATTTATTGTGAAGTTAATCACATACACCATGAAGAGTGCTTATAAATACAGTAAGCCATTGTTTTCTTCCATTTTTAAAGTTAAATGTGTCATTTACATAGGTATCTGCTGGATCCTAATAAAGTGTGGATGTTTCAAGGTAAGAACATTTTAGAACATAGCTTCTAACAAAATATTCCAAATGTACATGGAATTTCATTTTAATTGGGATGTATTTCAGAGATCAAATTTCTTTAAATTTCATCATGTAAAATCACATTTTGGAAAGAAATTTCCAATAGATGCTAACAAATGATAAGGCTGACCACCCAGACACTTGAATTGACTTCCTTTAAAGAAACTGCCCCACTGTGGTCACCCACTGTGGTCAGTGAATATTGAAAGATTTGGTAGCAGTGATGGTAGTACCCCACTCCTGTTTATTTTCCTTTTAGTTAAGTCAGAGTCAAACCATGGTTCATGTATTTGGTAATTATGAGATTCAATCGAGGTGACAGAAGAAACTGAACAAATCTCAGCTGAGACTGGTTAGTAGCTGAAATTTTTATGTATAAGAATTAGAGCCAGGTATCAGGGGCTCACACCTGTAATCTTATCTACTCAGGAGGCTGAGATCCGAGGATCACAGTTCAAAGCCAGTTCAGATAGAAAAGTCCTTGAGACACTTATCCCCAATTAAGTACCAAAAAGCCAGAACTGGAGTTGTGGCTCAAGTGGTAGAGGCTCAAGTGGTAGAGCACTATCCTTTAGTAAAAGGGCTCAGGGACAATATCCAGATCCTGAGTTCAAGCCTCAGGACTGCCACGTGTGTGTGTGTGTGTGTGTGTGTGTGTGTGTGTGTGTGTGTGTGTGTGTGTACATGAACACACACAGAGTAGAATTTTGGAAGCAGACATTCTTTGAGGTAGGAGAGTGAGACAATGAGGTGGTCTTTGAATAGATAGCTTATAGATGGGAAATTATGGTCCAATCAAAGACTTTGCAGCACACTCCTGAAATCTCTCAATGTTTTCAGTTCATGATCTGTCTTTTATGAAAACATTCTCTAGATTGTTTCTCTGCTTCCTGTGATTCTTCTACAATGATTCCTGATTAACACTTCAATTTATGTATCTGCAATGATTGGCATAGCAATAGTGTTGGAAAAATCTTGAGACAAGATGTAAGAATCAAGGTCTCCCGTTCTTGGATTCTCTGCTGGCCAGATCAAGGGAATCTCCGCTGCTGCTGCTGGAACCCACATTAGAGCTTCTCTAGATGTTTCTTCATTTAGACCTCTTCAGTAATTCTGGTGTGGAAGTTAATAGAGATACAACCCTTGGCAAAGGACTCCTGGGAAAGGGTTATTTCAGCGTCAGAGTGGGAAACTGCACTCTTGCTGGTTGAGGTTTATCATTGGCTCTTTCTGGCAGTTCTCTTCATCATCAGCTGCCTGCCCCCTCCATACCTCACCATGGTCCCCTTGGGTTGGCCTCATCTTATCCCAAAGAGGCTAGCTACCATTCAGATGATGATCATGTCAGTATGCTGATCTCCCATTAGAATCTTCCATGGAGGGCAGATGAACTTCTCTATTAGACTTTTCTCTGAAACTCTCAAAATAGTGCACCACATTTGAATTCATCTCATTTCTTCTAAAGCTGTTCTTTCCCCTTCTTTTCCTCTTTCAGCAAATGGCATCTCGTGAGTCCTGGTACTTCAACAGACTTGGGGTGGACTTCACTCTCTATCTATGTATGTAGTTAGCTTCCTGCTTCTCTCAAAAGGGAGCTATGTCTCATGTTGATCTCATCTTTATCAAAATCCCTTTAGTTTAGAAGCTTAAATGTTCCACCATTGGTTGTGATAATTCTGTACAGAAGTTTGTTTCTGCATCTTTTATTGGATACAAATCATTCATATATGAGAGATGTGGTTGTATCTGGTATTGTTGTACTTTTTTTGTTTTAAGTGAAGATTTAGACTTATGCTCATTTTCTTCTCCTGAGTTCTGAGTCAACTAAATGGTGACCAATAAAGAAAGAATATGACAGATTAACTATCTGCTGTAGAACCATTAAGAGCAGATATTAACGAATGTGATTTATAGAAGTAGACACATTTTTATATTATATATATAAAATTTGCGTGTGATGTCAGGGTTGGAACCACAAAAAGCATGGCTTGTTCATGCACCACTGTGTTAAACCTGCAGCCCTTTTTTCATGGTCTGAATTCTAGAATTTGACACTCTATCCTTCTTGGTCACTGGATAGACATTCAGCTCTGTAGGATGTAATAATGCCTTTACCTATCGACTTATAGTATGGTCAAAAGTGGCCAAGAGCACTGATGGCAGGCCTGCTCCAAAGAGAAAGTAGGAAGAAGAAGGGGTAGACTGCTGTTTGGGGGCGAATTTTGCCCTTCCAAAATTAAATTCCCATTACCTCATAACCTTAATTCCCCATTACCTCAGAAAATGAAGTTAATTGGGAATAGGTCATCATACTGGAATGGGCTAGGCTTCTGATGCAGTGTGACTAGTATCCTTGCTAAAAGGAGAATTTTAGATGCATGCACACACACAAGGAGAATGCCATATAAAAATAAATGCGGAAATGTTGATGATTTTTCCATGTGCCAAATAATGCCCAGACGCTAGGGGATAGATGTGGAGCAGACTCTCATAAACCTCAGAACTAATCCTGCCAATCCTTTGATACTGGATTTAACTGCATCTGTGTTGTTTAAGACATTCAGCTTATGGCACATTATTATAGCATCCCTGAAAACAACTACTAAACTGGATATCCAGTCTTCCCCCCAAAATTGACATTAGCTAATTTAGTCTGGGAAGAAGTGAAGGTTTGCAAAGATGCCAGGTGTACATATTAGTAGCTGTCTCTAAGGAAAGAAAAGAAGGAAAGGAAACATTAGGATGATAAAAACTTTTTCCAAACCAGAATGAGTCAATAACAATACAAGATAATGATATTGCCATTGAAAACAGTAGAAAAAATTCTCATACATTTTTATATAATTTCTTTTTAAATTTTATTTTATTGTAAAGATGCTGTACAGAGGGGTTACAGTTACATGCGTAAGGCAATGAGTTCATTACTTGCTGATCATTGTTACCCCTTCCCTTGTTGTCCTGCTATCCCTTCCCTCCCCCACTTCCCACACTCTTCCCCACCCTACCCCATCCCCACCCCCAGGTCCCCCCCCTCCCCGCCTGAAGTTGTAAAGTTCATTTCCAATATACTGTCGTGTGGCTATCTTGTTGCAATGGGTCATCCTGTGTCCTTATTTCAGCATTTTGTTATTCCCCTTCCCTTTCCCAGATTAGACATACGTATATACAAGATGCAGGGTACTGAAATCAAGTACAGTGACAACAAGGGATATGCCATAGGGGAAAGAACATACAAAGGAAACAACAACAGCAACCAAATGTAAAATCACATGGTACATTTAAAACAGTAACAATAAAGACAGACCTATTTTCTCCATATCTTAGGGTTCATTTCACATAGCATCATCTTATATGGTCATATGTACATAGCTTTTGAGCTTTTCAGCTCATTGGATAACATTATCCTATATATATATATATATATATATATTAATTATTGCAAATAAGGGAAACAGTGGCACCTAAATTTTTTTAGGACTAGGTTACCTCACTTAAATATGATTTTTTCCCCAAATCTTTCCATTTCCTAACGAATGGGGTGGTGTCATTATAATTTCTTAAAGGTTTGTATATACTGTAGATTTTAGGTAACTACTTAGAAGACTAAAAGGAATTTTGAAATATCCTGATTTGATGTGTTGTTCAAAGGTGCTTAGTGTATACAAATTTCAGAAAAACTTTGCTCTTCTGAAATGCATTAGGACTTAGGCTGTCAATAACCATGTCTCAAGATTCTGTAAAACACTTATCTGCAGTAGAGCATGGGAGATGTTTAAAAACAAAGAGGCAAGAGATAACTTATTGGGGGTGATGAAATTATTGTCTGTTACAATCGGGGTGGTGGTTGTATGGATGTACACATATGTGAAAACTCACCAACTATGTATTTAAATTTTGTCTATGTAAATTATAATCCAATAAAGTTCTTTCTAAAAAAATTACGTAAGACAGCTTTGTTTACCTTTTTAATCTGAGGCTACATATTTAGTGACAATGGTATCACAATCCTATTGCTTAATTAGTTCTCCAAACTGCTGCTTCTTTATCTCTTGTACCTTTTCTAGTGTCTTGTATGTTTATTCTGTTTGATAGCCTTCATTCTTTTATATTATCCCTGCACTTATTTCCTTCTTAAAGTATTGTATCTCCTGTTAATACAAGTCTACTAGTGATATTTTTGTCATTTTTTTGTTTGTCTGAAGAGGTTTTTTGCATCTTCATTTTAAGAGATATGTTATTTTGAGTGGGGTTCTAAACATTAATAAATGTCATTGTTTAGTGGTCTCTATCATTTCTTTTGAAATTATCAATCTTCTTTTCTTTCCCTTTACTTCTTTTCTCTTTCCTTTCCTTTCCTGTCCTTTAAGGAATATGTGTCCTATCTTGTTCTACCTGCAAGTTTTTCAGTTTTTTATGATTTATTGATAGATGACCAATCAATAACTTGATTTGCATAACCAAGAATTAAACCAAGACTTCTGTCACCTATGCAAGGTAAATGCTCTGCTACTGCCCCACAATTTCATTTCTGTTTTGGGCTTCCTAAGATCTTTTTGTGATTTACATAAGAATAACTGTTCTTTAAAAAAAAAAGAATAACTGCTCTTAAACTTATCCTGTTTGGAATTATCAGAGTTTTTTGAATTTGTAGTTTATTTTTCTTCATCCGTTTGAACATTTATCAGTCATCTATCTTCAAACATTTTTTTCTGCCTCCTTTTCTCATTGCCTTTCTTTTGTTTGGATTTCATTTTATTTTATGATGGAGCTTTCTTAATTTATTATATGTATCTCATTTATTCTTTATATTTTTATCCTGTAATATGAATGCTTTAATTGACCTGTCTTTCATTTGCTAATCCCCCTTTTATTCAGTGTTCAATTAACTATTAAACAATTCTATTGAATTCCTCATTCCTTTTATGTAGTAGTGATAAGATTTCAACTTGTTTCTTTTTCTTTCATTGCTGGCATGGATAACTTTGTTAAGATATCCTACACAAATCTAAAATTTCTGCTCAGCTCAGGTTTTCAACCTCTCTGACATTTTGATGTCCTGCCAGCCCCTGTGCAGCTCAGGAATCATAAAATTTCTGTGGGAAGCTACATATTGAATCTCATGCCCACTTCTCTAGTTTTTTCCACTCTAGGATCGTTCCCTCATAAGTCTTGTCTGCCTTGGCCTCTTTTACTCCAAACTCTAAGTACTCATCCTGTCATGTTGCCAAAAGCCCTCCCCTCCACTTTTCTTCTAAATTTCTATTCCTTGAAGATCAAAAAGGGTTTATTAGTGAAATGATGCTGAAGTTGAGACATGAAAGAAAATCGGAGTTAACTGGCCATTGAGAATGGTAACCCAATGGCTGAAACTTTGGGAAGTGGGTGAGAACAGTGATGTGGGAAGTTCACTTCATTATCCTCAGTTAGAAGTATTGTGGCCCTGGAACAGGGAAGGTACTTATCAAATAGTTACATAGGAACTCAACTTCAACAAATATTTATTTAGTGACTCATTTTCTTTTTATTTTAAAGACACATTTATTCAGTGTCATGGTCAGACTATTACATTTAGCAATCAACAGCATGGGTGCAAAAAAAAGAAAAAAAAGTCCACATTAAAACCCTTTTGTTGGAATGCTTTACACTTTCCACAGAACAGAAACTAAAATAACCTGTTATACAATTAGTCACAAATACAGTCCTTGAGTTCTTTTTGCCCATACACATGAGTATTGTCTAAAACATGCCTTCTTTGAAGCAGCTAGGCCCTGCCACCACTGTGCTTGGCTGAGTTCACAAATCTGTTGTAACCTGAATCTTCCCTGTCACTTCTCTGGCTCTCCTCTCCTGCTAAGCTTTGTGTCCTGGCAGTAATTAAAACCTCCTTACACTGCCATAGCTACTGCTGCTGCTGGAACCGCCATAACCACCTTGGTTTCGTGGTTTGGCGAAGTAATGGCCTCCACCTCCATAGGAGCCAGAGCTTCTGCCCCCCCAAATTTCCTCCCTTCATGGGTCCAAAATTGGAAGACTGTTGTAATTGCCAAAATCCACCACCTCCAAAATTGCTACCATCATTACCAAATCCATTGTAGCCATCCCCATTACCGCCATATCCTCCACCACCACAGCTTCCACCAAAGCCACCTCGACCACTGAAGCTTCCTCCACGACCAAAATTGTCATTGCCACCAAAACCATCTCCACGACCGCCATCAAAGTTTCCAGAACCACTTCGACCTCTTTGGCTGGACGAAGCAGTAGCCATCTCTTGCTTTGATAGGGCTTTCCTTACTTCACAGTTGTGGCCATTCACAGTATGGTATTTCTGAATGACAATCTTGTCCACAGAGTCATGATCATCAAAAGTTACAAAAGCAAAGCCTCTTTTCTTTCCACTGCCTCAGTCCGTCATGATTTCAATCACTTCAATTTTGCCATATTGTTCAAAGTAATCTCATAAATGGTGTTCTTCAGTGTCTAATGCCACCAACAAAAATCTTCTTCACAGTTAAGTGGGCACCTGGTCTCTGAGAATCTTCTCTTGAGATGGCTCTTTTTGGTTCCACGAATCTTCCATCCACTTTGTGTGGCCTTGCCTTCATAGCTGCATCTACTTTCTCCACAGTGGCTTAAGTTACAAACCCAAAGCCCCTGGAGCGCTTGGTGTTGGGATCTCTCATTACCACACAGTCTGTGAGGGTTCCTCATTGCTCAAAATGGCTCCTCAGACTCTCATCGGTCGTTTCAAAGCTCAGCCCTCCGATGAAGAGCTTCCGCAGCTGTTCGGGCTCCTTAGGAAACTCGGACTTAGACTTGATGGCAAGAGAGGGGTGGGAAGAGACACTTGAGCGATGCTTCCTCGGTCGCGTCCACGAAGAGAAAGCCAGTGTCTCATTTTCTTAACATTAGCTTCTGAACCAAGGATACCATGTTGAATGCTTATACTTTCCTTCTAGTTTCACAGTTGTCAAGAGAATGCATTGGTGTTATTTTTTTAAGGTTAGCAATGGCTAATTTTTTAAGAAAAAATGATTTTGTTTTTGTTTTTTTTGGGGGTGTCCAGTTGTGGGCCCTGAACTCTGGGCCTGGGCACTGTGCTGTCCCTCACACTTCAGCTCAAGGCTAGCGTTCTACCATTTGAGCCACAGTCCACTTGCAGCTTTTTTCTTTTTGCTTATGTGGTGCTGAGGAATCGAACCCAGGGCCTCAGGCATGCAAGGCAAGCACTCTACCACTGAGCCACCTTCCCAGCCCCAAGAGAACTGTTTTTAAAGTAGAGTGACTCCCATTCAAATGGAATGAACGAGTTCTACATGTCAGGCTTCTTTTTATTATTATTTAAATTTTATTGTAAAGGTGATGTACAGAGGTATTTTAGTCACACGAGTCAGGTAATGAATACATTTGTGATGGAAAGACAAAGGTTTTTGACCAAGTGTACTGACTTTGAAGTAAACAGAATCAATAATTGAGATCCTACAACTTATTAAAGAATGTTTCATTTTTCTTCATGCATTTTATTGTTATTATAAGGGTGATGCATAGTAGTTACAGTAACATAAGTGAGATAAAGAGTACATTTATTTTTTTACATCACCCATTCTCTTACTCTCTCCCAGTTCCCCCCCCCCCCATCCCCACACATTTGTATAGTTCATTTTCAATACAGGGTCTAATGAGTGCTACTGCTGCATTTGTTCACTCTTTGTCCCATTATTCCTGTGCCCTCCTTTACCCTTCCAAAGACAGATAAAAGAACAAACAAGACAAAAGGAAAAGAAAACAAAAGTATCAATGAAGGAAAAAACTCTTACTTCCATTTCATGGAATTAATTTCAATAAATATTATTTTATATGATCAGATGCACATAAGTATTATGCCTTTGTGTTCCTCTCCTAAGAATATCTTCCTTTGGTCTCACTGTCTGTGAATGCCCAGAGACCTGTATATCATGTACCAGTATATTTTTTTAACCATCCAGTGTATACTTGTAGATTTTTAGGCACATTAAAAAATATATATTTGTTAAAAATATTTGAATTACTCTAGTAACAGATAGTTTACTGCCTACCATGTTAGCTCTACCATAAAAAAGCTGTTTGGGTACTGGTGAGTTTGATTGTATAAAGGTCTACTTTCTATATAAAGAAGAATTTAAATAGAGCTATTAAGCTCCCTTGACCACTTTTCTAAAATTAAGCATCTTTACTTTTTTTAATCTGCCTCTTGAGATCTTTCTTTTTATACAGAAAGTACACTGATGTAAGGAATGAGGAAGCCAACTACTGGGCAGCTGTTGTGTTCTCTGTGGTTTTATCTGTGCATTGAGGGAAAAGATTGTTGAGTGGTCAGCATGCCTGACCCAGGTTAAGTAACAATGTTAAATGCTAGTCCTACAGAACTCTAGACCTTCAGTGTACAATGGGAGAGGAAGGGAATGTAAAAGAATCAGTTATCTTATTTCTATGAGTGGCAAAGGGCAGAGTGAAGGTGTTTGATACTGTACTCCGTATCCTACTTTGGATTTGTAGGATAACTCTACTGACTCTACTGACCCACTGACCCACTGAAACTGTACTTTTCATGAACGAGGTAAATCACTAAACTCTCACCCTTTTTTTTTGCTTAATTTTTTTAAGGTGATTCCCTTACTTCTGCCTATCTAACTACAGATTAGGAATCAACATTTCTTCTTCCCACACGGCCTGACCTCCAATAACCACATTCTATTTGTGTGGTTAATGAGATAAACTTTATTAGATATCGCATATGGAACTGCTGTCAGGAAAGTTAGAGCATTCTTATATGTTATTTGTGTCTTTTCTCTTGCTGCTTTGGTATCTTCTTTGTGTTCAAGGTTTAAAACTTGCCTATATCTTAGAGTAGATTTGGTTGAGTTGCATCTGACTGGTGACCTTTGATCTTCTCTGTTTGCACATGTGTATCCTTCTCTGGTTAGGACACATTTCTGTTATTATTTCCTTGAATGGCTTTCTCTCCATTACCTTCTCATACTGTATATAAACTATAACGTATGGCACAGAACAATTTTTGAGAACACATGAAAATGACTTTAAAAGTATGTTCACAATATTTTGTTACTATCAACCAATTTGTGCTCTTAATTACAAATGTAATATCGTTTTATTTAATATAATTATGATCTTCAAATATACCTGTGGCCTAAAAATGAATTACTGTATTTACTGAAAAGTTCCACACCATCTAATTATATTTCATTGATGTACACTTTTTTTTTTAAATTATTTTTATTGCTTTTTAAAATTAGCATATATTAACTATACAAGGGAGGATTTCATTGTTCATTTCTACACAATGTGTTTCTATCAGTTTCCCCATTCTATCACTCTTCCCCCATCCCCTTGTCTCATTTCTACAATTTTTTTTTATTGTAAAGCTACTATACAGAGGGTTACAGTTACATGAGTGAGGTTATGAGTACACTTCCTCTTGAACATTGTTACCCCCCTCCATTGTTTTCCCCCTACCATCCCCTCCCTCCCTCCCTTCCCCAAGGTTCTTTTTTTTTTTTTTTTGATTGTGATTAAATGATTACATAATTTCAAAGTCACAAGTTCATTCTAACTTCCCTGGAGCAAATTGTCTACCACAGTCTGTAATATATAACAGTGTTCACATGTTATATACCATATTTGTGATCAGCAGCATGAGGATATTTAGTAGTGGTTCAACCAGATGAGCGGGAGTTCTTTGTTTCTTAAGTCCTGTTAGTTTTGTCGTATCACCTAACCTTTTGGATTTAGCATCCACTTATGAGGGAGACCATGTACCGTTTGTCTCTTCGTTCTTGGCTTACCTCGCTCAACATGATTCCTTCTAGCTCCATCCATTTCCCTGCAAATGCCATTATTTTGTCTGATGTACACTTTTTAAACTACCGATAGTCTGTTTCTTTCATTATTATTTGTGTGAGATACCATTATTATGTCATTTCACAAAGTAGCAAACACTAATGAGTTAATATTTTCCTAGCAAGTACTCTCTTCAGTGCCCCCTTAACCTCATTATTCCGGACACTGTAAATGAGGGGGTTCAACATGGGGATCACCACCACATAAAACACCGATATTACCTTGTTCTGGTCAGTGGAGTAGTTGGACTTAGGCATCACATAAATAAATGTAACTGTCCCATAGAATAGAGTGACTGCAGTGAGGTGGGAGGTGCAGGTGGAGAAGGCCTTGTGGCGGCCCTCTGTGGAGCGCATCTTCAGGATGGTGATGAGGATGTAGATGTAGGAGACGGCTATGACAATCACTGTGACCACAAGGATGGAACCAGAAGTAAATGAGGGAACAACTGCAGGGACACTGACATCAGAACAGGAGAGCTCAACTAAAGGAGCAAAATCACAGAAAAAATGATTGACCCTATTTGGCCCACAGATGAATAAAGAAAAGAAGGAAAAAGTAAATGAGGAAGCATTCAGACAACCTCCTATGTAAGTTATTACAAGTAACTGCAGGCACACTTGTGTGGACATTTTGGTTGAATACAGCAGCGGGTCACAGATAGCCACAAAGCGATCATAAGCCATGGCGGCCAGAAGGAAACACTCTACTGTCCCAAAGAAAATGACTGTACCAAGCTGGATGGCACATCCAATGTAGGAGATCAAATTTCTCTCCACCAGGAAGTTAATCAACATGTTGGGAGTGACAGAAGATGAAATGACCATGTCAGCAAAAGCTAAATGGCTGAGGAAAAAGTACATGGGGTGGTGGAGCTGGGTGGAGACTCTGATGAGAAGAATTGTGCTGAGATTTCCAGATACAGTCACCAGGTAGATGCACAGGATGATGAGGAAGAGGATGACTCGCAGGACTGGATCATGTGTTAAGCCCAGTAGAATAAACTCTGTCACTGTGGTGTAATTCTCATGCATCAGGGAATCCATGAGATAATATTGTTGTAAAAACAAACCTCTGTTAAAGGGAATTTATGCATTATTTTCAATATTATATAAGAAATGTCATTTAAAAAAGATATTCAAATATAAGTACATATTGACAGACAATGATGGGTCTATCTATAATTTTAAAATTGGTTTCAGCCAAAATTCTTGAAATATTCCCTCATGAAAAGTGTTGTTTTTTTAAAGCCTAATAATAAAAGGTAAGTAAAACAATGTACTTTGTGTATTGGAAAACAAGAGTATTAAAACATTTTGCAAAAACATTTTTCTATAATAACTAATATTCACTACATGCCTTTTAAATGATAAGCATGCTGCTAAAATTGTTTATGCATGCAAATAGATATATGAAGTTAATTATACATTCCTCAAAATACTTTCAGTCCTCCAGATAATTTTAACTAAACTGCAAATAGTGCAAATATTAGGTATCATATGATGTCCTCACTGCTGCTTAATAATTGAGAGTATTTATTCAATGAAAAACTAATGATATAGTCATTAGAATATCATGTATATGCATAAATATGAATTAAGTATGTTTCATAGAATACATACTTCAAATTGGATTAAATTAATAAATGTTAGAAGAAAAAATTTGTCATAATTTTAACATATGTTAATAGAATCAAAGATATTAGATAACTTTAAGAAAGTGACATAGCAAGTGGTAAAATCATAATAGAAACACTGGAACATCAGCTGAGATATCCCTTATGTAACTTTGCAATGATAACATTAAATAATAACTAATGTGAAGTCCAATATAGCTACCAATGAGTAGATAGTAGGTAGCTTCATGCCCTCTGACAGCTGATGTGTAAAAAGATTCATCTAAGTTGTTCTGTTCTTCACAATATCTGATTGTTTTAAAGGTGAAGAAATAAAAGCATTCTTCATACTATATCAAAAGGAATTTCCAATATTTATTATAAATAAGTTCACTTACTGTGAATTCACTGGGTATCTTTATATATTTAAAACAGGAATCACTATTATATAAAACAGTTTGAAATATTAATCCCATTGGAAATAGTAATCACATTGGAAAATACATGCTGGATATGTGACTCATAATTAAAATACATTCATTCAAATCAGTCACTTCCTTTTGTAGCACTGGAATTTTATAAGATGAAATAATGTTATTTTCAGCATTATATGCATCTTATATAGATTTTTTTTAGTTTTTTATGTCTTTGGGGTCTGGTCATAAGGCCTGAACTCTGGGCCTGGGTGCTGTCCCTCAGCTCTTCAGCTCAAGGCTAGCGCTGTACCACTTGAGCCACAGCGCCACTTCTGGCTTTTTTCTTTTTGCTTATGTGGTGCTGAGGAATTGAACCAAGGACCTCATGCATGCAAGGCAAGCACTCTACCACTGAGCCATCTTCCCAGACCCTAGATAAATTTTTAAGTGGAGTCTTAGTTCAACCAGATTTATTCGCATCTCTAAATTTCTGAGAATACATACAAATATTTTCAATATATGAATCATGTTACATTATAATTACTAAGAACTTTTGAGATCTGTCTGATAATTCTCTAGCTAATTATGGTATAATTTAAATGACTGGCATTTCTTGCAGACATACAGCTGTTCACAACTCCTTACTACCAGAACTAGAAAAAACTTGATTTACACAACTGGAAAGTAACCTGCCATATATGATCAATTTAAGTAATAATTGTATTCATAGTTATTTTTATTTAGGCAGTAACTCAAAAGAAGTGTGCTGTTTGCTAAGATAACTTTATCCTTCTGACTTGCCATAATGAAAATACTAAACCAAATTGCTCCATTCATTGATTTGTTGATTTCTTGGCTACCTTTTAATTAAACATGTTAGTGCTTCCAACACGTTTGCCACTGTTTTTGTGAAAAAGCCAAAGTCCCTCTGTTCTGAAGCAGTCCAAAGCAGGCAGAAGTAATGACAAAATTAAATCATCATTAATTAGGAAAGAAATAAAAAAGGTTCAGCAGCCATAATAAATTTTAGTGAAAATAAAAAAAGAAATGTAAATATATCAATATGAAAAAATAAAAGACTGCATATAATTTTAAAGCATTCCTGTCGAATATTATTTTTAAAATATTTTTGCTAGAACCTAAGAATCTGACATTTTCACTTGTGTACATCTTTGTCTTTAAGTTCAGCCAATGACAATCCCTTTAGGTAATGTCTAGTTTGATGAATCTTTTGTGCATGTGTTTTCTTCTATTATTTTGCCTATCATCTACTGACTAAAGAAAATCTCTCTTATGAATCTTTAATAATAACTCACAATCCATTCTGGTTTATTTTCATTTGAAGGTGTAAATGATAGTTTTAAAAAATGTTTATTTGCATTTTTCATTTGTTTGGGAGCTACTGGTGTTTGAACTCAGGGCTTCACACTTGCTGTGTAGCTGCTCTACCACTTAAGCCATGCCTTTAGCCCTTGTTGCTCTGCTCATTTTTGAGAGAGGATCTTGTTTTAATGCTTACACTGATATGGACTGTATTTTTTTCATACTTATGCATCCTGCATGGATGCTACTGTACTCAGTTTTTATTGTTGAGATGGGTTCTCATGGTTTCTACTTGGGCTGATCTAGAACCAACATCTTCCCAATCTCAGCCTTCTGTATAGCTGGTTTGAGCCACCACACTCAGCTATTGAAATGGGGCTTCATAATCCTTTCCCTGAGCTATCCTTGAATTATAATCCTCCCAATGCCTATCTCCTGAGTACCTAAGGTTAAAGACATGAGTCAGCAGTTCCCAGCTGTATATTCCATTATTACTTTACATTTTACTTAGTATTATCAATAAGCTAGCTTCCATGTACCAGATTAATCTTCATAACTGAAATGCTGTGTGAAATGTAACTGAACTCTTTAGCATGGTACACATTGGGGCTTCATAGTCATCTTCAATGGCTTTTCTAAATATATCTCCTTATAGATAGGCTTCTTGGTAATTTTGTACTTATTCAATAGCCATGTTGAATGATGGTCCAATTTTCCACACAAGGCAACTAGTCAGAATAGACATAGAAACACAATTGTCTATTAGCATCTTTTAAGTTGTGAACATACTCAGCTCTGAGCAAGGAGGGCCAGCACTGAGCAGATTTTGTGCTCTTTCTCTTCTCACTAAAGCAGAGGTCAGTGTGGGTAACTGTGCTTTCATTGTGACACCACATGGGCCAATCCATGCTGATGGCAGACTTGTGGAGACTGGAGTTAGCAAGGGTATCCTGGGCCTGCTACTAGCCAGTTATCTTCATTTACATATGACAGCTGGTTGCTTTGACTCTCAGTATTGGCATTTGTAAAACTGGAAGCCTTGTCCTTATACACAAATTTTATGAGGAAATTGAACATATAAGATGCCCAGACTTTTTTGGTCATATATCAGAGATTATTTAAAAATTAAATTAAAATGCATTGGTAGATTGCCACTTACTTGATCTTTTTATGAGAAAATAATTTTTAATTTAACAAATCAGGGTGTTTTTATTTTTAACCACAAATCCAAGTAAGTGAATACTGGACTCCATGCTTGGTTTTGGCCTGTTCTTCTTCTCCATTGGACACTTAAGGTTAAGTACTCTCCGCTTAGGCATTTGTGAGTGTTTACCTAGGCCAGGGATTCTGAGCAGTTAAGTGCCTTTTCCTTCCTAGCAATCTAAGGGCATCAGACTGTAAACCTTATGGAATCTTAAGTATGAAACAGTTCCTTCTGATTTTTTTTCATATCCTCACCTTCTCAAACTAGAAGTTTTTGGTTGCCACAACCGTTCATACTTCTTTGGGTCTCCTGGGCAGGCTGACCTATGGGTAGCAGAATGACCATTGCACAGAGCCTCTCCTGCTGAATGCATAGTTTCCACAGAGGTAAAGATCTAAAATTGGTGAAAGCAATTCTTTTATTTTTCAGTATCTTCTTGAACGAATGAAAATGCATCTTAACCAAACCCATGTTCCTACACTTACCTTTTAGAATTAGAATCATTGATGCTGAATTCCAAACAGGGTTTTTTTGTGTTATAAAATAGATGTTTTCCACTTAGTTTTATGGGCAATGAAGACCAAGTACTCAGCAATATGAGCCACTGGATGCATTTCCTCCTCCAGGAACATTATTACATACATGCAATGAAGAGGTAGATGACTGTGTTTATGTGCATTGGGGAAGAAAGAAGTGTCCAGTCAGACATGACAAACCCTCTTACAACTATTGCTGCTTGTCCTTTTGAGAAAAACGTTTTTGGGTTTGTTGTACAGAAATGACTTATGGAGCCAAGTGATTCATTAAAAGCTAGCTGGCCTTTCCCAAAGGGCCATCAAAATGCCATATTGACCTTCAGAATTGCTTTCTTTTTTTTAATGACAGTGAAGCACTGTTCTTGGTTTCCCAGAAGTAAATCTTACATTTAGAACAAATAACTTATCTGTTAATTAGAGTTAGTACAATGATGGCAGAATGCTTTCCAATTAAGAGCACGTCTCACTTCATCCACATACCTGGCCTTCCTCTATATGTCCTAAAGGTTAACACTAGGACTCTCATTTCTTTTTTATTTTATTTTTATTTTTTATTGTGAAAATACCATACAGAGGGGTTACAATTACATGGGCAAGATAACGAGTAAATTTCTTACCAAGCATTGTTGTCTCCTCCTTTGTTTCCCCTTCCCATCCCTTCCCATACCGCCCCCCATCATCCCCTTCTCACTCCTTCCCCACACACACACCAAAGTTGTAAAGTTCGTTTTTCCACATAACGACTTGTACATCTCATTGTTGCAATGGGTCCACCTGTATCCCTATTTAAATGATTTGTTTTTTCCATTCCCTTCCACAAATTATACTGACATCAAATACAGTGAAAGCAGGGGTTATACTGTGGAGGAGGGACATACAAAACAACAAAGAAATCATCTTATAAATATGTTAGAAACAATTGCAAAAAACATTTGAATACTTATCTTGTGGTTCATTTCCCTAACATCAACTTATCTGACCTTTTCTGCTTGACTCAGACATATACTAGTTATTGCAAATAAGGGAAACCATGGGACCTATGTTTCTTTGGGCCTGGCTTACTTCACTTAATATAATTTTTTCCAAGTCTTTCCATTTCCTAACAAATGGGGAAATGTCATTCTTTCTGATGGAGGCATAGAATTCCATTGCGTATATATACCACATTTTCTTGATCCATTCATTTATTGAGGGGCATCTGGGTTGGTTCCATATCTTAGCTATGGTAAATAATGCTGCAATAAACATAGTTGTGCTGGTAACTTTAGTGTGGTCTTGTTTGTGATCATTTGGGTAAATGCCAAAAAGAGGGATTGCTAGGTCATAAGGGAGCTCTATGTGGAGTCTTTTGAGGAAACTCCATACTGCTTTCCAAAGTGGTTAAACAAGTTTACACTCCCACCAACAATGCAGTAAGTAAGGTTCCCTTCTGTCCACATCTCCTCCAGCATCTGTTGTTATTAGAGTTCTTGATTATAGCCATTCTAACTGGGGTGAGGTGGTATCTCAGTGTTGTTTTGATTTGCATTTCTTTATGGCCAGGGAGTTTGAGCATTTCTTCATGTGTCTATTGGCCATCCTTCTTTCCTCTTCAGAGAAGTTTCTCTCTAAGTCTTTAGCCCGCTAATTAATTGGGCGATTGTTTCTTTGAGAATTTGTTGTTTGGGGATTTAATTTTTGAGTTCCAAGTATATTTTAGATATGAGGCCCTTGTCCGTTGTATGACTAGTGAAGATCTCCCAATCCGTAGGCTTTCTATTGATCTTGCTAGCTATGTCTTTGCCATGCAGAAGCTTTGCAATTTTATGCAATCCCATATGTCCAATTGACTTCTTGTGTTTCTGGGTTTTTATTAAGAAAATTCTGGCTTGTGCCAAGGAGCCCTAGAGTTTCTCCTATCCCTTTCTGTAATGTTTTCAGGATGTCTGCTTTGACTTTGAGTCTTTGATCCATTTGAAGTTGATTCTGGTGCAGGGTGATATATAAGGATCTAGCTTTAGTTTTCTACAGGATTTTAACCAATTTTGCCAGCACCCTTTACTGAAGAGGCTCTTTCTTTCATTCTATTTTTTTAACTCCCTTATTGAAGATGAGGTGGCTATAGTTCTGTGGTCTTCAGTTCTATTCCATTGGTCTTGAGGTCTCTTCTTGTGCCAGTATCAAGCTGTTTTGATTACTTTGGCTTTGTAGTAGAGTTTGAAATTTGGTATTGATATTTCTCCAGTGCTCTTCTTTCTGCTAAGGATTGTTTTTGCTATTCAGGGTCTTTTATTGTTCCATATGAGCTTTTGTGCTGTTTCTTCTATTTCATTGAAGAACAAGGTTAGGATATTGAAACGTATCATATTGAATTTGTAGATAGCCCTTGGCAGTATTACCATTTTCAGGATGTTAATCCTTCCTATCCAGGAGCATGGGAGGTTTTTCCACGTCCTTAGTTCTGCTTTAATTTCCTTTTTCAGGTTTTTAAAGTTTTTAGCACAGAGGCCCTTCACTTCTTTAGTTAACTCCTAAGTATTTTATTTTTTGTGGGGCTATTACAAAAGGAGTTGCTTTCCTGATTTCAGCTACACTTTTCTTGTTGTTGGCATACAGAAAAGCCATTGATTTTTGAGGGTTAATTTTATACCCTGCTTCTTTGCCAATGTTTCAAACCAGCTCAAGTACCTAAGGAGTGGAGTCCATGGGGTTCTTTAAATACAATATCATGTCTGCAAAGAGGGAAAGTTTTACTTTATCTTTGCCTATTTGGATCCCCTTTATGTTTGCATCTTATCTTATTGCTGTAACAAGGCATTCTAATACTAAATTGAAGAGAAGTGGAGAGAGTGGACATCCTTGTTTCATTCCTAAATTTAGAGGAAATGGCTTTAGCCTTTAGCCAATAAGTATAATGCTAGATGTAGGTTTATTATACACACCCTTTATTATATTGAGGAATGTTCCATGGATTCCTAGTTTTTCCAGAGCTTTCCTCATAAATTTGTGCTGGATATTGCCAAATGCTTTTTCTGCATCTATTGAGATAATCATGTGATTTTTATCCTTGCTCTTGTTGATGTGATAAATTATATTGTGATAAATTATATTAATTGATTAGGTATATTGAACCAGCTTTGCATCACTGAAATGAGTCCTGTTTGATCCAAGTGGATGATTTTTTGATGAGTTGTTGAAGTCAATTGGCCAAAATTTTGTTGAGAAGTTTTGCATTGTTGTTCATCAAAGAAATAGGTCTATAGTTTTCTTTCTTTGAAGAGTCCCTGCCTGGTTTTGGGATGAAGATTATGATGGCTTCATAGAAAGAGTTTGGTAGTGAACTTTCACTTTAAATTTCATTGAAGATTTGGAGGAGTATTGGTATGACTTCTGCTTTGAAGGACTGGTAGAATTCAGCCATAAATCCATCTGCTTCTGGGCTTTTCTTGGATGGGAGGTCTCTTATTGCTGCTTCTATTTTGATGCTTGATAGGGGTCTGGTAGCTGGTTTAACTTATCTTGGTTTAGTTTCAGCATGTTGATATTTGCTAGGAAATCATCTGTTTCTTCCAAATTCTCAAACTTCTTAGCATAAATGTTTGAGAATTATTCCCTCATATTGTTCTGAATCTTAGTTGTTTCTATGATGATGTTTCCATTCTCATCTCTGAGTTGGTTTATTTGGGTGTGTTCTCTTCTTTTTCTGGTAAGATTTGGTAAGGGTCTGTCAATTTTTTAAATTTTGTCTAAGAACCAGCTCTTTGTTTTGTTGATTCTTTCTATTTTTTTGGACTCTAATTCACTTAATCTGGATTGAATTTTAATTATTTCTTTCCATCTACTGGATTGGGGTTTAGCTTTTTGCTCTTTTTCAAGGAGTATTAGGTGCCTCATTAAATTGTTGGTTTCAGATCTCTCCAATTTATTGATGTAGGAACTCAGAGCTATAAACTTCCTTCTAAGTTCTGCCTTGTTTTGGCACAGAGGAGGTGGTGGTTTGTGTGCTCATTTTTGTTAAATATCATGAACATTTGAATTTTCTTTCTAATCTTTTCCATGAACAAATTAAAAAATTAGGCATAAAAAGGGGTTCTTTGATTTTTTTTGGAGGGGGGACCTTGTGTCTTCTCTGTGTCCATAACCAGTCTCTTGGTGGAGTCTCTGGCTTGCTTGTGGTGTTTTGTTTTCCTTGGCTTGCTTTGTTTCTTAAATCAGTTTGAGCAGGCAGAACGAAGCTCTGCCTTAGGACTTTATTACCCTCCTCTCAGGCTAGTTCAGTTGGTGGGCAATCTGCTTTTTGTATCACAAGAGTGAGATGGTGTTTTCTCTAGCTTGGAGTTGCTATGATGGAGCTAGGTTGTGGGTAGGGTTGAGGCCTGTCAACAATCTGTAGCTCTTCCCTATTGGGCTAGTTGCTGAGACACACAGCCCAGCCTGGAGCCATTCTCAGGATTTATGTTTATTGAGTTTCAATTATTTTTCTTTTACCCCTCCTGCAGCTGGGTCTGGTGCCTATGCTGTAGTGGGGTGGAGCAGCCTCTGGCTCTGTTTACCCAGGGAAGTAAGTCACTCTTCCATTGGCGGAGCTTCTTCTGCCTGGAAAGGGCAACTTTCCCCAGAGGTGGAGGTGAGCCCTGCAGTTCAGTTTCCTTTGACTTGTTGAATGCTCCTATTGTCTTTTTCCAAGGCCTGAGTTGCATGTTAGCTACTCTGGCCCAGTCTTAATATAAAAGATGGAGTTCTTCCCCGGTAGTGGGGCTACCTTCCCACTGTTGCTCCTTAAGGAGGAATGAAATGTCTTGGGGGTATTCACATCTTTCCCTTGGATTCTGGGCCATCCATTGTCAGCAACTGTCTGTGGTCAGCAGGATGAAGATTTCCGTTTCTTGTCAGTTCTTGCTGGCAGTGAGTAGAATTGGCTTTCACACTCCCTCTGGTGCTTTTGTCCCAGGCTATCTGTTGATATGGCAGCCAAGGCAGTAGCCACCACCGCCACCTCCACAGACAGCAGAAATTGCTTGAATCTGTCTCCTTAACCAAGTTGCCTGAAATTTTCCTCTCTGGCCAAACTGTGCTATGATGGCACACTTGGTGTGACTCTCTAGCCTTGGACTTTTCACTGGAACACTAAAACTGGTTTCTAAATGAGAACTTGTTTAGCCCCCCAACTTCTCTTCCACCTTCCTCCAGACTCTCTGAGAGAATAATTCTTAACTGGAAGTTATCTAAATCATATTTCACCCACAGTTCCCTATATAATGTTTAAATTGTTATTTTATTTTATACTTTTGGCTATAAAAATCAGGTGTACATCTTAAATAATTTTTAAATGTCTTCCTTCTAATATTCTTCAAAGTATGTAGAGGAGTGTCTGACATATAACCTTGTAAAGTACTGACTAAATGAACAGATATAGAGAAGAAGCAAAAGTATTCCAGTTTATCTTAGTACCTTAGTATCTTTGTGATGAAATATCAAAGTTAACTTAGAACAACTATTTAGCCATGAGATCATTGTTAGAGGGTATGCCAAATAATTATCAAATGAAAGTGATTAACACTTGAGGACTGACAGAGTCCTTGAAGATTATACTACATCCTTTGTTTAACCTTAAATAGGTCACTTAACATTTTCAAACTCAGTTTCCTCGTCTATACAATGGAGATAATATATGTAATTAAATATTATGGAAGTTAAGTAGAATAATATGCAAAACTTTAAATCCTGTGATAGTAAGCATTCAATAAATCTTAGCTGTTTCTTATATGACCTTTACATAAATTTAGCTAATACATTTCAAACATTTGTGCTACAATGATTATTCTTTCCTGTTATGGTTACCTGTCTTTTTTTGTTGTTGGTGGTGGTGGTCGTGGGGCCTGAACTCTGGGCCTGGGCACTGTCCCTCAGCTCTTCACCTCAAGGCTAGCGCTCTACCACTTGAGCCTCAGCCCCACTTCCAGCTTTTTCTGTTTATGTGATGCTGAGGAATCAAACCTAGGGCCTCATACATGCGAGGCAAACACCTTATCACTGAGCCACCTTCCCAGCCCCAACCTGTCTTACATTTAAAGATTAAGCTTTAAACATATGCAGGTATATTTCATATTATATATGCAAGAAAAAGGGAAACATTATTAGAAGAAAATATCCAATGTTTCCACAAGATTTGCCTTAAGTAGAAGCATCACACATAAATACATAAAGTCTAGAGTAGAAACGCAATTACTTCTCTAATTTTTGAATGATGTACTTGCTTAAAAGTCTTATGTATATATTAATGACAATAAATCCATCCTAATTGCAAATCCTTCATGCTATATTTTTAATCACAGGTTTCTTTAGTTATAGCTCCACTCTCTGATGGGTTGGAACCACACTGCAGTGACAGAGTTCATTCTGATGGGCTTAACACATGATCTAGTCCTTCGAGTCATTCTCTTCATCATCATCCTGTGCATCTACTTGGTGACTGTATCTGGGAATCTCTTCACAATCCTTCCTATCAGAGTCTCCACTCAGCTCCATCATCTCATGTATTTTTTCTCAGCCAGTTAGCTTTTGTTGACTTGGGCTACTCATCTTCTGTCACACTCAACATGTTGGTTAACTTTTTGGTAGAGAAAAATGCAAACTCCTATCTTGGATGTGCCATCCAGCGTGGTTCATTTGTTTTCTTTGGATCATCTGAATTCTTCCTTCTGGCTGCCATGGCCTAAGATTGTTTTGTGTCCATCTGTGACCCACTGCTGTGTTCAACCAAAATGTCCACGCAAGTGTGTGTCCAGTTACTCATAGTGGCTTATATTGATGTTTTTCTCAATTGTTGTTCTTTCGTTATTTGCTTCTATAATTTAGTCTTCTGTGGACCAAACAGAGTCAATGATTTTTATTCTATTTTTTTGCTCCTTTACTTAACTGTCTGGTTCTGACATCAGTGTCCCTGCTGTTGTTCCTTCATTTACTGCTGGTTTTGTCATTTTGTCCACAGTGGTTGTCATAGTTATCTCCTACATCTACCTCCTCATCATTGTCCTCAAGATGCGCTCCACGGAGGGCCACCACAAGGCCTTCTCCACCTGCACCTCCCACCTCACTGTGGTCTCTCTCTACTATGGGACCATTACCTTTATTTATGTATTGCCAAAATCTATGTACTCTACCGGCCAGAACAAGGTGATGTCTGTGTTCTACATGGTGGTGATTCCCATGTTGAATCCCCTCATCTACAGCCTCAGGAACAAGGATATGAAGGAGGCACAGAAAAGACAACTTGGTAGGAAAATATTTTCTTAGTATGCTACTTAACAATACTTTATATAGTGAAAAAATCTCATTCAAATGATAATAAAAGGTAATTATTTATGGCCAATATCTCCTAATGAAATTCTTAGTGGTGATCCTTTTAGTAAATGTAGAGGGTGGGGGAATTTTCAGATATTAACTAGTATGTCACAGATGAGTAATGAGTTTCTTTTAATAAACACAATTTAGAATTTAAAAATGGATGCTTCCATCAGAAAGAATGAACCCGCTCCATTGTTAGGAAATGGAAAGACTTGGGAAAAAATCATATTAAGTGAAATAAGCCAGAACAAAAGATATATAGATTCCATGGTTTCCCTCATTTACAATAATTAGTATACTTACAGGATAATTTTATCAGATATCTGAGGGTTCATTTTCCTAACATCACCTTATCTGACCTTTTCTGCTTGACTCATACATATACTAGATATTGCAAATAAGGGAAATCATGGGACCTATGTTTCTTTGGGCTTGGCTTACTACTTTCCAAAGTGGTTGAACAAGTTTACACTCCCACCAACAATGAAGTAAGGTTCCCTTCTGTCCACATCCCCTCCAGCATCTGTTGTTTAGAGTTCTTGATTTTTGCCATTCTAACTGGGGTGAGGTGGTATCTCAATGTTGTTTTGATTTGCATTTCTTTTATGGCTAGGGAGGTTGAGCATTTCTTCATGTGTCTATTGGCCATCAAATCCTCAAAGAAACAACTGCCAATAAATAAGTGGGCTAATGATTTAAAGAGAAACTTCTCTGAGTACATTTCTTATCAAGCATTGTAGCCTCCTCCTTTGTTTCCCCTTCCCATCCCTTCCCATCTCCCTCCCCTCCACTCCCTCCTTTCCCCCTACCTCAATCCCCCCTTTCTCCGCTTCCCCCTTTCTCCCTCCCCCCTCCCATCCCTGCCAAAGTTGTAAAGTTCGTTTTTCGACATAATGTCTTGTACATCTCATTGTTGCAGTGGGTCCACTTGTATCCGTATTTAAACAATTTTTGCTTCTTGAGGTCTTTGGTTCTGATGGCAGTGTCCTTGCAGTTGTTTGCTTATCATTAATGCCTCATCCTTATGGATATAGTATTTTTATCTCCATCTCCTATATCCATATTCTAGTTAGTTTGTGTTGTCTCTGTGTGCCTATACAATTCTTGTCTGTGTTTTTATTTCCAGACTGGCTTTATTCTCCAGAATGCCACCACTATTCTGGGCTGTGTATTCAATCTGCTTACCTGCTTGTACATACAGACTTACAACCCAACAAGTTCATAATGCACACCCATAAAATCTGTGTCTGTTTTCTGCTCATTCAATAGAAGAATGTATGTGTGTTGAACCCTTGTATCTACAGTGTCAGGACGAAGATATTAAGGAGACTCTGAAGAGACAGTTTAGTAGGACATCATCATCCTTTTCCTCATTCACTTTCAAGACAGTGTGTAATGAGCACCACAGCTGCATTTGTCCAGCCTTTGCCTCTCCATTTCTGTGCTCTCATCTTACCCTCCCAAAGACAAGTAAATGAACAAACAAGACAAAAAGAAAAGAAAAGAAAAACAACAGCAAAGGGAAACCTCTTGTTTCCCTTTCCTGGGGTTCATTTTGATAAATATTATTTTAGATGACCAGATGCACATAGACTCACTATTGAGCCTTCGTGTTTCTCTCCTCTAGTGTCCTCCTTTGGTATTTTTATTGTAAACAAACTTATTTAACCTCACATAACATCTCCCAGCATTACTGATACTGCTGGAAATGATAGAATTTCCTTCTATTCAAATCTGACTAGTGTGACCTGTGTCCTAGGTAGTATGCATGAATGTGCATGAGTGTCTGTGTATACGAGTGTGTGTTTCCTTTTAAGTCTTTCAAATTCCAGATGATGCTTTTAAAATGCATATCTTTGAGGGACTCACATGTTTTGTAATCATATTTTGTAAATTTTGTAATCAACTTTCCATTGGGCACTGATTATTGTTTTTACTTTCATGTTTATTTTTTTCTCTTCCTGGTGGGTTTCATCATCCCTGCAGTTCCATTACATTTAAGTACTTCCAAATTTACTGTTGATCATCTCTTCCCATCTGACCCTTCAAATGATCAGTTTCATCTTTCTACTCCTATGAATTAGGACACAGGGAATAGTTACTGAATCATTAGACAGAGAGAAGAAGAGAATACATGCAAAGAAGAACCATAGTGCTTAGCCTATTACGCTCTGAGTGAAAATTAGTCAGTTTTATCCCTGATCCACCCCAGTTATCATGGGAACACAAGAAATGTGGAATAGAAGTTTATAAAATTACAATTTGCAAACATTAGATTGAAACTTCAGGTGACAGGAAATCATCATCCCTTCATCTTCCATCAAATCATACAAGACATGAATCTGTGTATAACACATTGAGAAGAGCAAGTCTCATTTGGAAGTCATCCAAACCACTTTTCTCTCACAATTCTGTATATAATTTCCAAATTATTACTTTATATCTTAGGCTATAAAGGTCATATGGACATCTTAAACAATGGTCTAAAATTCAACTTTACATATCACTTCTGCCACATTCCTCAAAGTAGCTAGTTGAGTTGTCTCACATCTATTACTGTAAAGTACTGATAAAACAAACAGATGTTGAGAGGAAGACATTCTGGCATTCCATTTTGTATCTCTATGAAATATCAAAGTAAACAAAGAACAATTATTTAGCCATGAGATCAGTTAATAGTGTACTACAAATAATCATAATGACTGGAAAAGAAATTACACTTGAGGATTGACAGAATTTTTGTAGATTACTTTTGTTTATGTGAAATCAACTGCTTATTATTCACTTGAGAATGTGATAATGATCACTGCTATATTTGAATGCTCTTGTGAATCTCTACTCTTCTGATGCTTATCACCTAAGTCAAATAATAAAGGCAGAGGAACTATTATATAATGATGACTGTGTTTTTTTTTAACTATGACTGAATTCTTATTTCAACAGGTAAGATTGACTTCTGTAAGTAAAGCTGTTTTGCCAATTTTCCTCTTCCATCCAAGAAAAATCACACTGTGAAAATTTATCTAATTTATAAGCCTGAGTTGAGAATCAGAGGAGGTCCAATAAAGCTATCTACTAACAAAAAATTACATTTTAGTTGAGTTAATATTTAAGAAAATTCACAGAGGGGCTGGGAAGGTGGCTCAGTGTTAGAAGGCTTGCCTTGCATGCATGAGGCGCTGGGTTCGATTCCTCAGCACCACATAAGCATAAAAAAAGCCGGAAGTGGCATTGTGGCTCAAGTGATAGAGCGCTAGCCTTGAGCTGAAGAGCTGAGGGACAGCACCCAGGCCCAGAGTTCAGGCCCACGACCGGACCCCCCCCCCCCAAAAAAAAAGAAAAGAAAATTCACAGAAATAAATAGGCATAATTCACTTTTCCACAGTTCTTTATTCATCTACCCACATGACCAGAAACTCAGTCTTTATTACATAAATTTAGCATTCAGCCTCAATGCTAATATATTCACTAGTTTTCAAAGCCTTTTAGGGTTAAATCTCTGTAAATATCTTGTAGAAAGTTTCACTTTGACTCTTGGTTGAATTCTCTAGTACTACCGGAACAGACATTTGGTCAAAGTCAATACTATAAAACCAAAATGTTGGGCAATGAGTTTCAAACTAACCTGTGCTTGGATAAACCTGGGTATACTTCTGAACTTTCTATGCTGAAACTTTATTCCACATTGTACCATTGAAGATAAGATTACTTAATGCTATAACATTCCCATTAGAAAATACCATTGCATTCAGGAAATAGATTGTGTTTTTGAAAATAAACCTGAACGTTCCTGTTCTAAGTATTAGTCACAAGATGTGTTGCAGCACAATTAGGTTGGTATTTGAAATGATATAAGACAGCAAATAGAAATATTTTTTAACTTGATAAATTTACAAATAACTTCTTTTGTGACTTTAATATGTGTTCCTTTCTATAGCTTACTTTTCTACTAAGAAAATGCATTTCCCAGTGCTGGAAAGATAGCTCAGTGGTAGAGTGCTTGCCTTGCATGCGTGAGGCCCTGGGTTTGATTCCTCAGCACCACATAAGCAGAAAAAGCTGGAAGTGGCACTGTGGCTCAAGTGGTAGAGTGCTAGCCTTGAGCTGAAGAGCTGAGGGATAGCGCCCAGACCCAGAGTTCAGGCCCCACAACCAACAAAGGAAGAAAGAAAGAAAGAAAGAAAGAAAGAAAGAAAGAAAGAAAGAAAGAAAGAAAGAAAGAAAGAAAGAAAGAAAGAAAGAAAGAAAGAAAGAAAGAAAGAAAGAAAGAAAGAAAGAAAGAAAGAAAGAAAGAAAATGCCTTTCCCTTTTCAAAAACTGGTCTTAAAACAAGACCTTCTTTCGCTGATAGACTGTGTGAACTATATGACTAAGGAAGCACTACTTTTATAGATGAGCAGATAGAAAGCTCATCTTCATTTTAACTGCTACTTGATTTATCACAACTATTATTTTATTTATATTATTTCATTTATATTATGGTTGCTGTAGAAATGGGCTGAGTTCAATCTGCCTGAGGTTCATATGCTGCTTCTAGTACTTTCTATGAGAAGTTGCTTAACATTTGTTCATCTATAAAATGGAAATATAAAAGTACTTAAGAATGTTTTATGACAAATAAAAAGAAATATATATATATTTAAATACTGTAGGTGTTAATTTAGTAAGCAATTGATGAATGTAAATTTATATTCCAGTCATTACTACAATTTTTTTCATTTATACATTTAAGCCTCATTTGTTAACTAGATTAAACTTTTTTCATTTCAATAATTTTCATATTTTTTAACCTTTAGGATGAAAGCTCTGGATATATATTGTAGCACATACAGAAGGCCAAAGACACATTAGTTAAGCTAATTTCGGTGCTTCTGATTAAACTTTTTAAAAAGTACAGGCATGAAGTACAAATTCACAAACCCTGAAATTCTAGAGTAAAATGTAATTAATATATTTGCTTGAAATAAATGTATGCATGTGCTAATCAAAATGTAACTACGTATTTATGGGACATTCATATCATCTTTTCACCACAGCTGTGTCTGTCAGCAGCTCCTCAGTCTGATGGATTCCCTAGTGGATGTGAACCACACTGCAGTGACAGAGTTCATTCTATTGGGCTTAACACAAGATCCAGTCCTTCGAGTCATCCTCTTCATCATCATCCTGTGCATCTACCTGGTGACGGTATCTGGCAATCTCTGCACAATTCTCCTTATCAGACTTTCTTTTCTGGTCCACCATCCCATGTACTTTTTTCTCAGCCATTTAGCCTTTGTTGACATAGCTTTATCAACCACTGTCACACCCAATATGCTCGTTAACTTCCTAGTGGACAAAAATGCCTTTTCTTTCCATGCATGTGCCTTCCAGCTTGGCTCAGTTTCTGTCTTTGGGGCATTTGAGTGCTTCCTTCTGGCTGCCATGGCTTATGATCGCTTCATGGCCATCTGTAACCCCCTGCTGTATTCAACCAAAATGTCCTCCCAAGTCTGTGTCCAGTTAATCATGGTGGCTTATGCAGGTGGTTTTCTCTATGGTTGCACTTTTACTATTTGCTTCTATGTTTTGCTTTTCTGTGGACCCAATAGGGTCAATCATTTCTTCTGCGACTTTGCTCCTTTAGTTGAACTGTCCTGTTCTGATGTCAGTGTCCTCACAGGTGTTGCCTCAAGTTCCTCTGGCTCTTTGATTCTGTTCACAGTGGTGGTCATAGTCATCTCATATACGTACATCCTCACCACCATTCTGAAGATGCGCTCCACTGAGGGCCGCCACAAGGCCTTCTCCACCTGCACCTCCCATCTCAGTGCGGTCACTCTGTACTATGGGACCACTACATTTATTTATGTGTTGCCGAAGTCGCTGTACTCCACTGACCAGAACAAGGTGATATCTGTGTTCTACATGGTGGTGATCCCCATGTTGAACCCCCTCATCTACAGTCTCAGGAACAAGGATATTAAGGAGGCCCTGAAAAGACAGATTAGTAGGAAAATATTTTCTTGATATCTGTTAATTAGTACTTTATATAGTGATAATCTCCTATTCAAATGATAATAGAAGGGAATAATCTGTGGCCAATATATAATAATAAAATTCTGGTGCAGACTATTTAAGCAAATGCGGAGAATGAATTTTCAGATATTAACTGGAATGTCATGGGTTAATTGTGAGTTTACTTTAATAAACTTAATTTATAATTTAGAATAACATTTCTTTTATAAAAATATTTTCAAGTAATTTTGATCAAATTTTTAGTTTGAAGTACTTTGTGCTACAAATTAATGTTGCTGTTAATATAAATCATTGCAAGTTGGTGAGTTTTCTTCAGTAATTCATCCTGAAAGATGATTGATAACTATAATTACAATGGGCTATGCATTCTGGTAGTAAATGCCAAAATAGAATGCCCAAATATAAACCTTAGACTTGTATTGGTTAGAAATGACAGATTGAGTTGGGTTATCTCACTGCCCTGTTGGAAGATCCTTCTGTTGTCATCTGCAACCTACTGCCATTTTCAACCAAAATGTTCACAAGGGTCTGTGTTTAGTAGCTACTATTTTATATGCAAGGGTGTTCTTAGTAGTTGCTCTCTCTCCATGTGCTTCTGTACTTTATTCTTCTGTGGACTAAATGGAGGCACTGACTTTTTCTGTGATTTTCTTTTCTTTCTTTTTTTTTTATTGGGAAAATACTGTACAAGGGGTTACAATTACATGGGCAAGATAATGAGTACATTTCTTATCAAACACTGTCGACTCTTCCTTTTTTTCCCCTTCCCATACCTTCCTGTCCTCCACCTGCACCCCCCACCCAGTCCTCCTCTCCCCCCACCAAAGTTGTAAAGTTCATTTTCGACATAATGACTTGTACATCTCATTGTTGCAATGGGTCCACATGTATCCCTATTTAAACCATTTGTTTTTTCTCTTACCCTCCACAAGTTATACCAAACTCAAATACAGTGAAAGCAGGGGTTATACTATGGGGGAAGGACATACAAAGCAACAAAGAAATCATCTTATAAATATGTTAGAAACAATCGCATGAAAGAAAAAAAACATTTGAATACATATCTTAGGGTTCATTTCCTTAACATCAACTTATGTGACTTTTTCTGCTTGACTCAGACATATACTAGTTATTGCAAATAAGGGAAACCATGGGACCTATGTTTCTTTGGGCCTGGCTTAATTCACTTAGTATAATTTTTTTCAAGTCTTTCCATTTCCTAACAAATGGGGCAATGTCATTCTTTCTGATGGAGGCATAGAATTCCATTGTATATATATGTGTGTATATATATACCACATTTTCTTGATCCATTTATCTACTGAGGGACATCTGGGTTGGGTCCATATCTTAGCTATGGTAAATAATGCTGCAATAAGCATAGTTGTGCTGGTAGCTTTAGTATGGTCTTCTTTGTGATCATTTGGGTAAATGCCCAAAAGTGGGATTGCTGGGTCATAGGGGAGCTCTATGTGGAGTTTTTTGAGGAACCTCCATACTGCTTTCTAAAGTGGTTGAACAAGTTTACACTCCCACCAACAATGCAGTAAGGTTCCCTTCTGTCCAAATTTCCTCCAGCATCTGTTGTTATTAGAGTTCTTGATTATAGCCATTCTACCTGGGGTGAGGTGGTATCTCAATGTTTTTTTAATTTGCATTTCTTTTATGGCTAGGGAGGTTGAGCATTTCTTCATGTGTTTATTGGCCATCCTTCTTTCCTCTTCAGAGAAGTTTCTCTTTAAATCTTTAGCCCACTTATTTATTGGGCAGTTGTTTCTTTGAAGATTTGGTTTGGGGGGATTTAATTTTTTGAGTTCTAATTATATTTTAGATATGAGACCCTTGTCCATTGTATGGCTATTGAAGATCTTCTCTCAGTCTGTGGGCTTTCTATTGATCTTGCTAGCTATGTCCTTTGCCATGCAGAAGCTCTGCAATTTCATGCAATCCCATATATCCAACCTTTCTCTGATTTATTGTGTTTCTGGGTCTTTATTAAGAAAATTTCGACCTGTGCCAAGGATAGCTAGAGTTTCTCCTATTTCATATTGTAATGTTTTCAGAGTGTCTGCTTTGACTCCGAGGTCTTCGATACATTTGGAGTTGATTCTGGTACAGGGTGATATATAAGGGTCTAGCTTTAGTTTTCTACAGGTAGTTAACCAATTTTGCCAGCACCATTTACTGAAGAGGCTGTCTTTCTTCCATTCTATTTTTCAGTTCTCTTATTGAAGATTAGATGGCTATAGGTCTATAGGTCCATTTCTGGGTTTTCAATTCTATTCCATTGGTCCTGAGGTCTCTTCTTGTGCCAGTACCAAGTTGTTTTGATTACTATGGCTTTGTAGCAGAGTTTGAAATTTGGTATTGATAATCCTCCAGCACTGTTCTTTCTATTTATAATCGTTTTTGCTATTCGGGGTCTTTTATTGTTCCATATGAATTTTTGGATTACCTCTTCTATTTCCTTGAAGAATGAGGTTGGAATATTGATAGGTATCGCCTTGAATTGATATTCTTGGGAAGTTTTCCATTTTCACCATGTTGATCTTTCCAATCCAGGAGCATGGGAGGTTTTGTCACTTTCTAAGTTCTGTTTTGATTTCCTTTTTCAAGTTTTTAAAGTTTTCATCATAGAAGTCCTTCACTTCTGTGGTTAAGTTAATTCCTAGTTATTTTATTTTTTGTGGGGCTATTACGAATGGAGTTGCTTTCATAATTTCAGCCACATGTTTCTCATTGTTGGCATACAGACAAGCCATTGATTTTTGAGGATTAATTTTATACTCTGCTATTTTGACAAAGTTTTGAATCAGCTTGAGTAATTTGGGAGTGGAGTCTGTGGGATTCTTTATAAATACAAGATCATGTCATCTGCATAGAGGGAGAGTTTTACTTCTTCTTTCCCTATTTGGATCCCCTTTATGGTTGCATCTTGTCTTATTGCTGTACCTAGGCATTCTAATACTAGATTGAAGAGCAGTGGAGAGATTGGACATCCTTGTCTCATTCCTGAGTTAAGAGGAAATGGCTTTAGTTTTCACCTGAGTTAAGAGGAAATGGCTTTAGTTTTTCACCATTAAGTATAATGCTGGCTGTAGGTTTGTCATATACAGCCTTTATTGTATTAATATTCCATGGATTCCTAATTTTTCCACAACCTTCATCATAAAGGGGTGTTGGATCTTGTCAAATATTTTTCTGCATCTATTGAGATAACCATGTGGTTCTTATTCTTGCTTCTGTTGATGTAATGTATTATATTAATTGATTTGCATATATTGAAACAGCTTTGCATCCCTGAAATGAATCCTGTTTGATCATGGGGTATGATTTTTTGGATGAATTGTTGAAGTCGATTGGCCAAAATTTTGTTGAGAAGTTTTGCATCAATGTTCATCGAAGAAATGGGTCTATAGTTTTCTTTCTTTGATGAGTCCCTGCCTGGTTTTGGGATGAGCATTATGATGGCTTCATAGAATGAGTTTAGTAGTGAACGTTCACTTTCAATTTCATTGAAGAGTTGGAGGAGTATCGGTGTGAGCTCTGCTTTGAAGGCCTTGCAGAATTCTTCTGTAAAACTATCTGGTCCTGGGCTTTTCTTAGATGAGAGGTCTCTTATTGCTGTTTCTATGTCAATGCTTGATATGGGCCTGTTAAGATGGTTTAACTCATCTTGGTTTAGATTCGGCATGTCAATATTTGCTAGGAAAAGGTCCATTTCTGTCAAGTTCTCAAACTTATTAGCATAAAGTTTTGAGACTATTCCCTTATAATGTTCTGAATCTTGGTTGTTTCTGTGGTGATGTTTCCATTCTCATCTCTGAGTTTATTTATTTGGGTGTGTTCTATTCTTTTTCTGATAAGATTTGCTAAGAGTCTGTCAATTTTGTTAATTTTTTCGAAGAACCAACTCTGTATTCTAAGTCATTTAATTCTGATTTAATTTTAATTATTTCTTTCTGTCTATTGGATTGGTGTTTATCTTGCTGCTGTTTTTCAAGGAGGCTCAGATGTCTCATTAAATTGTTGGTTTCAGATCTCTCCAATTTGTTGATGTAGGAACTCAGAGCTATAAACTTGCCCCTGAGTACTGCCTTTGTTTTGTCCTAGAGGTGCTGGTAATTTGTGTGTTCATTTTTGTTGAATAGCATGATAGCATGAACATTTGAATTTCCTTTCTAATCTCTTCCATGACCCACTCATGATTCATCAGTGTGTTGTTCAGCCTCCATGTGATTCCAGACTTTCTTTGGTGGCTTTTGGTGTTGAGTTCTAATTTTATTCCCTTGTGGTCAGAGAGAATGCAAGGTATAACTTCAATGTTTCTGAATTTGGACAAGTTTGCTTTGTGGCCTAAAATGTGGTCTATTTTGGAAAATGTTCCATGTGCTGCTGAGAAAAACGTGTATTCTGATGCTGCTGGGTGAAATATTCGATAGCTGTCTGTTAAATCTAGGTGATCTATGCAGTTGTTTAGATCTGCGGTTTCTCTGTTAAGTTTTTGCCGAGTTGATCTATCTAGTGGGGAAAGTGGTGTGTTAAAGTTAATGTCTTTGGATCTATGTGGGATGTGAGGGAAAGTAGTATTTCTTGGATAAATTTGGGTGCTCCATTGTTTGGCGAATAGATATTTAGAATTGTAATATCCTCCTGAAGGAGAGATCCCTTAATTAGTATGTAGTGACCTTCTTTGTCTCTTCTCACTCATTTTAATTTGAAGTCTATTTTATCTCATATTAGGATTGCAACTCCCGCCTGTTTATGGGGGCTGTTTGCTTGGTAGATTTTGTCCCAGCCTTTCACATTGAAAATGTGTTTGTTTTTATGGGCAAGTTATGAGTCCTGAAGGCAGCAGATTGAAGGATCTTGCTTTTTAATCCAACTAGACAGTTTATGTCGCTTAATTGGAGAGTTAAGTCCGTTAATGTTGAGAGATAGGACTGAGAGGAATTTGGGAGTTCCTGCCATTTTATCCACCTTCTTGGGGGGCTATGGCAATTGGGTTCTTCCTATGGTTCTTGGATTCTCAGTTTGGGTGCGGTTTCTTGGCCTTTATTGTGGTCTTGTTGGTTTTCTATGTGTAGGACATCTTTAAGAATCTTTTGTAGGACTGGTTTGGTGGAGATATATTGTTTCAATTTTTCTTTGCTATGGAAAGTTTTTATTTGACCTTCGTTATGAAGATGAATTTAGCTGGGTACAGTATTCTTGGTTGACAGTTGTTTGTCTGTAGGGCATGGCATACACCATTCCAGGCTTTTCTTGTTTTAATTGTCTCAGCTGAGAAATATGAAGTGATTCTAATTGGTTTCCCTTTATAGATGATTGATCTTTTCTCCTTGACAGCTTTAAGGATCTTTTCCTTTGTGTGAATTGATCCTGTGCGGATTATAATGTGGCGGTGGGATGTCCTGTTCTGGTCTGGTCTATTTGGAGTTCTAAAAGCTTCTTGAATCTGAATAGGTTTATCTTTTTGCATGCTTGGGAAGTTCTCTGCTAGGATCCTGTTAAACAAATTTCCTAGACCATTAACTTCTGTCTCTAGGTGCTCCTCTACATCCATTATCCTCAGATTAGGCTGTCTGATGGTGTCTTCCAAGTGTTGAATAGATCTATCAAATTTTTTGGATTTGTTTTGTATGGTTGTATGTTCTTTCTCTATAATATCTAGGCTGTCTTCAATCCCCGAGATTCGATCTTCTGCATGGTCTAACCTACTATCAAGACTTTCTACTTTGTTTTTTTTTTTTTTTTTTTTCCTTCTAGTTGGTCAGCTTTGATGGCTTCAAATTCTTTGTTGGAACTTTGTTTTAGATCTTGTATGAACTTCTTTACTTCCTTAATTTGGTGTTCAGTGTTTATTCTCAAATCACTTAGTTGATTGGTTATGGTTTCCTTGGACTCCCATTTCTTCTGTTGGGTTCCATTCAGCATTCCCTTTGTGGTCTCCCTGACTTCTTTCAGCTCTCTGTTTACAGATTCCATGAACACCTTTAGTGATCTTTGTGTATTCTCATCCTGCTCTCTCAATTCCTGTATTACTATTTGATTAGCTTCCTCATGTTCAACATATTCCTGTAGTTCTCTTTGAGTGTTCTCAGCCTGCTCACACCATTTCTTTATTTCTCTTTGAGTGTTCTCAAACTGCTCATGAAATTCCTGTATCAATCTATGAGTAGCTTCTTCACGCTCATGATATTCCTGTATTGACCTTTGATTTGCCTTCTCTCTCTCCCTATCATGCTCACACAGAGTCCTTTGCAGGTTTTCAATCTTTTCATTTACCATGTTTACCAGTAGTGTTTGTAGAGTTTTTTGGGAACTCTCCTCTAGATTATTCATTATCTGTTCTGTCCCCTGATTATCATTAGTAGGAGTTGCCATTTTTTTTCTGGCTTATTCTGCCCATTTGGGATGAAAGTAACACCAGTTTTGTGCTAGAACACTATCTTAAGGCAAGCATCAACCAAAGTCTGTAGTTGCACAGTCAATAGTCTGCAGATACAATCTAGTTCAAAGATATATCTAGTCACCATCAAATAACTATGTATTAATGGGCTACGAACTGCAAAGAAGAATTTGGCAAACCATAAATTATTAGGTTTAAGGAGAGATGTGGGTAATAATAGGAAAGAGAGATGTGGAAGGGTAGAAGGAGAGTTAACTTAACTAAGTCCTAATCTCAAAGCGGGAAATAGGTTGGATAGAATGATAGTAGAGAAAGAGAAAAAAAAAGAAGAAAGAGAAAGAAAAAAGAGACAAGAAAAAATAGAAAAACAAAAATTAAAAAGTGAAACACTTAGAAAATTATGCAAATTAACAATGTAATATTCAGAGAAGAACCAGGGATAGCATAAAAGAAAGGGAGGTATAGAAAGGAGACATGAAAAACTTAAAAATGCTTAAAATATTATATATGTATAAAGAGGTAGAACTATTATTAAGGAATTTAAGTCTAAGAGGTTTTGAATTGAGTAATACATTTCTGGATTAAGTGTGTACACAATGGGGGATAAGGTCTAATAATCGACTATGGTTATATCTGAGGATGAGCAGAACAGCAATTAAGTCATGCACAGAAGAACGAAAAAGAAGAAAAAGTGAAAAGAATGAGAGAGAAAAAAAGGATCAAAAGGTCAGTAGAGCAAAAAAAACTTTTTTTAAGAAAAAACACACACACACATACCCCTAAAATAAAAATTACAATAGGAAGGAAAAAAAGTTAATAGAAAACAATTTTTTAAGTTAAAAATTTAAAAAAATTTAAATTTTTTTATAAAAGGTATAAAAAAAGAGTTCTTTGATTTTTTTGGGGGGCGATGGGAAGATTTTGTATCTCCCTTGTGTCCATAACCAGTCTCTTTGTTGGAGTCTCTGGTCTGCTTGTGGTGTTTGATTTTCCTGTGGCTTGGTTGGTTTCTTAAGTCAGTTTGTTTGTGCAGGCAGAAAAATGCTCTGCTTTACTCAGGATTTTGTGATCCTCCTCCCAGGCTAGTTCAATGGGAGGGAGATCTGCTTTGAGTATCACAAAAGAGGGAGATGGCTGTTTCCTCTAGTTTGGAGATGCTGTGGTGAGGCTAGGTTCTGGGTAGAGTTGAGGCCTTTCAGCAAACAGCAGCTTTTCCCTGAGGGGCTAGCTTCTGAGAAACTCACAGAGCCCAGCCTGGAGCCATTCTCAGGGTTTATGTTTACTGAATTTCAATTGATTGTCAAGGCTGCTGTAGGGAGGTACAGCCTCTGGCTCTGTTTACCCAGTGAAGAAAGCCACTCCTGGGGCTGACAGAGCTTGCTCAGCCAAGGCTGGGTGACTTTTCCCTGGGTGGCAGGTCAGGTTAGGTTCCTGTGACCTGCTAAATGAGTCTTTTGTTTTCTTCCAAGGCCTGAGTTGGAGCTAGATGCTCAGCCAGGCCTTGTCAGTATCAAAGATGGAGATCTCTGGTGGGGGAGGGGTGGCTTTCCCTCCTCTGCTCCCTGAGAAGGAATGAGGATGTCAGGCTTCTACTCACGCTGGAGTCTTGGTTCTTGGGTTGTCTCTGGTCTGCGATCTGCAGGATGAAGATGTCTGCTCCTTGTCAGTTCTTGCTGGTGTTGAGTAGAATCTGCTCACCTGCTGTGTCTGGTGCCTTTGTCCTGGAATCTCTGTGTTGCAGGTATGGTGGCTACGGCCATTGCTGCTGCTGCTGCTGCAATCGCAGCTGTAGCTGCTGGCAAGTGCTCAGACTTGCCTCCTTGCCTGCATTTTTCCTCTCTGGCCTAACTCTCTGTCCTGTGATGGCACACTTGGTGTGATTCTCTGGCTTGGGACTGTTCACTAGAGCACTAAAACTGCTTTCTATGCGAGAGCTTGTTTAGCCTCCAGCTTCTCCTCCGCCATCTTCCCGGAACCTCTTTCTGTGATTTTCTTCTTTAATTTAGTTCTTCTGATATCACAAGGTTACCTTATTGTTTGTCTCATCATTATGGATATAGTGTTATTATCTCCCTCTCCAATACCCATATTCTACTTACCTTGGGTTAACTCTGTGTACCTATACAATTCTTGTCCCTCCAGCCCTAATGTAAGTAGTAGCAATATTGCAACATAAGGTTTAGTATCATTGAGAGAGATAAAAAATTGAAATAGCTAAAGCAATGTTGATAAACAGAATAAAATCCAAGAAATTACTATATATTGAGTTTTCTTTAATATATCTACAGTAATTAAAAGTATTTGATATGCATTAAGAAATAGACACATAGACATATGGAATGGAAAAGAGAATCCAGATAAACATAGAGTAACTTTTTATCATAAAAAATCCACAAAATATACAATTAGCTTTTAAAATCATTTGAAAATGTACAATCCAGCTTTCTTATAATACATTCACAAGGCTGTAGAAGCATCATCCATATCTAGTTTGAGAACAATTTTATATCCCAAACAAGAAACTTCATACCTACTACATCCTTCCCCTTCCTTGGATTCTGGCAAAACTATTTATTATTCTGTATTCTTGGCTTTGCCTACTCTGGATAATTTGTGTTTAACTTTGTTTCGTTCACTCAGCCTAACATGTTTTCTTTTTTTAAAATATTTTTATTGTAAAGATACTGTACAGAGGAGTTACAGTTACATGAGTAAGGTAATGAGTACATTTCCTATTGAGCAGTGTTACCCCTCCTTTTAACGATTCTTTTTAATGCATTGTTAGTGTAATTGCAAAGATGATGTACAGTTTAGTTATACAAAACAGATAAAGAGTGCATTTCTTTCTGAAAAATGTAACCATTTTCCTTGCTCTGTCCCAGTTTTTCCTTCCCATCCCTACCCACTAGTTGTATAGTACATTTTTAACATAGTGTCTAGTGAGTACCACTATTGCATTTGCTCACCCTTTGTCCCTCTATTTCTGTGTTCTCCTTTCACACTTCCTATAAAAGATAAATGAACAAGATAAAGGAAAGAGACAAAAGCAGAAACAAAGAAAAAACCTCTTGCTTCAATTCCAGAGTTAATTTCAATTCATATTATTTTATGTGATCACATGTACCTTTGTATTATTCTCCCAAGAATATCCACCTTTGATCTCACTGAGTGTAATGTCTAGAGATTGCATAATTTATCATGTCCCAGTGTAATATTTTTACCATCCATCCTGTTTACTTGTAGATTTATAGAAACATTGTAGCTATCACAAATGAGGGAAACCAAGCAAACTATGCTTCTTTGGGTTTGGGTTAGTTAATATAAATTTTTCCAAGTGCTTCAATTTCCTTATGAATGAAGCAATATAATTCTTTCTGATGTGAAGCATAGAATTCCATTGTGTATATATACCACATTTTCTTGATCCATTCATCCACTCAGGGCATCTGGGTTTATTACATATTTTGGCTCTAGTAAACAATGATGCAACAAACATGGTTGTTCTGGTATTGTTAGTGTGGCTTTGTTTGTGGTCTTTTGGATAAATGCCCAGGAATTTATTGGCTAAGGATTTTTGGTCTGTGTAAAGATCAAATGTATTTCTTCATTAACACTCTCTTGGCTGAGTTTTCATTCTATTGCTAACTTCATATAATCAATTTGGAAGTATTTCCTCCTACTGTTTTTCTAGGAGATTGCGAAGAACTGACGTTAATGCTTCTTTAAACATTTAATAAAGTTATTGAGTGAGACAATTTAGGCACCTTTCTTGGTAATTTTACTATGAATTCCATATATTTAAGATGCAACTTTTAAATAACATATTTCCTATTATCTATATTATGATAGCTCATGTTTTTTATAAAAATTGGATCATCCTATCTAGGAAACATATATACATATATATGCAAGTATTTTTAGATATAAATACACAATAAATATTGTACTTATGTAATATACTACACAAATATATATACAAACATTTACTATTGGTATGTATATTTGGTGAAGTGGGTCTTTAATCATTATATGATATTTTGATCCTAACCTCTTGACTCTGAAATGTACTTTATATGGTATAAACATAATAACTCCTAATTTTCTTTACACAAATGTCTGTATAACTTACCTTTATTACTACTTTGATTACTAAATGAACATATATGCAAGAGGAAACGGTATATTTAGGAGAGGGATAGAGTTGGAGGAGTTTAGGGAGGATGAGGGAAGGTATGACATTGATCATGATGCATGGTATTAATAAACTGACATGTTGAATTGAAACTCTTTTGTGCAACTACTGAATAATAATAAAAACCTTATTTAAAAATCAAATGCTTCCTACAAGAAAATTGGAAAAAGGGTGGACTTAACTAAAGAGAAAATCCTTGGGCCACATTTCAGACAACCAGTAATGCAAAAATAGTAGAGTTCCCCCTCCAAGGTCCAAGGTCCTGAACAATGAGAGATTGACCTTCATCAATCCTCCCTCCAAGCACTTGTATAGCTAGTGTCAGAAACATACACTGGGAAAATTACTGTCCTTTCTCTCCAATCTATCCTCATCCAAAATTCAGCAGCGTCTGCTCATTCTCCTTCCTAATTTTTTGAATAGTTTCTTATCTTTAAGGAGTAGTTCAAAGGAGGATATTATGTATACAAAGCATCTTGATGGCTGTGGCCCCTTTCAACATTCTCATCAGGCTACACCTTCCCTCAGTTTTCTTAAATTTTAAGATGGAGTTTAGTTTTCACTTGTTACTTTAGAGTTTCTCCTGAAATATATGTGAAACCAATAGTGATGATTGGGTATTTAATCTCAGTGAAAATGATGAAGTAGATCAGACAATAAAAAATTTTGACAATGTTTTTCTTGTAGTGAGATTATCTGTGGGCACCCTAGCAGATTAAGTTGGATATCTGGCTTCCATTGCCTCTGATCACTTTGTAGCAATCTTCACACAAACCGACTGCAGAAAACTAGAAAAAAATGGTGATCTTGACAACAGAGACTATTCCTGGGTCACATTTCAGACAAGCGCTAATGGGAAAATAGTCCTCTTCCCTCTCACTGGAGCAAACTAAGACAGTGATCCTTATCCATCCTCCTCCCATACACCTGTTTGGCTAGAGTCAGAAGCAGACCCTAGGGAATTGATTGTCCCTTCTCTAGCCAGTCCTTCCTCATCCAGCAATCAACAGTTTCTGATAATTCATTATTCTAATTTTTAACTTAATTTTATTGTCAAGGAGATATACAGAAGCTTTACAGTTACATAATATGTTAGTGAGTATATTTCTTATTGAATGGGTTATCTCCTCCCTCATTTTTCTCCCATTTTGCATTCCCACTAATCCCCCACTCCAAAGTTGTAAAGTTCATTTCTAACATACTGTCTTGTGAGCATCACTATTGCATTGATTCTCTCTTTGTCTTCTGACCATTTTGTTGTTCCCCTCCCTTCCCTAATTCAGAAAAATGTATATATAATACCCAGGGCACCAAAATTAAATAGAGTGACAGCAGAGGAAAAACCATAGGAAAAAACACAAAAGAAAAAAGAAATCATGTAGTGCATTTAAAACAATAACAAAGTAAAAAAAACCTCTGTTTCCATGTCTTGGGTTCCATTTCATTTAGCATCATCTTATATGGTCATATGGGCATAGCTATTGAGCTATTCTATTCATCTGCTAGAACTTTCCTAGACAAGTATTAATGATTAAAAATGAGGGAAACAATGAGATCTATGTTTCTTTGGGTCTGGTTTACTTCACTACTTTTTATAAATACCACATTTTCTTGATCTATGAGGGGCATCTGGTTTGGTTCCATATCTTAGCTATAGTCAATAATGCTGCCCAGAAGTGGGATTGCTGACTCTCAAGGGAGCTCTATGTTTAGTCTTTTTTGTTGTTGGTCGTGGGCTTGAACTCAGGGCTTGGATGCTATCCGTATCCCTCAGCTCTTCAGCTCAAGGTGAGTGCTCTACCACTTGAGTCACAGTGCCACTTCCTTTTAAGGAACCTCCTCACTGCTTTCCAAAGTGGTTGGACAAGATTACATTCCCACCAATGGTGTAGTTGTGTTCCTTTCTGGCTATTTCTCCTCTAGCCTCTGTTATTAGATTTCTTCATAATGGCCATTCTAACTGGGGTGAGGTGGAATCTCAATGCTAGCAAGATAAATAGAAAGCATACAGATTTGAAGAAGATCTTCTTAAAACAGACAGAGGTCTCACATCAATAATATATTTAGAACTCAAAAAATTTAAAATCCCCAAAACAAATTCTCAAAGAAACAACTGCCCCATTAATAACTGGGCTAAAGACTGAAAGAGAGACTTCTCTGAAGATGAAATAAGAATGGTCAATAGATACATGGAGAAATAAACATCTTTGTCCATAAAAGAAATGCAAATAGTTATTCTAAACTTTTAAAGCAAAGTTTTGCTTTACTTTCTACTTTTCCATGTAAAACATCTCCAATTATGGAAGGGAAGGGGAACAACAAAATGGTAAGACAATGGTCAAAGGGCAAACCAATGCAGTAGCGATGCACACAAGACAGTATGTTGAAAATGAACATTGCATTGTTTCGTCCAGGTACATATAAAGTTCCACTATACCTAATAGTTTAGGATTCTAGTACATTAGTTTTTCTTCCTTTCACAGTCTTTCAGAAGTTTCTTTCTGGAGGAAATATGCCACAGTGGAAGTATGATCTGTCTAAGCTATTTCTATTTCACAGCATCTGTTAACAGTTCTTCCTCTACAAAGTGTCATTCTACAATATTGTCTAAAATAAGAGACCATCCTTTGGGCCCTTGATATTCATTTTACTAATGATAGGTACAAATGCATCACTTCTACAGAAGTATATGCAGTTTTTGCACCATGTAATATATACTTAGCCATCAGGCACTGGTTATTATAGTACTAGTGTAGTTCCTGACACTAAACCATTATGCTAAACCATTGCATTGAACTGTTCCCAACAACACTGAAGAAGTTTCTCTTGATTTCTTTATCTTTGTAAGGTGGAAGATTCTTCAGTGGTGGACAGGAGGGCTTTCCAAGGTTTCGGATTTTCTATGCGACTGTAGCTCTGCTCTTCATTTATTACATGTGTCCTACACTCAGGACATAAAGGGTAAATCTCAAGTATCTATGCTTGGCATGCTAGGATTGCCATGTGGTTTTGAGTACAAGTATGTGTCACATCTTGTTTTTATAGGCTTCTTTTATTTTAACGTTAATGTTTCATTTTTTAATATACAGCATTAAAATAAGAGATATTCCAAGCAGGATTGTGTCTCTAAAACATTAATTTAATCACTCATGTGCTGTAATGTATCCTTGTTACCATTCAGATATTGTACTGGAGTCTCACCTTAAAAAGGAATCACAGTTTAGATTTTCTACAATTCACTTACTGATATAGTATAAAAAAATTCTCTTTTGTCAAAAACAAAAGCACACACCAATGTTTTCTTGTGCCTCTAAATCATTATTTCTGGGCCAGCATTCCACTGGGTGAAGGAAAGTAGGTTGTAAATCTTGCTTACTGGAACCATTCAGAATTGACTCCATACCTGCTTGAACTGGGATTGCCTGGACCCCAACATAGCTCTCCTTCTTGTCACAACCCATGAGAGAAGCCGGGTGCTGGTGGCTCACACCTGTAATCCGAGCTACTCAGGAGGCTGAGATCTGAGGATCGCGGTTCAAAGCCAGCCCGGGCAGGAGAGACCGTGAGACTCCTATCTCCAATAAACCACCAGAAAACTGGAAGCGGCGCTGTAGCTCAAGTGGTAGAGCGCTCGCCTTGAGCTGAAGAGCTGAGGGACAGCGCCCAGGCCCAGAGTTCAAGCCCCACGACCGACAAAAAAAAGAAGAAGAAAATTCAAACTGTAGCACAGAATTAAATTCATAAGTGATAAAAAATTTCTTGAGATTAATGTTGGAGAGAATATTTTCATTTGAGAATAGGCAAAATGTTTTGCCTTAGCACATGAATCTCTAATCATAACTATGCAGTTCCCTACTTCTCTAATCAGGATGCTACACATTTAAATTCCATATTTGATGTCCTTAAATAGGTCTTTTCTTCTAACCTATTGTGACTCTTCCCTTTTTGTTTCCAGTCATTTGCTCCAGTAATGGCATTGCCCTGTCTGTAAGCTGAAGGGTTTCTCTTGTGCGTTGTCTGCTCCTTCTTCATTTTATGGCTTCTGCTTGCTTTATTGTCTGCCTGGCACCTCCAGGAAAACACTGGCTACTAGGAATGAGAGTGGGACTTGCTTTTCCTAAACTTAGTGGGGAGAACATTTAATGTTTTACTGCTAACCACCTTATTTCAGCTAAGTCATGTCCTCCAAAATCATCTGTGTTGCTAGAAATAACAGAATTTCCTTTTGATGGTTCTATAGTAATGTATAGGAGTCTCTCTGTGTATGTGTGTGTGTGTGTGTGTGTGTGTGTGTGTGTGTGTGTGTGTGTGTGTGTGTGTGTGTGTGTGTGTGTTCATATTCAAGTCTTTGAAATTCTTTCTGATGTTCTTAGAAGGTCCCTCTTAAAGGGACTCAATACAATTACAATTTTTTGCTCAACCATCCATTTAATCATTTGATTTTTGGTTTTTGCTTTCTTTTGCTTTTTTCCCTCTTGTGGTGGGTTTCATTTCCTCTGCAGTTCCTTTCCATTTAAATACCACCGAATTTACAATTGGTCATTTTTCCCCAAGTACTGTGCTTTGTCCCTTCAAATCATCACAGTTTCATCTTTCACCTTCTATTAAATGGGACAATGGGAATTGTTAGCTATGAAATCATTGGAAAGATTGAAGAAGGCAAAGAATGCAAAGGGGAAGCACAGTGCTTGCAGATTAAGCTTTGAATGAAACTTGGTTAGTTCTATCCCTGGTTCCCCCATTTTTTTTATCATGAGAACATAAGAATCATGAAGTAGAAGTTTCTAAAATTACAGCTTGCAAATGGGTTCAATTGACTCTCCAGGAAATCATCATTCATTCATGTTCCATTAAATCATACAAGATACTAACCAGAGGCTAATGTGTTGAGAAGAATAAGCCTCACATGGAAGTCATCCAAAACACCTTTCACTCAATACACTCTACATTATTTCCAAACTTTAGTTTTATACCTTTGGTTATAAAGATCATACGAACTTCTTAAATAATTGTCTAAAATTCAATATTATATATCATATTTCTTCCATATTCTCAGTGTAGCTAGTGAAGTTGTCTCATAGCTTTTACTGTAAATTACTGATCAAACAAACAAATTTTGAAAGGAAGATGTGTTAGGTATTCATTTTATGTTTCCAATTTAGTATATTTTACATTGAAATATCAAGGTTAACTAAGAACAATTATTTAGCTATGAGATAATTGTTAATAGTGTACTCTAAATCATTATGAAAAGAAAGTGATTAATACATGAAATTACACTTGAGGACTGCCAAAGTCCTTGAAGATTACGTTTGTTTATGTGAAATAAACTGCTCATTATACACTTGAGAATATGATAATGATCACTGGTATGTTTAAATGCACATGTGAATCTTTACTCTTCTGATGTTTACCACCTAAGTCAAATAATGAAAGGCAAAGGAGCTATTATATAACCATAATAACTTTGGGTATTTTTTTACTGTATGATGAGTGAATTCTGATTGCAAGAGGTAAGGTTGATTTCTTGAGTAAAGCTGGTATTTTTTTTCAGTTTCCCTCTTGCACCAGAGAAAAACCACACTAAAATTTTATCTAATTTATATACCCTTGTTGAGAATCTGAAATGGTCAAATCAAGCTATTTGCTACCAAAAAAAACCCACTTTAGCTGAGATGACTTAAATTTTTATAGGAAAATTCGAAGAAATAAGTAGGCATAACTCAGTTTCCCACTATTCCTTATTCATCCACCCATTTGACCAGAATCTCAGACACTCCTTAACCATACCTAAAATTTGCCTTCAGCCTCAATGCTAGTACATTCAGTAGCTTTCAAAGGGTTTTAGGGCTTAATCTTTCTAAATATATTGCAGAAAAACATACTATGTCTATTGCTTGGACTCTACTACTACAGACATGTTGGTCACAGCCAATACTATAAATCTAAAATATTGATCAATGAACTTTAAGCTATTCTCTAACTTGATACGTCTCGGTAAACTGTTCAATTTTGTATGTTGAAATTGTATTCCTTATTATACTATTGAAGATAATATTACTTTATGCTTTGGTACTCCAATTAGAAAATATTTTTCATTTAGGACATGGATTTGTTTGAGAAAATAAACCTTATCATTTATGTTCTAAGTATTAGTCCCATAATATTTTGCAGAATAATTAGGTTGGCAATTGAAATTATATGAGAAAGCAAATGCAAATATTTAAAAAAACCTCATAAATTTACAATTAGTAGCTTCATGTAAAACTTTAATATGCATTCTATTTCTTCTTTTGCTAATAAGAAAATGCAGTTCCCATTTTAAAAACTGGTCTGTTTCAACATATTATCTTGTTAGAATCACGGTTGTGATCCTCAGATCTCAGCCTTCTTAGTAGCTAGGATTACAGATGTTAGCTACCAGTGCCTGGCATGAGTCCATTTCTTTTTGGACAATGTTAGCACTTCCCTTATTCTCTCCCAGTTTTTTCCTGCCATCCCTTCCGACAAGAGGCCAGTCTTTTTTTTTTTTTTTTTTTTTGGTCATGGGACTTGAGCACTGTCCCTCAGCTCTTCAGCTCAAGGCAAGCACTCTACTGCTTGAGCCACAGTGCCACTTCCGGGTTTTGAGTTGTTTATTGGAGAAAAGAGTCTCACTGACTTTCCTGCCCAGGCTGGCTTTGAACTGCGATACTCATATCTCAGCCTCCTGAGTAGCTAGGATTACAGGCATGAGCCACCGGCGCCTGGCAAGAGGTCTGTCTTTTGAGAAAAGATTTTGTACATTAATACCTTGCATGAGTTTATTGTATAGTATGTATTCTTTGAGGTTGTATAAAATGTGGAATGTGAAAAAAGACTAGCACATTAAAAAAACAACAACAAAATGAATCACTGTTGTATTTTTCTCCCTGAGAGAAAGCTAGAGAAAATGAGGGAGGGTAACACTGTTAGAAAAGAAATGTACTAATTGCCTTATTTATTTAACTATAATCCCTCTGTACATCATCTTTGTGATAAAAATATTGGTCTTCAAGCAAGAATATTTTTACTGATAGACTTGTAAACTATGTGACTAAGGAAGCACTTCCTTTATAAATGAACAGATAACTGAAAATTGAACCCCATATCCCCTGTTTACATGTGTGTTCACCTTCATTGTAATCGTTATTTATTTAATTGCAACTTTTATTTCATTTACATTATGGATACTGGATAAATGAGCTGTGTCCAACCTTCTTGAGATTCATGTGCTGCTTCTAGTACTTTCTATGAAACCTCAGAGAAGTTGCTTAACTTTTGCTCAACTACAAAATGGAAATAAAAGTATTTAAGATATAGTTTTTAGAAAATAAACAGAACTATATGTAAATATTTAAATCCTCCAGTTATTAATAAGCTGTTGATAAATGTCATCTTCTATTCCAGTTATTACTACAAATTTTTACTTAACAACTCTAAAACCATTTTGATAGGTATATTAAAGATTTTTGTCAGTTTGATAATTCTCTTATTTTTAAGTCTTAGGATAAAAGTTCTGCATGTTTATTGTAGCAAATGTAGTGGGCCAAAGAGACATTATTTGAAGCTAATTTTTAATATTTCTGCTTAAACATATTTTAAATAGCACAGACTGTGAAACTCTACAGTTAAAATGTAATTAATATGTTTGCTTGCAATAAATGCATGCACATGCTAATCAAAATGTAACTACATATTTATGGTTCATTCATATCAGCCTTCATCACAGTTTTGTCTCGCAGGAGCTCCACTGTCAGATGGATTCTCTACTGGATGGGAACCACACTACAGTGACAGAGTTCATTCTACTGGGCTTAACACATGATCCAGTCCTTCGAGTCATCCTCTTCATCATCATCCTGTGCATATACCTGATGACCATATCTGGCAATCTCTGCACAATTCTTCTCATCAGACTTTCTTCTCTGATCCACCATCCCATGTACTTTTTTCTCAGCCATTTAGCCTTTACTGACGTAGCTTTATCAACCACTGTCACACCCAATATGCTCGTTAACTTCCTAGCGGACAAAAATACCATCCCTTTCCATGGATGTGCTTTCCAGCTTTGCTCAGCTGCTTTCTTTGGGGCAGTTGAATACTTCCTTCTGGCTGCCATGGCTTATGATCGCTTCATGGCCATCTGTAACCCACTGTTGTATTCAGCCAAAATGTCCACCCGAGTCTGTGTGCAGTTAATCACGGTGGCTTATGCAGGTGGTTTACTCAATGGTTGCACTCTCTATCTTTGCGTCTATGTTTGACCTCTCTGTGGACCCAATAGAGTCAATCATTTCTTCTGTGACTTTGCTCCTTTAGTTGAACCGTCCTGTTCTGATGTCAGTGTCCTCACAGGTGTTGCATCAAGTATTTGTGGCTTCTTGATCCTGTTCACAGTGCTAGTTGTAGTCTTTTCATACATGTACATCGTCATCACCATCCTGAAGATGCGCTCCACTGAGGGCCGCCACAAGGCCTTCTCCACCTGCAGCTCCCACCTCAGTGCGGTCACTCTGTACTATGGGACCACTACGTTTATTTATGTGTTGCCAAAGTCTCTGTACTCCACTGACCAGAACAAGGTGATATCTGTGTTCTACATGGTGGTGATCCCCATGTTGAACCCACTCATCTATACTCTCAGGAACAAGGATATTAAGGAGGCCCTGAAAAGACAGATGGGCAGGAAAATATTTTCTTAGTATCTGTTAGTTCACCATATTTTTTTATTGTGAAAATGTTCTATTCAGCTGATAGTAAAAGGTAATTTTCTGTTGCCAACGTCTAATAATAATATTTTAGTGTTGACCATTTTGGAAAATGTGGAGAGTGAAATTTCAGAGATTAACTGCTATGTCACAGGTTAATAAAGAGTTCCCTTTATTAAATTTAATTTATAATTATGAATAACACATTGCTTTCCATAAAAATTTTTTTATTTTTAATCATGCATTTTATTTAATGTACTTTGTGCTATAAATTAATGTTGCAGCAAATATAAACCTTTAAGAGTGTGTGGTTTTTCAATACTACCTCATCCTGAGAAATGATTGATAACTCTCTTATGATTGGCTGTGCATTCTGATAGTAAGTGACTAAGTAGGACACAAAAAACCTTTTACATGTTTTAGTGTGGTAAGTTTATCTGCTGGTCTGGAAACAACAACTTAGGTTTAGTTATCTTACTTCCGTGGCATAAGATCCCTTTTTTGCTATCTGCAACAAACTATATTCAACCAAAATATTCATAGAGGCCATGAAAGTGGTTTTCTCAGTGGTTGCTCTGTCTCTATGTGCTTCTTTCTGTAATTTATTCCTCTCTCCCTCGAACAGAGGCAATCATTTTTTCTGTGATTTTGCTCCTTGAGTTCTTTCTTCTGTTCCTACGTTAGTGTCCCCACAATTGCTTATTCATTGTTTGATTGCCTCATCATTATGGATATAATGTTTATTAATTCTATCTCCAATATCCATATTCTAGTTTGTCTGTCTTATCTCTGTTTACCTATAAAATTCTTGTCTACGTTTTTGTCTCTGACACCTTTGAACTCCAGAATGCAACAGCTATTCTAACCTGTAAGAACAATTTGCTTACCTGTTTACAATTTTCAGACTTACACTCAACAACTGGATAACACACACCCTTAAATTCTGTGTCTGTATCTTTTCTACTCTCTCTGTAGATAAATGTGTATGTATGTTGAACCCTTACATCTCTTTGAAGAGACAGGTTGGTACAGCCATATTTTATTAGTGACATCTGCTATTTTTTCTTGGATTTCATTTAGCAATAATACTCTATAAGCATAATGATAAAGGAAACGCACTATGTGTGGTTGAAGTGTATCCATCAATAATCAGCCATCATTGAGATTTTTGTTATGACAGCGGGAGATTTTTCATATAGCAAGAGAGAAATCATAGCTTTATAATAAAATAATATGTTGAAAACCATTTTAAGCTATATATAGTATGTTACACACAGAGAGTGTACTGGGGTATAAACTTATGGTTTTAACTCATGCTTGATAGACAGGTACTATAGTACTTGAATCAATCCATATGTCCGTTTTTGTTTTGTTATTTTTAAATATTTTTATTGTAAAGATATTGCACAGTTACATGAATAAAGTAATGAGTAGATTTCCTATTGAGCATTGTTACCCCTCCTTTGTTTTTCCTTTACTATCCCTCCCTGCCCTACCCCTCAAGTTGTAAAGTTTGTTTTCAACATAGTATCTAGTACGTCTCATTGCTACAATGGGTCACCTGTATCCTTGTTTCAGCATTTTGTTATTTCCCTTCCCCTCTCCAAATCAGAAAAATGTATATACGAGATGCAGGGCACCGGGATTATATACAGTGACAACAGGGATTACACCATGGGGGAAGAACATACAAAAGAAACAGAAATATCACATAGTATATTAAAAACAACAGCAACTAAGATGAAACCTCTTGTGTCCCTATCTTGGGGTTCATTTAGCTTGGCATCATCTTCTATATTCATATGTACCATTTGCTTAGTTTTTTTTTTGAGAAAGGGAGTCACATCATGTTTGGGTCAGCCTAGACTACAAGTTCTTGCGCTTTGGCTTCCCATGTCACTGAGATGACCAGGATTTGCTCTCATGCCCAGTCACTTGTAAAGGCTGACATTCAGGACTACTTTCCATCTAATGTAATCCCCTCCCACAGAGGGTCTCATAAAATATTTTTGATGTCATTGCAAGAAATGGAGATATTAAAAATATAATCTCAAAAGTGGTATTGTGGTTCAAGTGGTAGAACATAAACTTTGAGCACAAAGAGGTCAGAGACACAACCCATTCTGAGTTCAAGCAATAGGACTGGCACGTATGTATGTATGTATGTATGTATGTATGTATATATATAATTTTTCAACAACAGAGTCTCATGAAATATATATGATACCAATAGTTATGACTGGATATATCTTCTCTGTGAAAATGCTGAAGTTGTTCAGACAATCAAAATGTTGGCAATATTTTTCTAGCTCTGAAATTATCTGTGGGAATCCCTACAGATTTGAGTATCTGGCATCCATGGCCTGTGATCACACAAACCTACAGCAGAACACTCGAAACCGGGTGATTTTCACAACAGAGAACAGCCTCAAGCCCCATTTCAGATAAGCACTAATGGAAAAATAGTACACTTCTTCCCAAGGTCTCACTGGAACAAACTAGGAGAGTGATCCTCATCCATCCTCCCTTCCATGAACATGTATGGCTAGAGTCAAAAGCACACAATAGGGAAATGACTGTCCCTTCTCTCCAGTACCTTCTCATGTAAAAATTGGCAGTTTCTGCTCATCCTCCCTCTTATTTTTGAATATTGTTTATTATCTTTAAGTAAATGCATAAATGACTTTGTGAATATAATGCATCTTGATGACTGTCACCCTTTCAAAATTCTCACCCAGGTATCACAACTCACACATTCCCTCACTTTTCTTATATTTGAAGTTATATATTGATTTTTTGTGCCATTGAACAGTGTAGTTTAAGAACAATGTAGTTTACGTATACAATGAATCTTGATCAAATGGAAGAACTTTCCATGCTCCTGGATTAGGTGGATTAACATAATGAAAATGGCAATACTGCCCAAAACTGTCTATAAATTCAATATAATACTTATCAAACTCCCAATAACATTCTTTAATGATATAGAGAAAGCACCAAAAAACTCATATGAAATAATGAAAGACCTCAGATAGTAAGAACAATCCTTAGCAGGAAGAACAATATCGTATGAAATCCAATACCAAACTTCAAACTCTATTACAAAGCCACAGTCATAAAAACAGCTCAGTACTGGCACAAGAATAGGACTCAATATCTATTTCATAGAATAGAAGACCCAGAAATAAACGCGCAGACCTATAGCCTCCTAATATTTGATAATACAGCCAAAAGCATAGTGGGGAAGAAAGAGAGCCTCTTCTACAAATGGTGTTGGCAGAAAACTGAAGCTAGATCCTTATATTCAACCCTGCACCAGAATCAATTCCAAATGAATCAAAGACCTCAACATAAGGCCAAATATCATGAAAATATTACAGGAGGGGCTGGGAAGGTGGCTCAGTGGTAGAGCGCTTGTCTTGCATGCATGAGCCCTGGGTTCGATTCCTCAGCACCACATAAGCAAAAAGAAAAAATCTGAAAGTGGCACTGTGGCTCAAGTGGTAGAGTGCTAGCCTTGAGCTGAAGAGCTGAAGAGCTGAGGGACAGCGCGCAGGTCCAGAGTTCAGGCCCCACGACCGGAACACTCCCGCCCCCCCTCCAAAGCTGGTTCAATATATGCAAATCAATTAATATAATTCATCACATTAACAGGAGCAAGGATAAGAACCACATAGTTATCTCAATAGATGCAGAAAAAGCATTTGACAAGATCCAACAACCCTTTATGATGAAGGTTCTGGAAAAATTAGGAATCCATGGAACATTCCTCAATACAATAAAGGCTGTATATGACAACCCTACAGCCAGCATTATACTTAATGGTAAAAACTAAAGCCACTTCCTCTTAACTCAGGAACTCCACTTCTCTTCAATCTAGTATTAGAATGCCTAGCTACAGCAATAAGACAAGATGCAAACATAAAGGGGACCAAATAGGGAAAGAAGAAGTAAAACTCTCCCTCTTTGCAGATGACATGAGCTTGTATTTAAAGAATCCCATAGACTCCACTCCCAAATTACTCAGGGTGATTCAAAACTTTGGCAAAGTAGCAGGGTATAAAATTAACCCTCAAAAATCAATGGCTTTTCAGGCCCAAAGAAACATAGGTCCCATGGTTTCCCTTATTTGCAATATCTAGTATATGTATGAGTCAAGCGGAAAAGGTCAGATAATGTGATGTCAGGAAAATGAACCCTTAGATATGTATTTTAATGTTTTTTTTCTTTCATGCATGTGTTTCTAACGCATTTATAAGATTATCTCTTTGTTGCTTTGTATGTCCCTCCCCCACAGTATAACCCCTGCTTTCACTATATTTGATGTCAGTATAACTTGTAGAGGAGATGGGGAAAAACCAGTTGTTTAAGGATACAGGTGGACCTGTTGCAACAATGAGAAGTACAAGTTGTCATGTCCAAAACGAGCTTTACAACGTCGGGGGGCGGAGGGGGGGGGGAAGAGAAGGATTGGGATTGGGGGGGGAGGGGGGAGGCTGGGAAGGGATGTGAAGGGTAAACCAAAGGAGGAGGCTGCAATGCTTGGTAAGAAATGTACGCATTATCCTGCCCATGTAATTGTAACCCCTCTGTACAGTATGTTCACAAATAAAATTAAATTAAATTAAAAAAATCAATGGCTTTTCTGTATGCCAACAATGAGAAAAGTGTGGCTGAAATTAGGAAGGAACTCCATTTGTAATAGCCCAACAAAAAATAAGATACCTAGGAATTAACTTAACCAAAGAAGTGAAGGACTTCTATGATGAAAACTTTAAAAACTTGGAAAAGGAAATCAATCAGTTAATTAATTAATTTTAAAAAACAGTGTATGTCCAGTTGCTCATAGTGGCTTATGCTGGCTGGTTTCTTAATTTTTGCTCCTTTGCATTATCTTCTATAATTGAGTCTTCTGTGGACCAAACAGAGTCAATCACTTTTTCTGGATTTGGCTCCTGTACTTGAACTGTACTGTTCTGACATCAGTGTCCTTTCTGGTGTTCCCTCACTTACTGCTGGCTTTCTCATTTTGTCACAGTGATTGTCCTAGCCGTCTCCTACATCTGCATCCTCATCACCATCCTGAAGATGCACTTCACTGAGGCCTGCCACAAGGCCTTCTCCACCTGCACTTCCCACCTCAGTGCTGTTACTCTGTTCTATGGGGCCACTCAGGTCCTTTATGTGATGCCTAAGTCTACGTTCTCCACTGACCAGAACAAGGGGATATCTGTGTCCTATACTATAGTCATCCCAATGTTGAATCCCTGTATCCACAGTGGCAGGAACAAAGATGTTAAGGAAGCACTGAAGAATCAGAAAAATAATTTCCATTTTTTAATTCTTTAATTTTTTATTCTATTGTAAAGATGCTGTACAGAGGGGTTATAAGTAAGGTAATGAGTACAATTCTTGTCAAGCATTGTTACTCCCTTCTTTGTTGTTCTTCCACTAACCCTTCTTTCCCTGACATCCCCCACCCCTTTCTCACCCTTGAAGTTGCAAATTTCCAATACACTGTCTTACGGGTATCATTGTTGCATGGGTCATCCAGCATCTTGTTTCAGAGTTTTTTTATTCCTCTTTGATTCCCCAAGTTAGATAAATGTATATACAAGATGCAGGGTACCAAAATCAAGTACAGTGACAACAGGGGATATACCACAGGAGGAAGAACATACAAAGGAAACAAAAGAAATCACATGAACATTAAAAAATAACAACAAAGAAAGACCTCTTGTGTCCATATCTTGGGGTTCATTTCGCTTAGCATCATGATATATGGTCATATGTACATAGCTTTTGAGCTTTTCTACTCATCTGATAAAATTATCTTAGATGTATACTAATTATAGCAAATGAGGGAAACCAGGGGACCCATATTTCTTTGGGTCTGGCTTACTTCACTTAATATGTTTTCCAAGTTGTTCCCGTTCCATTTCCTAACAAATGGGACGGTGTCATTCTTTCTGATGTAAGCATGGAATTCCTACATATATATATATATATATATATATATATATATATATATATATATATATACATATATATATCACGTTTTCTTGATTCGTTCATCTATTGAGGGGCATTTAGGTTGATTCCATACCTTAGCTATGGTGAATAATGCTGTGATAAACAGTTATGCTGGTAGCTTTAGTATGGCTTTGTTTGTGATCGTTTGGGTAAATGCCTGAAGTGGGATTCCTAAATTATAGGGGGAGCTCTATGTGTAGTCTTTTGAAGACTCTCCATACTGCTTTCCAGAGTTGTTGAACCAGTTTACACTCCCACCAACAGTGCAGTAGGGTTCCCTTTTGGCCACCTCCCTGTCAGCATCTGTTGTTATTAGATTTCTTGATAATGGCCATTCTAACTGGTGTGAGGTAGAATCTCAATTTTTAAAATTTTTTATTTATGGTGTTTATTTTTTACTTTTTAAATTTTTATTGTAAAGTTACTGTACAGAAAGATTACACTTACATTAGCAATGAGTACATTTCCTCTTGAGCTCTTTTACCTCCTCCTTTGTTTTTCCCCAAACATTCCTTCTCTCTCCACTTTCCCAACTCAACCCTTCCCCTACCCTGAAGTTGTAGAGTTTGTTTTTAACAGTTTCTTATACATATCATTGTTACAATAGGTCAGCCTGTATCCATGTTTCGATGTGTACTTCTTTTATGGCTAGAGAAGTTGAGCATTTCTTCATATGTCCATTGGCCATTAGAAGCAATCCAAAAATACATATGGAACAATAAAAGACCCTGAAAAGCAAAAACACTCCTTAGCAGAAAGAACAGTGCTGGACGAATATCAATACCAGACTTCAAACTCTACTAGAAAGCCATAGTAATAAAAACTGCTTGGTACTGGCATAAGAACAGAACTGAGGATCAATGGAATAGACCTGAAGACCCAGAAATGAACCCACAGATGTAGAGTCACCTAATATTCAATAAGAGAGCTAAAAAAATAGAATGGAAGAAAGACAGCTTCTTCAGTAAATGGTGCTAGAAAAAATGGTTAAATACCTGCAAAAAACTGAAGCTAGATCCTTAGATATCACCCTGCACCAGAATCAACTCCAAATGGACCAAAGACCTTGAAGTCAAAGCAGACACCCTGAAAACATTACAGGAAGGAATAGGAGAAACTTTAGGGCTCCTTGGCACAAGCCAAAATTTTCTTAATAAAGACCCAGAAACACAAGAAATGGGGTTGCATAAAACTGCAGGGCTTCTGCATGGCAAAGGACATAGCTAGCAAGATCAATAGAAAGCCCACGGATGGGGAGAATATCTTCACTAGCCATACAACAGGCAAGGGTCTCATATCTAAAATATACCTGGAACTCAAAAAATTAAATCCCCCAAAACAAATCATCAAAGAAACAACTGCCTGATTAATAAGTGGGCTAAAGACTTAAAGACTTCTCTGAAGTGGAATTTCTTTTTAATTTTTTTATTGTGAAAATACCGTATAGAGGGTTAACAATTACATGGGCAAGGTAATGAGTACATTTCTTATCAAGCATTGTTCCTTCCCATCCCTTCCCATCTCCCTCCCTCCCCCCCCCTCCCCGCTACACGACCTCCCCCTGCCTGGCCAAAATTGTAAAGTTCCTTTTTCAACGACTTGTACATCTCATTGTTGCAATGTGTCCATCTGTATCCCTATTTAAACAATTTGTTCTTGCCCTTCCCCTCCACAATTTTTTAAAAACATTTTATTGTGAAAATACCGTACAGAGGGGGCTACAACTACGTGAGCAAGATAATGAGTACATTTCTTATTAAGCATTGTTGCCTCCTCCATTGTTTCCCCTTTCCATCCTTTCCCATACCCCTCCCCCCATCCCCTCTACCCGATCCTCCCCCGCCCACCACCAAAGTTGTAAAGTTCGTTTTTCGACCTAACGACTTGTACTTCTCTTTGTTGCAATGGTTTCACCTGTATCCATAGTTGAACGATTTGTTTTTGCCCTTCTCCTCCACAAATTATACCAACATCAAATACAGTGAAAGCAGGGGTTATACCGTGGGGGGGGGGGGGGGGACATACAAAGTAACAAAGAAAAATGAAAGCAAAAACATTTGAATACTTACCTTGAGGTTCATTTCCCTAACAGCAACTTATCTGACCTTTTCAGCTTGACTCAGACATATATTAGTTATTGCAAAGAAGGGAAACCATGTGACCTATGTAATCAAAACAGCTTGGTACTGGCACGAGAACAGACTTCAGGACCAATGGAATAGAATTGAAAACCCAGAAATGAACCAACAGACCTATTTAATCTTTGATAAGGGAGCTAAAAAAAGTAGAATGGAAGAAAGACAGCCTCTTCAGTAAATGGTGCTGGCAAAATTGGTTAACTACCTGTAGAAAACTAAAGCTAGATCCTTATATATCACCCTGCATCAGAATCAACTCCAAATGGATCAAAGACCTCGGAGTCAAGGCAGACACTCTGAAAACATTACAAGATGGAATAGGAGAAACCCTAGGTCTCCTTGGCACAGGCCGAAATTTTCTTAATAGAGACCCAGAAACACAACAAATCAAAGAAAAGTTGGACAAATGGGATTGCATGAAATTTCAGAGCTTCTGAATTGCAAAGGACATAGCTAGCAAGATCAATAGAAAACCCATGGATTAGGAGAAGATCTTCACTAGCCATACATATATCTAAAATATACCTGGAACACAAACAATTAAATCCCACAACAACAAATCTTCAAAGAAACAACTGCCCAATAAATAAGTGGGCAAAAGACTTAAAAAGAAACTTCTCTGAAGAGGAAAGAAGGATGGCCAATAAACACATGAAGAAATGCTCAACCTCCCTAGCCATAAAAGAAATGCAAATCAAAACAACATTGAGATATCACCTCAGATATGGCTAAAATCAAGAACTCTAATAACAACAGATGCTGGAGGGGATGTGGACAGAAGGGAACCTTACTTCATTGTTGGTGGGAGTGTAAACTTGTTCAATCACTTTGGAAAGCAGTATGGAGGTTTCTCAAAAGACTCCACATAGAGCTCCCCTATGACCCAGCAATCCCACTTTTGGGCATTTACCCAAATGTTTACAAACAAGACCATACTAAAGCTACCAGCACAACTATGTTTATTGCAGCATTGTTTACCATAGCTAAGATATGGAACCAACCCAGATGCCCCTCAGTAGATGAATGGATCAAGAAACTGTGGTATATATACACAGTGGAATTTCTTTTATATGTCAATTTTCTAGTAGTATAGTTTTTTTTCTGATCCATTTATAACTAATTGACAGATTTTATTACTTTGTGTACAATTAATTTTTATACAGACTTTCTAAGGCAAAGAAAAATTATCTTTTCTTTGATTTGTCACCTTTTTCTAGAATACTTATTAAAGGAATGTAAAATTTTATATTCAATCAGTATGCCTTTAATTTCTCTCTAATACTGTTCAGCATTTTGTTCTTTACTATCCAAGTCTTGCCCACTGCATTGAGCAGCAGTGCCCATGCACTTAGTCCCAGTGTCAGAATTTCTTATGATACAGTGTGTTCTTGTTTGATTTTGCTTTTTAAGCTAGAAAACACAATCATTACCAATCTTAAATATTTAACTACTGTAGCCATTCAGTGGTGACTCATGCCTGTAATTCTAACTACTCTGGAGGCTGAGATATGACCGTCAAGGTTCTAAAGCAGCCCAGGAAGGAAAGTCCATGAGACCCTTATTGCTAATTGACCACCAAATAGCCAGAAAAGAAGCTGTGACTCAAGAGGTAAAGCCTTCTCCTTGAGCATAAGGGCTCAGAAACAGTGCTCAGGCCCTGAGTTAAAGCCTCAGAACTGAAACAACAGCAACAAAATAATTAACTTCTCTGATGGGTGATTAAATAGAATGATTCAGTGATCCAATTCTTCTTCTTTTTTGGGGGGGTGGGTCCGGTCGTGGGGTCTGAACTCGGAGCCTGAACTCTGGCCCCGAGAACATGTATTTAGCTATGAGATCATTGTAATAGTGTACTCCAAATCATTATGAAAGGAATGTGACTAATACATGAAGGAAAAAGAAATTACACTTGAGAATTGACAGACTCCTTGAAGATTACTTTTGTTTATGTGAAATAAACTGCTCATTATTCACTGGAGAATATGATAATGATTACTTGTATATTTGACCTCATGTGTGAATCTCTACTCTTCTGATGTTTACTACCTAAGTCAAATAATAAAAGGTAAGGAGCTATTATATAATCATAATACCTTCATGGGTTGTTTTTACTGTAAGATGAATGAATTCTTATTCCAAGAGGTAAGGTTGAGTTCTGTGAGCTATTTTTTGTTTCCATCTTGCACCAGAGAAAAATCACAATCTGAAAATTTATCTAATTTATATGCACTAGCTGAGAATCAGAAATGGTCAAATCAAATTATCTACTACATAAAAAGAGACTTTAACTGAGATAACAAATTTTTATAGGAAAATTAATGAAAATAAATGACAGTTTTCAAAAATAATTTTTAAATAAGAATTTTATTTAAAAATAATTCACTATTCCACTATTTCTTTTTCATCTACCCATATTACTAGAATCTCAGATAGAATTTAACCACACCTAACTTTAGCCTTCAGCTTCAATGCTAATGCACTCACTAGTTTTCAAAGGCTTTTAGGGGTTAATCTTTATAAATATGTTGTAGAAAAACTTGCTTTGCTTATCGCTTGAATTCTCTACTACTATAAACATGTTGGTCACAGTGAATGCTATAAATCCAAAATATTGGTTGATGAAATTTAACTAACCTCTAGCTTGATACACCTGGTTAAACTGTTCAACTTTGAATGCTGAAACTTGATTTCCCATTGTACTATTGAAGATAATATTACTTAACACTCTGATGCACCAATTAGAAAATATTTTTGCATTTAGAAAATAGATCTTGTTAGAGAAAATAAACCTTGAGAATCAGGTCCTAAGTATTAGTCACATAATATTTTGCAGAATAATTATGTTGGCATTTGAGATGATGTGAGAAAGCAAATGCAAATATTAAAAATACTTCATAAATTTACAATTAGTAAGTTCATTTACAACTTTAATATGAATTCCTTTCCATTTCTTCCTTTCCTATTAAGACAATGTATTTCCCATTTTAAAATTGGTCTTTTTCACATAGTGTCTTGTGAGAATCACTATTGTATTGTTTTCCCTGAGGGAAAGTGGGAGAAAATGAGGGAGAGGATAACACTGTTTGAAAAGAAATGTACTAATTGCCTTACTTATATACTTTAACCACTCTGTACATCACATTTACAGTAAAAAAAAAAAACTGGTCTTCAAGTAAGACCTATTTTTACTGATGGACTTTGTAAACTATGTGGCTAAGGAAGCACTTCTTTTATAAATGAACAGATAGATGAAAAACTATTCCTATATCCCCGGCTTACAGGTGTGTTCACCTTAATTGTAATGATTATTTGGTTCATTATTTCATTATTTAGCTCATTATTTAGTTCATTATTTCATTAACATTATGGTTACTGAAGAAATGGGCTGAGCTCAACCTGCTAGAGGTTCATATACTGCTTCTAGTACTTGCTATGAAACCTTAGAGAAGTTTATTACCATTTGTTCAATATGAAAAGAAAATATAAAAGTACTTAGAATATAGTTTCCTGGAAAATAAAAAGAACTAAATATTAAAATTTAAATCCTCTGGGTATTAACTTAATAAGCAATTGATAAATGTTATCTTATATTGCAGTCATTACTACAAGTTTTTAATTAACAACTTTAAATCTATTTTGTTAATTATATTAAACCTTTTTGTCATTTTGATCATTCTCTTATTTATAAATATTAGGATTAAAGCTCTGTATATCCATTGTAGCATATATAGAGGGCCAAAGAGATGCTATTTGAAGCTATTAATGTTTCTACTTTTAAAATATTTTAAAAATAGACTCATTAGGTATAAAAGCATAGACTGAAACTTCAGGGTAAAAGGGTAATTAATATATTTGCCTGTGCTAATCAAAATGTAACTACATATTTATGGCACATTCATATCAGCTTTTCATCACAGCTGTGTCTGGCAGCAGCTCCATTGTCTGATGGATTCCCTGGTGAATGGGAACCACACTGCAGTGACAGAGTTCATTCTATTGGGCTTAACACAAGATCCAGTCCTTCGAGTCATCCTCTTCATCATCATCCTGTGCATCTACCTGGTGACTGTATCTGGCAATCTCTGCACAATTCTCCTTATCAGATTTTCTTCTCTGGTCCATCATCCCATGTACTTTTTTCTCAGCCATTTAGCCTTTGTTGACATAGTCTTGTCATCTTCTGTCACACCCAACATGCTGGTTACTTTCCTAGTGGACAAAAATACCATCTCTTACCATGGATGTGCCTTCCAGCTTGGCTCAGCCGCTTTCTTTGGGGCAACTGAGTATTTCCTTCTGGCTGCAATGGCTTATGATCGCTTCATGGCTATTTGTAACCCACTGTTGTATTCAACCAAAATGTCCACCCAAGTCTGTGTGCAGTTAATCATGATGGCTTATGTAGGTGGTTTAATCAATGGTTGCACTTTCAATCTTGGTGTCTATGTTTTACCTTTCTGTGGACCTAACAATGTCAACCATTTCTACTGTGACTTTTCTCCTTTAGTTGAACTGTCCTGTTCTGATGTCAGTGTCATCACAGTTGTTGCCTCAAGTATTGTTGGCTCCTTGATTCTGTTCACAGGGCTGGTCGTAGTCTTTTCATACGTGTACATCGTCATCACCATCCTGAAGATGCGCTCCACTGAGGGCCGCCACAAGGCCTTCTCCACCTGCAGCTCCCACCTCAGTGCAGTCACTCTGTACTATGGGACCACTACATTTATTTATGTGATGCCAAAGTCCATGTACTCTACTGACCAGAACAAGGTGATATCTGTGTTCTATATGGTGGTGATCCCCATGTTGAACCCACTCATCTACACTCTCAGGAACAAGGATATTAAGGAGGCCCTGAAAAGACACATGGGCAGAAAAATATTTTCTTAGTTTCTATTAGTTCACAATACTGTGTATTGTGAAAACATTTTATTCAAATGATAGCAATTCTCTGTTTGCTATGTTTAATAACTAAATTCTAGTGTAGATCATGTTAGTAAATGTGCAGGGTGAATTTTCAGATATTGATTAGTATGTCACAGGTTAATAATGTGTTATCTTTATTAAGATTAATTTGTAATTAAGAATATCATATTGTTTTCCATAAAATATTTTAATTTTTTAAAAATTTTATTTATTAATTTATTTGTTGGTTGTAGGGTTTGAATTCTGGGCCTCGGCACTGTACCTCAGCTCTTCAGCTCAAGGCTAGCACTCTACCACTTGAGCCACAGCACCACTTCCAGTTTTCTTTGTTGTGGTTTATTGGAGATAAGAGTCGCACCGAGTTTCCTGCCCAGGCTGGCTTTGAAACGTGATCCTCAGATCTCAGCCTCCTGTGTAGCTAGGATTATAGGCATGAGCCACCAGTGTCCAGAAATATTTTTATTTTTAATCATATATTTTATTTAAAGTACTTTGAGTTATACATTGATGTTGCTGCAAACATAAATACATAAGTATAAGTATGTGTGATTTTTCAACATTACCTCATTCTGAAAAATAATTGATAACTCTCTATGATTGGCTCTGCATTCTGGAAGTAAATGACAAAGTAGGTCAGAAAAGCTTTTTACAGGTTTTATTGTGCTAAGTTTATCTGCTGGGCTAGAAAAATACAGATTAGATTGTGCCATGGCATAAGTTCCCTTTGCTGCCATTTACACCCTACTGTTCAACCAAAATATTCATGTCATCCTAGTGGTTTTCTCAGTGGTTGCTCTGCCTCCATGTGCTTCTTTCTGCACTTTATTTCTGTGTTTTGCATGGAGGCAATCACTTTCCTGTGTTTTTGCTCCATAAGTTGAGTTCTTTCTTCTGTTCTGATGTCAGCGTCCCCACAATTGTTTTCTCATTATTTGATTGCCTTATCATTATGGATATAAAGCTTGTTTTCTCTATCACCAATACCCATATTCTAGTTAGTTCGGCTTATCTCTATGTAAGATTCTTCACTGAAGGACAAGGAGGTCTTTTTGTGAGACAGTAGATCTGCTCTCCAACTAATGACAAATGAGTTATGCTTCTACAACACAAAGGGTAATTTCAGGTGCCCATGCTCAGCCTGTTAGGACTGCTATGTGATTTTGAGTATCAGTATATATGGGACTTTTTCATGTTATTTATTGATTTTAGTTTTAATGTTTCCTTATTTAAGATACAGTATTAAAATAAGAGATATTCAAAACAGACTGTGTCTGCACACAATTGTTGAATCACTCATGTACTGTAATTTACCCTCATTAGCTTTCAGATATTGTTCTACATACAAACCTTAAAACGGAATTTTACATTAAAATTTTTACATATTACTTAATGATATACTAGAAATGTCCTTTGTCAAACACACACACACACACACACACACACACACACACACACACACGCACACATGATTACTTACACCTCCCAACAAACTTTTTTTTTCAATTGTGAAAACACTGTACAGAGGGGTTACAATTACATGGGCAAGATAATGAGTACATTTCTTATCAAGCATTGTAGCCTCCTCCTTTGTTTCCCCTTCTCATCCCTTCCCAACTTAACTTCTTAGGCATCATTCCACTGGGTGAAGGGGAATAGATTGTAATCCTGCTTAGTGGAGCCATTAAGAGTTCATCGTATACCTGCTTACACTGAGATTGCCCGGATGCCAAAATATGCCTCTCTTATTACAACTCATAAAATATTCAAAATGGAGCAGAGATATACATTCAAATGATAATTTTTTCTTGAGATAAATGCTACAGAGAACATTTTCATTTGAGAATAAGCAACAGGGTTTTGCTTTAGTAAATGATCCACAAGTCATAATTTTGAGGTTCTCAGATTTTCTCATCAGGATGCCACACACGTATAGGTGATATCTGGCATTCTTAAGTCAGTCTTTTTTTTCTAACATATTGTGAGCTTTCCATTTTCAATTTCCAATCATTTGCTCCAGTATTGATATTGCCTATAATTCAATGTCTTTACAAGTGTGCTGTCTGTAAGTTGAAGTGTTTCAGTTCTTCCTTGTCTATCTTTCTTCATATTATGTCTTTTGCTTGCCTTATTTTCTGCGGGCACCTCCAGAAAAGCATTGACTATTAGGAGTGAGAGTGACTCTTGTTCTCCCTAACCTCAGTGAAGGGAAGTATTTAACAAACATATTTCACCTAACTTACTGTCTCCCAACCTCATCTGTATTGCTGGAAATAGCAAAATTTCCTTTTTTTCAAAGATGGAAGAGTATCCTGAATAGTGTGTGTGTGTGTGTGTGTGTGTGTGTGTGTGTGTGTGTGTGTGTGTGTGTGGTTCCTGTTCAAGTGTTTTAAATTCCAGCTGATGCTCTTAAAAGGTGCCACTTAGAGGAATTCACATATAATTTTAAGTTTTTCATTCAACTCTCCATTTGGAGACTGGATTTTTGTTTTGGGATTTTTTTGTTTGGTTTGGTGTTTTTTCCCCCATATATGGTGGGTTTCATCCTCCCTGCAGTTCCTTTGCATCTAAGTAGCACCAAACTTTACAGTTTACCATCTCTTCCCGAGCCTTCAAATCATCAGTTTCATCTTTCTGCTCCTATTTAATAGAACAATGGGAATAGTTAGCTATTGAGCCATTCAGAAGACTGAAGAAGATAATACATGCCAAGGGGAAGCACAATGCTTGCCAGATTAGCTTTGAATGAAAGTCAGCTAGTTCTATTCCTGACCTACATACATATCATGGGAACTTAAGAAATGTGAAGTCAAAGCTTTTTGAATTACAGCTTGAAAATGAGTTATACTGAATCTTCACACTGAAGGTCATCATCACTCACTCCTCTTCCAGCACATTATACAACCCATTATCCAGTGGCTAATGCATTTTGAAGACTAAGTTTTACTTGGAGGTCATCCAAACCACTTTTCTCTCACAGTTCTCCATACAATTTCCAAACTTACTTTATAATTTTGGTTATAAGTATCATATGTACATCCTAAGTAACTGGCTAAAATTCAATTGTACATATCCTGTCTTTCATATTCCTTAAAGTTTTCTTACATCTGTTATTGTAAAGTAAACCAGAATTAATAGGAATAGGTGTTAGATATTCCATCTTATAATTTTTTGCATCTTGGTACACTTTACACAGGAATATTATAGTTAACTAAGAACAAGCATTTAGCTATAAGATCATTGTAATAGTGTACTCCAAATAATTATGAAACAAAAGTAATTAGTACTTGAAGAGAAAAGAAATTACACTTGAGAATTGACAGAGTCCTTGAAGAATACTTCTGTTTATGTGAAATAAACTGTTCATTACTCACTTGAGAATGTGATAATGATCACTGGTAGATTTGAATGCACAGGTGAATTTCTAGTCTTCTGATGCTTATCACCAAAGTCAATAAAAGAGAAAGGATCTGGTATATAATAATAATAACTTTGCATTTTTAATCCATGATGAATGAATCTTTATTTCAAGAGGTAGAATTGACTTCTATGGATAAATCTGTTTTTCTCAATTTCCCTGCCATACCTGAGAAAATTGAAATCTGAAAATTTATCTAATTTATACCTTAGTTGAGAATCATTGATGGACAAATCAAGCTTTCTGCTACCATAGAAAAAGAACTCTTTAGCTAGGCTAACAAATTTTCATAGGAAAATTCATAGGAAGGAAGAAAGAAAGAAAGAAAGAAAGAAAGAAAGAAAGAAAGAAAGAAAGAAAGAAAGAAAGAAAGAAAGAAAGAAAGAAAGAAAGAAAGAAAGAAAGAAAGAAAGAAAGAAAGAAAGAAGGAAGGAAGGAAGGAAGGGAAAAAAGAAAAAAAAATTACACTATTTCTTATTCATCCACCCATATGACCAGAATCTCAGATAGTCTTTAACCATACCTAAATTTAACCTTCAGTCTCCATGCAAAAACATTCACTAGCTTTAAAAGTATAATTAAATATCTTGTAGAAAAGCTCACTTTATTGGTTGAATGCTCTGTTTTTACAGGAAGCAGACATATTAGCCAAAGTCAATGCTATAAATGTTGTGCAATGTGATTCAAACTAAACCTTAGCAGGGTAAACCTGGGCAAACTTATTTTTTATGCTGAAACTTTATTCCTCATTGTACTATTGGAGATAATATTACTTAATGCTGTAATGCCTCCATTAGAAAATATTGTTGCACTCAGGAAATAGGTTGTGTTTGAGAAATAAACATTAGCATTCATGTTCCAAGTATTAGTTCCATAATGTTTTACAGGCTGGTATTTGAAATGATATGAGGAAGCAAATGCAAATATTAAAAATATCTCATAAATTTACAATTAGTAACTTAATTTATAACTTTAAATGAGTTCATTTCTAATTCTTCATTTTTCTACTAAGAAAATGTATTTCCCATTTTAAAAACTGGTCTTAAAACAAGACCTTCTTTTACTGATAGACTTTGTAAACTATGTGGCTGAGGAAGCACTTCTTTTATAACGAACAGATAGAAAGCTACAAAACTAACCCAGTATCTTCTGTTTACATGTGAGTTCACCTTCATTGTAGTGATTTTTTAGTCCATTTCAGTTATTTCATTTATATTATGGTTACTAGAGAAATGGGCTGAATTCAATGTGCTTTTCATATGCTGCTTCTAATACTTTCTATGAAACCTTAGAGAACTTGCTTAACATTTGCTCAACTATAAAATGGAGATATAAAAGTACTTTTCAAAGTTTCATTGTTATTTAAAATAAATATATTGAATTTTAAACCCTGTAGGTTTTAATTCCAGTCATTACTACATTTTTCATTTACACATTTAAATCTACTTTGTTAAGTATATTAAAGATTTTTTTCATTTTAATAATTCTCGTATGTTGAAATCTTTAGGATTAAAGGTCTTTGCATAGCTAGGAGCCAGTGGCTCACACCTGTAATCCTAGTTAGTCAGGAGGCTGAGATCTGATGATGGCAGTTGTTCAAGCAGAAAAGTCTATGAGATTCTTATCTGCAATTAACCACCAGAAAATTGAAAGTTGAGCTGTGGCTCAAAGTGGTAGAGTGCTAGCTCTGTGGGAAGAGAGAGCTCAGGGACTGTGCTTAGAACTGGAGTTTAAGCCCTGTGACTAACCAAAATAAAATATATTAACTTGTAATGCATGTGAAAGGCCAAAGACACAATATATGAAGTTAATTTTGGTGTCTCTGCTTAAAATTTTATAAAGTGGAGTCATTAAGTCTGATTGCACAAATTCTGAAACTCTAGAGTAAAAATGTAATTAATATGTTTTTAATAAATGCATGTATGTGCTAATCAAAATGTAACTACATATATATGGTATATTCATATCAGCTTTTCTGGAAACAGCTCCACAGTTTGATGGATTCCCTAGTAGATGGGAACCACAGTGCAGTGACAGAGTTCATTCTTTGGGCTTAACACATGATCCAGTCCTTCGAGTCATCCTCTTCAACATCACCTGGTGACCATATCTGGCAATCTCTGCACAGTTCTCCTTATAAGACTTTCTTCTCTGGTCCACCATCCCATGCATTTTTTTCTCAGCCATTTCAACCTCTGTTACACCCAACATGCTCGTTGATTTCATAGTGGACAAAAATACCATCTCTTATCATGGATGTGCCTTCTAGCTTGGCTCAGCCGCTCTCTTTGGGGCAACTTGAATGCTTCTTTCTGGCTGCCATGGCTTATGACCTCTTCATGGCCATCTGTAAACCCACTGCTGTATTCAACCAAAATGTCCACCCAAGTCTGTGTCCAGTTAATCATGGTGGCTTGTAGGTGGTTTTCTTAACGGTTGCACTTTTACAATTTGCTTCCATCTTTTACTTTTCTGTGGACCCAATTGAATTAGTTTTACTCTCCCTGTGTTCTCACAGGTGTTGCATCAAGCATTGTTTTCATCTTGAATCTGTTCATAGTCATCATAACCATGTTATACATCCCACCTCAGTGCAGGCGCTCTGTACTTTGGGGCCACTACATTTATTTATATGTTGCCAAAGGCTATGTACTCCACTGACCAGAACAAGGTGATATCTGTGTTCTACATGGTGGTGATCCCCATATTGAACCCCCTCATCTCCAGTCTCAATAACAAGGATATGAGAGAGGCACTAACAAGGCACATGGGTAGAAAAATATTTTCTTAGTATTTGTTAGTTCATAATACTTTATAGAGTGATTATCTCCTATTCAAATGATAGTAGAAGGTAATTCTCTGTTTCCAATATCTAATAATAGAATTCTGGTGTAGACTACTTAAGTAAATATGGAGGGTGAATTTTCAGATATTAACTGGTATGTCACAGGTTAATTATGAGTTTCTTTTAATAAACTTAATTTATACTTTAGAATAATATGTTTCCATAAAATATTTTAAAGTAAATTTAATCATTATATTTAAAGCATCTGTGCTACAAATTAATGTTGCTTTTAATATAAATCATTACAAGTATGTGATTTTTCTTCAGTAACTCATCCTGAAAAATGACTGGTAAGTATAATTATGATGGGTATAATTATCAAAATCAAAAATTAGACATGTTTTAATGCAGGAAGATTATCTGCTTGGCTAGAAAGACCAGAATGGGTTGGGCTATCTCACTGCTGTGTGAGAAGATCCCCCTGTTGTCTTCTGCAGCCTACTGCTGTATTCAACCAAAAAGTTCACAGGGATCTGTGTCTAGCAGCTCCTTCCTATTGGATTATGCAGGTGGTGTTCTCAATAATTGCTCTTTCTCCATGTGCGTCTATACTTTACTCTTCTGTGATTTTCTTCTTTATTTGACTTCTTCTGATGTCAGTGTCCTCACAAATTTTGCTCATTGTTTGTTTTCCTCATCATTATGGATATAGTGTTGATATCTCCAGCTTCAATACCCATAGTCTACTTACTTTGGGTTAACTACTGTACCTATACAATTCTTGACACTCTAGGTCTACCATAAGTAGTAGGAATATTCCAACATTAGGTTTAGTATCATCAGGAGAGACAAAATATTGAAATAGCAAAAACAATTTTGATAAACAGAATAAAATGCAAGAAATTACTATATTCTATCTTGAGATTTTTATATAGCTACAGTAATTAAAACTATTTGATATGCATGAAGAGATAGGCACATAATCAAACAGGACAGAAAAGAGAATCCAGATAAATATACTGCATGACGATTTCATCATGAAAAAATCCACAAAATATACAATTAGCCTTTTAAATGATTTGAAACTTTACAATACAGCTTTCATATAGCACATTCACAAGATCGTAGAAATGTCATCCATGTCTAATTTAAGAACTTTTAAATTTCATTGTAAAGATGCTGTACAGAGAAGTTACAGTTACATGAGTACGGCCATGAGTACATTACTTGTCCATCATTGTTACCCCCTCCCTTCCTTGTTGTTGTCCCACTATCCCTTCCCCCCCCCACCTCTCACTCTCTTCTTCCCCCATCTCCCCCCACCATGTTGTAAAGTTCGTTTCCAATATACAGTCCTGTGGGTATCCTTGTTGCAATTGGTCATCCTGTGTCCTTGTTTCAGCATTTGGTTATTTCCCCTTCCCCTCCCAGATTAGACATATGCATACACAAGTTGCAGGGTATCAAAATCAAGTACAGTGACAAGAGGGGATATGCCATAAGGGAAAGAACACACAAAGGAAACAACAACAACAATAAAAAATCACATGGTACATTTAAAACAGTAACAATAAAGACAGACCTCTTGTGTCCATATCTTGGGGTTCATTTCACTTAGTATCATCTTGTATGGTCATTTGTACATGGATTTTGAATTTTTCAGCTCCTCTGATAAGATTATACTATATGTATACTAATTATTGCAAATAAGGGAAACCATGGGCCCTAAATTTCTTTGGGACTGGTTTACTTCTACCTCTCACCAAGTAGAATGGCTATAATAAAAAAACTAATAATGACAGATGCTGGAGAAGATGTGGCCCAAAGGGAACCTTACTGCATTGTTGGTGGGAGTGTAAACTTGTTCAACCACTCTTGAAATCAGTATGGTGGTTCTTCAAAAGATTCCACATAGAGCTCCCTTATAGCCCAGCAGTCCCCTTTTGGGCTTTACCCAAATGATCACAAACAAGACCATACTAAAGCTACCAGCACAACTATGCTTATTGCAGCATTATTTACCATAGCTAAGATATGGAATCAACCCAGATGTCCCTCAGTAGATTAATGGATCAAGAAAATGTGACACACACACACACACACACACACACACACACACACACACACACACACACACACACAATGCCTATATCAGAAAGAATGACATCGGCCCATTTCCATTTCCTAATGGAAAGACTTGGAAAAAATTATATTAAGTGAAGTAAGCCAGGCCCAAAGAAACAGACATCCTATGGTTTCCCTTATTTGCTATAACTAGTATATGTCTGGGACAAGCAGAAAAAGTTCAAAAGCAATGTACATATGACCAGATAAAATGATGTTAAGCGAAATGAACTGCAAAATAGGGACACAAGTGGTTTTTTTCTTTCTTGCTATTGTTCCTAATGTATTTATAAAGTACCATGTGATTTTTTTTTTGTTTCTTTGTATGTTCCTCCCCACAGTATAACCCCTGTTTTCACTGTATTTGATGTCAGTGCCCTGCATCTTGTATATACACTTCTCTAGCTTGGAGAAGTAAAGGGATGAAACAAAATGCTTAAACAGGGATACAGGTTCACAATGTAGTGTACAAGACACTACATTGAAAAATGACCTTTACAATTTAGGTGGGGAGGGGAGGAGGGGGGAAGGGCAGAGTGTAGTTGTGGAGGTGGGAGGGAAGTGATGGTAGGGGTAAAACAAAGAAGGAGGTAACAATGCTTCATAGGAAGTGTACTCATTACCTTACTCATGTAACTGTAACACCTCTGTACAGTATTTTTACAATATAAAATGTATTTTTTAAAAGACTACACATAGAGCTCCTCTATGACCCAGCAATCCCACTTCTGGGCATTTACCCAAATGATTACAAACAAGGCCACACTAAAGCTACCAGCACAAACTATGTTTATTGCAGCGTTATTCACCATATCTAAGATATGGAACCAATCCAGATGCCCCTCAGTAGATGAGTGAATGAAGAAAATGTGATATATATATATATATATATATATATATATATATATATATATAGTGGAATTCTATGCTTCCATCAGAAAAAATGACACCGCCCCATTTGTTAGGAAATGGAAAGAATTGGAAGAACATTTTAAAAACTCATACAAGAAACTCCATACCCACCACTTCCATCCCCCCCCTTGGCTTCTGGAAACACTAATCACAGTTCTGTGTTCTTGGCTTTGCCTACTCTGGATAATTTGTGTGAATAAAGCATTACCTTTTGCATTTATTTCCTTTTATTTAGCATAACATTTTAAAGACTTTTTTAATGCATGTTTATTCTTATTGCAAATGTGATATACAGACTTTACTGTTATATAAGTCAGACAAAGAGTACATTTCCTTCTTTAAAATATTACCATTTCACTTGCTCTGTCCCAGTTTTCCCTCCCATCCCCACCCACAAGTTGTATAGTTCATTTTCAACACAGTGTCAAGTGAGTACCACTGCTGTATTTATTCACCCTTTGTCTCCATTTCGGTTTTCTCCATTTACCCTCCCCAAACAGATAAACAAACAAGACAAAGGAAAAGAAAACAAAAACAGCAAAAAAGAAAACTCTTGCTTCCATTTCCTGGAGTTTATTTTGATTAATATTATTTTATATGATCAGATGCACATAGGCATTGCACCTTCGTATTTTTTTTCTTTTGAAAATATCCTCCTTTGGTCTCATTGTGTGTGAGTGCCTAGAGAATAATTTATTATTTCCCAGTATCTTTTTTACCATCCATATTGTTAACTTGTAGATTTATAGAAACATTCTAGCCATCACAAATGAAAGGAACCATGCAAACAATGTTAATTTGGGTTTGCCTTACATTACTTAATAGAATTTTTCCAAATCTTTATAATTACTTATGGATGGAAAAATATAATTTTTCTGATGGAAGCATAGAATTCCATTGTGTATATATAGCACATTTTATTGATCACTCATCCACTGAGGGCATCTGGGTTGATTACCTACCTTGGTTATAGTAAACTATGCTGCAATGAACATGGTTGTGCTGATAGTGTTAGCATGGCTTTGTTTCTGGTCTATTAGATAAATGCCCAGGAAAGGAATTTTCTATTTTTTGCTAAGAATTTGTGTGTCTGTGTACAGATGAAATGTATTTTTCCTTTAATACCCTCCATCAGGTTTTTATTTTATTCTATTACTTCACATAATCAACTTTGAAGTATTTCCTCCTCCAGTTCTTCTAAGAGATTATGAAGAACTGATGTTACTGCCTCTTTAAACTTTTAATAAAATAATCTAGTGAAACCATTTAGGCACCTTTCTTGGTAATTTTATTATAAATTCATATATGTAAGAGACAACTTTTAAATAACATATTTCTTATTGTCTAAATTACAGTAGCTTTTGTTTTTTTTATAAAAATTGGATCATCGTAGCTAGGAAACATGTATACAAGTATATATGGATATAAATACACAACAAATATCATACTTATATAACATACTACACAAATATATGTATAAAACATTTATTATTGGTGTGCCTATTTGATGAAGTGAGTCTTTTATCATTACATGATATTTTTATCATAAGGTGTAGGCTCTGAAATATACTTTATAAAATGGCATAAACATAGTAATGCTTCTGAAGCTAATTTTCTTTACATAAATGTCTGTATAATTTACATTTTTCTACTTTGATTATTAAATGAACATATATACATGAGGAACCAGGTATATTTAGGAGAGGGTTGGGGTTAGAGGAGATGAAGAAGGATGGTAGAAGACATGAAATTGATCAAGATGCATTGTACTCATAAACTGACATGTTGAATTAAAACTCCTTTGTACAAATACTCAGTGATAATAAAAAGATATTTAAAAAATCCAATGCCTGCTACAAGAAAACTGGAAAAGGGTGGCCTTCACAAAACAGAAAATCCTACAGCCACTTTTCAGACAACCTGTAATGCTCCAAGGCCCAAAGTCCTGGACAATGAGAGAGTGACTTCCATCCATCCTTGTTCCCAAGCACATGAATGGCTAGTGTCCGAAGCATACACTGGGAAATCACTGCCTCTTCTCTCCATCTGTCCTCATCCAAAAGTCAGCAGTTTCTGCTCATTCTCCATCCTAAGTTTTCTTGAATATTTTTATTATCTTTAAGTGGTTGTTCAAAGGAGGATATTATGTATACAACACATCTTTATGGCTGTGGCTCCTTTCAACATTCTCACTCAGGCCTCACAACCCATACCTTCCCTCACTTCTCTTAAATTTTAAGTTGGAATTTTCTTTTTACTTTTTAGTTTAGATTTTCTCCTGAAATATATGTGTGTGTGTGTGTGCGTGTGTGTATGATATCAACACTTATGACTGGGTCCATATTCTCATTGAAGATAATAAAGTAGGTCAGACAACAAAAATGTTAGCAATGTTTTTCTTGCAGTGAGATTATCTATGTGCACCCTAGCAGATTACGTTGGGTATTTGGCTTCCATGGCCTATGATCACTTTGTAGCAATCTTCACACAAACTCACTGCAGAAAACTGGGGGGAAAAGGTGATCTTGACCACATTTCAGACAAGCACTAAATAGTACACTTCCCTTCAAAAGGTCTCACTGGAGCAGACTAAGAGTGATCCTCATCCATCCTCCTCCCATGCACCTGTTTTGCTAGGGTCAGAAGCAGACACTGGGAATTGACTGTTCCTTCTCTCCAGTCACTCCTCATCCAACCATCGGTAGTTTCTCCTCATTTCTCATTATAATTTTTTAATAATTTTTTTGGGTCCGGTCGTGGGGCCTGAACTCTGGTCCTGGGCGCTGTCCATCAGCTCTTCAGCTCAAGGCTAGCGCTCTACTCTACCACTTGAGCCACAGCGCCATTTCTGGCTTTTTTCTTTTTGCTTATGTGGTGCTGAGGAATCGAACCCAGGGCCTCAGGCATGCAAGGCAAGCGCTCTACCACTGAGCCACCTTCCCAGCCCCTCATTATAATTTTTTAAAACAAACTTTTGCTTTACTAAAAGTGACTCAAATACTCTTCCTCTCTTCTATATTTGTGTTGTTTCCTACACAGGTACCCATAAAGTTACGCTTACCTTGTTAAGGATTCCAGTACATCTGGTTTTCTTCATTTCATGAAATCTTTCACATGTTTTTCTGGATAAAGTACATCCCAGTGGGACTTACAGTTTGTCTACAGTATTTTTATTTGACAGCCTCTGTTAACACTTGTTCCTCTACACAGTGTCGTTATACAATAATGGCTAAACTATGGGGCTTTTCCTTTGTGCTTTCTGATCCTCATTTTACTTATGGCTGGCACAAATGCATCACTTCTACAGAAGTACATGCAGTTTTTGTACCATGTAATATATGCTTAACCATAAAACACTGGTTATTGTAGGAGTACTAGAGTGACACTAAATAAATGCTCAGTAAACCCTTACATTGAACTGCTCCCAAGTGCACTGCAGAAGTTTCTCTTAGATTCATTTTTTAAGGTAAAAGAATCTTAAGTGTTGGAGGAGGGCTTTCCAAGGTCTCCGATTTTCTGTGTGACCATAGCTCTGCTCTTCATTTATAACAAGTGTGCCCTACATTCAGGACACAAAGGTTAAAGCTCAGATATCTATGCTCAGACTGTTAGGAATGCTATGTGGTTTTGAGTACAAGTATGTGGCATGTCTTTTCTAATATGATTTTTTAATTTTAGTTTTGATGTTTCCTTTTTTAATACATAACATTAAAATAAGAGATATTCAAAGAAGAATTGTGTCTCTAAAACATTATTTAATCACTCATGTGCTATAATTTATCCTTGTTATCATTCAGGTATTGTTCTGCTTTCTCACCTTAAAGTGGAATCAGATTTTTAGATTTTCTACAATTCACTTACTGACATACTACAAATAATTCTCCTTTGTGAAAAACAAAAACACATACAAACATTTTCTTGTGCCTCTCAACCTTTATTCTGGACCACCATTCCACTGGGTGAAGGAAAGTAGACTGTAAATCTTGCTTACTGGAGCTATTCAGAGTTGACTCCATACCTGCTTGAGCTGGGATTGTCTGGATCCCAACATAGCTCTCTTTCTTGTCACAACTCATAAGACAATTCAAGCTGTAGCAAAGAATTAAAGTCAAATGATAAAAATTTCTTGAGATAGAAATAGAGAATATTTTTTTGAGAATAGGCAAACTTTTTGCCTTGGCACATGATTCAAATCATACTTATGAGGTTCTCAACTTCTCTAACGATTCTATACATGTGAAGCCAATATTTGGTGTCCTTAAATAGGTCTTTTCTTCTAATTGATTGTGACCATTTTCCTTTTGTTTCCAATCACTTGCTCCAGTAATCGCATTGTCCATCATTGAATATGTTCACCTGTATATTGTGTGTAAATTCAAGGGTTTTATTTGTTGCTTGTCTTTGTCTTCATTTGATGGCTTCTGCTTGCCTTATTTTCTGCCTGGCAACTCCAGGAAAACACTGACTGCTAGAAATGAATGAGACTAGGCCTTGCTTTTCTTAAACTTAGTGGGGAGAATATTTAACGTTTTACTTCTAACCAATTTATTTCAGTTAACATAATGTCCCCTAACTTCATCTGTGTTGCTAGAAATAACAGAATTTCTTCCTTTTAACAGGTTGAATGCTAAGTAATGTATGTGAGTTTTTGTGTGTATCTCTCTGTGTGTATTTGTCTGTATATATCTGTTTTAATATTCAAGTCTTTCAAATTCTAGCTGATATTCTTAAAAGTCCCTCTTACAAGAACTCAATATAATCACAACTTTTCACTCAGCTACCATTTAAACATTTGATTTTTGATTTTTGTTTTGTCTTGCCTCTTTTCCCACTTGGGTTTCATCTCCCCTGAAATTCCTTTGCATTTAAGTACCACCAAAATTTCAGTTGGTCATCTCTTCCCAAGAACTGTCCTCTGACCCTTCAAATCATCACAGTTTCATCTTTCTATTCCTTTTAAATGGGACATTGGACATAGTTAGCTAGGAAATCATTGGAAAGATTGAAGATGATAAAGCATGTGAAAGGGAAACACAGTGCTTGGCAGATTAAGCTATTAATGAAAGTTGGTTAGTTCTATCCCTGATCTACCACATGTATCATGGGAACATAAGACCATGAAGTAAAAGTTTCTAAAATTACAGCTTGAAAATGAGTTAGAGTGACTCTTCAGGTTATAGGAAATCATCATGCATTCATATTCCATTAAATCATACAAGATGCAAACCAGTGGCTACCATAATAATAAGTCTCATATAGAAGTCATCCAATACACTTTTTACTCACAATACTCGATACAATTTCCAAACTTACATTTTATATCTTTGGTTATAAAAATCACATATATGTTATAAATAATTATCTAAAATTCAAGTTTACATATTAGCTCTCCTACATTCTCAACGTAGCTAGTGGAGTTGTCTTACAGCTATTACTGTAAAGTACCAATATCACAAACAGATGTTGAGAAGATGTGTTGTATTTCAACTTAGTATTCTTTACACTGATATACCTAAGTTAAGTAAGGTCATGTATTTAGCTATGAGAAAATTGTAATATTGTACTCCAAATCATTATGAAAGGAAAGTGATTAATATTGTATTATTGTACTCCAAATCATTATGAAAGGAAAGTGATTAATACATGAAGAAGAAAGAAATTACACTTGAGGATTGGCAAAGTCCTTGAAAATTACTTTTGTTTATATGAAATCAACAGCTCATTATCCACTAGAGAATATAACAATCACTGGTATATTTGAATGCTCATGTGAATCTTTAGTCTTCTGATGCTTATCACTTCAGTCAAATAATAAAAGGCAGAGGAGCTATTATATAGTCAAAATACCTCTGTGTTTTTCTACTGTAAGATGAGTGAATTCTTATTTCAAGAGGTACGGTTGCTTTCTGTGAGTATAGCTGTCTTTTCAGTTTCCTCTTGTACCAGAGGGAAAAAATAACAATATGAAAATTTATCTAATATATGCGCCCTAACTGGTCAAATCAATCTATCTACTACCAAAAAAACCAACAACACTTTAGCTGAAATAACTTAAATTTTATAGGAAAATTCATGGAAACAAATACGCATAATTCAGTTTTCCACTAATCCTTATGCATCCACTTGTTTGACCAGAATCTCAGATAGTATTTAATATACCTAAATTTACCCTTCAGCCTCATGCTAATACATTCACAAGTTTTCAAAGGCATTTAGTGGTTAAACTCTGTAAACTTACTATGTCTATTGGTTGAATTCTCTCCTACTACAGAAATGGTTTTCACAGTCAATGCTACGCTACTCCATTAGAAAGTATTTTTGCATTTAGAAAATAGATCTTGTTAGAGAAAATGAACCTTAACATTCAAGTTCTAAATATCACTCACATAATATTTTGCAGAATAATTAGGTTGGCATTTCAGATGATATGAGAAAGCAAATGAAATATTAAAAATACCTCATAAATTTACAATTAGTAACTTCATGTATAACTTTAATATGAATTCCTTTCTATTTCTTCCATTCCTATTAAGAGAATATATTTCTTATTTTAATAATTGGTGTTTTTCAACATAGAGTCTTGTGAGTATCACTGTTGCAATGGTTCTCCCGAAGGGAAACAAGAAGAAAATGAAGGAGAGGGTAACACTGTTTGAGAAGAAATGTACTAATTGACTTTCTTATGTTACTGTAACTCCTCTGTACATCACTTTTTTTTTTATCAGTTATGGGATTTGAACTCTAGGCCTGGGTGTTGTCCCTCAACTCTTCAGCTCAAAGCTAGTGTTCTACCACTTGAGCCACGGTGCCACTTCTGGTGTTCTGAGTCATTTGTTGGAGATAAGAGTCTCAAGGACTTTGCTGCCTGGGCTGGCTTTGAAAAACAGTCCTCAGATCTCAGCCTCCTAAGTAGCTAGGATTGCAGGCATGAGCCACCAGTACCCGGCTCTCTACATCTTTATAATTTTAAAAAATGGTCTTCAAACAAGACCTATTGTTACTGATAGACTTGTAAACTATGTAGCTAAGGAAGCACTTCTTTTATAAATGAAAAGACAGTTGAAAAACAAACCCCATATCCTTGGTTTACATATGTGTTCACTTTCATTATAATGCTTATTTATGTCCTTGCAACTAGTATTTCAATTACATTATGGTTACTGAAGTAACAGGCTGAGTGCAACCTGCCTGAGTTTCATATGCTGCTTCTAGTACTTTCTATGAAACCTTAGAGAAGCTGCTTAACATTTGTTCAATTATAAAATGGAAATCTAAAAATACTTAAGAAACACTTTCATGAAAAATAAAAAGAACTATAGCCAACATTTTAAATCCTCTGGTGTTAACTTAGTAAATGATCCAGTCATTACTACAAATTTTTTATTAACACCTTTAAATCTATTCTGTTAAGTATAATAAAACTTTTTGTCATTTAAATAATTCTCTTATTTTTAAATCTTATGATTAAAGCTCTGTATATGCATCGTAGCACATATAGAGGGCTAAAGAGATGCTATTTGAAGCTAATTTTAATATTTCTACTTTTAAAATATTTTAAAAATAGACTCATTAGGTATGAAAGCATAGGCTGAAACTCCAGGTTAAAAGTGTAACTATTATATTTGCTTGTGCTAATCAAAATGTAGCTGCATATTTATGGCACATTCATATCAGCTTTTCATCACAGCTGTGTCTGGCAGCAGCTCCTCAGTCTGATGGATTCCCTGGTGGATGGGAACCACACTGCAGTGACAGAGTTCATTCTACTGGGCTTAACACAAGATCCAGTCCTTCGAGTCATCCTCTTCATCATCATCCTGTGCATCTACCTGGTGACTGTATCTGGCAATCTCTGCACAATTCTCCTTATCAGACTTTCTTCTCTGGTCCATCATCCCATGTACTTTTTTCTCAGCCATTTAGCCTTTGTTGACATAATCTTGTCATCTTCTATAACACCCAACATGCTGGTTACTTTCCTAGTGGACAAAAATACCATCTCTTACCATGGATGTGCCTTCCAGCTTGGTTTTTCTGCTCTCTTTGGGACAGCTGAGTATTTCCTTCTGGCTGCAATGGCTTATGATCGCTTCATGGCCATCTGTAACCCACTGTTGTATTCAACCAAAATGTCCACCCGAGTCTGTGTCCAGTTAATCATGGTGACTTATGTAGGTGGTTTAATCAATGGATGCACTCTCTATCTTGATGTCTATGTTTTACCTCTCTGTGGACCCAATAGAGTCAATCATTTCTTCTGTGACTTTGCTCCTTTAGTTGAACTGTCCTGTTCTGATGTCAGTGTCATTACAGTTGTTGCCTCAAGTATTGTTGGCTCCTTGATTCTGTTCACAGGGTTGGTCGTAGTCTTTTCATACGTGTACATCGTCATCACCATCCTGAAGATGCGCTCCACTGAGGGCCGCCACAAGGCCTTCTCCACCTGCAGCTCCCACCTCAGTGCAGTCACTCTGTACTATGGGACCACTACATTCATTTATGTGATGCCAAAGTCCATGTACTCCACTGACCAGAACAAGGTGATATCTGTGTTCTACGTGGTTGTGATCCCCATGTTGAACCCACTCATCTACACTCTCAGGAACAAGGATATTAAGGAGGCCCTGAAAAAACAGGTGGGCAGAAAAATATTTTCTTAGTTTTGTTAGTTCATCATATTTCATATTGTGAAAACATTTTATTCAAATGATAGTAAAAGGTAATTCTCTGTTTCCAGTGTTTAAAAACTAAATTCTGGTGTAGACCATTTTAGTAAATGTGTAGGGTAAAATTTCAGAAATTAACTAGTGTATCACAGGCTAATAATGATTTACCTTTATCAAATTTAATTTATAATTAAGAACAACACATTGAAGTACTTTGTACTATAAAGTAATGTCGCTGAAGACATAAATCTTTAAGAATGTGTGCTTTTTCAACAGTACATCATTCTGAGAAATGAGTGATAATTCTCTTTATGATTGGCTGTGCATTGTTAGTCAATGACAAAATGACAAAATTATTTACATGATTTTGTGTGTTAAGTTTATCTGCTGGTCTGGAAACAACAGCTTGGGTTCAGTTATCTTACTTCCACAGCATAAGATCCCTTTGTTGCCATCTGCAACCTACTACATTCAACCAAAATATTCATACAGGACATGTAAGAGGTGTTGAATAAATCACATCATTAAAATTTGTGTCTCTCTCTTTTCCACTTGCTCCATAGATAGATATGTGTATATTTTGAACCTCTGTTTCTACAGTGTAAGGAACAAAGTTATTAAGGAGACTTTGAAGAGACAGGTTGGTAGAGGAATATTTTCTTAGTGACATCTGTATTTTCTTGGAATTCCTTTAGTACTAATATTCTAAAACTATAATAATAAAAGGAAACACTCTGTCACACTGTCTGTGGTCGAAAGGTATCTACTGATAAATAGTGAGCCAGGGTTGAGGTTTTATTAAGTCAGAGGGTGACTTTTCATATAGCAAGAAAGAAATTATAGCTTCATAAGGAGAGCAGATAGATGAATGTAATTATAGTTAAGGTTAACACACTTGTTGTAAAAATAATATACTGAAAATCATTTTCAGCTATATATAGTATATTACACACAGAGTACTAAACTCATGGTTTCAGCTCATGTTTGAGGATAGGTATATATTACTTGAATCAGTAAGCCTGTACTTCTTTGCTTAGTTACTTTGAGATAGGGTGACCCATCATGCTTGGGGCAACATGGACTACAATTTTTTGTTTTTGTTTTTTTTACTTCCCCATGTCACTGAGATGACCAGTACCTGCTATCATGCCCAGTCACTGGTCAAAGTTGACATCTACGACTGCTTTCCATCTAATCTAGTCCCCTCCCATGCAGTGTATCATAAAATATTTGTGATGTGGTAGTTGCAAGAAATTGAGATATTAAAAATAGAAATCTCAGAAGTAGTGTTGTGAGTGAAGTGGTAGAGCATTAGCTTGGAGCACAGAGAGGCTCAGGGAAAACACCCATGCTCTGAGTTCAAGGCCCAAGACTAGCAATCTATCTATCTATCTATACTTTTTTTTTTTTTGTCGGTCGTAGGGCTTGAACTCTGGGCCTGGGCGCTGTCCCTCAGCTCTTCAGCTCAAGGCGAGCACTCTACCACTTGAGCTACAGCGCCACTTCCTATACTTTTTTCAACAACAGATTCTCCTGAAATACATATGATACCAGTAGTTATGATTGGGTATATATTCTCTGTGAAAATGATGAAGGAGATCAGACAATCAAAATGTTGGCAATACTAAGAACTAAGATTAGTGCAAGAACTAAGATTAGTGCAATTTCATCCCTACAGATGAAGTTGAGTATCTGGCATCCATGGCCTATGATCACTTTGTAACAATCTTCACACAGCAAAGTGGAATAACGTTTATCTTCACAACAGAGAGCATCCTTGAGCCCTATTTCAGATAAGCACTAATGGAAAAATAGTACACTTTCTTCCCAAGGTCTTACTGGAGTAGACTAAACAGTGACCCTCATCTATCCTCCTTCCCATGAACATGTATGGCTAGGGTCAGAAGCAGACACTGGGGAAATGACTGTCCCTTCTCTCCAGTGCCTTCACATGTAAAGATCAGAAGTTTCTGCTCATCCTCCTTCCTGATTTTTGAATATTTTTATTATCTTTAAGTAGTTGTACAAAGGATTTATTAATATAATGCATCTGCATGACTGTCACTTCTTTTAACATTCTCATCCAGGTATCACAACCACACCTTCCCTCACTTTTCTTACATTTAAGATTATGTATTGAATTTTGATGTCATTTAGCAATGTAGTTTATGTATATAATTAATCTTGAGCAAATGGGAGAAGCTTCCATTCTCCTGGATTAGAAGGATGAACATGGTAAAAATGGCAATATTCCTTAAAGCTATCTACAAATTCAATATAATATCCATCAAAATCCAAACAACATTTTTCACTGGCATAGAGAAAGCACAAAAAATCATATGAAATAATAAAAGACACCAAATAGCAAGAACAATTCTTAGCAGGAAGAACAGTATTGGATGAAGTTCAATACCAAATTTCAAACTCTATTACAAAGACACAGTCATAAAAACAAATCAGCACTGGCACAAGACTAGAACTCAAGACCTATGCCATAGGATAGAAGAACCAGAAATGAACCCAGAGACCTATAGCCACCTAATATTTGATAAGGGAGCCAAAAGCACAGGATGAAAGAAAACCTCTTCAACAGATGGTGTTGGCAGAAAAGCGGCGCTAGATCCTTATATATACCCTTGCACCAGAATCAATTCCAAGTGGATCAAAAACTTCAATGTAGGGCAAATATCATTAAAATATTGCAGGATGGGGTAAGGGAAACCCTAGAACTACTAGGCATGGGTCAAGACTTCCTAAGTAAACTTCAAAAATCACAACAAATCAAAGAAAGACGGGATAAATGGGATTGTATCAAACTGAAGTTTCTGCATGACAAAGTTATGGCAAGCTAAATGGAAACCTCACAGAATGGGAGAGTTTTACTAGCTGTGCATCAGACAAGGGCCTCATATCTAAAATATACTTAGAATTCCAAAAATTAAACTCCCCAAAAGCATACCCTCAAGCAAACAACAACCGAATTAATAAATGGGCTAAAGACCTAACAGAGACTTCTCTGAAAAAGTAAGAATAGCCAATAGACACATGAAAAGATGTTTAACATCTCTGGCCATAAAAGAAATGCTAAGCAAAATAACATTGAGATTCCTTCTTGCCCCAGTTAGAATGTCCATCACCAAAAACTAATAATTACAGATGCTGGCAGGAAGTGGCCAAAAGGAAATGTTACTACACTGTTGGTGGAATGTAAACTGGTTTGAACCACACTTGAAAGCATTATGGAGGTTCCTCAAAAGACTAAACAAGGACCTCCCTTATGGTTCAGCAATTCTGTTCCTGGGCATTTATCCATTTGACCACAAACCAAGCCACACTAAAGCTACCAGCACAACCATTTTCATTGCAGTACTGTTAATTTTAGCCAAGATATAGAATCAATCCAGATGCCCCTCAGTGGATGAATGGATCAAGAAAATGTGGTATATATACACAATGGAATTCTATGTTTCCATCAGAAAAAGTGCCATTGCCCTAGTCATAGGAAATGGAAAGACTTGGAAAAAATTATATTAAGCCAAGTAAGGCAGACCTAAAGAAACATAGATTACATGTTTTCTTCCATTTGTTGTAACTAGAATATTCCTATAATTCTACAAGTAAACACAATGGATGGTAATAGACAAAACAATGCTCTTGGACATGATAAATTATACAGGACTCTAGACATTCACACAGTGAAACCAAAGTATTGTATTCTCAGGAAAGAATCACAGACTCAATAGCTATGTTCATATGATCATATAAAATGATGTTCATTGAAATGAACTCCAAGAAATGGAAACAAGAAATTTTTTGTTTGTTTTGGTATGTCATTATTTTCCTTTTCGGGGCGAGGAGTGATTTCATCATTTATGAATTCTGTATTTATAGAATTCAGGATACAAATTTAATTATTTTTAGTTAATAGGTTTACTACTTTTGAAATATTCTAATATTTTGTAGAAATGTTAGATGTATCTACTATTGATAGCATATCCTACCTATGGTGAATATCTTTATCTATCTCTATGTATACAGAGAGATCTACAATTGGAAAGATACTCACAGGATACCAATAATATGGTAATATATTGTGGAAAGACCCACATTTTTAGCATTTTACTAGTCTTTCCAGCAGACCATAAAAACTCTCAAGAGGTTCAGAGTGGGCTCTACTTGGGTCAAAGCTTTTAACTTTTAGGCTGAAGCTTTATTCAGCAGTGTATTATGTTGAAAATTATTTAGTTCTATAATATTACAATTAGAAAAGATTGTCATATTAGGAAAAGTATTCTGTTTGAATAAAAATTTTAATAATTATGTTTTAAACATTAGCCATAAGCTATTCAGTTGGTAAGTTGATATTTCAAATATTATGTGAAAATAATGGCACAATTGTGAATATTAAAATATTTAATGAATTTATAATATGTAACATTATTTGTAAATTTAAATTGGGTTTTTTTCTTTTTCCTAGTTCTATTAATATGTTTGTTTCTTATTCTTTTCCTAGTTCTATTCTTTCCTAGCTCTATTCCTAGTTCTTATTCTTTTCCTAGTTGTTTCTTATTCTTTTCAATAGTGACCTTATTTAATTGGTAGATATTTTGAACTATGTGATCAAAGAGGCACATGTTTTAGATATTAGCAGTTTTTTAGAATGATCAAAAGCTGACCTGTTAACATTCTATACATGAGAACTCAGCTACATTGTAGCTAATATTAATTCATTATAAATTTTTATTTGTACTATTGGCTAGTAAGGAAACTAAGTTCAACCTGCCTGACATTCTTATCCTGACTCCACTATATCCTTTGTAACTTTAGATATGTCACAACATTTTCAAGCTCAGTTTCCTCATGTATATAATGGAAATCAGATATGTAATTAAATTTTATGGAAGTTAAGTAGAATTATATAGGAAAATTTAAATCTTATAATGGTCACTTAGTAAGTATTCAATAAATCTTAGCTATTATTCAGATCTCCCTTACATAACTTTATCTAATACATTTCAAATATTTATGTTACATTTATTATTGTTTCCTATACTGTTTACATGTCTTATATATTTAAACAATTATCTTTAAAGATATACAGGTATATTTCATTATGTATTAGCAAGAAAAAGGTATATATTAGTCGAATAAAATAATGCTTCTGTAAAAGATTTTTTTTTTTTTTTGGGTCCGGTTGTGGGGCCTGAACTCTGGGCCTGGGTGCTGTCCCTCAGCTCTTCAGCTCAAGGCTAGCACTCTACCACTTGAGCCACAGCGCCACCTCTGGCTTTTTTCTTTTTGTTTATGTGGTGCTGAGGAATTGAACCCAGGGACTCAGGCATGCAAGGCAAGCGCTCTACCACTGAGCTACCTTCCCAGCCCCTGTAAAAGATTTTTTAAATTAGAGGCATTACACATAAGTATATAAGTTTTGGAACTCTAGAGTAAAAAATAATTTGTCTAATTTTAATGATGTACTTGCTTAAAATATCCTCAGGCATGTATTAATGACAATGGATCCAATATAATTGCAAATCTCTCATGCTATATTTTTATCACAGGCATTTTTGGGGACATAGCTTTATTGTATCATGGATTCCCTGGTTCATGAGAATCATACCACAGTGACAGAGTTCATCTTATTGGACCCAACACACGATCCAGTCCTTCAAGTCATCCTCTTCATCATTATCCTGTGACTGTACCTGGTAATCTCTGCACAATTCTTCTCATCAGTCTCCACTCAGCTCCACCACCCCATGTACATTTTTTCTGAGCAATCTGGCTTTTGCTGACATAGGCTTTTCATTTTCTGTCACACTGAATATGCTGGTTAACGTCTTGGTGGAAAGAAGCACAATCGTCTATATTGGATGTCACCCAGCTGGGTTCAACTGCTTTATTTGGGACAGTTGAGTGCTTTCTTCTGGCTGTCATGGCCTATGATAGCTTTGTGGCCACCTGTCACCCACTGCCTTATTCAACCAAAATGTCCACACAACTGTGTATGTCCAGTTGCTCATAGTGGCTTATGCTGGCTGGTTTCTTAATTTTTGCTCCTTTGCATTATCTTCTATAATTGAGTCTTCTGTGGACCAAACAGAGTCAATCATTTTTTCTGGATTTGGCTCCTGTACTTGAACTGTACTGTTCTGACATCAGTGTCCTTTCTGGTGTTCCCTCACTTACTGCTGGCTTTGTCATTTTGTCACAGTGATTGTCCTAGTCATCTCCTACATGTACATCCTCATCACCATCCTGAAGATGAGCTGCACTGAGGGCAGCCACAAGACCTTCTCCACCTGCACCTCCCACCTCAGTGTTGTCACTTTGTTCCATGGGGTACTTAGGTCCTTTACATGATGCCTAAGGATATGTTCTCCACTGATCAGAACAAGGGGATATCTGAGTCCTATACTGTAGTCATCCCCATGTTGAATCTCTATATCCACAGTGGCAGGAACAAAGATGTTAAGGAGGCACTGAAGAATCAGATTGGTAGGAAAATATTTTCTTGGTGACATCTGTTAGTTTCTTTAACCCATTTAATAGCCATATCCCCTATCTATAATAATAGAAGGAAATGGACTCTCAGTATTTGAACTGTATCTTTTGATAAATAATCAGCCATGGATGCAATTTGTCAAGGTAAAAGGTGAGCTATCATATACACCAAGAAATAAATCATAAGGTTATAATAAAATAGCATGAATGGACTTATGGTTAACAAAATCCTTATAAAAATAATATGCTAAAATTATTTTTCAGCCATACATGATACACATACAGAGTACTGGGATGTAAATTCACCCAATTTGAATTCATGTTTGCTAAACAGGTTCTATACTATTTAAACCAATGCAGTAGTCCCTTTTGTGCTTAGTTTTAAGATGACACATTATGCTTAGTCCTGCCTGGGTTACTATTCCTCATATTTTTGCTTCCCCCCATTACTGAGATGACAGGCACCAACCCCCATGCCCATCACTGGTCAAGGTTGAGTCTCAGAACTGCTTTTCCTTTGGTCTAATTTTGAACCACAATCCTCCAATCAGCCCATCCCAAATGGTGTTTTTAAAAATATATACACAATGGAATTCTATGCCTTCATCAGAAAGAATGGCATTGCTCCATTTGGTAGGAAATGGAAAGACTTGGAAAAAATTATATTAAGTGAAGTAAGCCAGGCCCAAAGAAACATAGGTCCCGTAGTTTCCCTTATTTGCAATAACTCGTGTATGGCTGAGTCAAGCAGAAAAGGTCAGATAAGTTGATGTTAGTGGAATGAACCCCAAGATAAGTATTCAAATGTTTTTTATTCCTTTCATGCAGTTGTTTTTATCATATTTATAAGATGATTTCTATGTTGCTTTGTATGTGCCGTCCCCACAGTATAACCCATACTTTCACTGTTTTTGATGTTGGTATAATTTGTGGAGGGGAAGGGAAAAAAACAAATCGTTTAACTAGGGATACAGGTGGACCCATTGCAACAATGAGATGTACAAGTTGTTATGTAGATAAACGAACTTTACAACTTTGGTGCGGGGGAGGGGGGAGCAGGGAGGATTGGGGGGGGCGGGGGGAGGATGGGAAGGGATGGGAAGGGGAAACAAAGGAGGAGGCTACAATGCTTGATAAGAAATGTCATTATCTTGCCCATGTAATTGTAACCCATCTGTACAGTATTTTCACAAAATTAAAAAAAAAAAGAAAAACGAACTTAACAACTTTGGTGGGGGGTAGGGGAGGATGGGGTGGGGGGAGGGGAGGAGTATAGGAAGGGATGGGAAGGGGAAACAACGAGGAGGCAACAATGCTTGATAAGAAATGTACTCATTATCTTACCCATGTAATTGTAACTCCTCCATACGGTATGCTCACAATAAAAAAATTAAAACAAAAAATATTTCTTATGTAGTTGTTGCTTGAAACTGTGATATTAAAATGATAAATCTCTAATTTTTCAAAAATAAATTCTCATGAAATATGTGTGATACCTATACGTTGGGGTACATATTCTGAGTGAAAATGGTGAAGTAATTCAGATAATAAAAAATTTAGCAAAGTTTTTCTTGCAGTGACATTACTTGTGGGAACTCCTACAGATTAAATCTGAGTATCTGGCATCTATAGCCTATGATCACTTTGTAGCAATCTTTACACAAACCCACTGCAGAAAACTGGAAAAAGGGTGATCTTGACAACAAAGAATATCAGTAGGCCACATTTCAGATAAGCACTAATGGAAAAGTATACACTTCCCTCCCCAAGGTCTTACTACAGTAGACTAAGAGTGGGATCCTCATCTATCCTCTTCCCATGCACCTGTTTGCCTAGGGGCAGAAGCAGACACTGAGGAATTGACAATTCCTTCTCTCCAGTCATTTCTCATCCAACCATCAGCACTTTCTCCTCATGCTCCCTCCTAGCTTCTTTAAAATAGGTTTTCCTTTACTCTTTACATTTTATAAAAGATGGCTCAAGTATTTACCCTCTTTCTCATGTATTTATATTATTTCCTAAACAGGAACCCATAGAATTACAGTTTACATTGCTGTTAAAATACCAGTACATCTGTTTTTATTCATTGCACACAGCCTTTCAGAAGTTCCTTTCTGAACAAAAGGTCTAACTTTATCTAAACTATTTCCAGTGAACACTTCTTCCTCTACAAAGTGTCATTCTACAATACTGGCTCAAAAATCAGACTTCCTTTGGGCCTTCTGATCCTCATTTTACTCATGGTAGGCTCAAGTGCATTACTTCTACAGGAATATATGCAAAGATTTTGTATAATATAGCATGTCATCAGTCTCACTGGTTATTATTTTAGTATAATACCAGGCAATAAATAAATGCCCAGTAAACCTTCACATTGAACTGCTCCCATCAGCACTAAGAACATACTCTTGGAATCTTCAACTTTGTAAGGTGTAAGATTCTTCACTGGAGGACAAGGTGGTCTTTCTGTGTGACTGTAGCTCTGCTCTCCAATTAATGACTAGTGGTTTATGCTCCTACAACAAAGAGTAAATTCAGATGCTCATGCTCAGCCTGTTAGGACTATTATGTGATTTTGAGTGTCAGTATATACAGGTCTTTCTCATATATTATTTATTGATTTTAGTTTTAATGTTTCCTTATTTAAGATACAGCATTAAAATTAGATATTCAAAACAGTGTCTGTACACCATCATTGAATCATTCATATACTACAATTTATCCTCACTAGCTTTCATATGTATATTCTCACCTTCAAAAGTATCTTATTTTAATTTTTTTACATTTTACTTAGTGGTATACCAGAAATCTCTTTTGTCAAACACACACACACACACACATACACACACACGATGTCTCCTGCTTCCCAGCCTAACTTTTGACATGATTCCACTGGGTGAAGGGGAATAGATTGTAAATCCTTCTTACTGTAGACATTAAGTATTGACTTAATACCTGCTTGCACTGGGATTGTCTGGATGCCAAGATATTTCTCTTTCTTATTACAACTCATAAAATATTCAAAATGCAGTAAAGATATAATTCAAATGATAAATTTTTCTTGAGATAAATGCTACAGAGAATATTTTCATTTGAGAATATGCAACAGGGTTTGGTTTTAGTAAATGATCCACAAGATACAATTTTGAGGTTCTCAGATTCTCCCATCAGGATGCCACACACTTATAGGTGATATTTAACATTCTTATGTCAGTCTTTTTTTCTTTATTTTATTTTTTATTTTTTTTATTGTGAAAATACTGTACAAAGGGGTTACAATTACATGGGCAAGATAATGAGTACATTTCTTATCAAGCATTGTGTCAGTCTTTTTTTCTAACATATTGTGAACTTTCCATTTTCAATTTCCAATCATTTGCTCCAGTATTGATACCACCTACAATTCAATGTATTTACAATGTGCTATCTGCAAGTTGAAGTGTTTCAATTCTTCCTTGTCTGATCTTTCTTCAGATTATGCCTTTTGCTTGCCTTATTTTCTGCTGGCACCTCCAGGAAAACATTGACTATTAGGAATGAGAGTGGCCTTTGTTCTCCCCCTAATCGCAGTGAGGGGAAGTGTTTAACAAACATATTTCACTGGAAATAGCAACATTTCCTTTCAAAGGTTGAAGAGTATCCTGAGTAGTGTGTGAGTCTGTGTGTATTTGTGAGTCTGTGTGTGTGTGTGTGTGTGTGTGTGTGTGTGTGTGTGTGTGAGGTTCCTGTTCAAGTGTTTCAAATTCCAGCTGATGCTCTTAAAAGGTACCACTTAGAGGGATTCACATATAATTTTGAATTTTTTATTCAACTCTCCATTTGGAGACTGGATTATTGATTTGGGGGTTTTGTTTTTGTTTTGTTTTTTATTTCATTTGTAGTAGATCTCCTCTTCCCTGCAGTTCCTTTGCATTTAAGTAGCACCAAACTTACAGTTGATCATCTCTTCCCAAGTACTTTCCTCTGAACCTTCAAATCATCAGTTTCATCTTTCTACTTCTATTAAATAGGACAATGGGAATAGTTAGCTATTGAGCCATTCAGAAGATTGAAGAAGATAACATATGCCAAGGGGAAGCACAATGCTTGCCAGATTAGCTTTGAATGAAAGTTGGTTAGTTCTATTCCTGACCTTTGTATGTATCTTGGGAACTTAAGAAAGGTAAAGTCAAGGTTTTTTAAAATTACAACTGGCAAATGAATTACATTGAATCTTCACATTAAAGGTCATCATCACTCACTCCTCTTCTAGCATATCGTACAACCCACTATCAAGTGGCTAATGTATTGAGAAGACTAAGTCCTACTTGGAGGTCATCCAAACCATTTTTCTCTCACAGTTCTCTATTCCCAAACTGTTAGTTTATACTTTTGGATATAAATATCATATGTACATCTTAAGTAATTGTCTAAAATTCAAGTTTACATATCCTGTCTTTCATATTCCTTAAAGTTTTCTTACATCTGTTACAGTAAAGTGAAACAAACAGATGTTGAGAGGAATATGTGTTAGATATTCCATTTTATATTTTTTACATCTTAGTATGCTTTACACAGAAATACTAAAGTTAACTAGGAACAAACATTTAGCTATGAGATCATTGTAATAATGTACTCCAAATAATTACAAAATGAAAGCAATTAGTACATGAAAAGAAATTACGCTTGAGCATTGACAGAGTCCTTGAAGATTATTTCTGTTTGTGTGAAGTAAACTCTTCATTATTCACTTGAGAATGTGATAATGATCACTGGTATATTTGAATGCACATGTGAATCTCTACTCTTCTGATGCTTTTCACCAAAGTCAAATAATAAAAGTCGAAGAGCTAGTATATAATCTTAATAACTACATTTTTACTATAAGATGAATGAATCCTTATTTCAAGAGGTAAGATTGACTTCTACGAATGAATCTATTATTTTTTCAATTTGACTCCTGCACCTGAGAAGATTACAACACAAAAAATTATCTAATTTATATACTTTAGTCTAGAATCAGAGGTCAAATCAAGCTATCCACTATCAAAGAAAAAACTTACCTGGGTGAACTTAAATTTCCATAGGAATATTCATAAAAATAAATAGGTACAATTCAGTTTCCCACTATTCCTTATTCATCCACTTTATGATCAGAATTTTAGATAGTCCTTAACCATACCTAAATTTAGACCTCAGCCTCAATGTTATTACATTCGCTAGCTTTCAAAGGATTTTAGGGCTTAATCTAAAGTAAGTATCTTGTAGAAAACTTGCTGTGTCTATTGGTTGAATGTTCTATTATTAACAGGAACAGATACATTAGTCAAAAATAATGCTATAAATCTAAAATGCTGGGCAATGTGATTCAAACTAAACCCTAGCTTTGTAAACCTAGGAAAATTTTTTATCCTTGTTTGCTGAAAATTTATTCCCCATTGTACTATTTTTTTGTCTTTGTCTTTTTTGGTACTGAGGATTGAACCCAGGACGTTGCACTTGTTAGGCAAGCTTGGTTCCACTGAGCTACATCCCAGCCCACCCCATTGTAATATTGAAGATAATATTCCTAAATGCTATAATACTGCCATTAGAAAATATTGTTGCATTCAGGAAATAGATTGTGTTTGAGAAAATAAAACTAACATTCATATTCTAAGTATTAGTCACATAATGTTTTACAGAGTAATTAGGCTGGGATTTGACATGATACAAGACAGCAAATGGAAACATTAAAAATACCTCATAAATTTACAGTTAATAACTTTATTTATAACTTTGATATGAGTTCCTTTCTATTTCTTCTGTTTTTCTATTAAGAACATGTATTTCCCATTTTAAAAACTGGTCTTAAAACACCTTTTACTGATTGGCTGTGTAAACTATGTGACTAAGGAAGTACTTCTGTTATAAATGAACAGATAGAAAGCTGAAAAACTAATCTGATATCCCTGGCTTACCTGTGATCTCAACTTCATTGTCATGATTAGTTAGTTCATTACAGTTTTTGTTTCATTTACATTATGGATTGAAGAGATGGACTGAGTTCAACCTGCAGGAGGTTCATATGCTGCTTCTTAGTACCTTCTATGCAATCTTAGAGAACTTGCTTAACATTTGTTCAACTATAAAATGGAGCTGTAAAAGTATTCTTAAAAGTTTCATGGGAATTTCAAAGAATTATATATAAAATTTTAGATCTTCTGGGTGTAACTATAGTAAACAATTGATAAATGTTAACTTCTTTCTAGTCATTACTATAAAATTTTCATTTAGTCATTTAAATCTACTTTGTTAACCATATTAAACCTTTTTCATTTTAGTAATTCTCATATGTTTAAATCTTTAGGATTAAAAGTCTTTACAATCTGGGGGCTGGAGGCACACACCTGTAATCCTAGCTACACAGGAGGCTGAGATCTGAGGATGGCAGTTTAAAGCCAGCTTAGGCAGGAAAGTCTGTGAAACTTATCTCCAATTAACCACTAGAAAACTGGAAAGTGGAGATGTGACTCAAAATGGTAGAGTGATAGTTCTCTGAAAAGAGAGCTCAGGGATGGTGCCCAGGCCCAAAGTTCAAGCTCTACAACTGACAAAAAAAAAGGGGAAAATTTACATATATTGAAACACGTGTAAAAAGCCAAAGACCCAATATTTGAAGCTAATTTTCATGTTCTGCTTTAATTTTTTAGACATTAAATATAAATGCACAAACTGAAACTCTGGAGTCAAAATGTAATTGATACATTTGTTTTAAATAAATGCATGCATCTGTTAAGCAAAATAAAACTACATGTATATGATACATTCATATCAGCTTTTCATCACAGCTTTGTCTGGCAGCAGCTCCACTGTCTGATGGATTCCCTGGTGGATGGGAACCACACTGCAGTGACAGAGTTCATTCTACTGGGCTTAACACATGATCCAGTCCTTCGAGTCATCCTCTTCCTCATCATCCTGTGCATCTATCTGGTGACGGTATCTGGCAATCTTTGCACAATTCTCCTTATCAGACTTTCTTCTCTGGTCAACCATCCCATGTACTTTTTTCTCAGCCATTTAGCCTTTGCTGACATAGCCTTGTCAACTTCAGTCACACCCAACATGCTTGTTAACTTCCTAATGGACAAAAATGCCATCTCTTTGCATGGATGTGCCTTCCAGCTTGGCTCAGTTGCTGTCTTTGGGGCAACTGACTGTCTCCTTCTGGCTGCCATGGCTTATGATCGCTTCATGGCCATCTGTAACCCCCTGCTGTATTCAACCAAAATGTCCTCCCAAGTCTGTGTCCAGTTAATCATGGTGGCTTATGCAGGTGGTTTTCTCAATGGCTGCACTTTTACTACATGTGTCTATGTTTTACCTTTCTGTGGACCCAATAGGGTCAATCATTTCTTCTGTGACTTTGCTCCTTTAGTTGAATTGTCCTGTTCTGATGTCAGTATCATCACAGTTGTTGCCTCAAGTTCCGCTGGCTCATCAATTATGTTCACAGCGATTGTCATAGCCATCTCCTACATCTATATCCTCACCACCATCCTGAAGATGCGCTCCACTGAGGGCCGCCACAAGGCCTTCTCCACCTGCACCTCCCACCTCAGTGCAGTCACTTTGTACTACGGGACCATTACATTCATTTATGTGTTGCCCAAGTCCATGTACTCCACTGACCAGAACAAGGTGATATCTGTGTTCTACATGGTAGTGATCCCCATGTTGAACCCCCTGATCTACAGTCTCAGGAACAAGGATATTAAGGAAGCACTGAAAAGACAGATGAGTAGGAAAATATTTTCTTAGTATCTTTTAGTTCACAATATTTTATATAGTAATACTATCACATTCAACTGTTAATGATAGGCAATAATCTGTGGCCAGTTAAGCAAAGTGAACTCCAAGATAGGGACACGCGTGGTTTTTTTCTTCCTTGCTGTTGTTTCTAACATATTTTTAAGGTACCATGTGATTTTTTTGTTGCTTTGTATGTTCCTCCCCCATGGTATAACCTCTGTTTTCACTGTATTTGACGTTGGTATAATTTGGGCAGGGGAAGGGAAAAAGCAAAATGTTTAAATAGGGATACAGATTGACCCATTGCAACAATGAGCTGTACAAGATGCTATGTTGAAAAATGAACTTTACAATTTAGGCAGGGAGGAGGGGATTGAGGAGGTGGGAGGGATGGGATGGTAGGGGAAAATCAAAGGAGGAGGCAACAATACTGGATAAGAAATGTCCTCATTACCTTGCTCATGTAACTGTAACCCCTCTGTATGGTATTTTCACAATAAAAAAACTTATTTAAAAACAAAAATTTCCAGTGGTGACTTTTTTAGTAAATATAGAGGGTTGGTAAATGTTCAGATATTAACCACTATGTCACAGGTGAATAACAAGTTTCCTTTAATGAACTTAAATTTTAATTAAGAAATCACATTATTTTCCATAAAATATTATTTTCAAGTTATTTTTAATCTTATTTATACTTAAAATACTTTGTGCTATAAATTCGATGTTGCTGCTAATATAAATCTTTAAGAGTGTTTGATTTTTCAATAGTACCTCATCCTGAAAAATGATTGATAACTATCTTTATGATTGGCTATACATTCTGGTAGTAAATGACTAAGTAAGACACAAAATCATTTTATATGTTTTATTGTGGTAAATTTATCTGCTAGTCTGGAAATGACAGATTAGGTTCCGCTTTCTTTCTTTTCTTTCTTTCTTCTTTCTTTCTTTCTTTCTCTCTTTCTTTCTCTCTTTCTTTCTTTCTTTCTTTCTTTCTTTCTTTCTTTCTTTCTTTCTTTCTTTCTTTCTTTCTTTCGGTTGTTGGTCATGGGGCTTGAACTCTGGGCTTGAGCGCTGTCCCTGCGCTCTTCAGCTCAAGGTGAGTGCTCTACTGCTTGAGCCACAGTGCCACTTCCTCAGTTATCTTTCTGCTATGGCATAAGATCTCTTTATTGCCATTTACAACAACACTGCTGTATTCAACCAAAATGTTCATACAGGTCTGTGTCTATTAGCTCTTATTATCTTATGTGGGTGGTTTTCTCAGTAGCTTTTCTTTCTTTATATGCTTCTATACTGTACTCTTCTGTGTACTAAATGGAAGCAATCATTTTTCCTATCAGTTTGCTTTGAGTTCTTCTGTTCTGATGTCAGTGTCCCCACAATTGTTTCCTCAATGTTTACCTCATCCTTATGGGTATAGTATGTGTTATCTCCATCTCCAATCTCCATATTGTAGTATTTGTTACCTCTGTGTGCCTATAAAAGCCTTGTCTGGGTTTATATCTCCAGGAATTCTGGTCAGTATATTCAATCTGCTTACCTGCCTGTGGATTTGGGAACTACAGTCCAACAGTTGCATAATGTACACCCTTAAAATCTGTGTCCCTATCTTTTCACTTGCTCCATAGAATGATCTGTGAACATATGTGTGTATATGTGTCTGTGCCTGCCTATATGTGTGTATATGTGTCTTGCTTGCCTATATGTGTGTATATGTGTATATGTATATGTATATATATGTATATATATATGTATATATATGTATATGTATATGTATATCCTATTTCTCTGGAGAAGTCTAGCTAATACAACCCCTTACAGGCATTCCTTTTACGTCTTACTTTTTTATGCCATACATACCAACCATAGACATAATCTAAAAAATTTCTTTCTTGATAAAGTTTGTATGGACCTTAGCATAAAAATCAAAATTTCTCAGTATGTCTTAAAATTTCCTAAATAAGTTCTTAGGAGAAAATCTCATTCACCTTGATGCACACGCTTTTGTAATCAACCTTCTTATCTTCTTTCAAATCCTTGACCATGGACATGTTCTTAGCAGCCTCAGGACCCTCCCTCATGCAGTTCCTCTACTTGTAGCACATGCATCCTTTCACCTAAGCAATGCCTACCCGTGATACCTCTATCTGCCTATACGCTGTTTGCTTCCTTCTTACTAGCCTTTTAAAAATTCTATACTTAATTCACAGCCTTGTTAAAGCCTGTGTAGAAAAATCCTGTGCACTTTCTTCAAAATACAGCACTAGTAGCTTCCTATTCAATATTTGTTCTTAAACAATGAAAGAAGCTCACGTAGACAGCTCTAATAACACTGTCGTCCCTCGGTAACTAATTTTCATGGACCGTGATACTTAAACTCATATTTAATATGAATGAAAAAAAACAATTCACTAATGGATGGCTGAAGTAACTTCTTTTTGTGTTTAAACCATTAAGTCTGCTGACTTTGAGTTCCAATTTTACTGAGGATATAACTGAGGCAAATACAAGTTAAGTGATAGATCAAGCTCAAAATATCCTTTTATCATTCATTCTCTTAAGGAATACACTCTAAAAAATGAATACACTCTGAGGAAGAGGGTAGGGATAAAGAGAACACAGAGGACATTTTTTACTGACACATTTCTTTCTAGAAAACCTTGAAGTACAGATGGAGTTGTCCACATCAGAACATGGCAGGCTACTTTTCACATTCCCAGCCGAGACTAGCTTTCTGTACCAAAACAAATAATAAGCTGGATAAATATATTTAAATATTCAAATGCATAGCTTCCTGTATACAATAATGTCTATAACCCCATTCTTCCCCGGATATTCTACTTATTACTGAAAAGAAACTGTACATGGAATACAACAAGCAAATCTGCAGATATTCTGAAAGGTTGTAAAGGGAATTGTTCAGAAGTTTCAACACTTGGGGAACCACATAGCAGTAGGTCCCTTGTGTTTCATTAGATTTCCATGTGTTTGGAAAGGGTAAAGCAAAGCTATCAACTCAAAACTATCTATAGACAGACAAAACAGGAAAACCTGTGCTTTCCAATCAGAAAATTGGAAGAGGAAATCACTGAAGACAAACATATCATACTTCACACAAACACAAATGAAAAACAATACTATCCTCCTATTACCCTAGGTTTCATTGGGGCCAATCCAAGGGCTCACCTTCACCCCATCCTCATTCCGTACTTGGAAAGTGTAATTCTACCTGGGCAATGAACCTCCACGATCACCTGGCAGCCACAGATCTAATGAGATGGAATGAGATGGGCTAACTTGGTATTATTCTGCCTCCCCACCATGACTGTTGCTCTATGGCAAGCTGACCTTCCATTTTCCCTACGATTGACCTGTATGCTCAACCTTTTAGGACAAATATGTAGTTTTGAATGCTAGTACATGTCAAGTCTTTTTCAAATTTTATTTATTTATTTATTTTAGTTTCAAGGTTTTTTCTTTTAAGTGGAGTATAGTAAGAGATATTAGAAACAGCATATGTCTACATGCTGTTACTTAGTGACTTTCTTATTTTTGTCACCTTTGAGATATCATTCTGCATTTTCTACCTCAAAATGAAGTCCTATTTTAGATTTTCTATGCTTCATTTCATGTTACTATAAATATTTTTCTTTTTGCAAAAAAATTAGGTTTTTATATCTCCAAACCTTTACTTCTTTCACATCATTACACTTAGGTGGAGGAAAATTAGATTGTAAATCTTGCTTATAGGTATAATTAAGAATTTTCTCAACCTATGTTTCTTTGGGTCTGGCTTACTTGGCTTAATATGATGTTTTTCCAAGTCTTTCCATTACCTTATTAATAGTGCAATATCATTCTTTCTGGATGGAGGCCTACAATTCCATTGTATACATATACCACATTTTCTTGATCCATTCATCCATGAAGGGGACCTGTGTTGATTCCATATATTGGCTATGGTAAATAATTCTGCAACAACCTGATTCTACTTGCAGTTATACTGGTTTCCCTCATTTATGGTAATTAGAATGTGCCTATAAATCTACTAGCAAACACAATGGATGGTAAAAGACAAAAAGTTACACTTGGATATAAACTAAGCAGGACTCTAAACCTTCACATAGTGAGACTAAAAGAGGATATTCTTAGGAGAGGTTCACAAAAGCTCAATAGCTATGGGTATATGATCATATAAAATAAGGTTTATCAAAATGAACTCCAATAAGGGAAACAAGAGTTTTTAGTTATTTTGATTTTTGGGGTGTGTGTGTGTGTGTGTGTGTGTGTGTGTGTGTGTGTGTGTGTGTGTGTGTGTATGTGTGTGTGTGTGTGTGTGTGTGTGTGTGTGTGTATGTATGTATGTATGTCTTTTCTACTTTGTCCCTGCTTTCAATTTCTGTACCTTTTTTCTTATTTGTGAGTTTATCTGTTGTTGAGAGGGTTGATAGCACAGAAATGGCAGGACAAAGTGAACAAATGCAGCAGTGATATTCACTAAACACTGTGTTGAAAATTAACTTTACAACTTGTTGGGGAGGGGGGCAGGAGGGAAAAAAATGGGATTAAATGAGGGAAAAGGTAACACTTCGAAAAGAAATATACTCACTACTTGATTTATATAATTGTAGCCCCTCTGTACATCACCTTTACACCATACATACATACAGACAGACAGACAGACAGACGGACAGACAGCAATAGTTGTCTCAGTAGTTTTTTTTGAGCTGGGAGTGCCTGGACCCCAGGAAATCTCTCCTTTCCCTTTCTAGTCTCACTGAAATGGCAGTAGGCTTATTCTTTTTTTTTTTTTTTTAGTCAGTTGAGGGGCCTGAACTCTTGGCCTGGGTGCTGTCCCTCAGCTCTTCAGCTCAAGGATAGCACTCTACCACTGAGCCACAGCACCACTTCTGGCTTTTTCTGCTTATGCGGTGCTGAGGAATCAAACCCAGGGCCTCATGCATGCGAGGCAAGCACTCTACCACTGAGCCACCTTCCCAGCCCGAGCAGTAGGCTTACTCTTTAAAGTCTTTCTCCATGGTTTGTGATATAATTTCTGGAGTTTTTTTGTTTTGATTTTTTTGTGATGGTCTTGGGTCTTGATCTCATGGCCTAGGCACTGTCACAGAGCTTTTCAGCTCAAAGCTAGCACTCTACCACCTGAGCCAGAGCTCCACTTCTAGCTTTTTTTTTTTTCTTTTTTTTTTTAATTTAATTTTATTTTATTTGAGAACATACTGTACAGAGGGGTTACAATTACATGGGCAGGATAATGCATACATTTCTTACCAAGCATTGCAGCCTCCTCCTTTGTTTATCCTTCACCTCCCTGATGTCAGTATAACTTGTGGAGGAGATGGGGACAAACAAGTCGTTTAAGGATTCAGGTGGACCTGTTGCCACTTCTAGCTTTTTGATAGTTAATTGTAGATAAAAGTCTCACTGACTTTCCTGCCTGAGCAGGCTTCAAACTGTGGTCCTCAGATTTCAGCATCCTAGGCAAAGATAGGCAGCGTTATAGTGGTGAGCCACCAGCACCCAGTGAATTTCTGATTTTTGGCCACTAGTCCTAATTTCTTTATTGATTGAGACCTCTGGAGCTATAGTATGAGGACATTATTGTAATGGCTAGAAAAGATACCATTCTAAGTTCCTACAAATAAATTGAAGTTGTGGAAACAGGCTTATATTTTTCATGCAGGTTAAATTGGATAGACATACAGTAAAAATCCTCTGATCATGGTGTGAAGACCTGATTTCCTAAAGATGAGAAACCATCCAGTTCTATCTCTACCCTTGCTCCTAGATCTCTATCACCTAGACTTTTGGGAGACAATGGGGTTTTTGTTTACTCATTGATTTCATTGTTTAAAGAATGACACAAAGTTCTAGCTTAGCTTTAAATATGCAGCCTACTAACAGTGGGAAAGTCACTTGGAATAGTATAGAATAAATGCATCAATTCTAGAAATAGAGCACTGGACACCACATCTATATGGACAAACTATTAGACCTCTCCTACATGCAGTTTCTCATCTTTACATTGAGAGGAATTTAAAGTTACCAGAACCATAGAACAGTTGCAAAAATTAAATAAAACAGTAAAATGGATTTGGAAAGCTTTTCAGGTGTTCAAATAGTGGTCCTGCATCTGATTATCTAGGTTACTGTCTGTAATCTAGGCAATGTCTTTGGCATTTGAGTGTTTATTTTCAAATTAACAATAGTAGAATACTTCACAGCATTCATGACAGGAATAAATGAGTTAATGAATGTAATATGTTTGCAATGAGACCTGACCTATAGTAAATTCAAATTGTTGTTTAGTAAATTAAGGAAAAGTGCTTGGCATCTTTTTTTTTGGGGGGGGGGTCCGGTCGTGGGGCCTGAACTCTGGGCCTGGGCGCTGTCCCTCAGCTCTTCAGCTCAAGGCTAGCTTGAGCCATAGCACCACTTCCAGCTTTTTTGTTTCTGCTTATGTGGTGCTGAGGAATCGAACCCAGGGTCTCATACATGCAAGGTAAGCGCTCTACCACGGAGCCACCTTCCTAGCCCGAATACTTGGCATCTTTAGGAATTCAATGATAGCCATGATTACTATGATTGAAATTACTGATCTCATTATGACTCCTTGTTGAATTAAAGAGTTTGAAAGTGTGAATTAGAATAAGATTTTTACTTAAACAGACAATTAAGCAGTATTTGGTAGGTCTAAATTGTGATGCTGATAAATGAAAAACGTACAGGTCATTTTCCACTCAAAGAATAGATCCTAAGAATAATTCTGATGGCTGCCTTCCTTAGTCTTCTTAACATCAAACTCTAGCTAAACTAAGAACTTGGGTGTCCCGTGATTTCAGAGTAGAGAGTGACCACAGTGAGGTGAGAGACGCGGGAAATGAGGCTTTGTGCCATCTTTCAGTGGAGGGCATTTTCAGGACTGTGGTGAGGATAGAGGTGTAAGACAGCGCAATGACAAGCACTGTGAGCACAGTGAAGGAACAGAGATGGAGGAGATAACTTCAATAATGGAGCCATCTGAACAGAAAAGTTTCTACAAAGGGGAAAAATGATTTCCAGATTTGGTCCACAGAAGGATAATGAGTAAATGTGTAAACATTCACACAGCTAAACACTCAGATAGGAAGCCTCTACTAAGGGGATGTGGACTCTGGTGACATGTGGATGATGTAGAACAGGGTGATCACATGACCACATAGCAACTTTGTTGGCATAACAACCAACAAGAAGCCTTGGGTCATCCCAAGCAACACCACAAAACAGATTTGAGCTCCACTAAAGCAATATGCTTTAAAATATGAAAAGCATAAACATTGCAGTGGAATAAATTAAAAATACAATGAAGATGTACTGATGGCTAGCTATTTACAAACCTCAATAACTGGCAGAGAAGGTAATCAAAAGAAATTAGTAAGTCTGTGTATTTGAAAATTAGTTCATTTAATCTCAGTGACATGTATATAATATACAGCTTCATGACTTCTATAGTTATAACAACCCTGTATAAGAGAAAAAATGTAAGTTGTATGCCTGTGGCTTATACCTGTATCCTTAGCTACTCAGGAGGTTGAAATCTAAGGATCACAGTTTGAAGCCAGCATGAGTAGGAAAATCTATGAGACTCTTTATCTTCAGTCTTGAGTGAAAAGGCTAGTGCTGGGCCTTTTTTAGTGCCAATCCTGGGTTTGAACTCAGGAACAGTACTTACCCTGGCCCTGGGTTCTAGCCCCAGGACTGGCATCCAAAAAAAAGGCAAAATTTTCCACAGGAAGTGACTTGGACTATAAGTATTTATATTTAAAGAATCGTATTGACTTTCAGTGACTGATGCTTCCACAATGTTAATTTTCAACATTATTTAATGAGAGGGGAAAATTCTCCAATCAAAGACTCCATAAATTTCAGTGCAGATGTTTGTGAAAAATAATGCATTTTATTTTGTGACTCTACAAAGTTAAACTAGACATGAATCAACATACTACCATTGTGTATTTAAGAGAATTCCTCACTTAAAATAAGTCTAATGGACAGCATAAAACATCCATCACATGTATTCCCAAACCATGTATTATTTTTAGATTCACAGTATACTTGCTTCAGAATGAGGAATGTGTTCTCGCCACCAATTTCCTCATGGCTTTTACTTCCTTGTTCCTCAAGCTGTAGATCGGGGGCTCAACATTGGAATCACCACTGTATAGATCACAGATACTACTTGAGTGTGGTTGGGTGAGTGACTTGACTTTGGTATCATGTAAACAAACGTGACTGTCCCATAAAACAATATGACCACAGTGAGGTGGGAGGTGCAGGTGGAGAAGGCCTTGTGCCTTCCCTCAGTAGAGTGCATCTTCAGGATTGAGTGGAGGATGTAGAGTTATGAGATGATGATGGTGAATAGCATGATTATAATGATCTACCCAGCTGAGATGGCAGGAGAGATTTCAGCAATGTAAATATGGGTATAAGAAAGCTTTACTAGGGGTGGCAAGTCCCAGAAGAAATGGTGGATTTTATTTGATCCACAGAAATTCAGGCTCAGTAAACAGCTGATAAATGATGAGGCATTCAGACACCCACCCAAGTAGGAAACAACCAGTAAGATGACGCAAACCCTGTGAGACATGAGCATGGAGTAGAGCAGAGGTGAGCAGATGGCCATACCGATCCTAGGCCATAGCAGCCAGCAGGAAGCACTTGGCTGTACCAAAAACAACATCAGAGCCAAGCTGAGCTATGCAGCTAGCAACAGGGATGGTAGTTGTCTCTCCTAGGAAACTCACAATCATTATAGGTGTGACTGATGTGGAATATCCAATGTCCACAAGGGCCAAGTGACTGAGAAAGAGATACATGGGGGTATGAAGTTGAGGACTTCTTTGGATTAACATGATTATACTTATATTGCCCAATACAGTAGAAATATAGATTCGTAGAAAAACTACAAAGAAGATGGAACAGAATGTAGGATCCTCTGTTAAACCCAGAATAATGAGCTCAGTCACCATTGTGTCATTTCAAGTCTTCATCCTTTTAGAATGTACCTATCAAAATAAAAACCAGTGGATATTAGAATGCATTAATTGAGCTTCTACTTGTCATATTTGGTATGTTTCCTATAATTGTTAACTTACTAAAAATGAAAATCTAGATAGTACTTTTGTCTACTGCCTATCCTTCACCAATTGTCTCCAAACACATTATATTGTCCAGCATTTGAAAATACTATTCATTTCTTCTAAGACAACCAATGACTTAGATCACAACACAGTTGGCACTCATAGTTGCAACATTTAATCTGTTCACGCTGCTGAATGCAAGCTTATGGCAATGGAGTTTTGAGAACCTGAATATCGAGTTAAGGTGATAGAACTCAGGCTAGTGTTCTGCAATATTGAATTTACCTCATTTTTCAGTTCAATGAGAGACCACACTTCCAAGTCACCTTGAAAGGAAATGTGAGTCTTTTCAGGAGGAAATTAAATGACCAATGATCAACTAACTCTTCTTATTCCACATGACAAACCTTACAGGTTACAACTGTAATATAGTGATTCCTCTCACCAGCCTGGGTTTTGGGTAAATGTAGAAAACAAGATTACAGTGCAAGTGAGATGTTGCTCTCTGATATGTTAGATTACACTGAGTTTCCAAGGTTCATTTGCTGGACCTGCATAATATCGCCTACCCTCATTAATGTAATTGCAGTTGAGCTGCCATGAAAGCGTCACATAACATTTCATCCTGAAATGAAGAACAAGAAATTATTTGATTTTAGGTCATTACTTGAAGAACTCGACAGAACATAAAGGATCTATTTCATGTTTTTGTGAATATAGCATAATAGAATGCTCACAAAATTGTACATGCTTATATTATGCAGCAATGTGAGAGAAAAAAATACCAAGGACACATTTAATTTAACAAAAATCAAGGAGAAGGTTTAATCAGGAGAATTCACAAGATAAATAAAATATTGTTCATATGAAATACCATAATGTTTTCAATAAAATATTTGGCTATTCACTTAGTGATTAAAAATATGAAAAGTTCTCCCCAGGTGCTGATGGCTCATGCCTATAATCCTAGCTACTGGGGACTGAGATTTGAGGATTACAGTTGGAAACCAACCCAGGCAGGAAAGTATATGTGATACTTATCCCCAATTACCTACTGAAAATGCTGGAAGTAGAGCTGTGGCTCAAGTAGTGTAGTGCTAGCCATGAGCAAAAAAGCTCAAGTCCAGGACCCAGGCCCTGAATTCAAGCCCTAGGATTTGCACCCAAAAAAAGAAGAAAAATAAGAGTTCTCAACATCTATAATCAATAAAGAAATATAAATTAAAACCACAAGGAGATAAACCTCCATCCTTTCCCATTAGACTTGTCATTATAAAAATGATCAAATGTAACAAACACTGGAAGACTGTAGAATAAACCCAACTCTGCACCTGTTGTGGGGTATAAACTAGAACAGCCATTTTGGAAAGCAGTGTAGGGTCCCTCAAAATACTAAAAATAGAATCACCCTGTGAGCCAGCAATCATACTCAGGGTATATATCCAAAGGAATTGAAACTGCTATGTAACAGCAGTATCCGAATGTCCATGTTCATTTCAAAATGGTGTCAGAACTAATCTTGCATTGACAGTAATAAAGTCTAGATTGCTGTGAGGTATTAAAGTTGTAATGGGTTAAATATTTGTGAGACTGATGTGACAGCTCATTCCTATAGTCCTAGCTACTCCTGAGGTAAAAAGAGGAGGATCATAGCTTAGGCCACTCAGGAAAATATAATCAAGAGTACTCCTCAACCATCAAGCCAAGAAGGATCTCTCACACCTGTGATCCCAACTACTTGAGAGACATGTAGGAAGATAGTGGTAGGAATCAACCCAGGTTAAAACACAAGATCCTATCTGAAAGAATAACAGAAGAAATAAGAGGCTAGGAGCATGGCTCAAGTGGTAGGTGCCAGTCTAACAAGTATGAGACCATGAATTCAAATTCCAAAAAAAATTTTTCATAGACTAAGTTTTGTTCTGTTACCTGAATTTAATCAGGACTTTAGTGACTTGCTTAAGAAGCATAATTAATGCTCTGGGACTTCTGAGAATCATTCAGAATACATCTTGCATTTCTCTATGAGACATTCATATATTAATGACAAAGAATGAATAGTGTTACCTGCTGGTCAATCATTATGGTAAAGAGAGACTCTGTTCATCATCCCTGCCCGGCAGGGCTTACTTACACAAGATTTAGGATGTTTGGAACAGCCTCAGACACACAAGTTTGTTAGCATCCTGTTGAAAATTCAATGGGAAAAAAATCCAGTGAGACTGAGAAAATTATGCTTGCTTATATATTTGTGCATCATTATGCTGGTTGAGGTCTTCATTAAAATCTCAGGGGCTTCACTTATTCTCTTTGTTATTTTTATATAGTATTACAACTACAAAAATCTAATTGGTTTTGAAGCTTGCTTCGTAGACACAATTAGCCCTGGCCTTGCTGTGAACATCTCTGCTGCTTCTGAGAAGTAGCCAGAGCCAGATGTCTGGAACTGTTGGAGAGGGTTGTCATGTGGTTTATACTGAGCTACGCCCTAGGCTGCTACAGAAAGGGTTGTAAAAATGCTATGTGAAAATGAACCACAGTTGGAACATTTTCCACTTTTTGTGGGTTTGTGGGTTGTATGTATGTGTGTATATTTTTGTTGTTGTTTTTGGTCAGTTGTGGGGCTTGAACTCTGGGCCTGGGCACTGTCCCTGCGCTCTTCAGCTCAAGGTGAGCGCTTTACCACTTGAGCCACATTGCCACTTCCTGTGTGTATATTTTAAAAAAATAAAGCTATAGCCTTTAGCTAGATATGGATACCAATATTAAGGCGGCTACTTCCTCTCCTAGACCCAAGGTGTTTTCAATCTCAGTGTTCTCTTTCCACTCAAGTCAAAGGTCACCACCCCGTTTCTAATTTCCATGTGGGTTGTGTGTGTGTGTGTGCATGCACGCGCATGTATTTTTATATTTGGTGGTACTGGAGATGGAACTCAGGTCTTTGTGTTTGCTAGAAAGATTCTACTACTTAGTTCACTAGGTAAGCCCTTTTTTATTCCATGTATGTAGTAATCTCCTTCATGCATTATAGTAACTCATATAGATCAAAACACTCTTATCAATGGCTTTAAATCATAGCCATTCAAATACTTCATGTGCCAATGCTTCCATTCACCACACACCAAGGAGTGGGAATACTGGATTAGAAGGTTTGAGCAATGTAAACTCTGATACTGCCAACCTATTTAAAGAAGAAAATCAGTATTTCTTTCATTTATTTATTTATTTATCTATCTATTTATTTTACTTACTTATTTGTTTGCTCATTTATTTTGTGCTGTCCTGGGTCTTTAACTCAGGGTCTGGAGACTGTCCCTTAGCTGTTTTGCTCAAGGCTGGTATTCTGCCACTCAAACCACAGCCCCACTTCTGACTAAGTGAAGATAAAAGTCTCATTGGCTTTCCTACCTGGGCTGGCTCTGAACCAGGATCCTCAGATCTCAGCCTCCTGAGTAGCTAGGGTTACAGGCGTGAGCCACCAGCACCCAATTTAGTAATTTTTAGGTATTTCTTTTTTAGAGAAACACATTTTATTGTAAAGATACTGTACAGAGGGGTTACAGTTACATGAGTAAGGTAATGAGAACATTTCCTGTGAAGCATTGTTACCCCCTCCTTTTTTTTACCCTACCATCCCTTCCCTCATCCCCACTCTAACCACTCCCTCACCCCCCTCCACTGAAGTTATCATTTTCAACACAGTGTCTTGTACATCTCATTGTTACAATGGGTCATCCCGTATCCTTGTTTCAGCATTTTGTTATTTCCCTTCCACTCCCCAAATTAGAAAAATGTATATACAAGATGCAGGGAACCAGAATCAAATACCGTGACAACAGGGGATATACCATTACCTATTATTTTATTTCTTCCCAAATCGCTTTGTTAAAGCATTAGGAACTTTAGTTATGAATTATTATTTTAATCAACAAATTACCTACATTAATAAAATACTATATTTTTTATTTACTCCTGGTTTTTGTTGTTGTTTTCTGCTTCATGTGTCTCCTGAGATCTTTCTCTATCAGGAAATGTATGTTTTATAAGTAGTAAACTGAGACCTTCCAAGATATAAAAATGTCTCTATTTTCCCTTCTGCCTGAATCACACATTATTTGGTCCTAGGATTCCATGTGTACCATTATTCTCCCTGTCATGGTTGAGAAAAGTTGCCTCTTTATCTTCCTGTATCTAAGGTTACCAGATTTATAGATTTGTATCTGGTGTCAGTGTTCTGATCCCCTGTATATAATTGTTATTATTTATGGGCTGTCTTCTTTAGGATAGTCTCTACAGTCCTTGTTTTGAAGCTTTATTACATCATTTTATTACATCTGTTTTCTTGTCATTCTCCCTACTTGATTCATAGTCACTGTTTTTTCAAGAGAACCCTCTTTTCTATTGGGCACTGAAATGTTTTTCTTCAGCTACTTCATTAAGTATTGCTTCTCCATATCTACTCCACTGTTTTTACTGTCTTGGGATTCTACGTAGATAGTTGTTGGATTTTTCAATCTGTCTTCTTTGTCTCTTAACATCTTCATTTCTATCTTCTCTTGGACCTTTTACACCGAGTCACATTTCTAAGCTTTATTTCAGCTTTGTTTCATAGTTCACTAACAGGAACCCTCTGTGTCCATTTAGATAACCCAAAATATGTGTTTGCTTTTTTCTATTTTGTTAATAAAGTTTTTAGGTTAGAGTACTCAAAGTTGACTTTTATGCATACAATATTTTCTCATATGCCTCAGTATATCTCAAACTACATTTACACTAAAGTTTTTATTCTAATTTTATAAACTGTTTTCTTGGATGTCAAATCTTTTTTTAATTTAATTTTATTGTCAACGTGATATACAGAGGGGTTACAGTTACATATGTATGGTAGTGAGTACATTTCTTATCAAGCATGTTATTCCAAGTCTCATTTTTCTTCCCCTTTCCCTCCCCCCAAGTTGTACAGTTTATTTCCAACATATTGTCTTGTGAATATCGCTGTTGCATTGGTTCGCCCCTTGTCCTTTGTCTCCCCATTTTGTTATTCCCCTTCCCTTCCCTAATTCAGATAAATGTATATACAATACACAGGGTATCAAAATAAAATACAGTGACAACAGGGGATAAAACATAGGTGGGGGGAACGAACGAAAAAAGAAATCAAATAGTACATTAAAAACAGTAACAACAAGGAATACCTCTTGTTTACATATCTGGAGTTCATTTTGCTTAACATCATCTTATATGGTCCTACGTACACAGTTATTGACAGTAACTGTTGGCATCTCTCTTGTTAGCATGTCCTCCATCTCAGGTCCTCAGCCCCTCCAATTTCACTTCCTGGAGCAGCTTGTATCTCTAGGCCCCAGCTGCATCTGCAGAATGCCTGCAGGCCACACAAGCCTAAACTTCACCCTGCCCTTCACAAAGACTCTCCTGGAGCTCTGGAATAGGTCTGCATTCCCACTCTCCACCCAGACCTACTTGCACAAGCAGAGTACCTCCAGCCTCAGCACAGATGTTATAAGGATGCCCTTGAATAGGGACAGGCTCCATATTGTTCTCTCTCCCGTGGGGGAGATGGCCTTGTCAAACTCTCTGGTAAACCTCCTCCTCCTGTACATGACTATATCCACATGGTCTTCTGGAATGGGTGCTTTCATCTCTCCCACAGTATTGTTTCTGTGTATATCTGATTATTAATCATTCTTTCAGTGAATGTGAGAAATATTTACCAAAGTCACCCCCAGTGTCCCTGAGGAAGGACAGGAGGCATGAGCATCTGGGCCTGTTCTGTCCATTCCACATTCATCCTGGATGCTGCCTGTACTGGGAAAGCAAACTTGCCTATTGAGCTTACATATTCACTTATCTTTCTCCCAGGAGAAATCACTAAGGCATTGTATTTAGGACTGGAGAAGATTAAAATGTCTGATTTACACTGGGATGCCTCAAACAATGGTCCTGTTAATGGTCATAGAGATTACTCCTGCTCACTTTTACTGCTGCCTCCAAGGTTCAGTAAAACAACTACTTTGGTCAGTAGTTTTCTCCTAACACATGTGTCGAACTGTAGCTCTTTCCTTTAATTGCATTATATCTTTCTGGGAATACTCATTATTTAGTGATATTAGAAAGAAGATCCTTCCCCTATCTGTTTTCCAGCATTGCTGTGAGTTCATTATTTAATATGTTTTTCTTAACAAGGGCCTGGAGCAAGAGAGGAAGACTATAGACTTCAGCATGCCAATTTAATTCAGCCCCTAGGGAAAGTCACAAAATCCTTCTTTATAACACTTTAGTATTTGTTGCAACAAGAGACAATATTTGAATCTAAAAGCAAATGAAAGAGACTGAAAATTGAGTCATGAAATGATTAATGGTAATCAGGTAATGTTTAGAGGAAAATTTATTTTAAACCACTGAAATAATAAAATAGATCTTAAAAAGAGCAAAGATGATTTGGGACTTAGACTGACAAGGAAAATGAAAAAGAAAGAACACTTTCTCCTCTCACCTTATGAGATTTGGCATAGACATTGAGGAGGAATTAAGACTGAGTTGTGCCATAGATTTCAGGAGTATTGGGGAAAATAAGAGTGAAAATAATGTTTCTAAAATGGTAGAAGACAGAGAAGACAGAATACACAGATTGTTGGGAAAGAGTGGGCTGAAGAAAGACTGAAAGAAGGAATGAGGATATCTTAGAAGGATTTGACTGAGTCCATACTAGCAGAGCCAAAATATTCCACAGTCAGAGCTGATGGAGTTGAGAGAAAGAAAGTTGAACAAGGTGTGTGTGTGTGTTTTTTTTTATTGTGAAAATACTGTACAGAGGGGTTACAATTACATGGGCAAGATAATGAGTACATTTCTTATCAAGCATTGTAGCCTCCTCCTTTGTTTCCCCTTCCCATCCTTTCCCATCCTCCCCTCCACCCAATCCTCCCCGCCCCCCCCCCCCCACCAAAGTTGTAAAGTTCGTTTTCGACATAAGGACTTGTACATCTCATTGTTGCAATGGGTCCACCTGGATCCCTATTTAAACCATTTGTTTTTCCCCTTCCCCTCCACAAATTATACTGACATCCAATACAGTGAAAGCAAGGGTTATACTGTGTGGGAGGGACATACAAAGCAACAAAGAAATAATCTTATAAATGTGTTAGAAACAATCGCATGAAAGAAAAAAACACATTTGAATACATATCTTAGGGTTCATTTCCCTAACATCAACTTATCTGACCTTTATGTCCCTCAGTAGATGAATGAATCAAGAAAATGTGGTATATATACACAAGGTGTGTTTTAAAGGATAGAATTAGTCCCAAAATTCTGTCACTAGAGTTACAGAGAAGAATCAATCATAACTCCAAAGTTCTCAACAAACTAGATAGAGCTACTAGCCTCAAAAGAAAAACAGGAAGAGATGTTGGTAGTGACTCAGGGAAGTAATTCACATTTCAGTAGGAAAACATGGAGAGACCCCTTGGGGTGTCCTTAACAGCCGTTAGATTATACTAGGAAAAGAACAAAGGCAAGAGTTACACATGGTGCTGAGCTAAAGGAGGTTGCCACTGATGAGTTTGAGAGGCAAATCTCTATTTGTTTGACAGAATGTTTATCTGAAGAGAAAAAATAAAGGAATGAGACAATCAGAAAAGGACACATCAGAGAGAGACAAAACTGTGGTCAGGTAAAGTTAACTGGATCCTTCTTCAACTCTAGATGAATACTTTCTATGTTCTGCTTCAGCCTCTGTAAGAACACTTCAAGGTACTAGCTTTTGTGAAGATGCCTGATTTTCATGGTAAAGTAGAAGAGAGACAACAGAAAACATGAGTAGCAAACAGTCAGAATTAAAAGAATAATTTAGAACCAAAACATTTCCTTACATACAAAATAAGAAAGAAGTTTGTGTTCTTTCCATAGGAAACTAGTTGAGAGAAATTGTACAAATATACCTTTGTTTTGTGTCAATTTGGAAGCAAGTGACTGAAGCAAGTGACTGCCCCCTCCCCAGTCAAATTATACTTGGAAAATTACAGAAAGAAAAAATAAATTCTGATGGACTGCTTGCAAACAAGTAGGAAAGTATACCCTTGAAAACCAGGTTAACATTGATATTCATTTTTTATTTTTACAGAAATGCTAATATATACAAGGGAGGAAGCAGTGTTTATTAATGGAAACCTCAGATACAAACCACTCGGCTAGCCAGAATCACTGGGGAAAGTCATCGGTTGATATAGGTATAATGGGATTTGTCATGCTACTTGATTAAGAGTTTGCTGCTGTTGTTGACTCTACATCTTACAAAAGAATCTGCAAGAAATCACTTTCAGAAGCTAGGCGCCGGTGACTCACCCCTGTCATCCTAGCTACTCAGGAGGCTGAGATCTGAGGAGCATGTTTCAAAGCCAGCCCAGGCAGGAAAATCCGTGAGATGCTGATCTCCAATAAACTACCAGAAAACTGGAAACGGCTTTGTGGCTCAAGTGGTAGGGCTCTAGCCTTGAGCTGAGGAGCTGGAGGACAGTGCCCAGACCCAGAGTTCAAGCTCCATGACAAGAAAGAAAGGGAAGGAAGGAAGGAAGGAAGGAAGGAAGGAAGGAAGGAAGGAAGGAAGGAAGGAAGGAAGGAAGGAAGGAAGGAAGGAAGGAAGAAAGGAAGGAAAGGAAAGAAAGAAATCACATTCAGAAACAGCATCTGGACTTAGTTAAATGACTGATGTCTTAGTTAAAGAATAAACTTGTTTATAATTGGTTCATGGCTGATCTCCCACTTTTTTCTATTGTTTTCTTTTGGAATCTAAAAATTTCAGGGGAAAACATTGAGTTGCGAAATGCCATTTTTTTTTTTACAGAAGTAAAATGTTTGATTTCCTTAAAATGACTAACATTAATAATGAATAAAATATAAGGGGTGAATCAAAAAAAGGTTTTGTGAAAGTTATCTCCTAGTTTTCCTAAGTTTCAGTGAGAAATTAATCCGTTCATTACACATCTCAAGAAATAGAAAAGAGAAAGCAAAGGGAGGCAGGTAAATTATACTAGGCTCTCAAATATTCTTCTCTATTGATCTTACTTCTCTGAACCTCAATATAACAATTTCCATCCTTTATCCACTTTCTAATGGAATCTAAGCTTCCATATTGCCAGTGCTCTTTGGATATACTAGGCACTGATCGAGATTTTGTCCATATATTCATATCTATATAGACATCATGTAAATATATTTATGTGCATTTTAAATTTCAAATCTACAGATATTCATTGGATGTGTTCTTGCCTGATGCTAGTAAGCATCAAAGACACTAAAATGAGAAAGACATGATGCCTATCCTCAGAGAGTTGATGGACAGGACACATGCCTTAATTCAAAGCTATTCAGAAGAATGAGACATGAAGGTTCCTCTTAAGAGCAAGGCTTGGGCAACTTAGTGAAGCCCCATCTCAAAAGAAAGAAAGGAAAGAAAAACAATCAAGGAAGGAAGGAAGGAAGGAAAAATTTGGAGAATTTCCCTATCATTCACTTTTTCATTAAATATGTAAGATATAAAATTCATTAGAGATGTAATTTTCTTTTTCACTAATGCCTATTAGTTATGAAGAATAATGGAGCTCATCTCATTAGCCCTAAATTAAACCTTCTGTAATCATGACATTTTAATATGTATAAACAACATACATTGGTTGCAACTACCCCCCTTATTCTCCCACTTCTTTCCCCTTCCATCATTTCATTCTTAGTGCTTTATAAATGTTAGTCTTCATACATCTTGCGCTTTCATGACAATGCATGAATGTTACTTCTTTTCACTAGTACATCTTGTCATTGTCCTTACCTTGTGGAATATAGTCATATTACAAGAATATGTTTTAGTGATTTGTTCTCCAAAAAGTATTGCTGTACATTCTTGGCTGGGGAAAGTAACTCTCCTTTGGGCTTACTACAAGTCTAGATACCTAATTATTTTTATAAAAATGTGAGGACAGGTTTAATCAAATAATAAATGTGTGAGGTCAAAATGTAGGTGTTTTGTAATCCTGAATGCCTGGAACTTCAGCAAATGCTCAGTGAACCATTATGTTAAAACAGCTACATGGTTTTGAGTGTCAGAATATATCACATCCAGACGGGAAGGGGAAACAAAGGAGGAGGCTACAATGCTTGATAAGAAATGTACTCATTATCTTGCCCATGTAATTGTAACCCCTCTGTACAGTATTTTCACAATTAAAAAAAAGAATATAGTACATCCTTCCCACATGTTATGTTTAGCTTTAAAGTTTCTTTATTGTAAGTAAAGAACAGATAGGAGACATTTAAAAAAAAAAGAAACTGCCTACAATATGATTGCTACATAATTTTCTGTGTTTAATTTATCTTTGCCACCTTTAGTTTTTGTTTTGTATTTTCCACTGGAAAAAAATCATTATACTTTACAGATTTACTTGAAAATGATATATTGTAACCAGATTTGTGAAATGATATCTCCTCTGTACAACACCTTAATAATAACAATAAAAATTTATATAACTTGTGGGTGGGGGAAAGAGGGATAAAGTGGGAGAAAGTGAAGGAAGGGATGACATTGTTTAAAAAGAAATTTACACATAGCCAGGCATCGAAGGCTCATGCCTGTACTCTTAGCTCCTCAGGAGGCTGAGATCTGAGGATTGTGGTTCAAAGCTAGCCCAGGCAGAAAAGTCTGTGAGACTCTTATCTCCAGTAAGCCACCAGAAAAAAACAGAAATTGTGCTGTGGCTAAGTGGTAGAACTAGCATTGAGCTGAAGAGCTGAGGGACAGCTCCCAGTCCCAGAGTTTAAGACCCACAACTGACAAAACAAATAAGCAATGTACTCATTATCTGACTTATGTAAATGCAACCACCTTTATAATAGTAATACAAAAATTTTAACTTTCAAATAAATAAATTAATATAATACAAATATTTTCCATTTTGTTAAGACATTTTGAATACCTTCAAGCCTTCATATCTTTCAATCCATTACTGGAAGAAGGAAAATTAGATTCTAAAGCTTCCATTCAGATGCCATTCTAAATCTTGCAATCATTTGTCTCAATATTTGCTTTAGAGTTTCTATGTTTCAAGAAATCACTTCTTACCCTTTCAAGTTTTATTTCTACAATAAAAATGTGTAGTGCCATGTGATGGTATTTATAAGGCTTTTTTTTTACAAGTTCTAATTTCCTTAGATCTGGATCGATGAAACTAGAGGTGTAAAGAAAAAAATTCAATGCTCAGATTTTAAAGCCCTTATAAATCTGTATAAACAATGAAGTTTGCAATAGCTCAATGATATAGTTCTAATATATATTTAAGCATGGTTAGAATTCCAGCCAAATCCTATGATTCTGGTGTCAAGACCATATTTCTAAATGATGGGAATCAATCCAGTGTTCTTAGCCTGACCTTTGCTCCAGTGTCTGCACAAGTGAGGTCATTTTAGCATAAGGCTGTCCAATGATAGATGGAAAGGGCTAACCAAGTTCGAACACCACCAAGAAAATCCTCTACAGTGTCCTCATGCTAACATTACTAGGCTAATGGTGATATTATAGTGTAGGTTAAGTGTGCAAAGCATAGAAACAGAGAATTGAGTCTATATTTCTCTGAACAAATGATTTTGGCTAAGACCCAGGTTTTTCATCTGTAAATTGAATGGAATTCATAATCCCAACATAATAGTAGATTTATTATGAAAATTAAATATAGCATCATAGAAGTTTTAGAGCTAGAATCTTTGATTTCAAATGTTAATCTCATATCCAATGGTCTTCAGGAAGGAATATTCACTAATTTGATCTTCCAGGAATATTTCTTGGTTAAAAATAATAATGGTACACAAAATGATACTTGAAAGGATAAAAAGTGATTGATATGAGCAATAGAAGCACATGATACATGTGGAATGCAGTCTGGTATAACAGCAAGAGCAAATTATTGCTTGCTAAATAAATTAAATAAAAAGTCCTTGACATCTGCAAAAGTTTACTATAATGGTATTGATTTCAAGATGTCTTTCAATTGATATAGAAATACATAAAGGTAAGGGAACATAGCAATATGACGTTTACCTCAAACACTCCACTAAATTGCGTGTAGTAGACACGAAATGTGATAGAGGTAAATAACACACTCACATACCCCCCCCCCACACACACACACACATATACTACTTAAATTCAAACTGAAGATGCTAAGAATACATTCTGACAGTCATCTTCCTCAGGGCCTCCTTCACATCTCTGTTCCTCAGGCTGTAGATCAGGGGGTTCAACATGGGGATCACAACTGTGTAGAACAGAGACACTATCCTGTTCTGCTTAGTGGAGTAGTTGGACTTGGGCATCACATAAATGAATGTGATGGTCCCGTAGTACAGGATGACAGCAGTGAGGTGGGAGGTGCAGGTGGAGAAGGCCTTGTGTCGGCCTTCCGTGGAGCGCATCTTCAGGATGGTGGTGAGGATGGAGATGTAAGACACAGCGATGACAAACACTGTGAGCACAATGATGGAGCCAGAAGAGACGGATGGGATCATTTCTACAACGGAGATATCTGAGCAGGAAAGTTTCAACAGAGGAGAAAAATCACAGAAAAAGTGATCGATCTGATTGGGTCCACAGAAGAAAAGACTTAGTAAACAACTACCAAATGTACCAGAATTCACACAACCACCCAGATAGGACACTGCCACCAAGAGAATGCAAACTCTGGGGGACATGTGGGTTGAGTAGAGCAAGGGTGAACAAATGGCCACATAACGATCATAGGCCATGGCTGCCAGCAGAAAGCACTCAGCTGTCCCAAACAACACAACAGAACATAGTTGAGCCTCACAGCCAGCCACAGGGAGGGCTGTTCCATGTCCAAAGAAACCTACAAGCATTATAGGTGTGACTGCTGTGGAAGATCCAATGTCCAAAAAAGCCAGATGACTAAGGAACAGGTACATGGGGGTGTGGAGCTGGGAACAGCTTCTTATTAAAGTGATTATGCTGATATTGCCTACTAAAGTGACGATATAAACCCCTAGAAATATCACAAAGAAGATGACACAAAGTGTAGGATCTTCTGTTAAGCCCAGAATGATGAACTCTGTCACAGTGGTGTGGTTTCCAACCTCCATCTCAGGTCTGAAGTTATTCCTGTCAAAAAAAATAAGTACTTCACTTGTTTAATATTTTCATTCTGCATGTCTCTCATATTCTTTTCTTTCATAGACTCATTCCTGGCTCCTCTTCCTATGCTCTCCTCTTCCCCTGTTCTACACGACTAGAGTTTTATCCATTCCTCTTTGCATAAAAGGACAATGCATGGTCCTTACTCTCTGCCTTCTCAATTATTGTATTTTTATTACTGTCATCCTGCATAAAACTGTCTCAAATCTTGACTCCTAGACTGATCTCACTCCCAAAGTCTAGCTACGTATTTCAATCATCTGTTTGGGTTCTCATCATTGCTTATGAGCCTTGGGAATCCCACAAATATCTCAAAGTGGCACCCATCTCAAACGCATCAACTTTTTTAACCTTTATATCTATATTTATACATCTGAGAAATTATACCAAATCCATCCGATCTCTCATTTACAATTTGAGCATCTTTTGAGTTTTTTGTCTCATTATCTAACAAAATGCAGTTGAAGTATGGTTTGAAATTTGGTATTGATATTCTTCCAGCACTGTTCTTTCTGCTAAAGATTGTTTTTGCTATTCGGGGTCTTTTATTGTTCCATGTGAATTTTTGGATTGCTTCTTCTATCCCATTGGAGAATGAGGTTGGGCTACTGATAGGTATCACATTGAAATTGTAGATAGCCTTTGGCAGTATTGCCATTTTCATGATGTTAATCCTCCCAATCCAGGAGCATGGGAGGTTTTTCCACTTCCTTAGTTCTGCTTTAATTTCATTTTTCAAAGGTAAATGAACCCCAAGATAGAGACACAAGAAGGTTTATCTTTATTGCTGTTGTTTGTAATGTACTTATAATGTACTATGTGATTTCTTTTGGTTCTTTCATTTGTTCTTCCCCCGTGGTATAACCCCTGTTTTTACCATATTTGATTCCAGTACCCTGTCTGCATTTTGTATATACATTTTTCTAATTTGGGGAGGGGAAGGGAAATAACAAAATGCTGAAATAAGGATATAGGCTGACCCATTATAACAAAGAGATGTACAAGACACTATGTTAAAAACGAACTGATGTACAAGACACTATGTTGAAAAATGAGCTTTACAATTTAGGCGGGGGGGGGGGGGGGGGGGGGAGGGGAGTGTAGTTGTGGAGGTGGGAGGGAAGGGATGGTAGGGGTAAAACAAAGGAGGAAGTAACAATGCTTGATAGGAAATGTACTCGTTACCTTGCTCATGTAACTGTAACCCCTCTGTACAATATTTTTTACAACAAAAATGTATTAAAAAAACAAAATAAAAGAAAAAACAAACTCTACAACTTGGCGGGGTAGGGGCAAGTTGGGGAGATAGGGAGGGAAGGGATGGCAGGGGAAAAACAAAGGAGGGGACAACAATACTCAAGAGGAAAGTTACTCATTACCTTACTCATGTAACTGTAACCCCTCTGTACAGTATCTTTACTATATATATATATATATATATATATATATATATAGGTAAAATATTGTCAAAAAATCCAATTGAGTCCATCTACAACTTAGTTCTCACAATAGAGAGGTAACTATTTTCTCTCCTTGATTCCTAATGTCCCCACAGAATTGAGACTCACCATTTTATTTGTTTCTTTACCCTTTGCCTTTCATTATTTTCCTTTTATCATTCACAAATATTTTGTAGAGATCTTTTGCTGTTAAAAAGCAGATGAGCAATTCGATTCATTTAACCCTGTCAGTATTTTCTCAGATCTTCTTATTCTAATGTTGCTTCATCAGCCCAGAAGACAGAATCCTTTCTGGCATTGCCCTTCATTGGGATTTTGCTTGTGTCATAGCATATTTCTATCCACCCCTCACACTGGTCCAGCTCTGCTGAACCACTTACCATGCGTTCTATTTTCTCACCTTTGTTCCACATCGAAAAGGCTCCAACATGCTATGATCAACACTGTGTGTGACTTTTTACCCTTCACAATTATTTTGTACTCCAAAAACACCCTTAACTCTTAAGGGAGAATCTGATAACTTTTTCTTATTTTGTAGAGACCAGCTTTTGCTTTGTCTAAACTGGTGATGGTTGTTTAATTGGAGACCCTAAGGCTATGAGCCTCATCCAACCTAACTATCAGTCTATTTCTTCGTATGGCCTTTGTATAACATAGCTGTTCAAGCCAAGCAGTAGTTTGGGCTGCTACAATTAACCAACACTGCTTTAGTTCTTTTGTGCAAAGGTCCGTGGGTACCTCTGAGTGTTCATGTATACTCTCTTGCTGAATACATGGCTCCCAAAGGGATCAAGAACTAAAATTAGTGATTCTTTTATTTTTAGTTTCTCCTTAAACAAATGGAAGTTCATCTTTTAAAAAATTTGATGTTTCTTGCACTTAACCTTTCAGTAGAAGAACTATTTATGCTGAATTTGAAATGGGACTTTATATAAAGTAGAGGTTGTCCATTTACTTTTTTATAGGTCATAGGGACCAGGATCTCAACAATATGAACCACCTCATGCCCCAGTGTCCAGAAATGTAGTTTCCTACATGCAGTGAGAAGATGTGTGTGCGTGCATGGGGTGAGAGAGAAGGAGCTTCTAATCAAACGTAGCAAATCCTCTAAGGCTACTGCTGTTTGTCCCTTGGAGAGAAAGGTCCTTCCGTGACTAATTAAGGTCAGGTTGGGCCTCCCTGATGGGACTAGAAAAGGTCATGGTTACCTTTGGACTTGTTTTTCCTTTTTTTCCTCAAAGGGGGAGGGTTTTTTGCTTCCCAGAAGCAATTTTGATATTCAGAACAAATTACTTTGTTTAATTGGGGTGAGAGTGATGATGTCTGAATTCTTTCCACCTAAAACAACTTTTGAATCAAACCGCAAATTTCAAAACCTTGAGCTTTGCACAAGTTTATATTTTTTAAAAACCCACATGTTGCAAAAAAGAAAATACTTTTTATTACCATAGGCTTGTGGTAGGTTTTGCAAAAAGCAGACTTTGTTGTTATTTTCCATATTGTGATTGATATTCATAATGTATAAATTTTAGGTTAAGCTTAACAACCTGTACAATTGATTCCATCCTAATTTTTATCTGAGTGAGTAGGTTATTCAGTATTTTGAAAAGAAGAATTTGAGTAATATTATTTGTTCTAGTCTATGAATATATCATTCTTCATTCATCTATGATTGTTTTTATTTACTTTCATTAGAGTTCTGTAACTTTTTTTTTAATTCTGTAACTTTTAACATAGGCATTTCCCATAACTTTTCAGTAACCTATTGCGAAAATTTGGGTAAATGTTTCCATATTGTAAATTTGCTCTAAAATTCTTAATTTATATTACTTTTTAAAAATATTACATAGAATTTCTTTTTTATTTTATTTATTTATTTTTATTGTGAAAATACCATACAGAGGGGTTATAATTACATGGGAAAGATAATGAGTACATTTCCTATCAAGCATTGTTGCCTCCTCCTTTGTTTCCCCTTCCCCTCCCTTCCTATCTCCCCCCCTTTCCACCCCCCCAAACTCCCCCCAAACCCCTGGCCAAAGTTGTAAAGTTCGTTTTTCAACATAACGTCTTGTATGATTCATTGTTGCAATGGGTCCACCTGTATCCCTATTTAAACAATTTGTTTTTGCCCTTCCTCACCACAAATTATACCAACATCAAATACAGTGAAAGCAGGGGTTATACCATGGGGGAGGGACATACAAAGCAACAAAAAAAATCATCTTATAAATATGTTAGATACAATCACAAGAAAGAAAAACCATTTGAATCCTTAACTTGGGGTTCATTTCCCTAACATCAACTTATCTGACCTTTTCTGCTTGTCTCAGACATATACTAGTTATTGCAAATAAGGGAAAACATGGGACCTATGTTTCTTTGGGCCTGGCTTAATTCACTTAGTATAATTTTTTCCAAGTTTTTCCATTCCTAACAAATGGGGCAATGTCATTCTTTCTGATGGAGGCATAGAATTCCATTGTGTATATATACCACATTTTCTTGATCCATTCATCTACTGAGGGGCATCTGGGTTGGTTCCATATCTTAGCTATGGTAAATAATGCTGCAATAAATATAATTGTTCTGGTAGCTTTAATATGATCTTGTTTGTGATCATTTGGGTAAATGTCTAAAAGTGGGATTGCTGGGTCATAGGGGAGCTCTCTGTGGAGTCTTTTGAGAAACCTCCATACTATTTTCCAAAGTTGTTGGACAAGTTTACACTCCCATCAACAATGCAGAGAGGTTCCATTCTGTCCACATTTTCTCCAGCATCTGTTGTTATTAGAATTCTTGATTATAGCCATTCTAACTGGGGTGAGGTGGTATCTCAATGTTGTTTTGATTTGCATTTCTTTTATGGCTAGAGAGGTTGAGCATTTCTTCATGTGTCTATTGGCCATCCTTCTTTCCTCTTCAGAGAAGTTTCTCTTTAAGTCTTTAGCCCATTTGTTTTTCTGATGATTTGTTGTTGGGGGATTGAATTTTTTGAGTTCCAAGTATATTTTAGATAAGAGACCCTTGTCGGTTGTATGGCTAGTGAAGATCTTCTCCCAATCCATGGGCTTTCTATTGATCTTGTTAGCTATATCCTTTGCCATGAAGAAGCTCTGCAATTTCATGCAATCCCATTTGTCCAACCTTTCTTTGATTTGTTGTCTTTCTGGGTCTCTATTAAGAAAATTTTGACCTGTGCCAAGAAGACCTAGGGTTTCTCCTATTCCTTCCTGTAAAAGACTCCGAATAGCAAAAATGATCTTTAACAAAAAGAACAGTGCTGGAGGAATATCAATGCCAATTTTCAAACTCTACTGCAAAGCCATAGTAATCAAAACAGCTTGGTACTGGCACAAGAACAGACCCCAGGACCAATGGAATAGACGTGAAAACCCAGAAATGAACCTATAGACATATAAACATCTAATCTTCAATAAGGGAACTAAAAAAATAGAATAGAAGAAAGACAGCCTCTTCAGTAAATGGTGCTGGCAAAATTGGTTAACCACTTGTAGAAAACTAAAGGTAGATCCTTATATATCACCCTGCACCAGAATCAACTCCAAATGGATCAAAGACCTCAGAGTCAAAGCAGACACTCTGAAAACATTACATAGAATTTCTTAGACTTAATCTTACATTTCCATCAACACCAGCATAATCTGTAGTTATGTTGCCTTTGTCATTCCTTATATTAATGATTTGTACTTTTTTTTTCAATTTTACATGATAAAGTAAGAAAAAGTAACAAAGAAATCATCAAGTGCCAGGGTGGTTTAGGCCTGTTATTTAAAATAAAGAAACTAAAGCCAAGCATAATATGTGGAAAAGATGTGATTTATTCTGACACTTAAAACTATGTAGCTGTTTTAACATAATGGTTTGCTGAACATTTACTGAAATGCCAGGCATTGGGAACTACAAAACACATAAAAATTTGACATATAAAAAATTGACTTTATATTGAATGCACACATTTAAGAAATAATTATGAGCCTGGACTTGTGATAAGTATACAAGGAGCAGTGAGCCCAAAGGAGAGATTCTTTTCCAAGCAAGAATGTACAGCAATACTTTTTAAGGAATACATCACTAAAACTTAGTCTTACAATATGTCTACATACAGCAAGGTAAGGACAATGGCAAGAAGTACTAGTTAAAAGAAGTAGCATTAGACATAATGCATTTTCATGAAAGAGCAAACTGTGTGAAGAATAACATACATAAAGCACTAAGAATGAAATGATGGAAGGGGAAAGAACTGGGAGGATAATGGGGGTAGATGTGACCAATGTATGTTAGTTATATGTGTTAAAATGTCACGATGAGACCCATTATTCTTAATAACTAATAGGCACTATCAAAAAAGAGAATTACATCTCTGAAAAAAAAGCCAATGGATGAGAAATGCTCAAACAAGTTTTCTTTTTCTTTCTTTCTTTCTTTCTTTCTCTCTCACCCTCTCACTCATATTTTCTAACTCTTCCTCCTCCTGCTTCTTCTGCTGCTGCTTCTTCTTCTTCCTTCCTTCCTTCCTACTTCCTTCCTTCCTTCCTTTCTTTCTCTCTTTCTATCTTTCATTATTTTGTTCTTTCTTTTATTTCTTTCTTAGATGGGGCCTCACTATGTTGTCCAGTCTCTGGTCTTGAGAGAAATCTTCTTTAGTCTTCTGAATAACTGTGACTTCAGGGAGGTATCATTATGACCATCAACTTTATGTGAATAGGCACCATGTCTTTCTCATTTTAGTGTCTTTGATATCTACTAGTATCTGGCATCAAGAAAGCATGAAAGGAATATCTGTATATTTGAAATTTAAAAACAATATATAGGGACAAGATCTTGGTCACAGCCTAGTGTATCCAAACAGCACTGGCAATATGGAAGCTTAGATCCCATTAGAAAGTATATAAAGGATGGACATTTTTAGGTTTAGGCTAAGAGAAGTGATATCAATAGAGCAGAATATTTGAGAGACTGCTATAATTTACCTGCCTCCCTTTGTTTTTTTTAAAATCTGTTTCTTGAAATGAATAATGAACTGATTAATTTTCTCACTGAAATTTAGGAAAACTAGGAGAGTACTTTCACAAATCATCTTTGTGATTTTTTTCCTTATATATAATTCATTATTAATTTTAGTCATTTAAGGAAATAAAATACTTTATTTCGGTAAAAAAGTTATTTTGAGACTCAATGTTTTCCCCTGAAATTTTTAGAGACTTCAAAAGAAAATAATGGAAAAATTGGGCCAATCAGCAATGAATCGAAAAACAAGTTTAATACTTAACCAAGCCTTTGATTATTTAACCATGTTCAGATGCCATTTCTGGATGTGGTTTCTTGCAGGTTTTTTTTGGATGGTTGTGGGGCTTGAACTCTGAGTATGGGCTCTGTCCCTCAGCTCTTCAGCTCAAGGTGAGCACACTAACACTTGAGCCACAGCACCACTTTCTGTTTTTTGGAGATAAGAGTTTCACAGACTTTCTTACCCAGGCTGACTTTGAACCACGATCCTCAGATCTCAGCCTTCTGTGTAGCTAGGATTATGCAGATTCTTTTGTAAGAGATAGAGTCAACCGCAGCAGCAAACTCTTGATCAAGCATCATGACAAATCCCATTATACCTACATCAATCATTGACTTCCCTCCGTGTTTCTGGCTAGCAGAGTGGCTGGTAGCTGAGGTTTCTATTAACAAATATTAAATCCTCCTTGGTATATATTAGCATTTCTGTAAAAATAAAAAAAATCAATGTTAACCTGGTTTGCAGGGGTACACGTCCCTACTTGTTTGCAAACAGCCCATCAGAATATTCTAAAACATTTTTTCTTTCTATAATTTTCCAAATGTAATTTTATTGCATGGTGTGGGGGGCAAGGGGTTTACATCAGTCACTTGCTTCCAAATTGAAACAAAGCCAAGAAAGATATATTTGTACAATTTCTCTCAACTAGTTTCCTATGAAAGTCTTTCACATAGAGAAGATGGCCAGGATCAGAGTTCCCTTCTGTGGTCCTCACATCTGTTTTTGACAGTTGTATGTGATCTGACATGTGTGTTAGACCACTCATGGTGAGGATCTGTACAGGAGTGGTGCCCCAAATAGTTGTGTTATTTATTTTTTGTCATTGTTAAGGTGGAACCAATACAGACTATTAGAGTTCAGCTCAGCTATTCTGTATGAATCATCCTCTGGATGCTTTGTCCTTTCTATTTATTAAGTTGAAGACTGCCAAGGTTTGAGTGGGACTAGGGTTTGGCTTGAAATGGATGCTATTCTCTCAGCTGGAATGGGAAGGTAGCGCAGTAGTAGAGTGCATGCCTAATGTGCTCAAAGTCCTGGGCTCTCAACCTTCTGCCATGCCCCAAAATAACCCTCCCCAAAATAAAAAAACAACATAACAATTGCAGAAGCACCAACAATAAGAATACACCACAAGAGTTGGAGAAGATAGCCTAAAAATAAAAATATAAACAGAGAATATAAATAATAAAAATGCATTTTTCATTGACTTTCATATTTTTCACCTTACCAAAAATAATTTTAAAAAGATACGAGCAAAAAAGTAAGGTCAAGAAAATAGAGACTAAATCAAAAAGAGATAAAAGTAAATAAACTAGGAGAAAAGTTAAGAGGTGACAAGGGAAAAAAGAAACAAAAAGTCAACTAAAAAAAAAAGGAGATCTTGCCTGCTATCCCACTTTTGGGCATTTAGCGAAATGATCCCAAACAAGACCATACTAAAGCTACCAGCACGACTATGTTTATTACAGCATTATTTACCATAGCTAAGATATGGAACCAGCCCAGATGCCCCTCAGTAGATGAATGGATCAAGAAGATGTGGTATATATACACAATGGAATTCTATGCCTCCATCAGAAAGAATGACATTGCCCCATTTGTTAAGAAATGGAAAGGCTTGGAAAAAATTATATTAAGTGAAGTAATCCAGGCTCAAAGAAACACAGGTCCCATGGTTTCCCTTATTTGCAATAACTAGTATGTCTGAGACAAGCAGAAATGGTCAGATAAGTTGATGTTAGGCGAAATGAACCCTAAGATAAGGACTCAAATGTTTTTTTTTTTTTTTTCGTTCTTGAGATTGTTTCTAACATATTTATTTTTTTGTTTCTAACATATTTATAAGATGATTTCTTTGTTGCTTTGTATGTCCCGTCCCCTTGTTATAACCCCTGCTTTCACTGTATTTGATGTTGGTATAATTTATGGAGGGGAAGGGGAAAAACAAATTGTTTAAATAGAGATACAGGTGGACCCATTGCAACAATGAGATGTACAAGTAGTTATGTTGAAAAACGAACTTTACAACTTTGGTGGGAGTGGAGGGTCTGGGAAGGGATGGGAAGGGGAAACAAAGGAGGAGGCAACAATGCTTGCTAAGAAATATACTCATTATCTTGCCCATGTAATTGTAACCCCTCTGTATGGTATTTTCACAATAAAAAAAAAAAGGAGAAAGCTGTACTGGATGGCAGTAGCTGAAGCTTGTAATCTTAGCTACTCAGGGAGCTGAAATCTGAGGATAGAAGTTCAAAGCTAGCCTGGGGAAGACATATACATGAGACTCTCATCTCCAACTACCATCAAAATTCCTGTCTTAAGTGTTAGAGTACCTTACTGGAGCAAGAAAGCTTAGGGACAGTGTCTAGACCCTGAGTTCAAGTCCCAGTACCACAACAAGGGGGTGGCCAAGAGAAGAAATTGAAAAGAAAAAAGAAAAAATAGATCAGAACAATGATAAGAGTTTGCATGCTTAACTTTGTCCTTTTATAATTTTGATTGTTATATATATAAAACAATATATATAAACATACATATACATATATACAAAGGGGTTCCAGATACATAACTCAGGTAACGAGTATATTTCTATTTGGGTAATGTTAACCCTTCTCTTGCCCTCTCTCCCAGTTTTTCCCTTCTGTCCCTATCCACAAATTGTATAGTTCATTTTCAACTTGGTAGCTAGCAAGTCTCGCTGCTATTTCTGTTGTTTTTAGTGCATACTGAGGACCAGCAGAAGTGATTTGAGTCTGAAGCTTTTTGTAGTGGTCAATTGTTTGCAACTACAAAGTAGAAACCACTTAGCAATGATTTTATTCTCTCTATGGAGAGAGAGAAATGATTTAATTCTCTCTATGGGCCAACTGCTCCCAGGGCAGGGACTAAAACGGTACTGTCCTGTGCTATTGAGACAGTCTGTAAGGCTAAGCTCACTAGGCCGTTTCTTCTCAGAGGTTTTTGAGCACTGGGGACATGCTGGCGCCAAAATATGCTAACCACCTCACATGGTGTATGTCATTCCCTAAGCAAAGATTCCCTCCCTAGCTCCCTGGGCTGCGTGTTACCAAGGTATGACAAAGAATGAGGCATGATCCCAGAAGGCCCTGCAGATGAGGAAATGACACAAAGCCTCCAAGACACTAAATCAGTGTCTTTAGAACATATATACTTGATCTCCTTTAGCAGAATTCCAGTTAGTAAAGCACCTGTAAGGTAGGGAAACTCTGATCCACTTAAGTGTTTCTAGGGGGGATGATGAGACACCAAGCTCATTTAGGAGCTGCTGGTGGTGAGAGGGGTGTGGAGTGGACCCATGTATTATGAGTGGGTGGGGGTGAACTACGCTAATTTTTTTTGTTCCCTCTGCTTGTGTTGGTCTGGCAGCTTGGGCTGAGGAGTTCAGGAGCTCTTCAATATTAGAAGTTTGCAATACTCTCCCTAAGACATGGATCTGGTACTTCATTTGCAAAATAGCCCTTAGCGTTAGGTCTTGTTGCACAAGAATGGGATAGGTTTAGGCACACAGTGCCTCAGGATACACATTGTGGACTTTTCCTCTTTCTGGCCTTGTCCTGGGATATACCTGGGCAGGAGATTGAGGGGTGCTGAACCTCTCTGGCTTGGATGCAGTGAAAGACTCTTAAGCTGCTCCCTTGTTTCAAAGTAGCATCAAATACATGGCCAACTCTCACCCCACAACTACACAGGGTAGTGCAAGGATTTGTCCATGATGTGCTCCCAGAGATTTGCCAGCTTTGTACTGGTTAATTGGAGATAAGAGTCTTGTGGACTTTTATGCTAAGGCTGGATTTGAACTCTTACTTCAGATCTCAAGCTTCTGAGTAGTAAGGATTATGGATGCAAGCCACCAGAATCTGGCCCATTTTTTATATAGCTATAAACTCACAGTATGTTTGATTTGCTGCTGAAAGATGAATTCATTTTCATGCCTAAGATATGACATTGGGGTTTTATTAGTGAATGTAATTTACTGATTTGCATTTAACATTTGATATAACTTTTCTCTCTCAATGTCTCCATAGAAAAGATATAGTGCAACAGGTAGATCTACTGGACAATTTTGTCTGATTTACTCTTTTTCCACCATTGGTTTCACATGAATTATTAGTTAAAATCCAAGTTACCAGGATTCCTTGGAGACCACACTATAAGACATAATCTTTCAGCACTATCTAAACTTGGAGCTCTTCTAAAAAAATAAGTAGTTTAGAGTTCCTTTGGGAGGAATGAGCATTTTAAATTTTTAAATGAAAATTCCAAAGAGTAAAGATGTTTAATCCCTTGAAGAAAGACATTCTTATAGAGCTAAATGTTTTCAAAAACAGAAACATTGAATTCATTTTTCATTAATTTAGGCAGGGAGTACTAGGTTTTGAACTCAGGAACTTGTGTTCATTCAGCTGGTGCTGTAACAATCAAGCCAAGTCTCCAGCTATTGTAATGCTTTATATTCAAGGCAAACTATATGGGAAGCTTTGACTACCCATTCAGAACATTTAGCGTGGACAACCTAGCACAGGGATTCACCTCAAGTTTTTAACATGAAGTTTATGCAGCTATATATTGCATCAAAAATAACATTACAGCATGCTACCAAAATAATCCTTTTTAGAAATCAGTGTTCCAGTAGGAAGTGGCTTGATTAATATGTATGACCCTACTTTGACTATGTGGTAAGTACTAATCATGTTTTTATTTTCCCACAGTGATTGGGATTTCTATTTAGCAAAATTAATAATTCCTATTTCAAATATATAAAGGTAAATTTAGAGTATATGCCCTTATTTATAATTATATTTTGATTTTTTTCTGATTATAGGATCAAGAAAAAAATTTTATTTCATCTTCCAAAAAATATAAAGTGTCATATTTAACTGCTTTTTCTGTGACATACAGAACAAACAAGGTGACACTTTTACTTGTCAGCTGTCAGAAAACTTAAAGTCTGTCATTCACTTATTGCTGATGGTATTCATGTCTCAATAATTATTATTTAACTTCATCTGTATATTGTTGCAAAGGGATAAGGAAATGGCTGTCAGACTTCCTGGAGCTCCTATTCTGATTTTGCCATGTGCAATATAACTTTGTGCTTTCACAGTCCATTAACTCATCTATAAAATAAAAATAGCGCATTTCATTTTATGGATAAAGTAAGAATCCAAATGGTGTAAAGAGGCTAACTCGTAGTCCAACAAAATAAACACCAAGAAACCAGTACTTGAAAGGGGGAGTGGGATCAAGAGGACAGGAGTAGATGAATGAAGAGAGGAAGTGGGTAGAATGCAGTCATAAAAATCAGTCTTACAAAATTAAGACAAATGAGGGAAGGTTGGGGTTGGGAGGGGTAGGGGAGAATGATGAAAGTGGTGGCATTGATCAAGATGCGTTTGTATTCATTAACTATTTTGTTGAATGGCAACTCCTTTGTAAAAATACTTAAAGAGATCACATGGTGAGTTGAGGGGAGCCAAGATAGTGATATAAGAAAAATGGTACAGAACATTTAATAAGCGTGAGAGAAATTATCCACAAAATAACTTTAGAAAACTTAAATATAAAAATATATTAATATGATTGAAAATGTAATACTATATATATTCATATACATATATGTATATACATATATATTGTACATGTATGCTATGTTTATAGATGTATATGTGTATCTATGTGGATAAATATGTATATATGTGTACAATTCTATCTGTATAAAAATCATGTATGGAACATACGATAACCTTTAATATATTTGCACATATGGTTCCAAGAAGGTTATCAGTATGGAAAAACTACAAAATTCACAGTATTCAAATACTCTAAAATGATTCAAATTTACATGCATATACAGTAGACCTGAGAAACTATGACTTCAAGCTACATTGAGTAAGCTACACTACTGTCATGAAATTAATTTTATAGACATTAACATTGCTCATTAAAACTATATGTTACATGCTCTTGATCTTTAAACTGCAGGTGTTCATTTCATCTTCCTTATATTAACAACTAACTTCTAATAAAGATGTGTGGCTTTTCAATATATCTATTTTTAAAATTTTTAAATATTTCTTTTTAATACATTTTATTGTAAAAATACTGTACAGAGGGGTTACAGTTACATGAGCAAGGTCATGAGTACATTTCCTATCAAGCATTGTTGCCTCCTCCTTTGTTTTTCCCCTACCCTCCCTTCCCTCCCACCTCCACAACTACACTCCCTCCCTCCTCCCCCACCCCTCCCTATCTAAATTGTAAAGTTCATTTTTCAACATAGTGTCTTGTACTTCATCATTTAATACATCATTATCCTTTCAACTTGGGAGGGTTAATATAACTGTTTAATTTTGATTTGTGGGCATCTTGCTTTATTGCAAGCAATATTTTCATGAAATTAAGGGTAAGGAAGCACTCAATAAGTCATTTCATAATTCCAAAAATGACAATAACAAAGGAATGATAGAGGGCCTCTGCACCATTTGATCTATCAAATGTGTGCACAAGGATTTATTTATTTTTTTGGTCAGTGATGGAGCTTGAACTCTGGGCCTGGGTGCTGTCCCTTAGCTCTTCAGCTCAAGGCTAATGCTCTTCCACTTGAACCACAGCACCACTTCTGGTTTTCTGAGTGGTTTAATGGAGATAAGAGTCTCAAGGACTTTCCTGCCTGGGCTAGCAGGAACCACAATCCTCAGATCTCAGCCGCCTGAGTAGCTAGAATTACAAGCGTGAGCCACCAGTGCCCGGCTGTGCCCAAGTATTTTAAATATTTATTTGGAAATAACTTCTGACTTATTTACTGATTATACTTGGCCAAAATGCATGTTGCTGGGCACTGATGGCTCATGCTTATAATCCTGGCAAATCAGAAAAGCTAAGGCCTGAGGATTGTGGTTCAAAGCCAGCCCAAGTAGAAAAATCTGTAAGACTCTTATCCCCAACTAACCAGCAAAAATCTGGAAGTGAAGGTGTGACTCAGGTGCAGAGAGACAGCACCTTGGATAAAAAAGCCAAGTGAGAGCTCAAGGCTCTGTGTTCATCCCTGGTATACACACACACACACACACACACACACACACACACACACACACACACACACCTGATTGTAACACTTTTGTGTAAAGGTAAGTGTACTGTATTAGCTAATATGCAAGCTTTTCTTGAAACTAATTCTTCATTTTCTGTTTTCCAATATATTCAGCAATCATTTTTTATTATCGTTATATCTATATTCTTATTACTGGGATTTAAAGAAATACATAATAGGAAGCAATTTTCAGGTGTTTTGTGAAATCATTTAAAAATTATAGCTTGATTAATTATTGGATGTAAATATGTACCAGTATTTTAATGTCTCTGCTTATAACACTTCATATATGTTCTTAAAAAATGAAATGATCATATGTAAAAAGTATTTTCATGCACTCTTGTATCACAGATTTGTCCTGGTAGCAGCTCCGTTGTCTGATGGAATCCCTGGTGGATGGGAACCACACCACAGTGACAGAGTTCATTCTACTGGGCTTAACACAAGATCCAGTCCTTCGAGTCATCCTCTTCATCATCATCCTGTGCATCTACCTGACGACTGTATCTGGAAATCTCTGCACAATCCTTCTCATCAGAGTCTCCACTCAGCTCCACTACCCCATGTACTTTTTCCTCAGTCACTTAGCTTTTTCTGACATAATTTTTTCATGTTCTGTCACACCCAATATGTTGGTTAACTTCCTAGTGGAGAGAAATTTGATCTCCTACCTTGGATGTGCCATCCAGCTTTGTACAGTCATTTTCTTTGGGACAGTAGAGTGCTTCCTTCTGGCTGCCATGGCCTATGATCGCTTTGTGGCCATCTGTGACCCGCTGCTGTATTCAACCAAAATGTCCACACAAGTCTGTGTGCAGTTACTTGTAGTAACTTACATAGGAGGTTTTCTTAATGCTTCCTCTTTTACCTTTTCCTTCTTTTCAATGCTCTTCTGTGGGCCTAATAGAGTCAATCATTTCTTCTGTGATTTTGCTCCTTTAGTTAAGCTATCCTGTTCTGATGTTAGTGTCCCTGCCATTGTTCCCTCATTTACTTCTGGCTCCATCATTGTGGTTACAGTGTTTATAATAGCTGTATCTTATATCTACATCCTCATCACCATCCTGAAGATGCGCTCCACTGAGGGCCGCCACAAGGCCTTCTCCACCTGCACCTCCCACCTCACTGCGGTCACTCTGTACTATGGGACAGTTACATTCATTTATGTGATGCCCAAGTCCAACTACTCCACTGACCAGAACAAGGTGATATCTGTGTTCTACATGGTGGTGATCCCCATGTTGAATCCCCTCATCTACAGTCTCAGGAATAATGAGATTAAGGGGGCTCTGAAGAAAGAGATTGGGAGGACCTTATTATGTAGTAACAATAACCTATAGGTCTAGTAATAAAAGGATATCAAGTGTCAGTGGTTGAAATATATTTGTTGATAAATAGCTAGTGTGGAACTTTCTAGAAGCTACAAGATTTACATTTTTAGGACACCTAGAACCCAAGACGTTTATAGTTACTTTTAATGAAAATAAAACTTGTAATTATGAACTTAGATTGAATGATATAAAACAAAATCTAGTGAAAATATAGTTATATTTCCTCATATGTTCTGTGCCACATGCACACCTTGTACCTTGTACCTGTACCATGTACCTTGTTATTATTTGAATTTTGTGTCCTGAAAAGCTCATGTGGTCATTGCTTTGCCCTTAGCATGATGCTACTGAAAGGTTTTGGAAAATTACACAGGTTGAGTCTGGTGGGACTCTTTAGTTCATTGAAGACAGAGCATCAAATGACGGTGGACATCAGCTTTGATTCTTTTACTTAGTAGGTAACAAGGGAGTGCTTTGGCCCTACTCAGATATTCATGCCAAGATGGGTCCAGTAACAGAATGGGTCAGAGTAACAGAAAAATCTTCCCTTGGAACAAAACCCTCAAACCAATTTGGAAAAGATGACAAGTTTATTATTTCAGTTATTTGTGTCAATGCCAGAAAGTGGACTAACCCTTTTATTGATAGAACCTGTGCTCATTTCAACATAAACTTTTCAGGAGATAAGTCTGACAAACACAGATATGATTCCTTTTACAAGGAAAATGTACAAAGATTAAAACAGCAGGAAATATGGAGTTTGTGTATCCATAACATTCTGGATTGTGATTCCAGCCTATAATGGAGTCCTCAGAGAGAACTAGTAGAGCCATCCCTGACAAATCTGTGGATTGTTTTGTCAGGTCAGACCTGGTAAGGTCCTCTGCTGGATGAAGCAGGGTTCTGAGCTTCTAAAGGTTCCAGCGAAACCAAAACAAATACTAACTTCTAACAAGATAGCCTAGTTTTCAGGAGACTATGAAAATCAAAATTTAGAATGACTTCATGAATAGACCCGCATCCTACCTAGAATGCATAAGCAAATTTGATCTCTGTCTTCCTTGGAACTGTGACTATTTCTGGAGTGATGTAATGTACCTTCCTATGCTGACAGTTATCACATTTACTTTCCTTGTATCTCCCCTCCTTAGTTTTTGAAAAAGAAATTCTATGTTTCTACCAGTAGGACTAAGGACATTAAGTTTTTCCTTCGTTCATTTATTGTTCATCTATTCCAAAAATGTGTGCATTCCAGCTGCTTGGGAGTCTGAAAAGGAGGAGCAAGAGTTCTAGGCCAACTAGGGAAAAGTTAAGAAGACCCTATCCAAAAACAAAATAGAAAAAGGCTAGAGGTGGGTCTCAAGTGGTAAAGCACTATATGCAGGACTGGGTTTGAGCCCCTGCGCTATTAACATAAATTATACTTTAAAGTAACTTGAACAGAGATAAAGGTGGTGGGTTGTGGACATCTAGCATTTTCCTGTGTCTCTGCTAACCAGAAATGAAACCTCAGGCTTCATGGGAAAGCAAGAAGTTAGTAAGCTAGAGAAGGGCAGGAGTAAAAGATTTGACAGATATATTGCCTAGAGTAATAAGGAATATCAAACTTTAAATCACTAAAAGAAATAAAGAAAAATTTAGCTTGGAGGGAGTTCCAAACTATTCCTCATTCTCCATTCTACTCACATGCATAGAATTTACCTTTGAGCATCTGTTCTCACAATGCCAATGCTGGTCAATTTAATCAATTCCACAGAGAGCACACGTAAGATAATGATAGTTAAAATGCCTTACATAAAAATTAGCACTACAAAGGATAAGGAATTGCATCAACCAAACACCAGAACACAGGGAAGCAGGATGAGACTGAGAAATTCTTTTGCAAGGACAGGATTAAAAGAGTCAGAACAAAGCTTTACCAACTTGGGCTGTGGGCTTTGTGTTCCTTTGGGATGAGAAGTTTGATTGACACATGTGATGTATAGCCTCAGGATTAAGGGAAACGGTGAAGAAACTGTTCTTGCACAGATTCACAGCCACAGAGTTCTATGGAATCTCAAACCTTGAACTCATTTGCCTGAGAGATAATAAGAACAAGTGATAGCTCAGGGTATATTCAATAGGCAACTAACCCAAGCCTCAAGGATTCCAATCATTAACACGCAGAAAAATAAATAATACTGGTTATCGAAAAGAAAATAGAGCACAAAATTTGATAGCAAGTAGAGACAATAAGTGATGGAAACAAAACTAGTAAGATCAAATAGGTTATAACATAACATTTGAGAAGGTGAAAGATTACTTGAAATGGGCATAGTCATGGAAAACGAAAAAATAATGATGTAATAGTATGTAAAGCAGTCACACAGCACTTCATGACTAAACTGCTCACCATGCTATCAGAATTACACCAGGCATTTCTCCTTGGTGTTCATACTCCCCATGGGCTTTTATACAGGCTTGCAAATGACAGTAGAATAGACAGCAACCTAATCATGAAGCTCTGCGACCCTCACTGAAAGTAATTAGCTATATAATAATGTCAGATAAAGTTCCAGGGCCCCTGCAATAGTTGTTTACAGTTATAAATATCAACTGAATTTAGTGGAATATATGACATAAAATAATATACTTCGTATGTTGTTCTTCCAGTTCAGATATATTTTACAATTTAAGCTCATTTTTATTACGGGCTATGTTGCAAGCAATACATGAAGTTTATCAGGATTTAGTGGAAACTTGAAGTACAATCACACTCTACTGGCATTTGATTTCAAAATATTCTTTAGCCTTTTTTTCTAAAGACTCTACATGAAGTAGAGTCTCCGAACCACAAATATTAGAAGATATTTAGAATCAATATATTTTGACCTTAGTAACCAATTGCAAAAAATAAACTTAAAAAGATATATTAAAAATATTTTTAAATTGGGAATATATGAATATAAATTTATTTTAATATTTTTCAATTAGGTAAACTTACATCTAAATGTAGTGCAATAAAGTTCAAAATCATCAACCAAAAAATAGCCAGGAAACTGTTTATTGATAAATCAACCAATAGACCAAGAAATAATCCATGAATCAATGAATTCAGAAAATATATTAGGAAACAAATATATGATAAAAAAAAGTTACATATAAAATATATAATTGTACTTATAAAATATATAATGTTAAATATATATGTATAAGATAAGGATATATGTAACTAAAATTCACACCCTGAAAACTGCTAGGAATTAATAAGATGCACATTCATTTCCATAAGGTAAACAAGCAGCATAATATAAAACCCAGAATACAGACTCAAACAAATTATAAAATTAAGACTCAGGTATACTCAAATAGAAAATCAATACCCAATGGAGAAAAATAGAGTTAGATACTTTTTTCCATAGTTTATTGATTTTGGATGCTGGTCCTCGGGCTTGCACTCAGAGTGGGGGCTGTGTCCTAGAGTTTTTTTGCTGAAGGCCACCACTACCACTTAAGCCATAGCTAGCTGCACTTCCAGCTATTTGGGGTAGCCTGGGGTAGCTAACTGGAGAATAAGAAGCTCATGGACTTTCTTGCTTTGGCTAGAAAGTAAGATCTCAGCCTCCTGAGTAGCTAGAATTACAAGGCATAAGGCATCCTGGCACTTGGTGTTTTCGTAGTTAATTTTGTTTGCCCTATGTAAAACTGATAAAGAACATACAAATCATCAAAATAAGGAATGACACAGACACCATAACTACAGATTATGCTGATATTTACGGGAATGTCAGATTCATTCTAAGAAATTCTTTGTAAGATTTAAAAAAAATCTAAGAATTTCAGAGCAAATGACCCAACGTTTAAAAGAGAAAAATCAACTTACAATATGGAAAAAATTATCCAAATATTCAGCAATAAGATACTGTCATGGAAGATGCCTTTGCTAAAACTTACTGAACTCTAATGAAAGTAAATAAAAACAAACATAGATAAATGAAGAGTGATATACCATATTTATAGATGACAAGAAACAATATTGCTCAAATTCAACTTTTCAAAATATTGAATAACCTATTCACTAAAATTGTGATAAAAATTAGGACAGCAGGGCTGGGAAGGTGGCTCAGTGGTAGAGCGCTTGCCTTGCATGCATGAGGCCTTGGGTTTGATTCCTCAGCACCACATAAGCAAAAACAAAAAAGCCAGAAGTGGCGCTGTGGCTCAAGTGGTAGAGCGTTAGCCTTGAGCTGAAGAGCTGAGGGACAGTGCCCAGGCCCAGAGTTCAGGTCCATGACCGGACCAATATATATACATATATATAAATTAGGACAGCATCATTTGTACAGGTTCTTAAGCTTAACCTAAAATTTATATGGTATGAATAGCAATCACAAAATAGAAAATAAGAACAAAGTTAGCTTTTTGCAAAACATAAAAACCTACCACAAACCTACTGTGGACCCATTGCAACAATGAGATGTACAAGTCATTATGTTGAAAACGAACTTCACAACTTTGGTGGGGGGGGGGGGGGCCGGGAGGAGGATGGGAAGGGATGGGAAGGGGAAACAAAGGAGGAGGCAACAATGCTTGGTAAGAAATGTACTCATCATCTTGCCCATGTAATTGTAACCCCTCTGTACAGTATTTTCACAATAAAAAAAGTTCAAAAAAATATAAATAAATAAATAAAAAGTATTTTCTTTTTTGCAACAAGTGGGGTGTTCTAAAAAAATATAAACTCAAGACTTGTGCAAAACTCAAGGCTTTGAAATTCATGCTTGCATTCAAAGGTTGTGTTAGGTGGAAAGAACTCAGACATTATCACTCGAACCCAATAGGGATACAGGTTGACCCATTGCAACAATGAGATGTACAAGGCGTTATGTTGAAAAACCAACTTTACAATTTGGGGGGGGGGGGCCAGGAGGAGGGGAAGTATAGTATGGTAGGGGAAAAACAAAGGAGGAGGTAACAATGCTCAATAGGAAATGTACTCATTGCTTACTCATGTAACTGTAACCCCTCTGTACAGTATTTTCACAATGAAAAACTTTTTTTTAAAAAAAGCAAGCATAAAAAATGATTTGTTCTGAATGCCTAAACTGCTTATGGGAAACAAAAACAAAAAACAAAAAACCCATTCTCCCTTTCATGAAAAAAAAAAAAATGGAAAGAGAAGTCCAAGGGTAACCATGGCATTTTTCAGGCCCCATCTGGGAGGGCCAGGGAGACCTTAATGAGTCACCTGGTTCCATATATCACTTTTGTACAACCAACAAAAGGAAGGCCCTTTCTCTCAAAGGGACAAGCAGCAATAGCCTTAGAGGATTTGTTATGTTTGATTAGAAGCTCCTTCTCTCTCACCCCATGCACACAAGCACAACAGAACTACATTTCTGGACACTGGGGCCTGAGCTGGTTCATATTGTTGAGTTCCTGGTCCCTATGACCTATAAAAAAGTAAATGGGCAACCTCTACTTTATAAAGTCCTATTTCAAATTCAGCATCAATATTTTCTACTACTGAAAGGTAAGTGCAAGGTACATCAATTTTTAAAATTTTTATTGTGAAAATACCATACAGAGGGGTTACATCAATTTTTAAAGATGAACATTCATTTGTTTAAAGAGAAACTAAAAAAATAAAAGAATCACTTTCACTAATTTTAGTTCTTGATCCCTTTGGAAGCCATGTATTCAGCAAGAGAGTGTACATGCATTGATTATTTTGGTACCCTCAGACCTATTTACACAAGAGAACTCAAGCAGTGTTGGTTAATTTTAGCAACCCAAATTACTGCTTGGCTTGAGCAGCTAAGGCTACACTATGCAAAGGACAATGATATGCACAAGACACTATATTGAAAATGAACTTTACAACTTCAGGGGGAGGGGAGTGAGGGAGGTAGGGGAAGGAAGAGATAGTGGGAGAAAAAGAAAGGAAGGGGTAAAAACGCTCAATAAGAAATGTACTCTTTACCTTACTCATGTAACTGTAGCCTCTGTACAGCAGTCCTAGGGTCTCCAACTACACAACCATAACTGAGTTTAGAAAATGCAAAAACGTGGTGCCTAAAAATAATGAAATGTTAACAAATTCACCCTTAAGAGTTAGAGACGTTTTTGGAGAAAAAATAACCTTGAAGGGTGAAAAATCACACACAGCATTGATGGTAGGATGTCAATGTGGAACAAATATGAGAAAATAAAGCACATGGGGTGACTATAAGTAGTTCAGCAAAGCTAGGCCAGTGTGAGGGGTGGATAGAAAGATACTATGACATACAAGCAAAGTCCCAGTGTAGGGCTATGCCAGAAAGAATTCTGTCTTCTGGGCTGATGAAACAACATTAGAATAAGAAGATCTGAGAAAATATTGACAGAATTAAATGAATCGAATTGCTCATCTGCTTTTTCATAGCAAACGATCTCTACGAAATATTTGCGAATGATAAAAGGAAAATAAGGAAAGTCAAAAGGGACAGAAGCAAAGAAAATGGTGAGTCTCAAGTCTGTGGGGACATTAGGAATTGAGGAGAGACAATAGTTACCTCCCTACTGTGAGAACTAAGTGAGAACTAAGTTGTAGACAGACTCAACTGGATTTTGTTACATAATGAGATGAAAAGTTCAAAAGATGCTCAAAGTGTAGAGATGAAGGAATGGATGGATTTGGAATCATTTCTCAGATGTAAAAATATAGGATATGGAAGTTAAAGAAAGTTATGCGTTTGAAATGGGCTCCACTTTGAGATGTTTCTGGGATTCCCAAGACTGATAGGCAATGAGGAGAACCCAAGTAGATAATTGAAATATGTGTCTAGACTTTGGAAGAGAGATTAGCCTAGGAATCAAGATTTGAGACAATTTCATATAAGATAACATTAATAAAAAGATACCTGAGAAGGCAGAGAGTAAGGACCACTCCTTCCTCCTTTTATGCAAAGATAAAATTCTAGTAGTGTAGAGCAGAGGAAGAGGTGGGCAGAGGAAGAATAGCCAGGAATGAGTCTATGAAAGAAAAGAATACAAGAGACATGGAGAATGAAAATATTAAACAAACGAAGTACTCATTTTTTTTCAACAGGGATAACTTCAGACCTGAGATGGAGCTTGGAAACCACACCACTGTGACAGAGTTCATCATTCTGGGCTTAACAGAAGATCCTACACTTCGTGTCATCTTCTTTGTAATATTTCTAGGGGTTTATGTCGTCACTTTAGTAGGCAATATCAGCATAATCACTTTAATAAGAAGCTGTTCCCAGCTCCACACCCCCATGTACCTGTTCCTTAGCCATCTGGCTTTTGTGGACATTGGGTATTCCACCTCAGTCACACCTATAATGCTTGTAGGTTTCTTTGGACATGGAACAGCCCTCCCTGTGGCTGGCTGTGAGGCTCAACTATGTTCTGTTGTGTTGTTTGGGACAGCTGAGTGCTTTCTGCTGGCAGCCATGGCCTATGATCGCTTTGTGGCCATCTGCTCACCCCTGCTCTACTCAACCCACATGTCCCCCAGAGTTTGCATTCTCTTGGTGGCGGTGTCCTATCTGGGTGGTTGTGTGAATTCTGGTACATTTGGAAGTTGTTTACTGAGTCTGTCCTTCTGTGGGCCCAATCGTGTTGATCACTTTTTCTGTGATTTTTCTCCTCTGTTGAAACTTTCCTGCTCAGATATCTCCGTTGTAGAAATGATCCCATCCGTCTCTTCTGGCTCCATCATTGTGCTCACAGTGTTTGTCATCGCTGTGTCTTACATCTCCATCCTCACCACCATCCTGAAGATGCGCTCCACGGAAGGCCGACACAAGGCCTTCTCCACCTGCACCTCCCACCTCACTGCAGTCATCCTGTACTACGGGACCATCACATTCATTTATGTGATGCCCAAGTCCAACTACTCCACTAAGCAGAACAGGATAGTGTCTCTGTTCTACACAGTTGTGATCCCCATGTTGAACCCCCTGATCTACAGCCTGAGGAACAGAGATGTGAAGGAGGCCCTGAGGAAGATGACTGTCAGAATGTATTCTTAGCATCAGTTTGAATTTAAGTCATGTATGTGTGTGAGGATTTTATTTATTTCTATCATATTTTGAGTCTACTATACGCAGCTTAGTGGAGTGATTGATTAAAAAATTGTATTTCTGTGTTCCCTTACCTTTATATACTTCTATCTCAATAGAAAGACATCTTGAAATCAATAAAATTATAGTATAAATTATTACTATTAGGGAACTTTTGCAGATGTCAAGAAGTTTTTGTTTAATTTACTTAGCTCTTGCTCTTGCTGTTATGCCAGGCTGCATTCTAAATGAATCATATACATGTATTGCTCACATAGATCAATTATCCTTCTGAGCCTCATTTTGCATACTATTATTTTTCTGTTTCCAAGAAGTGTTCCTGGAGGATCAAATTAGTGAATATTACTATATTCCTGAAGAACACTGGATATGAGATTAACATTTGAAATCAGAGAGTCTAGCTCTAAAACTTCTATGATGGTATATTTAATTTTCATAACATCTACTATGATGTTGGGATTATGAATTCCATTCAATTTACAGATGTAAAAACTGGGTCTTAACCAAAATCATTTGTTCAGAAAAATATAGTCTCAATTATGTGTTTCTATGATCTGTATACTTAATCTACACCATCAGCCTAGTAATGTTAGCATGAGGACACTTAGAGGATTTTCTTGGTGGTGTTCAAGCGAGACTAGCACTTTCCATCAATCATTGGACAGCCTCATGCTAAGATTGTCTTGCTTGTGCAGACACTGGAGCAAGGGTAAGGCTAAGAACACTGGGCTGATTCCCATTATTTAGGAAATCTCATCTTGATCTAGAATCACAGGATTTCACTGGAGTTCGAGCCATATGTAAATATGTATTAGAAACAAACCATTTAACATAAGGTAAACTTCATTCTTTTAGATACTAATAAGGTCTTTAAAAAATCTAAGCATTGCAATTTTACCTTCACAACAACTCTAGTTCCACAGATCCAGATCTATAAGAAAATTAGAACTGGCTAAAAAATCCAATCTTATCAATATCATCACAGGTAGCACTACACATTTTTATTGTAGAAATAAGACTTGAAATGGTGAGAAGTGAATTCCTGAAACATAGAAACTCCCAAGCAAATGCTGGGAATGGAAGATTTAGAATGGCATCTGAATGAAAGCTTTAGAATCTAATTTTCCCTCCTCAAGTAATGGATTGAGAGATACAAAGGCTTAGAAGTATTCAAAATGTTCTAACAAAATGGAAAATATTTCTAATATATTTATTTGAAAATTTAAAACAATTTTATTACTATTGTAAAGGTGATGTACAAGGGGTTATAGTTATATAAATCAATTAATGAGTACATTTCTTTTTGGACAATGTCACCCCTTCATTCATTCTCTCCTAGTTTTTCCCTCTTGTCCACACCAAGTTGTTTAGTTCACTTTCAACATAATAATTTTATTGTTATTATTAAGGTATTGAACATAGGAGCTATCATTTCACAAACAAGGTGATAGTATATCATTATCAATTGAAACAATAGAGTATAATGAATATTTTTCCAGTGGAAAATACAAAACAAAGACCTAATTAAAAGTCTTACAACATACAAAGTACATTGTTTTATGCCATATATTCTGCTAAATGCTGTTGATATTTATAACTATAAACAACTATTGCAGGGACCCTGGAACTTTACCAAAAATTAGGATACAACATATTAGTATCGAGGTTCATGATTAGGTTGCTGTCTATTCTACTGGCACCTGTTTAAAAGCCCATGGGGAGTATGAACACCAAGGAGAAATGCCTGGTGTAATTCTGATAGCATGGTGAACAGTTTAGTCATGAAGTGCTGTGTGACTGCTTTACATACTACTACATCGTTTTTGTTGTCCATGACAATACCCATTTCAAGTAATCTTTCATCTTCTCAATTAAAGTTATGTTATAATCTATTTTGATCTTACTAGTTTTGTTTCCATCATTTATTGTCTCTACTTGCTCTCAAGTTTTGTGCCCTATTTTCTTTTGGACAACCAGTATTATTTAGTTTTCTGTGTGTTAATGATTGGAATCCTTGAGGCTTGGGTTAGTTGCCTATTGAATATACCCTGAGCTATCACTTGTTCTTATTATCTCTCAGGCAAATGAGTTCAAGGTTTGAGATTCCCTAGAACTCTGTGGATGAAAGTGTGAGTTAATCAATGAGAAAAAGTTATTTTCTTTTTTTAAATTTTTATTGTGAAAATACCGAACAGAGGGGTTACAATTACATGGGCAAGGTAATGAGTATATTTCTTATCAAGCATTACTACCTCCTCCTTTGTTTCCCCTTCCATCCCTTCCTATCTCCCCCCACCCTGTGCTAATCCCCCCCTCACCAAAGTTGTAAAGTTTGTTTTTCAACATAACGTCTTGTACATCTCATTGCAACAGGTCCACCTGTATCCCTATTTAAACAATTTATTTCCCTTCCCCTGCACAAAGTATACCAACATCACATACAGTGAAAACAGGGGTTAAACTGTGGGGGAGGGACATACAAAGCAACAAAGAAATCATCTTATAAATATGTTAGAAACAATCGCAAGAAAGAAAAAAACATTTGAATCCTTATCTTGGGGTTCATTTCACCTAACATCAACTTATCTGACCATTTCTGCTTGTCTCAGACATATCTGACATATAGTAGATATAATTAGTATATGTCTGAGAGAAAAAGTTATTTTCTAAAAAGGAAAAGAAAGAAAAGTAAGTAATATGGCTACTAGCACACTAAGAATGATGATGTTTCTCCAGCAGACAGTCACAATTTTAAATACCAGATATTTACTCTGATCTAGAACCCTAGGCAGCATATGGGTCTGATCATGAAGTCATTCTAAATTTTGGCATTTTTGTCTCTCTAGAAGCTTGGCTCTCTTGTTAAAAATTATTGTGCATGTTCTCTTTCATTGAGTCCTTAGAATCTCAGGGAACCCAAGCCTTCTAGCAGAGGATATTGGACCTGTTTGAATCCAATAGTGGAATTCACAGTTTAATCAAGGTTGCTCCTTCTGTTCTTCTATAGTGACCACTTTATTATGCTTTCATAAGAGGCCAAGAATACAGACAAGAATGTTTTTATGAAGCCAATCTCTAATAGTAATCTCTATTACTCTCTGTTAATCTCTAATAGTATTTTATCATTTCTCTTCAAATGTACTAAAGTCATATCTAGAGATATCAAGCTTATCCAATGATTAGCTGAGGCTAACATTGATATGGCCTAAGGATTGCACTATTTATTAGTTAGCATTCTATTGTTCTATTCTATTATTCTATTGTTGTGACCCATGACTGAGATAATCGCCTTGCAAAGTGAAAAAAAAAAATGTTGATTTGGGCAGATAGCTTTAGAGGGGTTCAATCCCTGATGAGACTTTGGGCCTTTGGTGATACATAGTAGGACAAAACAAGTCACCTATTGCTCAGGTAAATAAAAAGATATAAGCAAAGTAAACGAAAGAAACATTCAAACATTCAAAAAGAGCCTGCGATCCCACTATTCTATTTGAGGCAAGCTCCCGATCAACTAAAAAATTGCCACTAGACTCAATTTCTGAAAATTTCCACCATTTCCAATAGTATCCTTACATAGAGCAAACCATGTAGCACAAAAGCCTTTGTGGAGGGGGGCATAAGATCAAAGAGCAATAAATTATAATAACCTTAATACCACAGAAAAGCTTAAAAGAAAATATGAAAAAAATATTTGTAGCATATCTGATTTAACGTAACTCAATTTATGTTCTAGTTTACAAATTCTATTTTTTGAACATTTTTATTGTAAAAATGTTATAGAGGGGTTACAGTTACATGAGCAAGATAGTGAGTACATTTCCTATTGAGCATTGTTGCCTCCTCCTTTGTTTTCCCCCTACCATCCTTTTAAAAGGAACCATGAGCCCCTCAAATTCTGTGTCATAAAAACTTTAAACCTTGCTAATTCCTGAAAAGCTCTATACTACCTAAGGAGATATCCATAGATACATTTTTTTGTTAGTCATAGGGCCTGAACTCTGGGTCTGGGCACTGTCCCTCAGCTCTTCAGCTCAAGGCTAGTGCCCTACCATTTAAGCCACAGCAACACTTCTGGATTTTTTCTGCTTATTTGGTGCTGAGGAATCAAAGCCAGGGCCTCATGCATGCAAAGCCGGCACTCTACTACTGAGCCACCTTCCAAGCTCCCCTACAGATACATTTTAAGCACAGACAGTCAATTTCTTATTATATTTGTGGGATATTAATACTATAAAGTCCTAAAAGCTAGCACACATCACTAGGAAAATATTTTTCTACTAAGATGCTTCTTCAGAGCCTCCTTAATATCATTATTCCTGAGACTGTAGATCAGGGGGTTCAACATGGGGATCACCACAGTATAGAAGACAGATACCACTTTGTTCTGGTCAGTGGAGTACATGGACTTGGGCATCACATAAACAAATGTAACTGTCCCATAAAACAAAGTGACAGCAGTGAGGTGGGAAGTGCAGGTGGAGAAGGCCTTGTGGCGTCCTTCCGTGGATCTCATCTTCAGGATGGTGATGACGATGTAGATATAGGAGATGGCTATGACAATCACTGTGAACACAATGATAGAACCAGAAGTAAATGAGGGAACAACTGCAGGGACACTGACATCAGAACAGGAGAGCTCAACTAAAGGAGCAAAATCACAGAAAAAATGATTAATTCTATTTGATCCACAGAAGAGTAAAGAAAGGAAAGAAAGGGTGAAGGTGAAAGCATTAAGGAAGCCTCCTATGTAAGTTACCACAAGTAATCCCACACAGACTTGTGTGGACATTTTGGTTGAATATAACAATGGGTTACAGATAGCCATAAAGCGATCATAGGCCATGGCTGCCAAAAGGAAACCTTCAACTGTCCCAAAGAAAATGACCCCATCAAGCTGGATGGCACATCCAAGATAGGAAATTGTATTTCTCTCTACCAGAAAGTTAACAAGCATGTTTGGTGTGACAGAAGTTGAAAAGATCATGTCAGCAAAAGCCAAGTGACTCAGAAAAAAGTACATGGGGTGATGGAGCTGAGTGGAGACTCTGATGAGAAGGATTGTACAGAAATTTCCAGATACAGTCACCAGGTAGATGCACAGGATGATGATGAAGAGGATGACTCGAAGGACTGGATCATGCGTTAAGCCCAATAAAATGAATTCTGTCACTGCAGTGTGGTTCCCATCCACCAGAGAATCCATCAGACAACGTAGAGACTGCCAGACAAACCTGTGATGAAAGTATTCATGAATATACCTATAAATATGTTGATTTCATTGTCTTTAACATTTATGATGTGCCTATAGAAGTAAAAGTATTAATGTAACAGTGCTTATTTATGTGTAGTAGTGTCCATCTATACTTTTTATTTTAGCAGACCTTATATCATTTGGATGTTCTGCAGTTCACAGAATCAGAATCATGCAAATTGCATCCAGCATAAGGGGAATAATATAGCCAAATATAATAAATTTGAGATAATCACATTCTCAATCATTTCTCTTAAAGCAGTACATCAAAAGAAGTAGGTGGCTTTATACCTGGGATTTTTAATGATGAAACTATTAAACCAAACTGTGCCCTATCACTCTCTGATTTGTTCAGCTCTTTAATATTTGTTTTGTTTCATCAGTCATGGGGCTTGAACTCAAAGCCTGGAAATGTCCCTGAACTCAGATCTCAGTCTCCTGATTAGCTAAGATTATAGGCAGGAGCCACCTGTGCACAACTTTTGCTCTCTTGTGATTAAAGACGTTAGAACTTCTTCCATGTTTGTGATTTTTGTCAGAACAAAGACAAAGTTACTATGCTTTGAAGCATCCCTAAGACAATAATGAAAAAATAACTAGAAAAGAAACTATAACCACCATAATAAAGATTCAGTAAAGCTATTTTTTTAAAGTTTATAAGTATAAATATGAAAACTTCTGAGAATGTGAATAACTTTACAGCATTTCTTTCAAATATTATCAAATAAAACTTACTTTAACTTATTTAAGAATTATTTCCACATATGGAATTTTCATTTATGTACATCTTTCCTTGGCTTTCATTTTCAGCTAAGCCTCAAATCCTTTCAGGTAAGGCCAAAGGATCTACAAATCCTTTGTGCATGTATTTTCTTTCATTTTCTTCTATATTATGTAGCAGCTATGGAAAATTCATTCCTGTGCCCTAGATTTTTTATTAGCATTATTATGCCTCATAATGCATTTCAAATTATTTTAGTATGGGGATATATGTAGCATTTATATATAAAACATGTGATATATTTCAAGCTTAATTTACATTTTTGCTTAACACTATCAACCACATTTTTCCATGTTTCTATAACCTTTATAATTGAAGATGTCAAATGTCAAGCTATTTAGTATATTTCTGATATAACTTCATAATCCTTCTTCAATTATTTATCCAAAGGAGTCTTCATATTGCACATGTATCTTCACAATTTTATACCTTTCAAGAGTCATCTTAACAAGTCATGTTAACATAATGCTATGATTTTCTACTCATGAAAGAAAATATTACTAGTTGTAATTTCAATAAGAATGTAGTGCTTTTGGCTAAAAATACTACTCTAATCCTTAACATTTTACACATTTCCAGAAAAAAATATCAGTGCCAATGTCTGCAAAAATGACTTAGTGCCTTAAAAGTTTTAAAATTTGTTCTTTTAGAATCCTTTCATTGAATGGATTCAGAAGTGCAATGAACTTCTCATTGAGAACACGTATCCCACTAAATAAAGTGTTGTCTCTTTATTAAAATCTTTAAACTAGTAAGAGGTCGCTGTCTTTGATGTCATGTTAGCTCTACCATTGAAAAAGAATCTGTTTTTTATCTTACCAGTTGCCCACAATGAGTTTAATGGTACAGCTCCTCTATTTTCTGTATAGAAACATCGAAGTATTTAAATCCAGATGTTATCCCTATACTGCCTTCCCTTTTCTAAAATCCAGTGTAATGGTTTTCAGATCCCTTCAAATCCTCTTTTACAGACTCTGAATCTACTCTGACCTGAGGAAAGAAGCCAAATACTGAGCAACATTTTCTCTGCCTGCTGACTCAAGTAGGATTCTGTGGGACAATCTTGCTTTCTTGTGGCACCATATGAGTCAATTTCTCCTGATCACAGTGATGGAGATGGGACTAATATAACACAGATCCCAGGGTCAGAGCATGGGGAACTGATAAAGTCTTTGCTTAATCAGCTCAAGACCCTGAGAAAGCCCAGATTCTGGGCCTACCAAAGACCAGCTGTAATTATTTGCACATAGGACTCAATGTCATTATCACTTTTTATCCTGGCAAAATGAGAATAATTGTTCCTATAATGAAGCAGTGTCTTGAGATTAAAAGACATGATATGAGACTGGGTGGTTTGGAACAGGCCAGTTTGTAAATTCCAGACAACTCAGGGCAAACTTAGGGGGAAAACCTTTCTCAAGAGCAAAAGTGCTGGCGACATATTTCAAGGAGTACAGCTTAAATATAAGACCCCAGATCTTTCCACAGAAGTAGAAATAAAAGATAGCTCTGTAAAGATCCCTAGAGGGGCTGGGAAGGTGGCTCAGTGGTAGAGTGCTTGCCTTGCATGCCTGAGGCCCTGGGTTCGATTCCTCAGCACCACATAAGCAAAAAAAGAAAAAAACCTGAAGTGGCGCTGTGGCTCAAGTGGTAGAGCGCTAGCCTTGAGCTGAAAAGCTGAGGGACAGCATCCAGTCCGAGTTCAGGCCCCACGACCGGACCAAAAAAAAAAGAAAGAAAGAAAGAAAATGACCTTAATGTGAAGGGTAAACAAAGGAGGAGGCTGCAATGCTTGATAAGAAATGTATGCATTATCCTGCCCATGTAATTGTACAGTATGTTCACAAAAAAATAAAATTAAATTAAAAAAAAAGATCCCCGGAGGTATTTGGTCATACATCTGGGTGAAATAGCATTTTTGATTAAGTAAGAATAATGTCTTGCTAGGTTTTCCACCATTCAACTTTCATAAGTAGAATTTCTTTTAGCAGGTCAAGGGATTTTCACCTTAAGATAATACCTGCAATATCTGATACATTCTTAGTTGTAGACTATGACATTTATATGTATAATATGCTGAAATTTTTGAATCTTCCATTCATCTCCAACATACAGTCGGGGTCTATTATTCATCACTGTTGTCAGCATTTGTGTTTCTCCACTAAGACTACTGACTGAATGTTCAAATATTCATTTCTCAAGGCATTGATCAATTATGATTAGAAGACATAGAACAGTGAGGTCATCCAAACAACCAGGCTGTTTCTTCTCATCTCTTCCTTTGAATATCTTTAGCTTCTCAAGCCAACCAATAGTTTTGGCTGCTACAGACCATCCTCATCCTGAGTGTCTGAGTTTTGGGCAGACGGGTCTACAGGAACTAGAATTACCATTACAACAAGCCTCTTGAGCTGAGTAGAGTTTCCATACAGGTCAGAGCTAATTTGGGGGAAAACTTTAATTTTTAATATCCTCTTCAACAAATAAGAATTCATTCTAAAAAAATCCATGAATTTTATGCTTACCTTTTAGAAGGGAAATTATTGAAGTTCAGTTCCTAACTGCTTTATTAAGTTTGTATTTTCCATTTACTGTTGTGGGTAGTGGGGATCAAATCCTCCACAACGTGAATCACTGAACACATCCACAGGAACATAGTAACTGATATTCAATGAGGGTGACAGTGGGTCATTGTATACAGGGTATAAAAAGAAGGTTCCAATCCAACATATCAAATCCTATAGGGTTATATGATTGCTGGTCCTGTGAGAGCAAGATCCTTGAGTTTCTTGTACAGAAATGATTTATGAAACCAGGTGACTCATTAAGGCTTGGCTGACCTTTCCCAAAGGGACATCTACTTGCCACCATGTCCTTTTAACTTATCTGTTCATTTGGGCCCCACATGATGATGTCAAGTACTTTTAAATTAAAATTAACTTTTGAATAAAATTGCACACAAGCAGTAGAGTTGAAAGAAGAATTTAAAAAGAGAAAACATTGCTTTACACTAGTGACAACCTTACTGCAGGAAAAAAAATTAAATTATTTAGGAAATATGTATATACATGATTGTCCCTTTATTTGCCAGTCCTGGGGCCTGAAATATGGGCCTAGGCATTGTCCCTCAGCTTTTCAGCTCAAGGCTAGTGCTCTACCACATGAGCCACAGCAGCACTTCTGGCTTCTTCTGCTTATGCGGTACTTAGGAATTGAGCTCAGGGCCTCATGCATGCAAGGCAAGCACTCTACTACTGAGCCACCTGCCCAGCCCTGATTGTCCCTTTTTAAAGTATCTTCAAACTCTTTTCCCACCCTTCAGCAGAAGAATTAAAAAATCTTTTCTGACTCATTGAGAAGAGTCAACAGGCAGTATTTGAAAGTATTATATAGTTGACTCAGTTCACACACAGACCCAATCTTCTTCCCTATATCTCAAAAGTGTTAACATGAAAACTCATCATTTCTACAGGCATTTTGGCAAATTCCAGTAAGCAGAACATCTAAAAGAGACATATTTGCTACTACACTCCTCATTGTCTTCCCTTAAATTCTGCTCAGGCACAACTCTTCTTTTTTGCACCACATTTTTCCTTCTAGGATAGTCAGACTAAATAAGGGAGTATATATTTCCACCAAGACATCAAATTATTTCTCTTCCCATGCAAGCTGACCCACTGAATCTAAAATTAGACTTGCCACAAATCTTCCAATTAGCTCTTATTTGTGTTTTTTTTTAATTTTTACATGACAAGCCAACAGAAATCACTATGAAGAAATGTGTTTGACTCCTTGCCCATAAAAACAAATATATTCTGAAAATGAAAGGCTAAAATAAAATCTACCAAGCAAATGGCTCCCCTAAAACAGGTGGGAGTTGTAATCCTAATATCAGATAAAATAGACTTCATATTAAAATTAGTGAGAAGAGATAAAGAAGGTCCCTAAATACTAATTAAAGGATCTCTCCTTCAGGAGGATATTGCAATTCTAAATATCTATTCGCCAAACAATGGAGCACCCAAATTTATCCAAGAAACACTACTTTGCCTCAAATCTCACATAGATCCAAAGGCCTTACTTGTTGGGGACTTTAACACACCACTATCCCCACTAGATAGATCAACTCAGCAAAAAATCAAGAGAAACTACAGATCTAAACAACTGCATAGATCAACTAGATTTAACAGACATCTACCGAACATTTCACCCAGCAGCATCAGAATACACATTTTTCCCAGCAGCACATGGAACATTTTCCAAAATAGACTACATTTTAGGTCACAACTTGTCCAAATCCAGAAACACTGAAGCTATACCTTGCATTCTCTCAGACACAAGGGAATAAAATTAGAACTCAATGCCAAAAGCCACCAAAGAAAGTCCTGTAACACATGGAAGCTGAATAACACACTGTTGAATCACAAGTGGGTCATAAAAGAGATTAGGAAGGAAATTCAAATGTTCATGATATTCAACAAAAATGAACACACAAATTACCAGCTCCTCTGGGACACAGCAAAGGCAATACTCAAAGGCAAATTTATAGCTCTGAGTTCCTACATCAACAAATTGGAGAGATATGAAACAGGCTATTTAATGAGACATCTAAACTTCCTTGAAAAAGAGCAACAAGATAAACCTCAATCCATTAGACAGAAAGAAATAATTAAAATTAAGACAGAACTAAATGATAAAACCCATAGAAGGAATCAACAAAACAAAGAGGTGGTTCTTCGAAAAAATTAACAAAATTGACAGACCCTTAGCAAATCTTTTCAGAAAAAGAAGAGAACACACCCAAATAAACTCAGAGATGAGAAAGGAAATATCACCACAGAAAAAAAACAAGATTCAGACCATTATAAGGGAATACGTCTCAAACCTTTATGCTTATTAGCATAAAGAGAACCTGGAAAAAATGGACAATTTACCAGCAAATATTGACATGCTGAAACTAAACCAAGATGAGTTAAACCAACTTAACAGGCCCATATCAAGCATTGAAATAGAAACAACAGTAAGAGACCTCCCTTTTAAGAAAAGCCCAGGACCAGATGGATTTACAGAGGAATTCTACAAGGCCTTCAAAGCAGAGCTCACACCAATACTCCTCCAACTCTTCAATGAAATTGAAAGAGAATGTTCACTGTTGAACTCTTTCTATGAAGCCATCATAACCCTCACCTCAAAACCAGGCAGGGACTCATCAAAGACAGAGAATTATAGACCTATTTCTTTGATGAACATTGATGCAAAACTTCTCAACAAAATTTTGGCCAATCGACTTCAACAATTCATCCAAAAAATCATACACCACAATCAAACAGGATTCATTTCAGGGATGCAAAACTGGTTCAATATATGCAAATCAATTAATATAATTCATCCATCACATCAACAAGAGCAAGGATAAGAACCACATTATTATCTCAATAGATGCAGAAAAAACATTTGACAAGTTCCAATACCCCTTTATGATGAAGGTTCTGGAAAAGTTAGGAATCCATGAAACATTCCTCAATTTAATAAAGGCTGTATATGACAAACCTACAGCCAGCATTATACTTAATGGCGAAAAACTAAAGCCATTTCCGCTAAACTCAGGAATGAGACAAGAATGTTCACTTTCTCCACTTCTCTTCAATCAAGTATTAGAGTGCCTAGCTACAGTAATAAGACAAGATGCAACCATAAAGGGGATCCAAATAAGGAAAGATGAAGTAAAACTCTCCCTCTTTGCAGATGACATGATCTTGTATTTAAAGAACCCCATGGACTCCACTCCCAAATTACTCGAGCTGATTCAAAACTTTGGCAAAGTAGCAGGCTATAAAATTAACCCTCAAAAATCAGTGGCTCATTGTTGCAATGGGCCCACTTGTATCCCTATTCAAACAATTTCTTTTTTCCCTTCTCAACATCAAATACAGTGAAAACAGGTTATAACATGCGGGAGGGAATACATTGCAACAATGAGATGTACAAGACGTTATGTCGAAAAATGAACTTTTCAACTTTGGTGGGGGGGGCAAGTAGGAGGGGAGATGGGAAAGGATGAGAAGGGAAAATAAAAGAGGAGGCAACAATGCTTTATAAGAAATGTACTCATTACCTTGCTCATGTAATTGTAACCCCTCTGTACAGTATTTTCACAATTAAAAAAAATCAATGGCTTTTCTGTATACCAACAATGAGAAGAGAGCTGCTGATCAGGAAAGCAACTCCATTCGTAATAGCCCCACCAAAAATAAAATACCTAGGAACTAATTGAACCAAAGAAGTGAAGGATCTCTATGATGAAAATGTGAAAAACCTGAAAAAAGAAATTAAAGCAGAACTAAGGATGTGGAAAAAACCTCCCATGCTCCTGGATTGGAAGGACCAACACCATGAAAATGGCAGTACTTCCCAAAGCTGTCTGCAAATTCAATGCAATACCCATCAATGTCCTAACCTCATTCATCAAGGAAGTAGAAGAGGCAATCCAAAAATTGATATGGAACAATAAAAGACCCCGAATAGCAAAAGCGAACCTTAACAGAAAGAACAGTGCTGGAAGAATATCAATACCAAATTTTCAAACTCTACTACAAAGCCATAGTAATCAAAACAGCTTGGTACTGGCACAAGAACAGACCTCAGGACCAATGGAATAGAATTGAAAACCCAGAAATGAACCCACAGACCTATAGCCACCTAATCTTTGATAAGGGACCTAAAAAAATAGAATGGAAGAAAGACAGCCTCTTCTGTAAATGGTGCTGGCAAAACTGGTTAATCACTTGTAGAAAACTAAAGCTAGATCCTTACATATCATCCTGCACCAGAATCAACTACAAATGGATCAGAGACATCGGAGTTAATGCAGACACCCTGAAAATATTACAGGATAGGAGAAACCCTAGGTTTCCTTGGCACAGGCTGAAAGTTTCCTAATAGAGACCCAGAAACACAACCAATCAAAGAAAGTTTGGACAAAAGGGATTGCTTGAAGCTGCAGAGCTTCTTCATCGCAAAAGACATAACTAGCAAGATCAATAGAAAGCCCATGAACTGGGAGAAGATCTTCACTAGCCATACAACAGACAAGGGTCTCATATCTAAAGTATACCTGGAACTCAAACAATTAAATCCCCCAACAACAAATCCTCAAAGAAACAACTTCCCAATAAACAAGTTGGCTAAAGACTTAAAGAGAAACTTCTCTGAAGAGGAAAGAAGGATGGCCAATAGACACATGAAGAAATACTCAACCTCCCTGGCCATAAAAGAAATGCAAATCAAAACAACATTGAGATACCACCTCACCCCAGTTAGATTGGCTATAATCAAGAGCTCTAATAAGAACAGATGCTGGAGGGGATGTAGACAGAAGGGAACCTTACTGCATTGTTGGTGGGAGTGTAAATTTGTTCAACCACTTTGGAAAGTAGTATGGAGGTTCCTCAAAAGACTGAACATAGAGCTCCCTTATTACCCAGCAATCCCTCTTTTTGGCATTTACCCAAATGATCACAAACAAAACCACACTAAAGCTACCAGCACAACTATCTTTATTGCAGCATTATTTACCATAGCTAAGATATGGAACCAACCCAGATGCCCCTCAGTAGATGAATGGATCATGAAAAATGTGGTATATATACACAATGGAATTCTATGCCTCCATCAGAAAGAATGACATTGCACCATTTGCTAGGAAAGGGAAAGACTTGGAAAAATTTTATATTAAGTGAAGTAAGCCAGGCCCCAAGAAACATAGGTCCCATGATTTCCCTTATTTGCAATAACTAGTATATGTCTGAGACAAGCAGAAAAGTTCAGATAAGATGATGTTAGGTGAAATGAACCCCAAGATAAGGACACAAGTGGTTTTTTCTTTCTTGCTATTGCTTCTAATGTATTTATAAGGTACCACGTGACTTTTTGTTGCTTTGTATGTACCTCCCCCACAGTTTAAGACCTGTTTTCACAGTATTTGATGTTGGATAATTTGGGAAGTGGAAAGGAAAAAACAAATTGTTTAAACAGGGATACAGGTGGACCCATTGCAACAATGAGATGTACAAGAAGCTATGTTGAAAAATGAACTTTACAATTTAGGTGGGGGAAGGTGGGTGCAGGATGCGTAATTGTGGAGATGGGAGGGAAGGGAGGAGAAGAGAAAAACAAAGGAGGAGACAACAATGCACAATAAGAAATGTACTCATTACTTTGCTCATGTAACTGTAACCACTCCTCTGTACAGTATTCTCACAATAAAAAACTTATTAAAAAAAGAAACATGTTTGACTGTTCTCCAACATTCTGTATATGTATTTGATTAATTTGTTTTTAATTTTATAAGATTTTTCCTTTCTTTCCTTGGATCTTATGACACCCCTTCCTCTACCCTGTGTAAATAAATGTAAATCTTACTAAATTTCGACATTTGTTGAAGTACAAAAGTCTGAGTTCTCAAATTTTCTGAGTTTTCAAATTTCTTGAAACACTTTTGAAAGTTTTATATTAAGCATTTTTTCATATTTCATTGTGTGCAAACTTGTATTTGTCCAAGAATTTTATACCCTGACCAGACAGTACTTCTATATTTAGGTTAAGAAATTTTCATACTGTTTCCTATACAAACTTAAATTCCTGTACAAACTTAAATTCTAACCAATATTAACTCCTATGGTTTTCTTTATCCTTGAGTTCTCACCAGTATGTGAGAATTCTACAAAATCTAAGAATTTTGTACTTGACATACAAAAACATAGTCTTTCTTAAGTAATGTTTCAGAATCCTTTGTTTTGCTGTGATCCGGAACATACTCCTCAGCAGTACATTTGTTGAGAATTCTATATTGAAGGTACCATATTTCATGTTTCTCTTAAGTACCTAATGTCACTTTTAGGGGAAAAGGTAAACAGAATTCTTTTACTTCAGTAAGACCTTTTGCTGAACTTCCTAGTTCTCTCAAGTCCCAATAATTAGAAATATCACCTGTATTACATGCAACAATGCTTATAACAAAATGATATTATTCCTTCTTACTTTTAATATTATTTACTATCTGCTCATCTACATATGAGAACATTCACATCCAGAGAGATTAAAAAACTACTAAAGATCATTATTTGCTGGAAAAGATGGTTCTAAAATTTTGCAAGCTAGGATGGGATATGGCCCCAATTGGCCGAATCCTCGCCTAGCAAGAAAAAGGACCTAATTTCAAAAATAATAGTACAAAAATATATATAGAACAAAATCTTACTGGTGCTAAAGAAGTGCTCATTTTTCTTCAATTAACTTACTAATAGAATTCACATAAAATTAGTCAAACTATAAAATGTATAATTACCTAAGCATAAAGCATAGAGCAATACATGAAAAGTATGGTGAAAAGTTGAAGAAGATTTTCAGCAAGTTTAGTTTTTGTAAAAAAAAATTGTGTACCTAATTATAAGTTGAATTTAATTTTACTAAAAGTAACTCATTACAGACCTTTTGTTTACCGCTATCTAAACTCTGAACCCCTATGTGGACTGAAAAAAAAACTTGTTAGTGATGACATTTCAATGGACATTCAGTAGTTTTTTTTATTATTATGAGATATTATTATTATATGGAGTCATATACAATAACAGATGTTTCTAAGAAAATATTTTCCTCCCAAGCTCTCTCTTCAGAGCCCCCTTAATCTCATTATTCCTGAGGCTGTAGATGAGGGGGTTCAGCATGGGGATCACCACCATGTAAAACACAGATACCACCTTGTTCTGGTCAGTGGAGTACAAAGACTTAGGCAACACATAGATGAATGTGATGGTCCCATAGTACAGAGTGACCGCAGTGAGGTGGGAGGTGCAGGTGGAGAAGGCCTTGTGGCGGCCCTCAGTGGAGCGCATCTTCAGGATGGTGATGAGGATATAGACATAGGAAACAGCTATAACAATCACTGTGAACACAATGATGGATCCAGCGGTAAATGAGGGAACAATTGCAGAAATACTAACATCAGAACAGGAAAGTCCAACCAAAGGAGAAAAATCACAGAAAAAATGATTGACTTTATTTGATCCACAGAAGGTTAAAGAAAAGAAAGAAAGGCTAAAAGAGCAATCATTAAGAAAACCACCTATATAAGTTACTACAAGTAACTGGACACAGACTTGTGTGGACATTTTGGTTGAATACAGCAGTGGATTGCAGATGGCCACGAAGCGATCATAGGCCATGACAGCCAGAAGGAAGCACTCAACTGTCCCAAAGAAAATGGCTGTGCCAAGCTGACAGGCACATCCAAGGTAAGAGATTGTATTTCTCTCCACCAGAAAATTAATAAGCATATTGGGTGTGACAGATGATGAAAAGATTATGTCAGCAAAAGCCAAGTTGCCCAGAAAAAAGTACATAGGATGGTGGAGCTGAGTAGAGACTTTGATAAGAAGAATTGTGCTAAGATTTCCAAATATAATCATCAAGTACATGCATAGGATGGTGCTAAAGAGGATGACTCGAAGGACTGGATCATCTGTTAAGCCCAATAGAATGAACTCTGTCACTGCAGTGTGGTTCTCGTGCACCAGGAAATCCATTAGATAATGTAGTTGTTGCCAAGACAATCCTGTGACAAAACATTACATGAAAGAATACATAAATACAAAGGTTTCATTTTCCTTGACATGTGTAGAATGTCATAACAAACATGCATGTTCAAATACCAGTTCCTATTTCCATGAAATGATGAGTCTACCCATAATTTTAAATTGATTTTAGCAAGAGAAATTTATTTATGTAATATGTATTTTCTTTAAAGCCAAAAAGTGAACATATAAGCAGATAAGAATAACAAAAATGAAGGTTAAGTTAATTGGAAAAAGAGCTACATCACCTTTTGCTGAAAAGCCTTAGGGTAATAGCTAATAAAATGTATTTTAGGCTTCTAAATAAGAAGCATGGATTAGAGACAGGTACACAAATACATAGGTGTTTAGTTTATTCCATTTGTGAGAAATAATTTTTCATTTTTATTTTACAGATGAGTTAATAGACACTGAAAGACTTTACATAGCTTGCACAGTCTTACATAGAAAGTAGTCCAATCAGAAAGGGACCTTCAAGAAGCTTGACTGCTGTTCCTATAATAATTGCAGTGAAGTCTTACACTGCCATTGATGAGTAGATAACAGTTTCCTTTAAGCTTTCTATCAGCCGATGTGTTCTAGTCACCTAGGCTACTCTGTACTTAACGAACATCAGTTAAATTCAAACTTATTTTTGATGAAATGGTATTGATACTATAACCAGACAGAAATTTTGAATTAGGGTTATAAATGAGGTTATCTTCAGTAATGGGTATACATTCATATAGTTAAAATAATTTTGACAAAATAGTTATTTGATGTCGTTATAATTTGCGGAGGGGAAGGGGAAAAAATCAATTAAATAGGGATACAGGTGGACCCACTGCAACAATGAGATGTACAAGTCATTATGTTGAAAACGAACTTTACAACTTTGGCGGGGGAGGGGGAGCAGGGAGGATTGGGAGGGGTGTAGGGGGAGGATGGGAAGGGATGGGAAGGGGAAACAGAGGAGGAGGCTACAATGCTTGATAAGAAATGTACTCATTATTTTGCCCATGTAATTGAAACCCCTCTGTACAGTATTTTCACGATGAAAATAAAATAAAATAAAATTCTTTAAACAAAAAAAAAAAAGAAGCAACATCATCCTACGGGGCAAGAATCATGCTTAATACTCTGCATATAATTAAAGTAGGTTTGCTCAAATAAATCAAATCATTTCCTACTGTAAAAAATGGCTTGCCATTTGGAATTTCATTGCATGAAATATTTATGCTCAACATAATACAGAGCTGCACAAAGTATAGACTCGGCCCTTAAGAAGAATCAGTGAGGTTGATCCTCACACTAAATTTTGTGAGCAGCCATGACAAGCTTTTTTGAAAGCTTTGAATCTAAAACACTCAGATGCATAAACTTATGTCTTTACATTTTTAATTCTCCTATTTGAATATTGAAAATCAACAAATATCCAAAGTGACTCAAAGCTTATGTTTTGGCAGGGTGCCAAGCATAAATAAATAGTGCTGAAAGACCCTATGAGGTACAAAAGAAGTTTTGGTAACTTGGATTATGAATGTTTACATTAAACCAATGGACACAGAGCTAATCAGCTAAAATTGCTTGAAACTGAATGCTTGCATCTAACTGCTCTGTTTCTGCTCTATGATTTGTGAATGCAAGCCTCTTTAGAGAAGAAAGTATTTTCAAATGGTAAATGAAAATCATGAAGTCAGATTCACTAAAAAAAAAAAAACAATCTTACCTTTAGAAAGGATAATAATTTAGTCCTCTTTCCATAACAATTAAAGTCATAATGTTTATACAGTTATTTTTAAAATGTTATTTTTCCCTCTGTTGCAGATAAGTCTGAAAAACCTGGAAATTCAAACGTTAATTCAAATACATCAGGGTGTCACTTCAAGGTCTAGAGTAGACACACAAAAGTATCTCTCAAGATTTGTCAGTTATCCAATGGCCAATTTCTTTCTTTTTCCCTATCTAGCTGTTTATGCATCGTTCTGTATTATTTCCTCAGTATTTACTGAAGAGTATAATATAACAAACTGTCTCATGCATTATTTCCCAAGTTGTTTTGCTATTCAGGCTTAAGTAATCATTTAAACTTCAGTTATGAGATAGCAACTTTAATTTAAGCCATTTAATTTGTTTCTTAAAAACTACTTTGTATTGATACCTGTAACCCAGGCTACTAAGTACCATGGGGGAAGTACATTTAAGTTGAAATTCAACTAGCTAAAGTTTTTTCAACTATTTTTATTATTTAAGTGGTTGCACAAAGGGGTTTCAATTTATGAGCTCACTGTGTCTTGGTCAATGATATCTGTTCCAACCTTCTCTTACCTCCCCCACCCATCTACCCCAACACTTCCTATCCCCTCAATTTAAAATCTATCTACTATCATAGCAGATACTTCAAAAGAGGTATGAGGAAGTATAAATTAAAAAGAAACTTGGCAACCTGGCTCCAGTGACTCATGCCTATAATCCTAGCTACTTAAAAGGCTAAGATCTGAGGATCATAGTTCAAAGCCATAAGAGTCTAAAAGACTCTTATCTCCAATTAACCACAAGAAACCCAGAAGTGGAGCTATAACTCAGGGACTGCACTCAGACCCCACAAACAATGGAGGCCAGTGAAGAAGATTGGTGGACTGGACACCAACATCTTACTTTTAGGAACAAAGAAAATATTAATGTAAAATACTTGGTATAATAGAAACATATTTTCTTTCTATTTCTTTAAAGCACATAATACTCAACAAATGAAAAAAGATAGTTTTGCCTGTGGCATGTTTATATGAATGTACAGAAGATATACCATAAAGGTAGTATGAGAAAAAATTAATTTATAAGGTGTCAGTAGCCTTATGGTTTTTTAAATTAAATTACTTTATTGTTACCTCCACATGTAAAGAGTGAGAATTGAGGGAATATACTACTAAAAACAATCATTTAAAAAGTAAGGCAGCCCTACTGTACTCATGGTCTAGTAACTTCTGCATTCTAAGAACAAATTTCTTGCAATCTGAAAAGCAAGCAGGAGGAACTCCAGAACACTTCACCCTACAATCATCTCTTCTAGTCAGCTGGAAATAACCAAAAGGAAAGAATTAAGGAATGAAGAATCCTTAGCAATAGTTCCATTTTTCCCTTTTTCTCCCTTTTTGAATTGTGAATTTTTCTTTTAGCCTCTGTCACTTTTATCTTTTTCCTTCTTCATTTACTCTTCTTATCTCTTTATTTTTAATTATTTTTATACATTTACTTTTATTCTATATTTTCTTACCTTATGTAGTAGTTTTATTGCTGCATGTGATGGGGTTTTTGTTTTATTTTGTTGGCATGGATGAGGGTCCGGTCCATACTTAGCATACACCGGGCAAGTACTCTGACACTGAGTTACATTCTCAGCAGAGCTCATGGAAATTGCATTTGTCTCCAGGCCACTACCTAGTCCCACAAGACCCATGGAAGTTACTTCAACTTCCAACTTAAAGAATAGAGGGACAAAAACTGCCAGTTGAAAATACACCCACAAATGGACACAGGAAGAGGGGATTCTGTCATTCTGTTCCTGACAAGTCACCCCATGCAGGGGTTGAGGTGGGGGGTGGAGGAGTAGGAGGAAGAGAGAGAGAGAGAGAGACAAAGAGGCAGAGGGAGGCAAAGAAGGAAAGAGAAAAAGAGACTGGCTTAAGAGAGAGAACTCTATCCAGGGCTTTACCTCTCCATGTGAAATTCAGGGAACTACAATAGTGACTAGTATGTGATAAAAACTTTGAATCCTTCACCATGACTGAAAAAGATACTATTAGATCACTTTCCAGTGATATCTGTCAAGTGACTTTTCATACTTCAAGAATACTTTCTCAGGGCTAGGAAGGTGGCTCAGTGGTAGAGTGCTTGCCTTGCATGCATGAGGCCCTGGGTTCAATTCCTCAGTACCACATAAGCAGAAAAAGCCAGAAGTGGTGCTCAAGTGGTAGAGCACTAGCCCTGAGCTGAACAGCTGAGGGACAGTGCCCAGGCCCAGAGTTCAGGCTCCATGACCGACAAAAAAAAAAAAACTGTTTATTAAAAAAAAAATCCTAGTGAACTGGGCCTTGGTGGCTCATGCCTGGAATCCTTGCTACTCAAGAGGCTGAGTATCATGGTTCGAAGACAGACCAGTCAGGAAATTCCATGAGACTCTTATTTTCCAATTAACCACTTAAAAATCAGAAGTGGTGCTGTGGCTCAAGTGGTAGAGTGATAGCCTTGAGCAAAAAGAGCTCATTGGCAGCACCCAGGTCCTGAGTTCAAGTCCCACAACTGACAAAAATTAAAATACCTAATGATAAAAATTTCAATCTTTTTGAATTATGCCCTTTTCTTAAAACATTTTATATGGTTTCATTATTGTACTTTCATACATGCACAAAATTTTATGGAAGTATAATTTTTTTCTTTTAATAGTTGATAGTTTCCCAGCAAATCCAAAGTGAGACAGGAAAAGTATCATCTGATGTCTTCTTAATTCTGGACTGTGTCATTTGTATATAAAATATGTTGAATGACTGGTATTTGCTTTTTGTTTCTTCTCTGTTGGACATTTAAAGTCTAAGCTCCTCTATTATGGTTGAAATTTGTGCTTTTCTACCTGGGTCAAGGTCTCCGACCACTCCAGTGGTCATGTCCTTCAATGCACTGGTCACTTGTGATTAGAGAGCTCAGGACCAGGAACCTTAGAACCTAAGCATTAAGTTGTTTCTTCTGATTTCCCTTTCATAGTCATTGCTGCTCAAATCCAGCAATGGTTGGCCATAGACAACACACACTTCTTGGAGCCTGCTTGGCAGACTAGTCTGTGAGTATCATAACCTCTCTTTCTGAACATATACTTTCCACAGAGGACCAAGAATCAAAATTGTTGGAGGCAGCTCTTTTATTTTCAATCTTGAATTAATAAAAATTTATCTTAACAAATTCTCAGCACTTACCACTTAGAAGCAGAATTACTGATGCTGAATTCCAATCAGAACTTTACAATAAGATACATCCCATTTAATGATACCAATTATTGGGGGCCAAATACTTGACAGCATGAACCATTGGTCAAGCCACATGGTTACATACATGTGGTAAGGATGGCAGTTGGTGTCAGTACTCATGGTGGGAGAGAAAAGTAGGCTCTCAATCAACACGGTGAATCCTCTAGGAGTACTGCTGTTGGTCCCTTTGAGAGAAAGGTCTTGGCATTTGCTGTAATGACTTTTGGAACCAGATGGTTCATTAAGGCCTGGCTAGCCCTAATGCCCCAAAGGGACATTAATACAATAATGTCCTTCTTTTTCTTTTTTTTATAATAAAAGTGAAAGACAGAGGCCTTGGATTCCCCCAAGGTATATCTGATATTTGGCACAGAAAACTTTTCTGCTTAATTGGGATTAGCACAGTGGTGACAGAGTATTTGACCATTAGCCTATAGTCAGATTGAAAAGGAGTTTGAAGGACACAATAATAAAGAGGGCAATTATTACTTTGAATTAATTACCACTTTAATGCAGAATAAAATAAGATAATTCTGTATACATGAGTGTCCTTTTTTTTTTCAAGTGTCTTGGAACTCTTCCCATCACAGTAAAATATTCTGAGAAGCTCTTCTGAGAAATCTGCTTATGCACATTCCACTCAGCAGCATGCTAAGGACATTAACTACTTGGCTCAGTTTACCCTGATAACCCACATTCCATTGCATATCCTAAGGGTCACTAGTAGGACTCATCATCCCTACAGTTTCTTTTGACAATTCCCATCATCAAAACCTTAAAGTGATTCATAATGATACACACATTCATCAGTTTCTACCTTAAACTCCTTTACTTCATGCACCATACACTTATCCATGTTACTACTAGGATTTTTCTGGACCAAAAAGAGAAAATGTGATTCCACAGAGAACCATTAAAGATTGTTCCTTATAAGGTGACTCACAGCATTAGATCCCATTGTAGGTCTTCCAATGGCTTGTAATCATCTCCACTTACTCTCCACTGCATTCTAAGAACATGCCCTAATAAGCAATTAAGAAATACACATATTATGCTGCTATAAACAGACTTGTCAACCTCAGTCTCATCTCATCTACATCCCCAGCATCTGTCAACCACACACGGCAACAGTACTGAATTCCCAGGGATTCATCCAGTGACACAATATTAGCCTTCCTGGGAGCCCACAGGAAGTCACTCCCGTCCACTGATGTGATAACAAGCCCATCATGTGTAAACCTCAAAGTGGACCTGCATACCAGCAGCAGTCTTAGAGATCAAGATGCTGTCCATGGTCCAGACATCCATATTCCCTAGACATCCTAATAGCAGTCTTGCCACAAACACCCCAATGTGGACCTAGTAATTGTTTTTGAAACAGCTGGCTTTCCACTTGGTTGAAAATAACATAGCTCTTAGATAACACCATAATAAACAGTTAACTCCAAATGTATCAGAGATCAAAATGTAAATGACAAAATGAAGAAATTTCTCAAAATAAATATGAGAAATAATTCCTTTGGGGAATAGCCAAAAGGAAGTTTTAGGCATAAAGGGATAACTACCAACCAAATTACAAAAAAAAGAATACATTTGGGATGGCCAAATATTTATATGTTTGGAGACTGTGTATTATGCATAATCAATTTTTGTTTCTTATTTCTTAAGTGAATGAATTTTAATTAATTAATTTGTTAATTTAATCTTTTAGATTAAAGCCCATGGTTCTATCTACCAAAACAAGTTTATTTTTGAACATTAAAGAGGGGACAGGAAAAGGAAATAAATGAGACAGTTGTCAGCATATAAAGGCAGCTAGTGTCTCTCCAGTGGGTAGTAACCGTGTCAAAGGAAAGAGTGCCCAGTCTGTTCCAGCAGCCTGAATAGCATGTGCATCTACCCATAAAGTCAATTTGAACATTTGCTTGTGATATCTTCACAGTCATCATACTGCAAGCTGGACTCTCTTAGAAATTATTGTTTGCTTCTGATTCACTCAGTGCTTTGAAACCCTCATCCATTCCAGCAGAGAACTAATCTGCTTTAACCAGACACAGGAATTCACAGATTAATCAGAGGTGGCTTTTTCTAAGGATTCCTTAATAAAAGAGAGCAAAAGGCCAGGAACGTAGACCAAAATGTTGTGGACCCTCAAAGTGCATTCCTTAAGATAACCTTTCTAGAAGAAGGTTTCCAGGAATATTTACCTTCATGTTTTCTTTTCAACGTACTAAGTCATGACTACAGTTGCCAGGTTTTAACTTAGGATAAGCTGGTGTAGGAATGAACAGAGCTTCACAGGATGAAAGAGTTAGATGGCTTTCTGTTACTGTAACAAATACATGACATGACCAAGTTGTAAAAAGCAAAGGTTCATTTTGGCACACTTATTTTGGAGGTTTTAGTCTGTAAGTTGACTCCATGACTCTGAACTGGGTCTAAGGTGACACACTATGTCAGAAATATGTAGTAGAGCAAAACCACTCACCTCATGCTCACTAAGCAAAAGAGAAAAAGAAAGGACTTGGGTCATACTATTTGCTGTGATGGCCTACCCCAATGAACTAATGAACCTTCACCAGGCAAAATCTTTCAAAATTTCTATCACCTCTCATAAGCACCAGGCCAAGGGATCAAAAACAAACTCATGGATCTTTGGGGAAAACTTGAGATTTGAAACATGAAAAGCATTTTTTAAGTAAGCATATGGCATGGAGTAACATTTTGAAAAATATTCATACAAGTTTAAAAGGATTTTTAGAAATTTGGTTTCATATAAAATTATCTGTGATTATAAATTTAATTTAGCTTTACTAAAGGTAATTCAGGGGGGCTGAGGGGAAGGAACGTAGGAGAAAAATGAGAGAGGGGTTAGCAAGTTCAACAAGAAATGTACTAATACTTATGTAACTGTAACCCCTCCGTACATCACCTTGACAATGAAATTTAAAAAAAATTAAAAATAAAGTTAATTCAGGGAATGGAGCCAAGGGGAGAGGAGTAGATGAATGAAGGGGACAAAGGGGGAAGAACGTGGTCAAAAATTCATTTTATATACCACAAAATTAAGAAAAATAAGGGAAAGGGTGGGTTGAAGTGGGGGTGAAAATGTTGAAGGGATGACATTGATCAAGACACACTGTATTTATAAACTGCTTGGTTGAATGGTAACTCTTTTGAAGAACCACTTAAAGGTAATAATAATATTCAAAAAATAAAATAAAGATAACTCACCATTGGCCTCTTATTTTTTACTCTATCAGCTAAACACTGAGACTCTGTCTTCTGAAAAGCACAACACATGCTAATGAATATTTTCAGAACAGACACAGCTACCTTCTATTATTACAGGCTATTATTATTATACAAAGCAATACACCATAACAAACACAACTATGGAAAGATTTTCCTAGCAAGCTCTCTCTTCAGAGCCCCCTTAATCTCATTATTCCTAAGACTGTAGATCAGTGGATTCAACATGGGGATCACCACCATGTAGAATATGGATATCACCTTGTTCTGATCAGTGGAGTAGCTGGACTTGGGCATCACATAAACAAATGTAACTGTACCATAGAACAGAGTGACCGCACTGAGGTGGGAGGTGCAGGTGGAGAAGGCCTTTTGGCGGCCCTCAGTGGAGCGCATCTTCAGGATGGTGATAAGGATGTAGACGTAGGAGATGGCTATGACAAACACAGTGAAAATAATAACAGAACCTGCAGAAAATGAAGGAGCAATTGCAATGACACTAACATCAGAACAGGAAAGTTCAACTAAAGGAGCAAAATCACAAAAGAAATGATTGACTCTATTTGAGCCACAGAAGACCAAAGAAAAGAAAGAAAGGGTAAACATTAAAGCATTAAGGAAACCTCCTGTGTAAGCCGCTACAAGTAACTGCACACAGACTTGTGTAGACATTTTTGTTGAATACAGTAGTGGATTACAGATGGCCACAAAGCGATCATAGGACATGACAGCCAGAAGAAAGCCCTCAACTGATCCTAAGAAAATGACAAAACCTAGTTGGATGGCACAACCCAGATAAGAGATCCTATTTCTCTCCACCAGGAAATTCACAAGCATATTAGGTGTGACAGAAGATGAAAAGAGAAAGTCAACCAAAGCCAAGTTGCTCAGAAAAAAGTACATGGGGTGGTGGAGTTGAGCAGAGACTTTGATAAGAAGGATTGTGCTGAGATTCCCAAATACAGTCACCAGATAGATGCACAGGATGATGATGAAGAGGATGACTTGAAGGACTGGATCATCTGTTAAGCCCAATAAAATGAACTCTGTCACTGCAGTATGGTTTCTATCCACCAGGTAATCCATCAGACAATGATGCTGTTGCCAAATAAACCTGAATTTAAAAATATGCATGAGTCTATTTACAAATATGATGATCTCATTTTCTTTAATAAAAGTGGTGTGTCATTATAAATAGTAATATTCAAGAACCAGTGCATATTTCATGCAATGATGAGTCTATATATAATTTTGCAATTAATTTTAGCAAAGGCCTATACTGTCTCTCTTTCTTTTTGTGTTTATACTTTTGAACACTGTTATGCAGCTCTAAAGCCACTAGTGAAAATAAAAAGACAACGAAAATAGCAGCAATGAATGAACATAGGGTTTTAACAAATTACTCTGGTAGTAGTCAGTATTAATTTACATGAATCCTAAATGATAAGTATACAGATAAAATTATTTTATATACAAACATGTGCTTATGACATGTTCCATTAAATATATTATTTTCTTTTTTACTGTCAAGGTGATGTACAGATGGATTACAGTTACATAAATACATTTTTTTCAAACTTGTTTCCCCTTCACTCATTTTTCTCCTACTTCCCTCCTCCGAACCCCCTCCCCCAAGTTGTACAGATCATTTCCAGCATACTGTCTTGTGAATATCACTGTTGCATTGGCTCCTCCCTTGTCCTTTGTCTCACTATTCTGTTGTTCCCCTTCCCTTTCCTAAGTGAAATGAACATAGCTACAATACCAGGGTACCAAAATCAAATACAGTGACAACAGGGGATATACCATAGGGGGAAGAACACACAAAAGAAACAAGAAATCACATCGTACATTAAAAACAACAACAAAGAAAAACCTTTTGTGTCCATGTCTTGGAGTTCATTTCACTTAGCATCATCTTCTATGGTCATATGTACATAGCTATTGAGCTGTTCTGCTCATCTGCTAAGATTATCCTAGACATCTACTAATTATTGCAAATAAGGGAAACCATGGGACCTATGTTTCTTTGGGTCTGGCTTACTTCACTTAATATGATTTTTTTCCATCTTTCCATTTCTTTACATTGAATTAAACAGAGCCTGAAAGAGAATATGTGATTTTTTACATTGTTATACAACAAATGGTTAAGTCAGAAATATGAAGCTGTGAAGACTGTTCCTTTAACAACTACATAATAATGAAGTCAAATTACAATAACCACAAAGTTCAGTACACCCAGATTGAGTATCTTTTATTTCTTTTTAATTCTGTGAACTGTTTATTATTGTAGTCACCTTTATAAACCAGATAGGTTTTAAGTCATTTTAATAGGATAAGCTGAAAGACCTCCCTACTTTATAATAAATAACTTTTGTGTTGAATGTATTTTGTCTGGCAATATATTAGGTGTATAAACATAAGCTTGGGCAAGGTTTTGTGTTTTAGTATTGTCATTAAGTAGTTGCAAAAGGAGTTGTCATTTAATAAAGCAGTTTATGAATATAATACACCTTGATCAATGTCATCATTTTAAACATTCTTACCTATCTCTCCCCACACAGCCATTCACTTTCTTTTCTTTTCTCTTTTTAGTTTTATGGTCAAGGTGATGTACAGAGGCATTACAGTTACATACTAAGATAATGAGTACATTTCTTGTCAAACATTGTTACTCCCTCCTTCATTTTTCTCCCACTTTCTCTACCCTGCAACCCCTCCCAAGTTATAAAGTTCATGTAACAGTGATACTCACAAAACAATATGTTGGTCATGAACTTCACTTGCTTTTCTTAAATTTGTAGGACATATAGTGAATTTTTTCCAGTCCTGGGGCCTGAACTCAGGACCTGGGCACTGTCCCTGAGCTTTTTGCTCAAAGCTATCTCTCTACCAATTTAAGCCACAGAACTACTTTTAGTTTTCTGGCAGTTAATTGGAGATAAGGATCTCACAGACTTTCTGCCAGAGCTGGCTTCCAACTGAAATCCTCAGATCTCAGTCTTCTGAGTATCTAGGATTACAGATGTGAGCCACCAGTGCTCATACATTGAATTCTTGATTGCATTTTCCCTTCCTTCTCCTCTTCGCCCATCTACCACCACAGTTTTATTTGGCCCTGGTAACTTAATGTGTAATACCACCATTAGGGTTGTTTTATTCTTCAATATACTTACCAACTTAATTTAATACAAACATTTTTGTGAATATATAAATCAGTTGCTGATACTGTGACCAAAAGGAATTCTAAATTAGTACTATGAAAGAAGTTGTCTATTGTTTCAATTTATTGGCTGTTATGGTCTTACATTTTTATGCAGAAAATACTCTCCTGGAAAATAGTTTTAAATTCAAACCATACAACTATGAGAAAAGCATAGGATGCGCAGTCCAAATGAAATGAAGTCCATTCATTTCAAGCAAATCACATCCTTCTGCAACAATAGTTTCTAATTAGAACTCTCTAAAAGGAAGTAAATTTATTTTAAACTAAATTTATATTTAACAAAGTTCAGTCTTCATTTCCAAATATTTCATTTCAAGTTTCTTCATTTCTAAGTTTTTGAATGTATATACACTAAAGTTTTCATAAATCTTACTTCACCTAAAAATTAATAAATACAGGAATAGTAGGGGAAAAAGAAAGAAGGGGGTAGCAATGCTCCATAGGAAATGTACTCATTACCTTACTCATATAACTGTAACCCCTCTGTACATTATCTTTACAATAAAATATATTGTAAAAATTAATGCATAATCAATATCTCTATCTGCAATTTTTTACTTCTTTCTATTTCAAATCTTCTGTTTAAATCTTTGAGCTTTACAACAATGATACTCAGAAGACAATATGTTGGAAATGATCTGTACAATTTGTGGGAGATTAGGGGAGAGGCAAAGTGGGAGAAAAATGAGGGAGAGGGTAAGAAATTTGACAAGAAATGTACTCACTACCTTACTTATGTAACTGTAACCACTATGTATATCACATTGACAAAAAATTAAAATCAAAAAATCTTTTAGCATTAAATAAAAATCCCAAAGCAAGGAAAATTTGACATTTTAGCAGAACACCAAGTTTGGACAGTGTAGGATGATCATGTGAGTGCCTGTCTTGGTTAAGTAAATAGCATTTCTGATAATGGATAGTGACCACTTACCCATGTGAATTGGTAAACAGAACAAGTCAGCCAAAATCTCTCACTTCCTGCTTGCTTGAGTACCTCTGCCATCTCTCTGAACTAACATTAGAACAGCTTAGGGAATAAAGCTTTCTGAAATGGTAAACACAAGAAGTCTATTCATTAACTAAATCCAAAGTCTTACCTCTGGAAATGAGAATTCGTTCATCTTTTGATAGCAACACAAAGTCAGAGCAGTTATATGGCAACTCTTTTAATATTTTGTTTGCCCTTGGGGAATAAATCCCAAATGGAACTGAGATTCAATTATGAACTCAAAAGCATCCTGGTGCATCATTATGTTCTGGAGTAGATATTGGGCAACTCAGTTCTCACCACACAACTGATCTTCCAAGCTGTTACCAATTCTCTGGTGGTCAATTTATTCTTTTGTTTCTACTTTGGTAGATGTTCATAATGAGATATACAAACCTTATTTAATATGTACATGATAGTGTAATTAGACAAATTATTTTATTTTTTTAATTTTATTGTAAAGGGATGTACTGAGGGGTTACAGTTGCACACATATTGACTACATTTCTTGTCAAACATTGTTACCCCACCTTCATTTTTCTCCCACTTTCCCTCCCCCCAGTTTTACAGATTCAATATTATTTCTAGACTCAAATCGTAGCTGGTCCACCAATTTCTTTTTTGTTTTTAATATTTTTTATTGTAAAGATAGTATACAGGGGCGTTACAGTTATATGAGTAAGGTAATGAGTACATTTCCTAACAAGCATTATTAACCCCTCATTTTTCCCCTACTATTCCTTCCCTCTCCCTTCTTCCCCCAAGTTATAAAGTTCATTTTCAACATAGTGTCTTGTAGTCTGATTGTTACAATGGGTCAATCTGTATCCTAGTTTCAGCATTTTGTTATTTCCCTTCCCCACCCCCCAAATTAGAAAAATGCATATACAAGATGCAGGGTACCGGAATTAAATACAGTGACAACAGGGGTTATACCATGGGGGAAGAACATACAAAAGAAACAAAAAAATCACATAGTACATTAAAAACAACAGCAACAAAGAAAATAACCTCTTGTGTCCCTATCTTAGGTGCATTTCACTTAGCATCATCTTATATGGTCATATGTACATAGCTTTTGACCTTTCTACTACTATATTAAGGAAAGAATGGGGAATCCTCTAAGCTTCCCAACATCCAAGCAAATCAGAGGAACGTAAAACTCATGCCTAAAAAAGAAAAAGGTTTCAAGAGGCCTTAAAAAAGGAGTCTCACAAGTTGGAAATATACTGTGTATTTAATTTAGTAAGAAAGAAAGTAGGAAGAAAAATGAAAAGTGGAGATAAACAACTACTTGACATAAGATGAAGATAAAGAAAGTACAAAATGGTACTTCTTTTCGAAGGTCTTTGTACCATCTAAGCTAGAGTACTACATATGTTCATATCACCTAGCAACCCATAATCATTTTCTTAAATGCAAGGATTCAGGCAACAGATTTAAGGTGAGTCCATTAACTGAAATATGGAGAATTCTATTTTCCCGAAAGGCTCTTTTATCATGTCTCTTTGACTATTCCAAAACTTATTATCTTCTTGACATCCTGAAGGAAAGGGAAAATGATCTCTTTTATTCTGTCTCTCTCTGCTTTAGATGTTAAAACATCTAAAAGAAGAAATCAAGATGAGAGGAGGAAAACATGCTGTTGCAACCTTTATTTCTTCTTTTTGTTTAAATATTTTAATGTAATTTTCCTGTTGTTTTATCTATCTATACTTCCTCAGTTCAAAAGAGATAGAACACTGTTGTTGCTAATGTCCTTACATCATTCTATCATTGACCTGGTGGTAAGTGTCCCCTTGAATATAAGGGAAACACGCCAAGAATTTCCCAACCAATTATGTTCTTTTCACTCAAAACACATATACTTACATGTGGCCTGGTTTGCCATTATGTCAGTTCTGGTTCTCTAGGTTCTAGAGTTTTCCTGGCTATCATCACTTAAAGAGATCAATCTGATTCCCATGAAATAACTTCTTCAACTGGGTGATCATTATTAGTTACTGTACTCATTTGGGAGTGATCTATCTTATAAGGCTTTGCTACCCTTATGTCCAGTTTAGTTCCTAATAAGATTTTATCAACCCAGGTACCTGTGGCTTACACCTATAATCCTAGTTACTTTAGGGATGCTAAGTTCAGACGATCTCTAGTCAAAACCAGACCAGGCAAGAAAAGTCTGTGAGACCATAATCTCCAATTAAATACCAAGAAGCCAAAGTCACTTTGAGAACATCTTTTTTTGTTTGCCTGTGCCAGTCCTGGAGTGACTCTTGAAATGACCTGTAAATAACTTCACGCAACTCTCAATCACCTTCTGAGAACTGTCCTAAAACCAGTTGAGAGATGAACACATTTCTAGAAACAGACTTGAAGGCTTTAGTTTCATCTCACCTGTGGATCCTGAAGCATTTGGGGACTTAATTCTAACATCTCACAACCACGAGGCAAGAGTACTCAACACCCAAGGGCTTATCCAATGACCTAGTAGGAGTCCTCCCAGAGACACAGAGGAAGCCAGGCCTGTCCATGAGATGGTAAATGGTTCATCAGGTGAAAACATTAAATAGAATTGTATTCCAGTATATAGACCAAGTCACTGGAGAGAGTCCGCTCCATTTATCCAAACACCACAGTGATTCTACATGTACTAGAGCTCCTGCTAAAAGATCTGTTACCTCAGACCCTTATACAGACTCAAGAGTTGTTATTGGAACACCTACACATCCCCACAAATCACACTAAGAAAATGAACTAAAATGTATCACTGATCAAAACAAAAATTAGAAAATAGCAACATGTATAGAAGTAAATATAACAGAAAATATGCTTTGGGGAATATGGTTTCAGGCAGGATATAAGAATTCACAAACCGTGAGTTAAAAACAAACACATGTGATCTTTAAAGAATTATGGTACATTTCTAAACTATATTTTGCCTATAATCAGACTTTGTATTTTATTTTCTGTTTTCAGGCTCATTTCCATATCCAGATAAATTTTAGATTTAGCTTAACAATCAAACAAAACAAAGGATGCTACCATAGTTTTTAATCATATTTCAATAAACATGCAAAAGAATGCATTTTATAACAAAACATCTTGCAGTTTACCTAAGGTAGCAAAGTACCTGTGTAGCAACCCAAGACCCCAAGTTCAAATCCTGGCCACAAAACAAAAAAATCTGTTGCTATTTTATTTGATTGATCTGAATATGTCATTTCAGTTTTTCCTCAGTTGTTATCTTTACATAGATGTTTAAGATGTGCCATAAATATTGACGCACAAAAAATCCATGATCAACCATCAATAATAATGTCCTTTAGCATTTTCTGTATATCCTCATCACTTAATAGATACACAGGATTGACAGTGGATTTGAGACCTTGACCAAAGAAAAACTAGAGAATTGCAAAACCTGTTGGAGAACCTCTTTCATATAATATGAATACTTTCCTAATTTTCTAAGAATCTTGTACTTCACTCACACAGCAAGTGGCCCATTTCTCAAAAATCACCATTCAGAATTCTATTCCATGCCATGCTACCTATGTTACAGTAAGACAGAGCAAGAAGTGCATTCATTCTGAATTTGATATTGAATCTGCGGGCCATGTATTGTCCCCTGTAGGCAAAGCAGGTAGCAAAATAATTTGACTTCAGCAAGGACAAATTGTCCTTTGATAAACTTCCTAGTTCTCCTAAATCTTCGTTCTAAAATCAAGTATACAAGTCTTTCCATTTCCTAAACTATGGGGCAGTGTCATTCTTTCTGATGGAAGCATAGAATTCCAATATATATATATATATATATATATATATATATATATATATATATATATATACATACATACATACATACATATATATATGGTGTGTGTGTACACATATATATATACATATATATATATATATATATATATATATATATATATATATATATATATCACATTTTCTTGATCCATTCATCTACTAAGGGGCATCTAGGTTGGTTCCATAGCTTAACTATGGTGAATAATGCTGCTATAAACATAATGATGTTGGCAGCTTCAGTATGGCCTTGTTTGTGATCATTTGGGTAAATGCCTACAAGTAGGATTAATGGGTCACAGGGGAGCTCTATGTGGAGTCTTTTGAGGAACCTCCATACTGCTTTCTAAAGTGGTTGAACACTCTCACCACCAATGCAGTAGGATTCCCTTCTGGCCACATCTCCTCCAAAATCTGTTGCAATTAGATTTCTTGATTATAGCCATTCTAACCAGAGTGAGGTGGAATCTCAATGTTCTTTTGATTTGCATTTCTTTTATGGCTAGAGAAGGTGAGTATTTCTTCATGTATCTATTGACCATTCTTATTTCCTCTTCAGCGAAGTCTCTCGTTAACTCTTGAGCCCACTTATTAATCAAGCAGTTGTTTCTTTGATGCTTTGTTGTTGGGAGATTTAATTTTTTGAGCTCTAAGTATATTTTAGATATGAGACCCTTGTCTGTTGTATGGCTGGTAAAGATCTTCTCCCAATCCATGGACTTTCTATTGATCTTTGCCATGCAGAAACTCTGCTGTTTCATGCAATCCCATTTGTCCAAACTTTCTTTGATTAGTTGTGTTTCAGGGTCTTTATTAAGAAATTTTCAGCCTGTGCCAAGGAGCCTTAGAGTTTCTCCTATTTCTTCTTGTAATGTTTTCAGGGTGTCTGCTTTTACTTTTAGGTCTTTGATCCATTTGGAGTTGATTCTGGTGCAGGGTAAAAAATTATATTAAGTGAAGTAAGCCAGACTGAAAGAAACATAGGTCGGGGCTGGGAAGGTGGCTCAGTGGTAGAGCGCTTGACTTGCATGCCTGAGGCCCTGGGTTCGGTTCCTCAGCACCACATAAGCAAAAAGAAAAAATCCAGAAGTGGCGCTGTGGCTCAAGTGGTAGAGCACTAGCCTTGAGCTGAAGAGCTGAGGGACAGCGCCCAGGCCCAGAGTTCAGGTCCCATGACCAGACAACCCCCCCCAAAAAAAATCAAAGAAACATAGGTCCTATGGATTCCCTTATCTGCAATAACCAGAATATGTCTAGGATAAACAGAAGAGGTCAAAAGCTACATACATATGACCATACATATCTTTCTTGCTGTTCTTTATAATATATTTATAATGTACTACATGATTTTTTGTTTCTTTGTATGTTCTTCCCCCATTGTATAACCCCTATTGTCACTGTATTTGATTCCGGTGTCCTGCATCTTGTATATACATTTTTCTAATTTGAGGAGGGGAAGGGAAATAACAAAATGCTGAAATAAGGATACAAGATGACCCATTGTAACAATGATATTTACATGACACTATGTTGAAAACGAACTTTACATCTTTGTGGTGGGGCAGGGAGAAGTTGGGGAGGTGGGGAGGAAAGGGATGGTAGGGGAAAAACAATGGAGGGGGTAACATTGCTCTACAGGAAATGGACTCATTGCCTTGCTCATGTAACTGTAACCCCTCTATACAGTATCTTTACAATAAAAATATATATCTAAAAAATAAAATAAAAAACAACAGCAAGAAAGATTTTAAAAATAAATAAATTCAAGTACCATGTCTGTTATATGCAACATTGCTTAAAACTAAGATGGCTCTTTTATGGTACATTTAACATAACTAGAACATATATTTGCAAAGTATATTCTGATTTGTGCCATATGCCTGCATGAGTGCAGTAGTTCATGACTATACACAGCCCCTGAAAAGCAGTGGGTTTGTATCTGACATTACTATAAAATACAGTGGTTTCAGTGAGGGCCACATGGCTTCAAAGATGGGATGTTCCTCTCTGTTCTGTCACTTGAAATCTCTAAAACCCCATGGAACAAGGTTCGCCAAACAGAAATGCCTGGTGGAATTCTGCCAACATGGTGAACTTTTCCATTGTCAAAAACTTATGAAGATTTATGTACAATTTTGTTGTTGTTGGATTGTGATGATTACACACATTTCAAGATGTCTTTCATCTTGTATTTACATTGCATTAGTTTACTGTTTTAACCACATTTCCTAACTGGCAGGTGTGAAAGGCTACCTGATAGAACGTAAAAACTTCAGATAAACATAACTCTCCAGATTCGTTTGTAGGATTCAATAATTGTGAGTTCCTATCAATTGTGAGCCCTATCAAAGGGCTCAATGGTTATGTGCATATGATCACATAAAATAATGCTTATTGAAATGAACTCCAAGAAATGGAATTAAGAGATTTTTGTATTATATTCTTGCAGTTCTTTTTTTCCCTTTTCTTTTCTTCTTTCCTTTTTTCTTTGGAATATTCCCTTCAGTCACTGTTTTGATTTCTGTACTCTTTGTCTTATATATAACTTTGTCTGATTTGTAGAGGGAAATGGGAAGCACAAAAAGCAGTGGGACAAAGGGCGGACCAACTCAGCAGTAATGCTCACCAGAAAATGAACTATACATCTTTAGGGTCGGGGGGGAGACAGGAGAGGAAAAACTATGAGAGAATGGGGGGAGAGGTGACAATGTTCAAAAGGAAATGGCTCATGTAATTGTAACCCCTCTGTACATCACCTTTACAATTAAATTTTTTCACTCACTGAATCGTTTATTAATTTATAAAAATAGAATCCAAATGGGCTTTTCCTTGTTTTTTTATTATCTTTAAGTAGTTGTACAAAGAAGTTCCCATTCTACAAACCAGTATATGAGTACAAAGTGTCTGACAGCATTGCCACCCATCTCTCTTAACTCATCCCTTCTCTCACTTTTTTTCTTTAATTGAGATTAGGTGATTACATAAATTTCACATATTTCGCAGTACTGTGGAAGAGTGATACTTAGAGTCACAAACACATTTTAACTTTCACAAGGCAAATTGTCATTATCATGGTCTACACAGTTTGTGAATTCTATGAGCTTTGAGAATACAAGTTACTTTTTCCACATCAGATGATGTTTACATTTCTTTCCTTTTCCTTAGTGTAGGCTGTTCCCACTTATTCTGTTCTTCCTCCTTCTTCCCTCTGTAGTGTGCAATATCTACCATAAATATATGGTAAAGAACCTGGAGTCATTTAGCAATGACATGACAAAATGTCCTTTGTTTCCTGTTACTTTGCCGTATCTTCTTGTATTGCAGCACTGTTCACAATAGCCAAGAGAAATAACCCAGATGTCCCACTATTGATGAGTGGATCCAAAAATTGTGGTATCTATATACAGTGGAATATTATGCAACCATTAGAAAGGACAGAATAATGACATTTGCAAGGAAATGGATGGAACTAGAGCAGATTACTTTGAGCAAAGTAAGCCAAGAGCAAAGAGACAAACGGCACGTGGTCTCCCTGATACATGGATGGTAAAGCCAAACTACAATTAAATTTTTTAAACAAGGTGCTATTAAATAGGAAGTGTCCTCTCCTCCTTTCATTCTTGCTCAGGTGTGATGTCCCTACTGACACCTACCTGCTCCTGACCATCAACTTCCAACACTGGAAAGTATTTTAATTTTTCTCATTGAAATTGCACCTCCCTTGCATGGAGATTATTTTAATTTTTATATATGGATGCAAGAACAACCATTTCATCTTGACTGCCTAAGCATATTCTGGAATAAATGAATAACACAAAATGCCTCTTCAATACACAAGGGCATACAGAAATTATTTTTTAAAGATTCATGCCCATGATTCTGACAACAAAAAGATAGATTTTCTTCTAAAGCACTGAAGAAAAGAGAAGAAAGGGAAGCACACATGTACTAGTCAGTACACAAAGATAGTTGATGTCTATGCTGAGAAGAGTTACAACTTTAAGAGAGAGAAAGCCAAGTCGGCTACAACATCCTGAGCAGCACATGGGTCTCATCAGAAAGTCGGTCTCAAAATGTGTTTGTAACCATCTCAGTGTCATCACACAAACAAGCTGGACTCTTTCCTCAGAAATTATTCTTTGCTTTTGTTTCACTCAGTCCTTAGCTAAGGAACTCTCTGTACATTCCAACAGAGGATTCATCTGTTTTGACCATACAAGGTAACTCACAGATTAATCAGAGATGGGCCCTGCCATTCTTTCCTAGGGAACCCCTAATTGGTGCAGATAAGAGGCCAGGACTATAAATGAGAGTGTTATGGGTCCTTAAAGTCCATTATTCAAAGATAACCTTGGTATAAGAAAAATATTTCTAAAAATTGTACTTGTTCATATCTTGATATTTCTCTTACAATGTATTTAGACAGAACTATGGTTGTCACGCTTCTCTCAGGATGAAGCAGATGTTGGAAAGAGCATAACTGAAGAACTAAGGTAGTGTCATTAGAAAGCTTTCTGTTACTCTAACAAAAAGCTGAGATAACAAATTTATATAGAGAAAAGGTTAATCTTGGCAACCAACAAGTTTTAGTCCATGATAGGTTGAATCTGCTGCTCTAGATCTTATGACACATCTTAGTAGGGACACATGTGAGAACAAAACCACTTACCTCATGGTCAGGAAGAAAAAAAGAACACAGAAGAATGGACTGGGGTTTCACTAAACCCTTTGATGTTGTCCCTGATGAGCTAAAGATCTCTCTTTGGCTCATTCTCTTATGTTCCCAACACCACCCAAAAGCAATACATTGGGAAACAAGATTGCCAACCATATGGTACTTTGGAAATATGTAAGACCTAAATTGTAACAAGATTGAATAACCTTGGCCTACAGCAGTGAATGTTTTTGATAAAAAGTATGCATAAAACTTGGAACCAAGTTTTAAGAAATGTAGCATTTGTAAAACAATTAAGGTTCTCAATTTTAAGTTTCACTTAGTTTTATTTAGATAAATCATTATGAGCCTCTTAATTTTTATATACATTGACATTTTGACCTCTATATGTGCTGAACGCTCCACATTGGATAGATACAGATGAATTCATATGTGTCTCATTAACAGAATAAGTTAGGGCATACATGGGTCATTATTGCTATAATAATTCTAAAAGAAAAAAATAAGAGACACCACTAAAAAAATATTTTCTTACCAAGCACTCTCTTCAAAGCCCCCTTAATCTCATTATTCCTGAGGCTGTAGATCAGGGGATTCAACATGGGGATCACCACCATGTAGAACACCGATATTATCTTGTTCTGGTCAGTGGAGTAGTTGGACTTGGGCATCACATAAATGAATGTAATGGTCCCATAGTACAAAGTGACCGCAATGAGGTGGGAGGTGCAGGTGGAGAAGGCCTTCTGGCGGCCCTCAGTGGAGCGCATCTTCAGGATGGTGATGAGGATGTAGATATAGGAGACGGCTATGACAATCACTGTGAACACAATTATAGAGCCGGCAAAACAGGTGGAAACAAGTATGGAGATGCTGTCTAAAGAACAGGAGAGCTCAACTAAAGGAGCAAAATCACAGAAGAAATGATTGACTCTATTGGAGCCACAGAAAAGTAAACCAAAGAAGGAAAAGGTAAAGGAGGAACCATTCAGAAAACCTCCTATGTAAGCTACTGCAAGTAACTGCACACAGACTTGTGTAGACATTTTGGTTAAATACAGGAGAGGGTTGCAGATGGCAACAAAACGATCATAGGCCATGGAAGCTAAAAGAAAGCATTCAACTGTCCCAAAGAAAACAGCTGACCCAAGCTGGATGCCACATCCTAGATAGGAGATTGTATTTCTCTCCACCAAAAAGTTAACCAGCATATTCGGTGTAACAGAAGATGAGTAGCCTAAGTCAGCAAAAGCTAAATGGCTGAGGAAGAAGTACATGGGGTGGTGGAGCTGAGTGGAGACTCTGATGAGAAGAATTGTGCAGAGATTGCCAGATACAGTCACCAGGTAGATGCACAGGATGATGATGAAGAGGATGATTCGAAGGACTGGATCTTGTGTTAAGCCCAATAGAATGAACTCTGTCACTGCAGTGTGGTTCCCATTCACCAGGGGATCCATCAGACAATGGAGCTGCTGCCAAATAAACCTGTAATTTAAAAAATTGCAGGAGTATATTTATAAATATGATGGTTCCATTTTCTTTAATAAATGTGAAGTGTCATTTTACACAGTAATGTTCAAGAGTACCGCATATTTTCATGCAATGATGAGTATGTATGTAATTTTAGAATTCATCTCAGCAGAAGACCTGAAATTTTTTTCTATGTTGTCTCTATTTTTATATTTGTACTTTTGAATACTATTTGTCATGTGGCTTCAAGGACACATAATAGAAAATGTAAGACAATGAAAATAACAGCAATGAATATTGAGTGTAATGGACGAACAACATACATAGTGTTTTGATAGAGTACTCTAATAGTAGCCAGTATTTACATATATGTATCCTAAATGATAGTTGAACAGATAAAATTGTTTATATATACAAATATGTGCTTATGCTGTTTTCCATTAAACAATATTTTCCCATTATCAATGGAGAATTGAGCAAACAAAGTCTGAAGGAAAAATCTGATTTTCACATGGTTATTAAGTCAAATTTTTAAGTCGGAAATCTCAAACTGTGAAGACTTCATTTAGTAGCTATCATATACTGATGTCATTACAAGAATCACAAAATTCAATACAGGATTGAGTATCTACCAGGTTTTTTATTTTTTTAATTTAATGAAATGTTTATTATTGTAGTCACTTTTATAAATCAGATAGGTTTTAACTCATTTTAATAGAATAGGCTGAAATACCTATCTTACAATAAATAACTTTTGTATTGCATGTCTTTGTCTGTCAATACATGAGATGTCTAAACCTAAGCATGAGGGAGTTTTTATTTCTTATTTTTATAGTGCTCACCACGATTTAAAAAAGTGTAAGTGGCAGCTATTAGTTGAAGAATAATGTATTTATAAGACATTTATTTAAGAGAGTAGGTGACAAGGTCTCAATATCAAAGAAGCCACATGGGAGTACAATCCTAAACATAAAAAATTAAACTCCGAGTTTCTCAGAGACCATATTAGAAATAAAAACATTTTAAGATATTTGGTCCTTATTACATAATGAAAGAAAGAATCTGAGATTTTTCACAAAGACTTTATTCAGATATTAAGACAAATAAAATTATCAGTTATATTATAACATGCAAGGTTTTTAATCACACTTTTATAAAAATATATAGGACAATTCCTCAAAAGGAGAAAAAAGAAACATTGGTTCCAGCCATGAATTTAGCATTTATTTGGGGACATAAATAGTTAGGGTCTAGATATATACATTTACGGTAATTTGATTTAAACCGGGAACAAATTTTAAAGTCTTTAAAGCAGCAGTTTTTAAAAATGACCACTCAAATAATTTATGTTCTCACCCTTCTCCCTATACCTCATCCTGGTTTTGTCTGTGTTGGATGGAACCTAAAAGACAGAATTATTAACCATCCCTGGTTCTGATACTGATGACCAACAGACCACATTCTGAGAAACACCAACCTAGGAGAACAAAATGTTTGTATGCTCCTAGACTTGATCAGCTTCTTTTAATACAAATTCTCTTCACCTGGATTGTGATTAGTTGCAAACCGCCTGAGATTAATGTCTTAGGGAAGCTAAGGAAGTACAAAGGCTCTTGGTTGTTGATTTAAACAATTGTTTCTATCCTTCCTTTAGTAGACAGTAATGAAGGAATGCTCACATTATACACTCCAACTCTGGAGAAACAAAAGAAGTGTGGGAGATATAAAAACATCCAGAGAGAGGTAGAAAAAGAGGAGCAGATAGAACAGCCGAGGCCAGGAGCCGCAGTGTCAATCTGTGTCATTTTCACATTTTCCAAAGGCCAGCCTGTTTGAGTGTAAGCATGGGTATTGTGGTCCAGCTGCAGTATCTGTATCCAGTGCAAGGGAAAAACTTTCCAGAAGGTTGTTCTAGAGAAATGGGGTTAAAGTATTGGTCCCCAGGGCCTCATGGAGTCCTAAATTTTGATGCATGGGCTTTGGGGACCTGGGCTATGAAAGTGTGAGCAAACATTTTGCATGTAGAGGAATATATGGTTTTTGTGTGGAAGGGGTTCTAATGACAACTTTCATTAGCTCCTCAAAGGAGACATGAATGACGCCAAAGAATCTATGAGCATCCATTCCTGGTAAGCCCTGGGCTCCGACCTCTGGTTCTCATTGCATTCCATCCTCAGCTAAGTTAGCTGACAACCTCCTGAGTGACAGCTAGGTCACTAAGTGACCCTCCTGCCCCAGGAGCCAGGAGTTTTGTTTCTTTATTATCATTGAGTAGTTGCTCAAAAGAATTGTCATTTATTTTTTTTCATTGTGAAAATATCATATAGAGGGGTTACAATTACATGGGCAAGGTATGAGTACATTTCTTATCAAGCATTGTTGCCTCCTCCTTTGTTTCCCTTTACCATCCTTTCCCATCTCCCCCCACAAACTCCCTGTCCCCTTCCAACCCTCCCCCCAAGTCATGGGGCTTGAACTCTGGGCCTGGGCTCTATCCCTGTGCTCTTCAGAAGCTCAAGGCAAGCACTCTACCACTTGAGCCACAGTGCCACTTCCTAAAGTTCATTTTCCACATAATGTCTTGTACATCTCATTGTTGCAATGGGTCCACCTCTATCCCTATTTAAACAATTTGTTTTTTCCCTTCCCCTCCACAAATTATACCAACATCAAATACAGTGAAAATGGGTGTTATAATGTGGGGGAGGGACATACAAAGCAACAAATAAATCATACTATAAATATGTTAGAAACAATAGCAAGAAAGAAAAACCATTTGAGTCCTTAATCTTGAGGTTCATTTCACCTAACATCAACTTATCTGCATTCTCCCCTCCTTCTCATCTTCCTTCATCTGCCACTGACATATTTGACCTTGGCAAAGTTAATGTGGAATACCATCATTGGGGTTGTTTTATTCTTCAATATACTTACCAATTTTACGCAAACATTTTGGTGACAAAATAAATATATTGCTGATACTATAACCAGACAGGAAGTCTAAGTTAATATTATACATGAAGTTACCTACTATTCCAATTTATTGGCTGTTATAGTCTGATATTTTTGAAGCAGAAAATATTCTTCTAGCAAATACTTTCAAATTCATACTCAATAACTATGAAAAAGCTTATGATAACTAGTCAAATTGCATGAAATAAAGTTACTTCAAACTACATTTAACAATGTTCAATCTTCATTTCCAAATTTTTCATTTTATTTCATGGTTTTACATTTCCAAAGTTTTCATTTCCTTTCAAGGTTTTTCTTATACAAATTTTTTGAGTGTGTATACAAAAGGTTCATATAAAGTTCTCATTTGATTCCCAACATTCCTATATAAATATTGTAAATATTTCTGCAAAAATACATCATCATATTTCAAATCTCCTATTTAAATCTTTGAGCAAGTCAAAGAGAGCATTTTGGCAGAGTGCCAAGTTAGGACAGTGTGAGATGATCATGTGAGTTCCTGTTCTAGAATTGAGTAAATAAGATTTCTGATAATGGATGACAATTTATCTATACAAAACAGATGATATGAGCAAAAGGACTCAACCAAAATCTCTCATTTCCTGCTTGCTTGAGTACCTCTGCTCACTCTCCGTACTATGACCTCAGAATAACTTAGGGAGTAAAGCTTTCTCAAATGGTAAAAACAAGAATTTAGATTCAATAACAAAATCCAAAGTCTTACCTCTGGTAATGAGAATTCACTCATTTTTTTAAAGCAACACAAATCAAAGTGGTTATATTGCTGGTCTTTTAATTTTTGGTTCACCCTGGGGGAATAACTCCCTGATGAAACTGGAAATTCAACTATGAATTCAAAAGCATCCTGGAGCATCATTATGTTCTGGAGTGGATATTGGGCAACTCAATCCTCACAACATAATAACGGTTTTGCCAATACATGACCAATTCTCTGGTGGTCAATTTATTCTTGTTTGTATGTCAGTAGATGTTAATAAGGAGATCTTTAACCTTAATTAATATTTATAAGATGTATAATTAAACAAATTGTTTAATAGAATAATATTATTGCTAGGTTTGCTTTGATATTTTTTTATTTAAAAATGGTACTGAACCAGAAACTGGTAGCTCATGCTTGTTATCTTAGCTACTCTGGAGACTTAGATGTGAAGATTACTAATCATAGTCAACCTGGAGAAGAAATTCCTTGAGAGTTATCTCCAATTATCTACCAATAAAAACACAAAAGTGTAGCTGTGCTTCAAGTGGCAAAGTGCTAGACTTGAGCAAAACTCACAATGATAGCACCCAGGACTTGAGTTCAAGCTCCAAAAAGAAAGGAGGGGGAACAGAAAGACAGAAAAGGAGAAAAAGTGAGAAATAATGACAGACAGAAAGAAGAGAGGAATAGAGAGAAAGTGACAGAATGAGGGAAAGAAGGAGAGATAAAGGAGAAAAAGCAAACAAGGAAATAAGGAAGGAAAAAAGGAAAGAAAGCAAAAAAGAAAAGAGAGGCAACAAAGGAAGAAGGAAGGAGGAAAGAAAGGAAGGAAGGAAGGAAGAAAAAGGAGTGAGGAGGGAGGAAAGAAGAGAAGGAAAGAAAGAGAAAGAAAGAAAGAAAGAGAGAAAGAGAGAGAAAGGGAGGGAGTGAGGGAGAGAGGAAGGAAGGGAGGAAAGATGGAAGGAAGGAAATAATATGAAAAAGCCTGTACTGAATTTCAGGTATAAAATGGTAACAGTTTAACTAGTATGTGTTCACTGCTAAGAAGTTTATATTGATATCTGCAATGCATAGCATTAAATACTGTGGGAACACAGCATAGACATCATGTAAATCAACTTGTAAATATCAAAACAATTTGAGAACTTTATTAACCTATCAGAATAAATAAGTACCTTAAAATGGTGGAATAGAAGATACATGAAAAGAAACTTCAGTGAAATCCACAAGGGACATGATATCTTTTATCATCTGTTTCTTTTATCATCTGTCTCTACGTGTTCCAAAACTTTGTTTCTTCTTGACATCTAAAAGGAAAAGGAAAAGGAGAATGTTCCCTTTATTGGATGTTTCTCTCTTCTTTAGATGTGAAAAGATCTCAAAGAAGAAGGAAAGATGATAGGAAAACATACAGTTTCAACCTTTAATTTTTGGATCTGTTTAAATAGTTTCATATAATTTCCCTGTTGTTTCATCTGTCCATACTACCTCAGTCCAAATTGTAGTAACAGAACATTATTCTTATTAATGTTCTTAAACAATTCTATCATCAACCTGGTGGTTATGGTCCCCTTGAATATAAGGGAAACACAGACTAGGGCAAGACAGTTCTCAAAAGAAGATGGCTCTGTATGCAAGTAGCTCTCAATCAGGGATGGGAATGTGTCTCTTTTCCTCCTTAAGAATCCAGGAAAGACATTATAAGATCCACCTAATTCATTGTTAAAGACACTTACCAGTACTGCTACATTAAATCTATTGACATTGAGTTTCTTTCTCCAACTGCTGGATTTCCTTCTTTGTTAATCTGCGTGCTGTTAACAAAAATTTAGCACAGAGAACTAAACCTGATCTGTACATCTGGCATGCAAAACAATCAGGCAAGTTGACAACATAGTAAAAATGATAGTAATGTTTACTAGGGAAAAATACGGTAGAGAAAGATTACATACCATGCCACCACAGGAAGGTAGCATTGCAGCTTATCTTTAACCATACTTTGGATGGAAATGTAAGTGTTTAAGTTGAAATACAGGAAGAATTAGGGACAGAGCACAAGGTATGTATAATTTAAGAGTTTCATTACAGGTGTGTCCTGGCTTGTCATGTCATTTCTGGTTTTCTAGGTTCCAGAGAAGTTTTCCTGGCTGTCATCGCGTGAGGGGATCAGTCTTGTTCCCAAACCATTATTCTCCAATTGTGGTGCAAGCTGATCATTATTGGTAATTATTCTCTTTAGGTGTGAACTGTCTTGTAAGGCTCTGCTATCCTTAATGGTGAGCTTTGTCCCTAATAAGATGTTATCAAGTTTGGAGCAGTGGCTTATAGCTATCATCCTTAGCTACTCAGGAGGCTGAGATCAGAGGATGTTGAGTCAAAACCAACCCAAACAAGAAAGTCTGTGAGACTCATCTCCAATTAGCCACCTAAAAATCAAAAGTGGAATTCTGACTCATGTTTACAGCACTAGCTTTGAGCAAAACAGCTCAAGGACAGTGAATGCCTAGGCCCTGAGTTCAAGCCCAGGACAAGGACCCACAAAAGAAATATTTCACCAGTCCTATCCTCCCTCAGATGGAAGATAATTACAACACAAATCCTCTGTAGATCTTGACATTGCCTATAAATAAGCTCAAGCAACTCTCAATCACTTTCTGAGAACTATCAAACACCAGTTGAGAGAAGCACACACAATGGTTTTAGAAACAGACTTGAAAACTTCACTCTCATCTCACCTGCACATCCTGAAAAAATTTGGGACTTAACTCTTACTTTTTACAACCATGCTGTAAGAGTACTCCATACCCAGGAGTGTATCCAATGACCTAGTAGGAGCCCTCTCAGGGACACAAAGGAAGCCAAGCCTGTCCATTAGATTTTAAAGGGCTCACCAGGTACAGGCATTAAAGTAGAACTATTCCAACACCTATAGACCAAGTTCCTGGAAATAGTCTACTTATCCCGAGACCAGAGGGCATCTGGTTGTGCTGGAGTGCCTGGTAACAGACCTGCCACCTCACACCCTAATGTATACTCAGAAGCTTCTATTGAAACACCTACATATCCCCATGGATAACCATGCCAATCCTTACTTCACACTGTATAAGAAGTCGACTCAAAATGCATCACTGATCAAAACAAAAAATCAGAAAACATTTGGGCACTGGTGGCTCACACCTGCAATCCTAGCTATTCAAAAGGCTGAGATTTTAGAATTGTGTTTCAAAGTCAGCCTGGGCAGGAAAGTCCATGAGATTTATATCTCCAATTAGCCACCAGAAATCCAGAAGTGGCACTGTGGCTCAAATCAAAGAAAGCTAGTCCTGAGCAAAAGAGCTCAGGGACAGCACTCAGACCCTTAATTCAAGCCCAAGGCTGAAAAAAAAATGAAAAAAGTTGAAAATACCAATATTCATAGGAGTAAATGTAACAGAAAATATGTTCTTTAGAGAATATGGTTTCAGGAATGAGACAAGAATTTACAAACCATGAGTTAAATAAAAGAAAACACATTTGATCTTTATAGAAGTATGGTAAGTTTCTAAACTATATTTTTGCCTATAATCAGACTTTGTATTTTATTTTCTGTTTTCATGCTGATATTCACATCCAGATAAATTTTGAGATTTAGCATAACAATCCATACAAACGATGCTATCATAGTTTTAAACATAACTACATGAACATGTTAGATGATGCATTTTATAACCAAAACACAATCTGGTGGTACACCTGAAGTCACCAAGTCCTTGAGTAGTAACTCAAGATCCCAAGTTCAAATCCTGTCCACTGAACAATACAAAACATTTATTGCATTTGGTTGATCTGAGTGTGTCATTTCAGTTTTTCTTCAGTTGTTACTTCCTTACAAAGAAGTTAAACAAGCGCCATTAACATTGATTTATACAGAAAAGAAACTTATTATAAAATCCATAACCAGCCAACAACCTACAATGTTGTTTAATATTTTCTGTATAACCTCATCAAGTAGGCACATAGTATTGTTGTACTCTTCAGGGAAAGCAGTTAGCAAAATAAAGCATTTGATTATTATATCCTCAATGAAATAAAGAATCCTTACTTGGCTCAACCTCTCAATGTTTCTAATGCTTCCCAAATGCACTACTCTGGGAAATAAAACTGCCCACACTATGGTACTGAGGATTTGCATAAGATTCAGATTTTTTAAAGATTTAATAATCTTAACCTATTGCTGTGAATGCTCTTTGAAATGAGTATGTATAAGGTGTTGAACTAATTTTTAAGAAACTCTGCTTTATGTAAAACAATATAAGCTCTCAGTTGCAAGTTGAATGTAATTTTATTTAGAGAAATCATCATGAGCCTCTTAATTTTTGTACAAGTTTAAATTTTAGTGTCTATACACATTTAGATAGAGATAAATTCATATACGTCAGACAAAATCAGTTAAGGTAATATTGGTTATTGTTGCTACAACTTCTAAAAATAAATTAAAAGACTTCACTAAAAATTGTTTTACTACCAAGCACTCTCTTCAAAGCCCCCTTAATCTCATTATTCCTAAGGCTGTAGATAAGAGGGTTCAACATGGGGATCACCACCATGTAGAACACAGATACCACCTTGTTCTGGTCAGTGGAGTAACTGGACTTAGGCATCACATAGATGAATGTAATGGTTCCATAGAACAGAGTGACGGCAGTGAGGTGGGAGGTGCAGGTGGAGAAGGCCTTGTGGCGGCCCTCAGTGGAGCGCATCTTCAGGATGGTGATGAGGATGTAGATGTAGGAGATGGTTATCACAATAACTGTGAACACAATGATGGAGCCAGCAGTAAATGAGGGAACAACTGTGAGGATGCTGTCTGCTGAACAAGATACTTCAACTAAAGGAGCAAAATCACAGAAGAAATGATTGACTCTATTGCATCCACAGAAAAATAAACCAAAGAAGGAAAGGGTAAAAGAGGAAGCATTCAGAAAACCTCCTGTGTAAGCGACTGCAAGTAACTGCACACAGACTTGTGTAGACATTTTGGTTGAATACAGCAGTGGGTGGCAGATGGCCATAAAGCGATCATAGGCCATGGCAGCTAAAACAAAGCATTCAACTGTCCCAAAGAAAACAGCTGACCCAAGCTGGATGCCACATCCTAGATAGGAGATTATATTTCTCTCCACCAAAAAGTTAACCAGCATATTCGGTGTGACAGAAGAAGAGTAGCCTAAGTCAGCAAAAGCTAAATGGCTGAGGAAAAAGTACATGGGGTGGTGGAGCTGAGTGGAGACTCTGATGAGGAGGATTGTGCAGAGATTTCCAGATACAGTCACCACGTAAATGCCCAGGATGATGAAGAAGAGGATGACTCGAAGGACTGGATCATGTGTTAAGCCCAATAAAATGAACTCTGTCACTGCAGTGTGGTTCCCATCCACCAGGGAATCCATCATACAATGGAGCTGCTGCCAAATAAACCTGTAATTTAAAAAAATTGCAGGAATATATATATATATATATATATATATATATATATATATATATGTGATGGTTACATTTCTTTAATAAATGTGGAATATAATTTTAAATAGTAATATTCAATAACCACTGCATATTTTCATGCAATGATGAGTATGTATGTCATTTTATGTTTGATCTTAGCAAAAGACCTGAAAATTTTCTTCATGCTATTTTTATATTTGTACTTTTGAATACTATTTGTCATGTGGCTTTAAGGACACATGATAGAAAATGTAAGACAATGAAATAACAGCAATGAATATTGAGTGTAATGGATGAACAACACGCATATTGTCTTGGTGTATTACTCTAGTAGTAGCCAATATTTATATATGTACATCCTAGTTGAACAGATAAAATTGTTTATATGTACAAATATGATCTTTTGCTGTTTTTCATTAAGCAACATTTTTCCATTATCAATGTACAATTGAGTAAACAAAATCTGAAGGAAAATATGGGATTTTCACAGTTATTAAGTAAAATTTTTAAGTCAGAAATCTCAAGCTGTGATTTTCTTTAGTAGCTATGGAATAATGATATGAAGTTACAAGAATCAAAAATACAGTGAAAACAGTAGTTATACCATGTAGGAGGAACATACAAAGAAACAAAAAAAATCACATGGTACATTATAAATACATTAGAAACAATAGCAAGTAAGAAAAAACCACTTATGTCCCTATCTTGGGGTGCATATTGCTCAATATCAACTTATCTGGTCATATGTACATAGCTTTTGACCTTTTCTGCTTGTCCCAGACAATTAGTTATTTGCAATAACTAATATATGGGACCTATAGGAAACCATGGGACCTATGTTTCTTTGGGCCTGGCTTACTTCACTTAATATAATTTTTTCCAAGTCTGTCCATTTCCTAACAAACAGGGTAATGTCATTCTTTCTGATGGAGGCATATATTCCATTGTGTGTGTGTGTGTGTGTGTGTGTGTGTGTGTGTGTGTGTGTGTGTATGTGTGTGTGTACCACCTTTTCTTGATCTACTCATCTACTCTAATGTGGGGATCAGAAGGGAAAAATACTTAAATAGGGATACAGGTTGACCCATTGTAACAATGAGATGTACAGGACACTATGTTGAAAAATGAACTTTACAATTTAGGTGGGAGGAGAGTGTAGTTGTGGAGGTGGGAAGGAAGGATGATAGGGGAAAAACAAAGGAGGAGGCAACAATGTTTGATAGGAAACGTACTCATTACCTTGCTCATGTAACTGTAACCTCTCTGTACACTATTTTTACAATAAAAAAGTATTAAAAGAAAAAAGAAAAAGAATTAAAAAGTTCAATACACCCAAGATTGAGTATCTAACAGATTCTTTTTTAATTTTGTGAAATGTTTATTATTGTAGTCCTTTTTATAAACCAGATAGGTTTCAACTCATTTTAATAGAATAGTCTGAAAGACCTATCTTATAATAAATAACTTTTGTATTACATATCTTTTGTCTGGCAATACATGAGATGTCTAAACCTAAGCGTGGGGGAGTTTTTGTTCTTTATTATCATTAAATAGTTGCCCAAAGGAGTTGTCATTTAACAAAGCAGTTTATGAATTCAATACATCTTGATCAATATCACCCTTTTCAACATTCTTATCCATCTCTCCCAATCCACCCCTTCCCTTGCTTTTCTTAATTTTGTAGATTATGCATTGAATTCTTGAGTGCATTCTCCCCTCCTTTTCTCCTTCCTTCATCTGCCACTGACATATTTCTTTGACCTTGGCAAAGTTAATGTGTAATACCATCATCAGGTTGTTCTATTCTTCAATATACTTACCAACTTAATTAATCCTAACACTTTGGTGATGTTTTAAATATATTACTGATACTATAACTAGACAGGAATTCTAAATTAGTATTATAAATGAAGTTTATGATGTTTCAATTTATAAGCTGTTCTAGTCTTGTATATTTGAAGCAAAATATTCTTCTAGAAAATAATTTCAAATTGAGATTCAGTAACTATGAGAAAAGTATATGATATCAAGTCCAAATGTACTAAGTAAAGTTATTTTAAACTATTTTTTTTAGCAATTTCCGATTTTCATTTCCAAAGTTTTCATTTCATTTCAAGGTTCTTCTTTTCCAAATTTTGAGTGTGTATACTAAAGTTTTCATAAATCTCATTTTACTCTCAAAATTCACACATAAATATTGAAAGTATTTCTGCAAAAGAGCATTTCAGTAGAGTGCCAAGTTTGGACAGTGTAATATGATCATGTGAGTTCCTGTCCTAGGATTAAATAAATAAGGTTTCTGATCATGGATAATGACCATTTACCCATGTGGAACTGATGATGCAAGCAGAACAAGTCAACCTAAATATCTCACCTCCTGCTTGCTTGAGTCCTCTGCTCTCTCTCTCTATACGCTGACACAAGAACAGCTTAGAGAGTAAAGCTTTCTCAGATAGTAAACACAAGAAGTCAGACTCATTAACAAAACCCAAAGTCTTACCTCTGGAAATGATAATTCATTCATCTTTAATAATAACACAAAGCCAAAACAATTATATAAATAGTCTTTTAATTTCTGGTTTGCCCTTGGGGAATAAATCCCTAATGAAAGTGGAAATGCAACTTTGAATTCAAAAGCATCCTGGAGCATCATTATGTTCTGGATTGGATACTGGGCAACTCAATTTTCACAACACAAAAAAATGTTTTGCCAATTCTCTGGTGTTCAATTTATTCTTGTTTCTATGTCAGTAGATGTTCATAAGGTGAACTGTAATCTCATTTAGTATTTAAAGATAGCATAATTAAACAAAATGTTTCATAGAACAATATTATTTCTAGGTTTACTTTGATGTTTATGATGAAGAAATGGTACTGGACCAGGCACTGGTAGCTCATGCCTGTTATCCTAGCTACTCAAGAGGCTTAGATCTGAAGATTACTACTGAAGGACAGCCTAGGCAAAAAATTCCTTGAGACTCTTATCTCCAATTATCTACCACGAAAATCTAAAGTGTAGATGTGCTTCAAGTGAAAGAGTTCTAGACTTGAGCAAAAATCACAATGATAGCACCAGGCCTTGAGTGCAAGCTCCAGAAAGAAAGAGAGAGAAAAAAAGAAAGAGAGAGAGGAAAAAGCGAGAGAGAAACAAAAGAAGAAAGAAAAAGACAGAGAAACAAAGTGAGAGAGAAGGAAGGAAGGAAGGAAGGAAGGAAGGAAGGAAGGAAGGAAGGAAGGAAGGAAGGAAGGAAGGAAGGAAGGAAGGAAGGAAGGAAGGAAGGAAGGAAGCAATATGAAAAAGAGCCTTACTGAATTTCAGGTATAAAATGATAACAGCCACTTTAACTAGTATGTGTTCACTGCTAAGTAGTTTATATTGATATATGCAATGCATAGCATTAAATATTGTGGAGACACAGCATAGACATCATGTAAATCAACTTGTTAATATCAAAACAATTTGAGAACTGTATTAACCTATCAGAATAAATAAGTACCTTAAAATGGTGGAATAGAAGACACATGAAAAGAAACTTCAGTGAAATCCACAAGAGAAATAATGTCTTTTATCATGTTTCTTTTATCATCTGTCTCTCTATGTGTTCCAAGACTTTGTATCTTCTTGGCATCTAAAAGGAAAAGGAAATGGAAAATGTTCCCTTTGCTGGATGTTTCTCTCTTCTTTAGATGTGAAAAGATCTCAAAGAAGAAGAAAAGATGATAGGAAAACATACTGTTGCAACTTTTTTTTCGTGGGTCTGTTTAAATAGTTCATATAATTTCCCTGTTGTTTCCTCTGTCTATACTACCTCAGTCCAAATTGTAGTAACAGAACATTGTTCTTATTAATGCTCTTAAACAATTCTATCATCAACCTGGTGGTTATGGTCCCCTTGAATATAAGGGAAACACTCACAGACAGTTCTCAAAAGAAGATGGCTCTGTATGCAAGCAGCTGGCTCTCAGTGAGGGATGAGAATGTGTCTCTTTTCCTCCTTAACATTCCAGGAAAGACATTATAAGATCCATCTAATTTCTTTGTTAAAGACACTTACCAGTACTGCTACATTAAATCTATTGGCATTGAGCTTCTTTCTCCTACTGCTGGATTTCCTTCTTTGTTAATCTGCGTGCTGTTAACAAAAATTTAGCACAGAAAACTAAACTTGATCTGTGCATTTGGCATGCAAAACAATCAGGCAAGTTGACAACATAGTAAAAATGGTAGTAATATTTACTAGAGAAAAATCTATTACATGCAAAGTTTTTTTTTTTGGTCCAGTTGTGGGGCCTGAACTCTGGGCCTTGGCACTGTCCCTCAGCTCTTCAGCTCAAGGCTAGCGCTCTACCACTTGAGCCACAGCACCACTTGCAGCCTTTTTCTTTTTGCTTATGTGGTGCTGAGGAATTGAACCCAGGGCCTAATGCATGCAAGGCAAGCGCTCTACCACTAAGCCACCTTCACAGCCCATACTAGGGAAAAATCTGGTAGAAAAAGATAACATACCATGCCACCACAAGAAGATAGCATTGCAGCTTCTCTTTAACCATACTTTGGATGGAAATGTAAGTGTTTAAGTTGAAATACAGGAAGAATTAGGGACAGGGCACAAGGTATGTATAATTTGAGAGTTTCATTACAGGTGTGTCCTGGCTTGTCATGTCATTTCTGGTTTTCTAGGTTCCAGAGAAGTTTTCCTGGCTGTCATCGCGTGAGGGGATCAGTCTTGTTCCCAAACCATTATTCTCCAATTGTGGTGCAAGCTGATCATTATTGGCAATTATTCTCTTTAGGTGTGAACTGTCTTGTAAGGCCCTGCTATCCTTAATGGTGAGCTTTGTCCCTAATAAGATGCTATCAAGTTTGGAGACAGTGGCTTATAGCTAATCATCCTTAGCTACTCAGGAGGCTGAGATCAGAGGATGTTGAGTCAAAACCAACCCAAACAAGAAAGTCTGTGAGACTCATCTCCAATTAGCCACCTAAAAATCAAAAATGGAATTCTGACTCATGTTTACAGCACTAACTTTGAGCAAAACAGCTCAAGGACAGTGAATGCCTAGGCCCTGAGTTCAAGCCCAGGACAAGGACCCACAAAAGAAATATTTCACCAGTCCTATCCTCCTTCAGATGGAAGATAATTACAAAACAAATCCTCTGTAGATCTTGACATTATCTATAAATAAGCTCAAGCAACTCTCAATCACTTTCTGAGAACTATCAAACACCAGTTGAGAGATGCACACACAACGGTTATAGAAACAGACTTGAAAACTTCACTCTCATCTCACCTGCACATCCTCAAAAAATTTGGGACTTAACTCTTTCTTCTTACAACCATGCTATAAGAGTACTCAATACCCAGGAGCATATCCAATGACCTAGTAGGAGCCCTCTCAGGGACACAAAGTAAGCCAGTCCTGTCCATTAGATCTTAAAGGGTTCACCAGGTACAGGCATTAAAATAGAACTATTCCAACCTACAGACCAAGTTCCTGGAGATAGTCTACTTATCCTGAGACCAGAGGGCACCTGGTTGTGCTGGAGTGCCTGGTAACAGACTTGCCACCTCACACTCGAATGCATACTCAGAAGCTGCTATTGAAATACCTACATATCCCCATGGATAACTATACCAACCCTTACCTCACACTGTATAAGAAGTCGACTCAAAATGCATCACTGATCAAAACAAAAAATCAGAAAACATTTGGGCACTGGTGGCTCACACCTGCAATCCTAGCTATTCAAAAGGCTGAGATTTTAGAATAGTGTTTCAAAGTCAGCCTGGGCAGGAAAGTCCATGAGATTTATATCTCCAATTAACCACCAGAAATCCAGAAGTGGCATTGTGGCTCAAATCAAAGAAAGCTAGTCCTGAGCAAAAGAGCTCAGGGACAGTGGCCAGACCCTTAATTCAAGCCCAAGGCTGACAAAAAAATAGAAAATACCAATAATTATAGAAGTAAATATGACAGAAAATATATTCTTTGGAGAATACAGTTTCATGCATAACACGAGAAGTCACAAACCATGTGTTAGAAAAAAGAAAACACATTTCATATCTATAGGAATATGGTAGAAACAATTGCATGAAAGAAAAAAAACATTTGAATACTTATCTTGGGGTTCATTCCCCTACCATCAACTTATCTGACCTTTTCTGCTTGACTCAGACATATATTAGTTATTGCAAATAAGGGAAACCATGGGACCTATGTGTCTTTGGGCCTGGCTTAGTTCAATTTCTATGTTGCTTTGTATGTCCCTCCCCCACGGTACAACCCCTGCTTTCACTGTATTTGATGTTGGTATAATTTGTGGAGGGGAAAGGCAAAAACAAATCATTTAACTAGGGATACAGGTGGACCCATTGCAACAATGAGATGTACAATATGTCAAAAAATGAACTTTACAATTTTGGTGGTGGGAAGGATCGGGAGGGGGGAGATGGGGAGAGTATAGGAAGGGAAGGGAAGGGGAAACAAAGAGGAGGCAACAATGCTTGATAAGAAATGTACTCGTTATCTTGCCCATGTACTTGTGACCCCTATTGTATGGTATTCTCACAATAAAAAAAAAACAGATAAAAAAAGGAATATGGTAAGTTTCTAAACTATATTTTACCTGTAATTAAACCTTGTATCTTATTTTATTTTCAGGCTGCTATTGACATTCAGATAAATTTTGTGATTTAGCTTAACAATCCATGCAAACAATGATTTTATAATTTTGATCATAAGTGCAATGAATACATAAGATGTTTCATTTTTTAACAAAAACACAATCTCGTGTTGTACCTAAAGTCACCAGGTACCTGGCAAGTAACGTAAGACTCCAATTTCAAATCCTGTCCACTAAACAAAAGAAAATAATATGCTGCTATTTCATTTGGTTGATCTAAGTGTGTTATTTCAATGTTTCCTCAGTCGTTACTTTCTTACGAAGAAATTTAACCTGTGCCATTAACATTGATTTATATAAAGAAAAACATAAAATCCATGAAAAAAAGATTCTTTACTTGGCTCAACCTCTCAGAGTTTCTAATGCTTCCCAAAAGCACTACTCTGGGAAACAAAACTGCCAACACTATGGTACTGTGGAATTGCATAAAATCCAGATTATAACAAGATTTATTTATCTTAACCTATTGCCGTGAATGCTCTTTGAAATGAGTATGTGTAAGGCGTTGAACTAACTTTTAAGAAACTCTCCTTTATGTAACACAAGATATGCTCTCAGTTACAGTTGAATGTAATTTTATTTAGATAAATCATCATGATGAACCTCTTAACTTCTGTACAAGTTTAAATTTTAATGTCTATATTTGGAGAAAGCTACACATTTAGATACAGATAAATTCATATATGTCTAACTAACAAAATCAATTAGGGTATATATCGGTTATTATTTCTACAACTTCTAAAAAAATTGAGACTTCACTAAAAAGATGTTTTACTACCAAGCACTCTCTTCAAAGCCCCCTTAATCTCATTATTCCTGAGGCTATAGATCAGGGGATTCAACATGGGGATCACTACCATGTAGAACACAGATACCACCTTGTTCTGGTCAGTGGAGTAACTGGACTTGGGCATCACATAAATAAATGTAACTGTCCCATAGAACAGAGAAACTGCAGTGAGGTGGGAGGTACAAGTGGAGAAAGCTTTGTGGCGGCCCTCAGTGGAGCGCATCTTCAGGATGGTAATGAGGATATAGATATAGGAAATGGCTATCACAATAACTGTGAACACAATGACAGATCCAGCAGTAAATGAGGGAAAAATTGTGAGGATGCTGTCTACTGAACAAGATACTTCAACTAAAGGAGCAAAATCACAGAAGAAATGATTGACTCTGTTGCGTCCACAGAAAAGTAAACCAAAGAAGGAAAGTGTAAAGGAGGAAGCATCAAGAAAACCTCCTGTGTAAGCGACTGCAAGTAACTGCACACAGACTTGTGTAGACATTTTGGATGAATACAGCAGTGGGTTGCAGATGGCCATAAAGCGATCATAGGCCATGGCAGCTAAAACAAAGCATTCAACTGACCCAAAGAAAACAGCTGACCCAAGCTGGATGCCACATCCTAGATAGGAGATTGTATTTCTCTCCACCAAAAAGTTAACCAGCATATTCGGTGTAACAGAAGATGAGTAGCCTAAGTCAGCAAAAGCTAAATGGCTGAGGAAGAAGTACATGGGGTGGTGGAGCTGAGTGGAGACTCTGATGAGGAGGATTGTGCAGAGATTGCCAGATACAGTCACCAGGTAGATGCACAGGATGATGATGAAGAGGATGACTCGAAGGACTGGATCATGTGTTAAGCCCAATAGAATGAACTCTGTCACTGTGGTGTGGTTCCCATCCACCAGGGAATCCATCAGACTGAGGAGCTGCTGCCAGAACAAATCTAGGATGAATATATTACCTGAAAGATAAATATGATGATATCATTTTCTTTAACAATTATGAAATGTTACTAAAAACAACGACATTCAAGTACCTGTACACTTTTGTAAACAATGTATCAAGTTACAATATAAAAACTTTTAGTAAATATGACCCAAAAGTCCTCAGTATATTGTCTCTTTTCCTTTATGCTTCTGTTTTGAAAATCTCTTAAATGGCTTTTACACCTATTATAAAAATACAAAGCAAGGGATATAGCAACTATGAAGGCAGATTGTAATAGAAAGATAAACATGTAGAGTTTTGCTATTATTTCAATGTTTATTAGATGGCAAGCATGTAGCTTTGAATTATATACTTACACAAATATTTATAAATATATGATTCGCTAAATGTTCAAAAGAAACATTAATTCCATTGTCATTGTAGAATTGAATTTGCAGAGTCTGAAAGAGAATGTAAAATATTCACATAATTTCATATCAAGTGAATAAAGTTAGAAACATGAAGCCCAAGAGACTACCTGTTCTTTTAGTAACTATGTAATAATGTAATTAAATTATAATAACCATAAAGCTCAATACATCTACAATTGAGTATATAACCAATTCCTTTACCTTGTAAAAGTTAATGAGTAATATCACATGGATATTCAGATTTTTAACTTTTCAATTAATTCTTTAAGTATTAACAAAACCTAAGGCAAGTGAAACTTAGCAGTTTGTGAAAGAATGCTAAAAGTTGGATACAGAAGTATCCAACTTATGGCTAAGCAAACAGGAATCCTAGTACTGTTAGGAATGTAAGCAGAGCAAGTCAGACAAAGTAATCCACTACCGGATTGCATGATTACACCTACCCTATTTTCACACCATGATATGTAAAACGTGCAAACTACAGAGAGAAAAGGTTTCTCAAGTAATAAGTGAAATTAAGAAAGATGATCAATTAATCAAAGTCCAAGTCTAACCTCTTGAAACGAGAAGTCATTCATCTTTTGATAGCAACACAAAATTACAGTGGATATAAAGAGAGTAAGTTGTTTTATAATTTTTGTTATCCTTTGGGGATTATTTTCTAAGGTAATTGAGGATACAGCTATGAATTCAAAACAAAAGGATCTCTGATAGATACTGAGCAATTCAATTCACACAAAACAACTGATTCTCCAAGATACTACTAATTCTCAAGTGATCAATTTATGCTTGTGTTTCTATCTAAGTGTTCATGCACACATTGATAATCTTTCCTTAGTATTTCCTCAAGAGAATAATTAAACAAATTGCCTTAAAGATAAACATTAGTTCAAGTTCACTTTATATATTATGATTTAAAAATAGTGCTAAATTTCAGAGACAAATGTTAACATCGACTTTAAACATTAAATATGTATTTTCTACTAAGTAATTTGCCTTTTGACTTTGTGGTTGTTTGCAATGACATCGTATCAGTCAGCACTTTTTCTTTTCTCACTTGCAGGCCTTGAACTCAGGGTCTGGACACTATCCCTGAGCCTCTTTATGCTCAAGGCTACTACTCTACCACTTGAGACATAGTGCCACTTCCGGGTTTGTTGCTGTTGTTGTTGTTTTGAGTGGTTAATTGGAAATAAGAGTCTCATGGCAACTTTTCTGCCTGGCTTGGCTTTGAACCAGATCTCAGCCTCCTGAGAAGGTAGGATTACAAGCATGAGCTACCAGTGCCTGGCTCAGTGAGCACTTTTTTAAATTGTCCGTAAATTGTACAAAGGAATTGCCAGTTAACAAAGCAAAATACAATACATTTTGACCAATGTCACCTCTTTCAACATTCTTATCCAACGTTATCTTCCCCACCCCTTTCCTAATTCTTAATTTTATACAATATATATTGAATTCTTGACATTCTTCCCCTATTCTCTGCTTTATTGTCTATCTCTTTCCCTTTGACACCCCACTCCAACACTTTCAAGTACCTGCTTCCAAGTGTTTATTTTGTTGAACCTTGACTTTGCCTTTCTAAGGAATTACACTATTTGAGTTCTTCTTTAAAAATATATTTTTATTTTCTTGAAGTATTTGTACAAAGGAGTTGCCATTCAACAAAGCAGCTTATGAATAAAGTATGACTTGATCAATGTCACCTTTCAACATTCTCACGCATCTCTCCCAATCCACTCCTCCCTTCACTTCTCTTAACCTTTTAGGATATGTATAATTTGCCATTTAACAACGCAGTTTATAAATACAATGCATCTTGATCTATGTCACCACCTTCATTTTCACTCTCCCTTGACATACTTTCCATAATTTTGTGATATATACAATGAATTCTTGAAAACCTTCTCCCCCTTTTCCTCCCTTTCATATATCTACCTCTCTCCCCTTGACCACACTGTCACAAAACTAAGCCTGAGCAGTAATGGAACTAAATAGAAATGAATCCAGGGAACTATAGCCATCTAATATTTGATCAGGGAGCCAAAAACATTGGTTGGGAATAAAAGCATCTTCAACAAATGGGGATGGTAAAATTGGATATCCACATTCAGAAAACTAAAACTAGATCTTTCTATATCACTTTGCACCAGCATTAATTCAAAATGGATCAAGGACTTCAATGTAAGTCCAGAAACCATGAAACTATTATAGGAATGGATAGGGGTAACATTAAATCTCTTGGCACAGATCAAAATTAAGTGGGGCTGGAAAGGTGGCTCAGTGGTAGAGTGCTTTCCTTACATGCATGAGGTCCTGGATTTGATGCCTCAGCACCACATAAGCAGAAAAAGCCAGAGTGGTGCTGTCTGGCTCAAGTGGCAGCATGCTAGCCTTGAGCTGACGAGCTGAGGGACAGCGCCCAAGCCCAGAGTTCAGGCCCCATGACCGGCAAAAACTAAAAATAATATTAAAAAAGCTTTTTAAAGTAAAGATCCAGAAACACAAAAAAATCAAAGAAAGATTTGATAAATGGATTGCATCAAACCTAAAAGTTTCTTCATGGCAAGGGCATAGCTAACAAGCTAAAAAGACACCCCACACAATGGGGAAAATTATTACCATTTTATATTTTATACCATTATAGTTTAGATAAAGGCCTAATATTCAGAATATATACTTAGAGCTCAGTTAATAAATGAGCTAATGACTTAAAGACAAACTTCTCAGAATAAGTGAAAACATGAATAAATGTTCAATATCACTGCCCATAAAGGATATGCCAATCAAGCCAGCACTGAGATTCTACCTCACGCATGTTAGAATGGCCATCATCAAGAAAACACACAGTAACATATGCTGGCAAGGATACAGTCAAAAGGAAACTCTGTTACACTATTAATGGGAATGTAAGCTTGTTCAACCACTCTGAAAAGCAATATGGAGGTTCCTCAAGAAACTAAACACAGAACTACCAAATGACCCAGCAATTCTACTCCTGGGCATTTATCCAATAGAGTACAAACAAGTATACAGTAAAGCCACTAGCACAACCTTATTCACTGTAACACTATTTCCCATTGCCAAGTAAACAGCCCAGATACCCCTCAATGGATGAATGGATTAAGAAAATTTGGTATATATAAACAATTGAGTTCTCCCTTGAATCTATCATATTTCAGTTAAGACATTTATATGTACTTGCATACCACCCAATGCATTTACTTATAAATGTATAAGGTAAATTTAGCTTCCACATATTAGGGAAAATGTGCATCCTTTGTCTCTCTAAGTCTGACATACATGAAAATCCTAGGACCATAAATGTTCATTTTCCTCATACTACCTTCATCATACTGCTACATCTTATATTTATATAAAGACACCAAAAAACAACTATATTTTTATTTTTTTGCTTATTCAAAAGAATTAGGAGGATTGCATGCTTATATTGTGCCAGATATTTGCATTTTAGATTCACTCATTCTTCTAAGAAAAGAGATCCTATCTCCTCATTACATCCATCTACCTGGCTGAATTTCTTCAGCAACAACTCAGTTCTCTTCCTGGGTTATATGACTCACTTGGGGCTAGCCTTCCAGCATGGTCCATCTGAAAGTAGAGTGAATAATGTTCATGCACTGAATTCCAAACTCTATTATGATGGCCTTCAGGGACCTGAACAGCTTCCATATCTAGGAGTTGCTTACCTGTGGACTCAACAGTCTTCTGTAGCTGCCCAGAAGGACTAGGGTTTCAGTGAAGGTTGTGTGACATTGACATAGAGACCTCAGTAGATGGCAGTGAAACCAGAGAAATAACACTGGGAGCTGAAATCCGTCATCACAAGTAGTTAACTCTTCTTCTCCGAGAATGAATACCAAAAAGAAAAAGAACCTATGTTATAAAAATGCTGTGAAGACTAAATATGTGTTCTATGTTAGGAATATATACTTCTTTTAGAAATAAGAGTTCTAATTGTCATAGTGTTCTAAAACTTCCTTCTCAGCAGTGGACTGACATTGTTTTACTTACAGCAGATTTATAATCCCTTTATGAGGATTCATAAGAGACCGTGGAATATTGTAATTTTATTGTAAATATTTTGGTGTTCTGCATCAGGAGAAAATGATCAAGACAATATTTTGACACTATTTCTTTTCTGGAAATTATCTGAATATCTTTTTAATATACTTCTTGAGAAATTTTTTAAGGATGTACTTTCTGCCTTCTGTATATATCCTATATTTTGTTTTTTTTAAGTTGGATTTTAAACATTCCTACTTCATGTGTCTGCAGTTTCTAAGGTCATGTGTTGCAAATACCAAAACAGATTATTTAGTACTGAATGGTCAAAGTTAATGTTATTCATTCTCCAAAATAGATTATATCATAGTACACACAATGAACCTAAACAAGAAGTTTGACATAATTCCTTGCATCCCATCTGATGACAGTGGAATCAAACTAGTTCTCAACAACAGAACATGTAGCAAAAATCACTCAAAACATTTGCAGGCAGAATAACACACTACTCTGAATAACACCTGGGTCACAGATGAAATTAGAAACTTCTTACAATTCAATGAAAATGAAAAGGTCACAATGTAACTCCTGGTATTCAACAAAAGCAGTGCTGAGGGGAAAGTTTATAGCTTTAAGCACACACATAAAGGAAACAAACAGCTTGAGTAAATAACCTCATGATGCAATTAAAACTGCTGGAATAAGAAAAAATCAAATCTAAAAATACTAGAGAGATATAACAAAGATTAGGGCAGAAATCAACAAAATAGAAACTTAAAAAAAACACATATGGGGCTAGGAAGGTGGTTGAGTGGTAGAATGCTTGCCTTGAATGCATGAAGCCCTGGGTTAGCTTCCTCAGCACCACATAGCAGAAAAAGCCAGATGTAGCACTGTGGCTCAAGTGGTAGAGCACTAGCCTGAGCTGAAGAGCTGAGGGACAGCACCCAGGCCCAGAGTTCAGGCCACCACGACAGACCAAAAAAGAAAAAAAAACTACATAAAATAAATGAAACAAAAAGCTGATTGTTTGAAAAAATAAAATAAACTGAACAGACCACTTGTGAGATTAACCAAAAAGAAAAAAGAAGAGAGATTTAAATCAGTAAGATCAGAGATGCTACAGGAAACATTACAACAAACATCTAAGGAATTCAAATGATTATAAAAGACTACTTTCAAACCTATACTAAAAAAAGAAGGAAAACCTAGCAGTAATAGATGAATTTTTAGAAACATTCAAACTGCCAAAACTGAACCAAGAATATATAAACCAGCTAGACAAGCCAATAGCATGCAACAAGATAGAGGAAGTAATCAGATGAGTTCCAACAAGGAAAATCCCAGGACCAAATAGATGTAAACTAGTAACAAAAACTCTGGAAAGCACGCAGAGATTCCTCAAAAAAAACTAAACAAAGATCGGGCGCCGGCAGCTATGCCTGTAATACTAGCTACTCAGGAGGCTGAGAGCTGAGGCTCGCAGGTCAAAGCCAGCCCAGGCTGGAAAGTACATGAGACTTTTATCTCCAATAATCCACCAGAAAACTGGAAGTGGTCCTGTGGCTGAAGTAGTAGAGCACTCACCTTAAGCTGAAGAGCTGAGGGACAGCAGCTAGGCCTAGAGTTCAAGCCCCATGACCTACCTTCCCCCGCCAAAAAATTACTAAACAAAAACCTTCCCTATGACCCAGCTATATCATCTTTAGGCATCTACTTTGAGCAAAATGAAACAGGATACAATAAAGATACATGTTTATTGCCACACTTCACAATAGCCAAAAGATGGAAACAACCCAGGCCCCGCAATAGATGACTGGATCCAAAAAATGTGGTACCTATATACAATGCAATTTTTCATAGCCATTAGAAAGAATAAAATAATGTCATTTGCAGGAAAATGGATGGAACTAGAACCAACCATACTAAGTGAGGTAAGCCAAGATGAGAGAGACAAACAGCACATGTACTCTCCGATATGTGGAAGTTAGATCCAAAGCATACTGAAATAAGACAATTACACAGGATTCTAGATACTCACATACAGTGAGACCAAGCACCTTTTCATATGTATAGAAAATAATAAACATACTGAAATGAACTCTACAGATATGGAACCAAAAGACTTTTTTCTTAATTTGCTTTTTCTTTTTCTGATGATTCTGTATTATTTACCATATCTAAGGTATATTCATGGACATATCTGTGGGAGGGTGGAAGGAGGGCATAGAATCTGAGGGAAAAGGGTGTAAATGTGCAGCAGTAGAGTGCACTAGACATTGATGAAAGTGAACTATGCAACTCCTGGGCAGAGATAGGAGGGAGGGAATGGAAGAGAAGACACTGTACAAAAGGAAATAGACTTATTACCTGGCACATGTAAATGTGATTCCTCTGTATATCACTTCTATAAAAAACAATAAAGTAATTTTTAAAGTTAATATTATTATTTCATTCCAGCAATTTAGGACCATTTCTTAATCATAGATATCAAACTAAACTTGGAAACAATTTCTGTCTATAAGACAATTTGTTTAATTAAACTCTCTTGTAAATATTAAAGTTTTGAGATGTATACAAGTGTATCTAGACAGAAACAAAAGAATAAATTGACCACCAGAGAATTGGTAGCATCTTGGAAGATCTGTTGTGTTGTAGTGGGAATAGAGTTGTAAAATAACAACTCCAGAACAAAATGAGGCTCCATGATGCTTTCCAACTCATAGCTGAATCTCCAGATTCAACCAGGATTTCTCCACAAGGGAGAACAAAAGTGTTTTTAAAAGTAATATAACCACTACGACTTTGTGTGACTATACAATGATGAATTCACCTTCCAAGACCTAAGAAATTGGATTTTGTTCATTAATTTGATACAAGTTTCACTTACTATTGGAGAAAATTTGACTCTTTATGAAGTCCACAGTTCATTCATGTAGAAACATGTCATTTGTAATCAAACAATCGGGTAGTGAGTGATTTGGGCTGACTTGCTCTTTTTACATCATCAGTTTCATGTGAGTATTCATTATGATTCATTACCAGGATTGCTCATTCACATAACAGTAAGAAACACACCTGATCATTTCAGCACTGTTCTCAGCTTGGATTGATACTTAAATGTTAATAATTAAATTGAAGACTTTTAAGCATAAAATTATACAAACTTTGCAGAACTACTTTGTTCATCCACTTGATTGTTTTAAGAGTACAGTAGGGTTTATGAAAATGCTCATGTATACATACAGAAGATTTGGAACATCAAGATGAACCTGGGAACAAGCACAGAGATCTTCCTTGAGTTTTTTAATATTTATTTTACATAACTACATATTATGTTCAAAATGTCTTAACTTCATGCAAAAAAGAACAATTAGAAATTATTGTTATGGTAGAAAATGATTTATTTGAATGGATCAACTTAAATTTAAGCTAGGTATAAAGTGATTTTTGAACAGGCAATGCAATGATAATTCAAAGTATATACAAAGTATTATTTTTTGTTTCAAAATCATAAAAATACTTAATCGTTTTTACGAGTTTTCAAAGCAGTAAGTAAACTCATTGATAGCCCTAATTTAGAATTTTTATCTAGTTGAATATCAGAAACAAATGTGTTACATCTCAAAAAGGATTTTATTTTATCTATAACAATTTTGAAATGTAAAACTATCTAGGAAATGCCATATCACTTAGCCTGAAGAAGATACAATGAATTGAATTTTTACTTATAGCTAAGTTATGGTGCCTTTTACAACAACTTAATTTCGTTATAATGCTGTAAATAAAGGAACAGGCAACAATACTCTAGGCTAAATATTTGGCATATACCCCTTGTTATGCAACCATGAGCTGGTTAAATATTCATCAGCAGACTCTGCTAACTCAGATCTACATGATAAAGATTATAGTATGGTTTCTGGAACATGCAATAATCATAGTGTGTAACCATAATTCAGTAGGATTGTAATTCTTCCCTCATGCTTACCATTTAGAAAGCATGCAAATATACATGAGCTGCTACCTGAGCCTTCCTTGCAACAGTTTTTTTTTAATTTTATTTTATTTTATTTGAGAACATACTGTACAGAGGGGTTACAATTACATGGGCAGGATAATGCGTACATTTCTTACCAAGCATTGCAGCCTCCTCCTTTGTTTACCCTTTTTTCCTTCAAGTGCATTCAGTTGTCCTTGTGGTTATATTCCTCTGGCTAGCATTTTTATTTGGATTTAATGTCACATATTGTATACATTGAAGAACATTTATATATAAAGTTAAAGAGACAATATAGGATAGTTTTTTGTGGGTGGTTTTGGAAAATTCATCTTTAAAAATATAGATGGAATCCTAAGTCAATGCGAATAAGTACAGGTGCTTACAATATATACGATGTTATCAATGGCATTGCATGTATGTTAGTGAAAATGAAATCAGTAAATTTTGTATATCTATTCATCCAAGATTTTTCTTGACAAAAGCTCCATTGTCTCATGGATTTCCTGGTCAATGGCAACCATACTGAAGTGACAGAGTTCATTCTACTGGGCTTAACACAAGATCCAGTCCTTCGAGTCATCCTCTTCTTCATCATCCTGTGCATCTACCTGGTGACTGTATCTGGAAATCTCTGCACAATTCTTCTCATCAGAGTCTCCACTCAGCTCCATCACCCCATGTACTTTTTCCTCAGCCATTTAGCTTTTGCAGACATGGTGTTTTCATCTTCTGTCACACCCAACATGTTGGTTAACTTCCTGGTGGACAAAAATGTGATCTCCTACCATGGATGTGGCATTCAGCTGGATACAGTTGTTTTCTTTGGGGCAGTTGAGTGCTTCCTTCTGGCTGCCATGGCCTGTGATCGCTTTGTAGCCATCTGCAACCCACTTCTGTATTCAACCAAAATGTCTATACAAGTCTGTGTCAGGTTACTAATTGTAGCTTATACTAGTGGGTTTCTAGATGCTTCCTCCTTCACCATTTCTTTCTGTTCGTTTCGCTTCTGTGGACCCAATAGAGTCAATCATTTCTTCTGTGATTTTGCTCCCCTACGTGAAGTTGCCTGTTCTGAAGGCAGTGTCCTTGTACTTCTTTCCATTTTGGCTTCTGGCTTCATTGTTGTCTTCACAGTAATTGTCATAGCTATCTCCTACATGTACATTTTTATCACCATCCTAAAGATGCGCTCCATTGAGGGCCGCCACAAGGCCTTCTCCACCTGCACCTCCCACCTCACTGCAGTCACCCTATTCTATGGGACTGTTGCATTCATCTATGTGATGCCCAAGTCCAACTACTCCACTGACCAGAACAAGGTGATATCTGTGTTCTACATGGTGGTGATTCCCATGTTGAACCCCCTCATCTATAGTCTTAGGAATAATGAGATTAAGAGTGCTCTAAAGAGAGAGCTTGGGAAAAAAAAATTCTAGGAAGGTCTGTTATTTTTTAATCTTTACTATACAAATAATAATCCACAGATATATCTAAAAGAAAAGTAAATCTCTGATGTTTTCTTGCATTTATTGATATGCAACTATTCATGGTGAAGCACTAAGTAAACATGGTGGTAGTTTTCAGATCCTATAGTAAATAAGAACATACACTTTTTTCATAAAACAAATTTGCTAGAAATCAAAGTTTTCATTATGTTTTTGAAACCATGCTCACTACTGTTTATTTGGATTGTTAAATCTTACTATAGTCTAGATCTTTAGTTAAGGCCAACGAAAGTTACTTCAGTTATGCCTCCTTGTGTCCTACTGGGTAATGATGGAAGTATTCAGCAGTTGAGCTAAGTGGGAGTTCTTTGGCTTATGGAGAACAAAGTATCAATGTGTATTGTGGGACTCCAGTTTATTCTTCTTTAGTTTGCTTACTGACCACATGGGTGAATTGTTTTGTCCTACTAAATCCCTACCACGATGTGCCATCAAAGAAACAGAATCAACTTATCAGGGACTAAAGCATCTAAACCTGTGTGCCAAGGTAAATTGTTCATCTCTATAAGTTGGTTATGTCACCTATTGGCTACAATTATGGAGAAGTGACTACCCATATTCCAGTCACTTTATTGTATCAATTACAACATCAACTTATCCTGAGATTAACCTCGTAGGTATGTTTATGACTCAGTAGACTTTAAGAGAAATGTAAGGAGGAAACAGAAAGAACAATTCTTGGAAACCTCTTTTTGTCAAAAAAAAGTCTTTGGGGAGTGTCCTTTGTGATACATAACATTCTGCTCTGTGTTCCTAATCTCTTGCTCCAGTCAAATTATGGGGTCCCAAGAGAAAAACAGAAAGAACTATCACTGATGGTTCTGTGAATTACACTTTTCTGTTCTAAACAGGTGAGTCCTTCTGCTAGCTAAAGCAGGGAGTTCCTGGACTTCTAAAGAGTGAATGGAAGAAAAACAATTTCCAAGAAAAGCATTCAGTTTATAATGTGATGACAGTGAGACTTTTACAACTAAACCTTTAGATTGACTTCATGGACTGACCCACATGCTACTGACTTGGTATTCCTGCCCTTAACAATTGTTATTACCCCTAGAGACACCTTCCATCATTATATGGTATCAATCATCATGTATATGTCTTTTCTCCTCCCCTGCTTAAAGTATTTCAGAAAAATATCCACCTAATTTGCTGTTAAAGTCAAAGGTATTAGTCTTTTTATTCATTCACCTCTTCTTTCATACATCTAGAAAATACATTGAGTGTTTCCTATTTTCAAGAAACTGTTTGTACTTTTGATGCTACATTGACAAATAGTCAAGATGGAATACATGTTTGAGGATAGGATCCAGACAGGAAACTTAAAGCATACAATTATAAGAAAGGAATCAATTCCATTGAGAAAGAATAAACCGAGATATGTGTGAGAGGTTGATGTGCCAGAGAAAGGAGTGGTCAGTGCAGGTCTCAGTGGCCACTAAGCACCAGAGCAAGGATGCCAGGAGGTGTGGACAGTTCATATTGATCATTGTACCATCTCTCTACAGGGTTGAGAATGTAATATCCCACTCATATACATGAAGTGTAGTTTGGGTTCTTTTAGTTAAATCTATGATAAGCACAACTAGTACAAATGATGAAATGTTAAGTATATCTTAAATATGATATTTGAATTAAATGAAGTAAGGAATTGCATTACCAGACAATAGGAGAACACAGAAAATATATGTAGCACTGAGGTATTCTTTTATGACAACAGAACTTTACAAGTCAGAAAACTGTCATTAACACAGGGCACTAGTACGGCTATAGATTTTTTTTTATTGTTTCACTATAACAGGGCCAAAGTAAAAAAAAAAAAAACTAGATGAATGTACTGTGAAAATTTTGATTGACATACTTCCCATATATCTTCAGGATAAAGGAAAATGGAAATAAATCACACCTTGTGCAGATATGCAGCCATAGAGCTCTAGGAAATCACAAATCTTCAGATAATTAAATCTATAAAATGAGCAAACATATTATCTCATGATAAAATGAATATGCAAACAAATAACCAAAGCTGTAATTAGTTCTATCAGTTACTAAGATAAACATGTCCAGCTCAAAGAAACCAAGACACCAAGAAGGAGAACCAGTGGAAACAATGGAAACAGAAATACTCAATCTAGAATATAAGTATATGGTAATCAACACAGTCAATATTACTTTATTAAAAAGGGAAAGAAGGCACAACCACTTCAGTTCCAGAGTTTCTGAGATTCCAAATTAGAGTTTCCGTGCATCCTAGGGGGGGCTGTCACAATGACATCACAAGAACATCTTGATATGCAACTATAAACATTGTGCCTACCATTTGGACGAAAATGAGGAATGAAATAAAGCAAGAGGCTCATGAACATTCAACATAGATGGGGAAAGAAGAGAGAAAGAGGAGAGAAGAATTTGATAAGACTAATTCTAATTATAAAACTCAGTGAGTTTGTAAGCTAATTTGCATATAGTAGAATATTAAAAACTATAAGGTGTACATTTATTTCAATTAGTTAGAGAAGAATAGTAATATGAAAAATAGCACATAAAAAGGAAAATAATTATAAAATTAATAACAGAAATTGTTTAAATAGACAATAACAATACAGTGAAAGAGAAAATAAATACTTGTTTTCTTACCCTGATTTTGTTACCTTTTATCATGTAAAAATAAAATGAAAGTACAAAATCCAAATAGCCAAATAGGGAAGGTCAAAAGAAATACAAATACAGCTTTTACAGCTATTTTTAGGAATACAAGTAAATGTAAGCACTTGTATGTAATAATTGGTAACAGGTAAACTGAAGAATTTTTTAAACAGAACTAATTCAAATCAACTGAAACAGAACAAACCAGCAGGATCATTTGATAATTAAGGAATTTAATTTGTATATGAAAAAGAAAATGCAGATAGCAATGCCTTACTTTTAAATTTTATTAAGTATTAAAAAACATTCAATGAAGTAGTAATTACACTCTCATGTAAGTTCATTGAGACTAACGAGTGCAGATTTCAATTCAGTAATAATATTTGAGATTTCTCAATACTAAAACCCAACAATCACAAACGAAAATGCAATTATAGCCCAGCTTCATTTTTATGAAAATAGACAAAAATACTTCACAGAATATTAGCAACCTTATCCGTTTATGAACTCCATAAAGTACTAATATAAGATTAGCTTTATTCTAACAAAAACATGTGGATTAATTTGAGAACCTCAAGAGAGAAATTCAAGTAACCAAAAAGAATTAATCAGAATTTGCTTAAAGTCAAAAAATTCTGTTAATTTGTCTTTCCTGACGGAAACAAGAAACATCATCAGGCCTGTTAAATGCCATGCAGCTCAGTGTAGAATTGTGGGCAAATATACTGTTTAGTATTTCATACTAGATTATAAGAGAAATAAAAAAAATCCTGAACTTTATTTTTGAGAAATGTGCTACATGTTGTATGGTCAGTACCAGAGCCTCAGAAGAACTGTGTAATGACTTCAGTTCACTTAAAAATGTTATCACACTCCCTAGTGTCACTGTATTTGACTTTGGTATCCCGGTACTGTAGACACATTTATCTGAATTAGGGAAGGGAAAGGAAACAACAGAATGGTGAGACAAAGAACAAGGTGGGAACCAATGGAACAGCAATGTTCACAAGACAATATGTTGGAAATAATCTGTATAACCTGGGGGAGGGGAATTAGGGAGGAAGGAAAGTGGGAGAAAAATGAGGGAAGAGGTAAAAAGTTTGACAAGAAATGTACTCACTACCTTACTTATGTAACTGTACATTACCTTGACAATTAAAAAAAAGTTATCACTATGGACTTTGACTTTTCAGTATTTACATTTTCTTTGAAAAAAGTATTTTACTAAACTACATAAATATTAACTAATGAGGTTATCCAAAATGCTATGCGTGTGTGTTTATATACGTGTGTCTGTCTGTCTGTCTGACTGTCTGTCTGTCTGTCTGTCTGTCTGTTCACATGCTGCATGGGGAAGGGCAGCAGTCATGGGTCTTAAACTCGGGGCCTGAACGCAGTCCAGAGCTTTTCTGATCAAGGCTAGCTTTCTACCACTTGAGCCACAGCTCCACTTCCAGCATTTTTGGTAGTTAATTGGATATAGGAGTCTCACGTACTTTCTTGCCTGGGCTAGCTTTGAACTTGAATCCTTAGATCTTAGCCTTCTGAGTAGCTAGAATTGTAGGCATGAGACATCAGCACCCAGCTGAAAATATTATATTTTGAAATGATAAAAATAAATAAACCAGATATCATCCTATTAAAAATGTAATAGAATACATCACTGGGAGAGTAGATCAAACAGAAGAAAAAATACTAAGCTCTTAGACAGACTGCATTAATATAATATTAGACATAAAACACAAAAAAAGGAATAAAGAGAAATGAAGAAAGCTTACAAGACACTTGTAAGAACATTAAAAGGATGAATGTCTCAAGAGAGAGAAGGTCGTTAATCAATGCGTTAAAGATCCCCTTCTTCACCCTTCACCATTTCATCCACTATCCAAAATCACACAAGGAACTGAACTTAAGTAATTTTGTGGGCCTTCAGGGAATTTAAGATCCAGAGTAATATGTTGCAGTAAACACTTTTGGGGGAAAGAAACTTTTAAAGAATTTTTAGCAAATTTTGTTTTACAGTAACAGTTTGTTCTTAATCATAAACTTAATGAGATTTTATCATAGCACTTCAAAACTCTTAGTTGGTACATGGTCTCAAAATGAAGCATGCTTATTAAAAATTTCACAATGGATAATTATGTATCAATGATTGTAGAACCACCACAGAAAGTCAGTTTACTTTTAGGTATAATTATAATAATTTTCCTATAATGAAACTTAGAAAATAACAGACCTGACTAAGAAAACACTGTCCTTCCAAGCTCTCTCTTCAGAGCCCCCTTGATCTTATTATACTTGAGGCTGTAGATGAGTGGGTTCAACATGGAGATCACCACCATGTAGAACACAGCTATCACCTTGTTCTGGTCAGTGGAGTATCCAGATTTGGGCATCACATAAAAAAATGTAACTGTCCCATAGAACTGAGTGACCTCAGTGAGATGAGAGGCCCAGGTAGAGAAGGACTTATGGTGTCCCTCAGTGGAATGCATCTTCAGGATGGTGATGAGGATGTAGATGTAGAAGATGGCTATGACAATCACTGTGACCACAAGGAAGGAGCAGCAGTAAAGTGGAAAGAAGTTTGAGGACACTGTCTTCAGAAGAGGCAACTTCAAGTAGAGGTGCAAAATCACAGAAGAAATGATTGACTCCATTTGATCAAAAAAACCTACTGAAGAAAAGAAAGAAAGAATTCTATAAAGCCAATATCACTAGGTAAGGATCTCAAAACTAGGTAAGGATCCAACAAAAATATAAAAGAGAACTACAGACCAGTTTTTCTGATAAACACAGGTGCAACGCTCTTCAATAAAATATTAGCCAACAACGGAATCCAAAGCCAAAAACAAAATTGTACATTATGACCAAAAAGGCTTCTCCCCACAGATGCAAGGCTGGTTTAACATATGCACATCAATAAATATAATTCGCCTCATCAATATATTCAATGACAAGAACCATATGATCATCTCAATACATACAGAAATATCCTCAGACAAAATACAACATCTATTCATATTAAAAGCATTAGACTACACATAGAAGGAACATTCCTTACAACAATAAAGGCTACATATGACAGACCAAAAACCAACATCATAATAGATGGGGAAAATCTAAAACCGTTTCCCTGAAAATCAGGAACAAAGTAAGGATGCCCACTTATTCCAGTCATCTACATTATAGCTCTGAATTCTACAAAAAGGATTCACATAGGAAAAGAAGAAATAAACTATCCCTATTTGCAGATGATGTGATCTTATGCCTAAAGGATCCAAAAAAACTCCATCCCCAAACTCTTATAGCTGATCAACCATTTCCATAAAGTAGCAGGATAGAAAAATAACCCACCAAAATATGTAACCTTTCTGCATGCCATCAATGTACAAACAGAAAAGGAAATCATGAAAATAACCCCATTTGCAATAGTCTCAAAAGAATAACTTAGGAATTAACCTAACCAAAGATGTAAAAGATCATTATAGCAAAAACTATAATAATCTGAAGAAAAAAATCAAAGAGGACACCAGGAAATAGAAAGACCTTCCATGTCCATGCATAAGTGGAATCAATATTGTGAAAATGGTCAAAATGCCAAAAACGACATACAAATTCAATGCTATCCCCATGAAAATCCCAATGATGTTCTTTACTGAGATAGAGAAAACAATCCAAAAATTCCTATGAAACAATAAAAGAAATAGAAAAGGCAAAACGATTCTAGGGAAAAAAAAAAAAAAGAAGCAATGAAAGAGGCATCACAATGTCAGATTTCAAGCTCTACTACAGAACCATAATAACAAAAACAATTTGGTATTAGCACAAAAATCGACCTGAAGATCAGTGGAACAGATTAGAAGACCCAGACAGTCATCTGATATTTGACAAAGGAACCAAAGACATACATTGGAAATAACATAGCCCATTTCAATAGTTTGTGTTGAAAAAACTGAGCAGCCATAAGCAGAAAACTAAACGTGGATCTCTGCTTGTCACCATGCACTAAGAGCAATGCAAATTGAAACAAAGATCTCAACATCAAATCAGAAACTCTGAAATTACTGCAAGAGAGAATAGGAGAAACATTAGATCTTTAGGTATAGGCAGGAACTTCCTGAATAGAGTCCCTGGGGCACACAGATAGGAGAAAGACTGGACAAGTGAGATAACAATACATTAAAATAAACTTTCTGGCCAGGCACTGGTGGTTCACGACTGTAATCCTAGCTACTCAGGAGGCTGAGATCTGAGGATCACGGTTCAAAGCCAGCCCGGGCAGGAAAGTCCGTGAGACTCTTATCTCCAATAAATAACTAGAAAACCGGAAGTGGCACTGTGGCTCACACGGTAGAGCGCTCGCCTTGACCTGAAGAGCGCAGGGACAGCGCCCAGGCCCAGAGTTCAAGCCCCGCAACTGACAAAAAGAAAATTTTTTAACAAAGTAAAATAAACTTTCTATACATCTAAGGACATAGTTACTAAACTCGAAAGATAGCCAACCAACTGGGAAAAGATCTATGCAAACCATACATGAGAGAAAGGCCTAATATCCAATATATACAAGCAACCCAAGAAACTAAACCTTCCCAAACTTAATACATCAATTACTAAACAGGCAAGGGAGCTAAGGAGAGACTTCTCAGAAGAGCAAAGAATGGCAAAGAACAACATGAAGAAATACGCATCATCTCTGGCAATAAAGGAAATGCAAATCAAAACAACCCTGAGATTCCACCTCACCCAAGTTAGACTGGTCAACATTTTGAATACAACAAGAAATGCTGGTGGGGTTGTGGGGGAAAAGGAACCCTACTGTACTGTTGGTAGGAATGTTAACTAGTACAACCACTCTGGACAGTGGTCTGGAGATTCCTCAAAAAACTAAACATAGGAGGGGGACCAAGATGGCGACGGGGCAGTAGGGAAATGCCACAGCTCTCTCCAACCAAAAAGAGAGTTCGAGTTCCAACCTTTAATCTCCCCAAGAGACCGACAACAACAAAAAGACGAACACTCAGAGAAAAACCAGAGGTGGAAAATAACAAAAAAAGAAAGAGAGGAAAAGAAGAATTTCAGAACAGAGAAGAGCGAAGACCCCTCCCCCAACCTTTACTGGCCGTGCGGCAGTGCGCCAAGCCGCCGGCCAGCCGGCCCGGCACAGGGGGCTGCTTGCAGATCACCAGGTACCGGATTGCAGAACAGCGGATCGCCAGGAACAGAGAAACCTACCAGCCGGGAGTCTCCAGGAGGATCCCACCCCACCCATCACTCTCCACCGGAGCGGAGAGGCTCCATCCCGCCAAAGCCGCCCGGCACCAGCAGCGCCACAAAGGGACCTGTCCGCAGACCACCCGCCCAATCGCGATCGCAACGACCCGGCGGGGGGCCGCCCAACCCAGCCCGCAACCACCCCAACTGAACTCGGACTGCAACAACAACTGACGGACTGCAACAACAACTGACGACCTACAGGAATCAGCAACCAAGCAAAGACAGACACACCAAAACAAGATTGAAGAGCAGTCTCCTGAACCCCCATGCGAAAATCACAGAGAAAAATCACAAGGTTTACCACTACCCAGGACAGCAAGCTCACCTCAAAAGCCAGCAGCCACGCAGGGGAGAGCCCCAGTGGGAGCAAAGCAGGAATGGAAGACAAAAACTACATCCAAGGGTTGCTGGAGGCAATGACTCAAGAAATAAAGCGAGAAATGGATCAGAAATTGAAAGAGCACAAGGATGAACTATCAAAAGATATACAGGATATCAAACAAAAATTGGATGCAAAAATAGAAGCTGCACAAACCTCAGTAAGAAGTGAGATAAACGCCAAATTAGAGGTAATGCATACTGATCTCACCTCATTGAGAGGTGAGATCAGTACTCTGAGAACCAACATTGAATCCATAAAGGGATCCATTTCCACCATGCAAACCACAATAGAAGCCACGGTCAACAGAGTGAATGAAATGGAAGGTAGAGTGTCAGATACAGAAGACAGAATACACCAACTGGACCAAAAAGTGACAGATATGGAAAAATCACTCAAATTAAACCAAAGGGAAATTCAAGAGCAAGCAGATAATGCTAAAAAATTTAACCTTCGCATAATCGGAGTGGACGAAGGTGAGGAATTCCAGAGCAAGGGAATGCAACACCTATTTAACAAGATAGTCAATGAAAATTTTCCCCACCTCAAAAACGACCATCTTAACTACATCACAAAAGCTTATCGAACACCCAACAAGCAAGATCCCAGGAGAAACACTTCTAGGCACATAATAGTAACAATGATGGATCTGAATAATAAGGAAACAATCCTGCATGCAGCAAAAATGAAGAAGGAGCTATACTACAACGGGAAAAAAATTAGAATCACTGCAGATCTCTCCACACAAACAATGAATGCAAGAAAAGCCTGGGAAAGCACCATACGAGCCCTGAGAGCCAATAACTGCCAACCCAGACTGATATACCCGGCAAAGCTAGCATTCACATTCGATGGAGAACTAAAAACTTTTAATAGCAAAGAAAAACTAAATGAATACATAAACATTAAGCCAGCATTACAAAGAATTCTAAGAGGGGGGACACAACCTGAAGAAAGCAACCAGGAACTGGGACCTGCCCCAAACAGGCATTACTCAAAGTCTAACTGAGCAAGCACAGGAGGAAAGGAAAGAAGAAAAACTTAGGAAAACGGAATGGCAGGGACAACAATGCATCTCTCTATACTTTCTCTTAATATAAATGGGCTGAATTCGCCAATTAAAAGAAAACGAACTGAGGACTGGATCAGAAAACAAGACCCATCCATCTGTTGCCTTCAGGAGACCCACCTCTCAGCCAAACATACAAACAAACTCAGAGTGAAGGGGTGGAAAAGGATCTACCAATCAAATTCCCCCAATAAGAAAGCAGGTGTAGCTATCCTGATATCTGACAAAATAAACTTTTCATTAAAATCAGTACAGAAAGACAAGGACGGACACTACATATTAATAAAGGGAACAATCCAAGAGGAGGATATAACCATCATCAACTTATATGCCCCAAATATCGGTGCACCCAGATATGTTAAACAAATGCTCTCAAACTTACAGAATAAAATAGATCCCAATACGATAATACTAGGAGACTTTAACACGCCACTCTCACCAAAGGACAGGTCTACCAACCAGAGGATTGGCAAAGAAGCTACCGAATTAAGTGAGGCCATACTTCAAGCGGAATTAACTGACATCTACCGAGTATTTCACCCTAAAACAACACAGTACACATTCTTCTCAGCAGCTCATGGAACTTTCTCCAAAATAGACCATATCATAGTTCATTCAAGGAACTTAAGCAAATACAAAGGGATCGACATAATCCCCTGTATCCTATCTGACCACAGTGGAATCAAGCTAGCTCTCAATAACAAAGCATACCGCAGAAATTTCTCTAATACATGGAAATTGAACAGCACACTCCTTAACAAGGCCTGGGTAACAGAAGAGATCAGAGAAGAAATAAAGCATTTCCTAGAACTCAATGAAAATGAAAACACCTCACAAAGAAACTTGTGGGACACAGCAAAAGCAGTCCTGAGGGGCAAATTTATTGCCCTCAGTGCCCACATCAAGAGAATGGAGACAGACCAAGTAAATAATCTCATGTTGCAACTAAAACAGCTAGAAAAACAAGAAAAAATGGGACCTAAAGCTACTAGACGAAGCCAGATAACCAAATTGAGAGCAGAGATTAACCAATTAGAAAATCAGAAAACCATAACCAAAATAAACCAAACAAAAAGCTGGTTCTTTGAAAAAATAAACAAAATTGATGGCCCGTTGGCAAGATTAATTAAAAAAAGAAGAGAGGAAACCCATATTAATAGGATTAGGGATGCCACGGGAAACATCACAACACGTACCCAAGATATCCAAACAATTCTAACAGACTACTTTCAAAAGCTGTACTCTCTAAAGGAAGAAAATCTGGCGGAAATGGATGCATTTTTAGAGAAATACAAGTTACCCAAACTGAGCAAAGAAGAAGTTAACCAATTAAATAAGCCAATATCCTATAATGAGATACAGGAAGCTATCAAAAGTCTTCCAACAAAAAAAAGCCCAGGACCAGATGGATTCACAGCAGAATTCTATAAGACCTTTTTTTTTTTTTTTTTTTTTTTTGGGTCCAGTCGTGGGCTTGAACTCTGGGCCTGGGCGCTGTCCCTCAGCTCTTCAGCTCAAGGCTAGCGCTCTACCACTTGAGCCACAATGCCACTTCCAGCTTTTTTTTTTTCTGCATATGTGGTGCTGAGGAATCGAACCCAGGGCCTCATGCATGCAAGGCAAGCACTCTACCACTGAGCCACCTTCCCAGCCCCAGAATTCTATAAGACCTTTAAAGAAGAACTAATACCCATACTCCTCAAGCTCTTCAGAGAAACAGAGAAGGAGGGAGCTATCCCAAACTCATTCTACGAAGCCAATATAACACTCATCCCCAAACCAGGCAAAGACCCAACCAAAAAGGAGAATTACAGGCCAATCTCCTTGATGAACACAGATGCAAAGATCCTTAACAAGATTCTAGCTAACAGAATCCAGAAACACATAAAAAAAATAATACACTATGATCAGGTAGGCTTCATCCCAGAGACACAGGGATGGTTTAACATACGTAAGTCAATAAATGTAATCCAGCATATCAACAGAGCCAAGGTCAAGAATCACATGATTATCGCCACAGATGCAGAAAAGGCCTTTGATAAAATTCAACATTCATTCATGCTAAAAGCTCTGGAGAAAATAGGAATAGAAGGAACATTTCTAAAAACAATAAAAGCCATTTATGACAGACCAATAGCCAATATTATACTTAATGGGGAAAAGCTACAACCAATCCTCCTAAAAACAGGAACAAGGCAAGGATGTCCACTGTCTCCACTCCTCTTCAACATAGTCCTAGAACCCTTAGCCAGGGCAATAAGGCAAGAAAAAGACATTAAAGGGATCCGCATAGGGAAAGAAGAAGTGAAACTATGCCTTTTTGCAGACGACATGATACTATACCTCCACGATCCCAAAAACTCCATCCCCAAACTTTTAGAAATCATAAGTCACTTCGGCAAAATAGCAGGATACAAAATAAACCCACAAAAATCAGTTGCCTTCCTATACACTGATAACGCACAGGAAGAGAGGGAAATAAAGGGAGCAACCCCATTCACAATAACCTCCCAAAAAATAAAATATTTAGGAATTAACCTAACCAAAGATGTAAAAGAACTATTTAATGAGAACTATAAAAAGTTAAAGAAAGAAATTGCAGAAGACACTAGGAAATGGAAAGACCTCCCATGCTCCTGGATAGGCCGACTTAATATAGTAAAGATGGTGATACTTCCAAAACTAATATACAAATTCAATGCAATTCCTATTAAAATCCCAATGACGTACATCACTGAAATACAGAAAACAGTCCAAAAATTTATATGGAACAACAAAAGACCTAGAATAGCCAAAACAATTCTAGGGGATAAAGACAATATGGGAGGGCTATCCATGCCGAACTTCAAACTCTACTACAGAGCTATAATCACAAAGACAGCATGGTACTGGCACAAAAACAGACCCGAAGACCAATGGAACAGAATAGAAGATCCAGATATAAATCCACAGGCCTACAGCCAGCTGATATTTGACAAAGGAGCCAAAGACATACAATGGAAGAAACACAGCCTCTTCAACCGCTGGTGCTGGGAAAACTGGGCAGCCACATGCAGAAAACTAAAAGTGGACCCCAGCCTATCACCATGCACCAACATCAACTCAAAATGGATTAAAGACCTTAACATTAAACCTGAATCTCTGAAACTACTGCAGGACAGAGTAGGAGAGACACTTGAACTAATAGGCACAGGAAGGAACTTCCTGAACAGAGTCCCAGGGTCACAACAAGTTGGAGAGAGACTCGACAAATGGGACTACCTTAAAATAAAAAGCTTCTGCACAGCTAAATCTATCGCAACTAAGCTAGAAAGACAACCAACTAATTGGGAAAAAATATTTACCAGCAATATATCAGACAAGGGGTTAACATCCTGTATATACAGGGAACTCAAGAAACTAATCCCTCCCAAACCTAACAAACCAATTACTAAATGGGCAAGGGAACTAAAGAGGGACTTCTCAAATGAAGAAATAAAAATGGCAAAGAAACACATGAGGAAATGTTCATCATCCCTGGTGGTGAAGGAAATGCAAATAAAGACAACCCTGAGATACCACCTTACCCCAGTCAGAATGTCCCACATCCACAAATCAGCCAACGACAAATGCTGGAGGGGATGTGGAGAAAGAGGAACCCTATTACACTGCTGGTGGGAATGTACACTTATACAACCACTTTGGAAAGCAGTCTGGAGGGTCCTTAGAAAGCTAAAGATTGACCTCCCTTACGACCCAGTCATACCACTTCTAGGCATCTACCCTGAACAACAGGAACCAATATACAAGGACACGTGCACCTCCATGTTTATTGCAGCACTGTTCGCAATAGCTAGGATATGGAAACAACCTAGGTGCCCCACCACAGATGAATGGATCCAAAAATTGTGGTATCTCTACACAATGGAATATTATGCAGCCATTAGAAATGACAAAATAATGGCATTTGCAGGGAAATGGATGGAGCTAGAAGGAATCATGTTGAGCGAGGTAAGCCAAGAACGAAGAGACAAACGGTACATGGTCTCCCTGATAAGTGGATGCTAAATCCAAAAGGTTAGGTGATACGACAAAACTAACAGGACTTAAGAAACAAAGAACTCCCGCTCATCTGGTTGAACCACTACTAAATATCCCCATGCTGCTGATCACAAATATGGTATATAACATGTGAACACTGTTATATATTACAGACTGTGGTAGACAATTTGCTCCAGGGAAGTTAGAATGAACTTGTGACTTTGAAATTATGTAATCATTTAATCACAATCAAAAAAAAAAAAAAAAAAAGAACCTCGGGGAAGGGAGGGAGGGGATGGTAGGGGGAAAACAATGGAGGGGGTAACAATGTTCAAGTGGAAGTGTACTCATAACCTCACTCATGTAACTGTAACCCTCTGTATAGTAGCTTTACAATAAAAAAAAAAAAAAAAAACTAAACATAGACCTATGATCCAGCCATACCACTTCTAGACATCTACTCTGTGCATCATGAACCAGGATATGATAAGGACAGCTGCATACCCATAGTCATTGTCACATTATTCACAATATGGAAACAACCCCAATAGCCCACCATAATGAGTGGATCCAAAAAATGTGGTACCTATATACAATGGAATTTTATACAGACATTGGAAAGAATAAAATAATGTCATTTGCAGGGAAATGGATGGAACTAGAACAAACCATGTTACGTGAGGTAGGCAAGATCACAGAGACAAACGGGGCATGTTTCTCTGATATGTGGAAGTTAGATATAAAATGCACTGGCATATGACAAATTACACAGGATTCTAGATACTCACGTACAGTGAGATCAAAAGAGTCTTAGGAGAGAATCACAGGGTGCAATACCCAAGCTCTCTATATGTGTATATAAAATGTTATACTGAAACAAACTCTAAAAATATGGAAACAAAGACTTTTTATTAATTTTTTTCTTTTTCTGTATTCTCTACCTTATATATAATATATTCACAGGCATATGTGTGAGAGTTGAGAAGAAAGCACAAAAACCAAAGAGAAATTATAGCAGTGGACTGCACTGGATATTGATCAAAGTAAAATATACACCTCATAAGTAGAGATGGGAGGAAAGGAATGGAAGAATGAGGGAACACATGACACGGGTACAAAAGGACATTAACTTATCACCTGATGCATGTAAATGTGACCCCTATGTACATCACCTCTATAACAACACTAAAATAATTTTTTAAAGTTAGTGTTATTATTTAATTTCAGCAATTTAGGACCATTTCTTAATCATAGGTCTCAAAGTAAACTTGGAAAGAATATGTGTCTATAAGACAATTCATTTAATTAAACTCTTGCAAATATTAAAGTTTTGAGATGCATGCGTGAGCATCTACATAGAAACAAAAGAATAAATTGACCACCAGAGAATTGGTAGAATCTTGGAAGACCAGTTTTGTTGTAGTGGGAATTGAGTTGTACAAGAACCACTCCAGAAGATAATGCTTTCCAATTCATAGATAAATCTCCAGCTTCATCCGGGATTTCTCCACAAGGGAGAACTAAAGTGTTTTTAAAAATGATATAACCACTATGACTTTGTGTGACTACAGAATGATGAGTGAATTCTCCATTCAAGATGTAAAAAAATGGATTTTGTTCATTAATTTGGTACAAGTTTCACTTACTATTGGAGAAAATTTGACTCCATAAAGTCCACAGTTCATGCATGTAGAAACATGGCAGTAATCAAGTAATCAACCAAACAGGTAGTGAATGATTTGAGATGACTTGCTCTTTTTACATCATCAGTTTCATGTGAGTAATGAGTTATAATTCATTGCCAGAATTGCTCATTTACTTCACTGTAAGAAATACACATGATCATTTAAGCACTGTTGTCGGATTGTGTTAATATTTAAATGTTGTTAATTAAATTGAAGACTTTTAAATGTAAAACTATATAAAACTTTGCAAAACTACTTTGTTTATCCACTTGATTCCTTTAGAGTAGAGTAGGGTTTATTAAAATGTGTATATATATCTATATAGATGTATATAGATATATATAGAAGATATGGAACATCTGGATCAACCTGGGAACAAGTACAGAGATCCTCCTTGAGTTTTTTAATATATACTTTACATAGCTATATATTATGTTCAAAATGTCTAGACTTTACACAAAAAAGGACCATTACTATTATGATAGAATATGATTTATTTGAATGGATCAACTTTAATTTGAGCTAGGTATAACGTGATTTTTGCGCAGGCATTGGAATGGTAATTCAAAGTATATAAAAATACTATTTTCTGTTTCAAAAGCATGAAGGTTTTTAATCAGTTTTACAAGTTTGCAAAGGAGTAAGTAAACTCATTGATAACCCTAACCTAGAATTTTTTGTTTTTGGTCCAGTCGTGGGCCTGAACTCTGGGCCTGGGCACTGTCCCTCAGCTCTTCAGCTTAAGGCTAGCGCTCCACCACTTGAGCCACAGTGCCACTTTGGGCTTTTCTTTTTTCTGCTTATGTGGTGCTGAGGAATCGAACCCAGGGCCTCGTGCATGCAAGGCAAGCGCTGTACCACTGAGCCACCTTCCCAGCCCCCTAATTTAGAATTTTTATCTAGCAGAGTATCAGAAACAAATTTACTACATCTCAGAAAGGGTTTTACTTAACTGATAGCTAAGTTGAATTGTAAAAATATCTAGGAGATACCCTAGTATGTTAGCCTGAAGAAGATTAAGTGAATCTAACTTCAGTTTACAGCTAGGTAATATGGAGTGCTTGTAACAACTTTTCATTTTGATTCAATAAAGAAATGAATAGGCAATCAATCCTCAGGGCTGAATATTTAGGATTTACCACTTGCTATCCAACCAGGGGCTGGTTATACGTTCATTAACAGACTCTGCTAATTCAGATCTACATGATAAAGATTACAATATCATTTTTGGAACATCTAATAAATATTATATGTACCCATAGTTCAGTAGGGATATAATTCTTCCTTCATGCTTACCATTTAGAAGGCATGCAAATAAATATGATCCTTCCTTGCAACAGCTTAACCACCTTGTTTCCTTCAAGTACATTTAGTCATGCTCATGGTTATATTCATCTGCCTAGTATTTTTATTTGGCTTTAATGTCACATATTATACAGATTGAAGAACATTTAAATGTAAAGGTTAAGAGACCATCAAAAATAGAAATTTGAAGATGGTTTGGCAAATTTCAGTTTTAAAATTATACATCTTTGCACCTAAATGTGCAAGGATGCTTGAATATGCTTATGATGACATTCCATATGTGTTAATGAAATTGAAATTAGTACACTTATAAACTCTACTCTATTCATCCTAGATTTGTCCTGGCAGCAGCTCCATTGTCTGATGGATTCCTTGGTGGATGGGAACCATACTGAAGTGACAGAGTTCATTCTACTGGGCTTAACACAAGATCCAGTCCTTCGAGTCATCCTCTTCATCATCATCCTGTGCATCTACCTGGTGACCATAGCTGGAAATCTCTGCACAATCCTTCTCATCAGAGTCTCCACTCAGCTCCACCACCCCATGTACTTTTTCCTCAGCAATTTAGCCTTTGTGGACATGTTCTTTTCATCTTCTGTCACACCCAACATGTTGGTTAACTTCCTAATGGACAAAAATGTGATCTCCTACCATGGATGTGGCATTCAGCTTGGTACAGCTGTTTTCTTTGGGGCAGCTGATTGCTTTCTTCTGGCTGCCATGGCCTATGATAGGTTTGTGGCCATCTGCAGCCCACTTCTGTATTCAACCAAAATGTCCACACAAGTCTTTGTCAAGTTACTTATAGTAGCTTACACTGGTGGGGTTTTTGATGCTTCCTCCTTTACCACTTCCTTCTGTTCCTTCCACTTCTGTGGACCCAATAGAGTCAATCATTTCTTCTGTGACTTTGCTCCCCTACGGGATGTTGCCTGTTCTGAAGACAGTGTCCTCATACTTCTTTCCACATTGACTGCTGGCTTCATTGTTGTCTTCACAGTAATTATCATAGCCATCTCCTATATCTACATCCTCATCACCATCCTGAAGATGCGCTCCACTGAGGGCCGCCACAAGGCCTTCTCCACCTGCACCTCCCACCTCACTGCAGTTTCTCTATTCTATGGGACCCTTACATTCATTTATGTGATGCCCAAATCCAACTTCTCAACTGACCAAAACAAGGTGATATCTGTGTTCTACATGGCCGTGATTCCTATGCTGAACCCCCTCATTTATAGTCTTAGGAATAATGAGATTAAGAGTGCTCTAAAGAGAGAGCTTGGGCGGCTGGCTCCATAGCTCAGGGGTTAGAGCACTGGTCTTGTAAAGAGAGAGCTTGGTAGGAAAATATTCTAGAACGGTCTGTTATTTTCTAATCTTTACATGGTAGTAGTTTTCAAATCCTGTAGTAAATTAGAGTTTTCTAATATGTTAGGTATATAAAACCTCACTAAATCTATATTAAGAACATAAACTCTTTTCATAAAACAAACTTCTATGGAACTCTTTATAAAGTTTTCTTTATGTTTTTGAAATGGTGCGCACTGGTTGTTTAAATCTTACTGTAGTCAGGTTGTTAAATCTTACTATAGTCTAGATCTTGTTAGGTCAACAAAAGTTACTTCAGTTGTGGCTCCTTGTGTCCTACTGGGTAGTGATGGAAGTATTGAGCTAAGTGGGAGTTTGGATAATTGAGAACAAAGTATAAAAATGTATTCTGGGACCACAGTTTGTTCTACTTCAGTTTGCTTACTGATCACATGGGTAAATGGTTTTGCCCTACTATGTCCCTTCCATAATGTGCCACCAATGAGACAGAATCAACTTATCAAGGGCTAAAACATCCAAACTTGTGTCCCGAGGTAAACTGATCATCTCTATAAGTTGGTTGTCACCTATTGGCTACAATAATGGAGAAGTTACTAGATATATTTCAATCACTTTATTTTTACAAAGTTTTTTATTTTGAAAATACTATACAGAGGGGTTATAGTTACATGAGCAAGGTAATGAGTACATTTCCTAGTAAGCATTGTTGCCGCCTCCTTTGTTTTTCCCCTACCATCCCTTCCCTCCCACCTCCACAACTACCCTCCCCTTTACCACTATCCTCCCCCACCCCTGCCGGCTAAATAGTAAACTTTGTTTTTCAACAGAGTCTTGTATATCTCATTGCTACAATGGGTCAACCTGTATCCCTACTTAAACATTTTGTTTTCTGCCTTCCCCTCCCCAAATTATACCGACATCAAATAGAGTGAAAACAGGGGTCATACCGTGGGGAAGGAACATACAAAGCAACAAAAAAAATCACATGGTTCCTTATAAATGCATCAGAAAAAATAGCAAGAAAGAAAAAAAACATTTGTGTCCCTATCTTGGACTTCATTTCGTTTAACTTCACCTTATCTGATCATATGTACATAGCTTTTGAACTTTTCTACTTGTCCCAGACATATACTAGTTATTGCAAATGAGGGAAACCATGGGACCTATATTTCTTTGGGCCTGGCTTACTTCACTTAATATAATTTTTTCCAAGTCTCCATTTCTTAACAAATGGGGCAATGTCATTCTTTTTGATGGAGGCATAGAAATCATATATATATATATATCACATTTTCTTGATCCATTCATCTACTGAGGAACATCTGTGTTGGTTCCATATCTTAGCTATGGTGAATAATGCTGCAATACACATAGATGTGCTGGTAGCTTTAGTATGATCTTGTTAGTGATCATTTGGGTAATTCATGTGTCTATTGGCCATTCTTATTTCCTCTTCAGAGAAGTTTTTCTTTAAGACTTTAGCCTACTTATTTATTGGGCAATTGTTTCCTTGAGGATTTGTTGTTGGGGATTTAATTTTTTTATTTCCAAGTCTAGTTTAGATATGAGACCCTTATCTGTTGTATGGCTAATGAAGATCTTCTCCCAATCTGTGGGCTTTCTATTGATCTTGCTAGCTATGTCCTTTGCCATGCAGAAACTCTGCAGCTTCATGCAATCCCATTTGTCCAATTTTTCTTTGATTTGTTGTGCTTCTGGCTCTCTATTAAGAAAATTTCGGCCTGTGCCAAGGAGACCTAGGGTTTCTCCTACTATGTCCTGTAATGTTTTCATTTGACTACGAGGACTTTGGTCCATTTGGAGATGATTCTGGTGTAGGGTGATATATAAGGATCTAGCTTTAGTTTTCTACAAGTGATTAACCAATTTTTCCAGCACCATTTAATTTAACAAGGCACCTGAAGCTCCTTGAAAAGGAGCAACAAACTAAACCATAATCCAGTAGATGGAAACAAATAATTAAAATTAAATCAGAATTAAATGAATTAGAGTAAAAAACATAGAAAGAATCAACAAAACAAAGAGCTGGCTCTTCAAAAAAGTTAACAAAATTAACAGGCCCTTAGCAAATCTTACAGAAAAAGAAGAGAACATAGCCAAATAAACAAACTCAGAGATGAAAATGGAAACATCACCACAGAAACAATTAAGATTCAGAATATTATATGGGAATATTTCTCAAACCTTATGCTAATAAGTTTGAGAATATTAAAGAAATGGACGAATTTCTAGCAAATATTGACATACCCAAACTAAACCAAGATGACTTAAACTAACTTAACAGACCCATATCAAGCATCAAATAGAAAGAGCAATAAGAGACCTCCCAGCTAAGAAAAGCCCAGGAGCAGATGGATTTACAGCTGAATTCTACAAGGCCTTCAAAGCAGAACTCATACCACTACACCTCCAACTCTTCAATGAAATTGAAAGAGAAAGTTCACTACCAAACTTATTCTATGAAGCCATCATAACCCTCATCCCAAAACTAGGCTGGGACTCATCAAAGAAAAAGAATTATAGACTCATTTCTTTGATGAACATCGATGCAAAGCTTCTCAACAAAATTCTGGCCAATAGACTTCAACAATTCATCCAAAAAATCATACACCACAATCAAACAGGATTCATTTCAGGGATGCAAAGCTGGTTCACAGAATATACAAATCAATTAATATAATTTATCACATCAACAAGAGCAAGGATAAGAACCACATGATTATCTCAATAGATGCAGAAAAAGACCCAAAACCCCTTTATGATGAAAGCTCTGGAAAAACTAGGAATCCAGGGAACATTCCTCAATACAATAAAGGCTGTATATGACAAACCTACAGCCAGCATTATACTTAATGGCGAAAAAATAAAGCCATATCCTCTAAATTCAGGAATGAGACACTTATCTTCAATTCAGTATTACAATGCCTCACTACACCAATAAGACAAGATGCAAACATAAAGAGGATCCAAATAGGGAAATATGAAGTAAAATTCTCCCTCTATGCAGATGACATGATCTTGTATTTAAAGAATCCCATGGACTCCACTTCTAAGGTACTTGAGCTGATTCAAAACATTGGCAAGGTAGCAGGGTATAAAATTAACCCTCAAAAATCAATGGCTTTGGTAGTGCGGGGGAGCGGAAGGGATGGTAAGGGGAAACAAAGAAGGAGGCAACAATGCTTGGTAAGAAATGTACTCATTATCTTGCCCATGTAATTCTAACCCTTCTTATGGTATTTTCACAATTAAAAAAATAGAGTTACAACTAAAAAATAAAAACAAAGCAAAAAAAAATCAATGGCTTTCTGTATGCCAATAATGAGAAGAGTGTGGCTGAATTCAGGAAAGCAACTCCTTTTGTAATAACCCCACAAAAAATAAAATACCTAAGAGCTAACTAAAGAAGTGAAGGACTTCTACGATGAAAATGTTAAAAACCTGAAAAAGGAAATTAAAGCAGAACTAAGGAAGTGGAAAATCCTCCCATGCTCCTGGATTGTTAGGATTAACATCATGAAAATAGCAATCCTTCCCAAGGCTGTCTACAAATTCAATGCCATATCTATCAATATCCCAACCTCATTCTTCAGTGAAGTAGGAGAAACAACCAAAAAATTTATATGGAGCAATAAAAGACCCAGAATAGTAAAAACAATCCTTTTGTTGTTGTTCTTTGGTAGATTGTGGGGTTTGAACTCTGGGCTTGGGCACTGTCCCTGCACACTTCAGCTCAAGGTGAGCACTCTACCACTTGAGCCACAGCACCACTTTCGGTTTTCTAGTGGTTTATTGAGATAAGAGTCTCACAGACTTTCCTGCCAGGACTGGCTTTGAACCATGATCCTCAGATCTCAGCCTCCTGAGTAGCTAGGAATATAAGCGTGAGCCACCAGCACCCAGCCCGAAATTTTTTTAATAAAGAAAGACCACAAATCAAAGAAAGTTAGTACAAATGGGATTGCATGAAACTGCATGCCAAAGGACATGATCAGCAAGATCAGTAGAAAGCCCACAGATTAGGAGAAGATCTTCACTAGCAATACAATGGACAAGGACTTCATATCTAAAATACACTTAGAACTCAAAAAATAAAATCCCCCAACAACAAAGCCTCAAAGAAACAACTGCCCAATTAATAAGTGGGCTAAAGGCTTAAAGAGAAACTTCTCTGAAGAGAAAATAAGAATAGCCAAGAGACACATGAAGAAATGCTCAACTTCTCTAGCCATAAAAGCAATGCGAATCAAAATATTGAGATACCACCTTACCCTAGTTAGAATGTCTATAATCAAGAACTCTAATAACAACAGATGCTAGAGAGATATGTCCAGAAGGGAACCCTACTGCATTGTGGGTGGAAATGTAAACTTGTTCAATCACTTTGAAAAGCAGTATGGAAGTTCCTCAAAAGACTCCACATAGAGCTCCCCTATGACCCAGCAATTCTACTTTTGGGCATTTACCCAAATGATCATAACCAAGGCCATACTAAAGCTACTAGCACAACTATGTTTATTGCAGCATTATTCACCATAGCTAGCAGATATGGAAGCAACTAGTATATGTCTAGGACAAGCAGAAAAGGTCAAGCTATGTACATATGACCATATAAGACGATACTAAGTGAAATGAACCCCAAGATAAGAACACAAGAAGTTTTATCTTTCTTGCTGTTGTTTTTCTTTTTTTTGGTGGGGGGGGGGGGTCCGATCTTGGGGCCTGAACTCTTGGCCTGGGCACTGTCCCTCAGCTCTTCAGCTCAAGGCTAGCGCTCTACCACTTGAGCTACAGTGCCACTTCAGGCTTTTTTTCTTTTTGCTTATGTGGTGCTGAGGAATTGAACCCAAGGCCTCATGCATGCAAAGCAAGCACTCTACCACTGAGCCACCTTTCCAGCCCCTTTTGCTGTTGTTTTTAATGTATTTATAATGTACCATGTGTTTTTTTTGTTTCTTTTGTTTTTTTTTTTTTTTTGCGTGATTTTTTTTATTGTGAAAATACCGTATGGAAGGGTTACAATTACATAGGCAAGGTAATGAGTACATTTCTTATCAAGCATTGTTGCCTCCTTTTTTGTTTCCCCTTCCCATCCCTTCCCATCTTCCCCCCACACACACCACCAAAGTTGTAAAGTTCATTTTTCTTTTTTCTTTTTTTTAATTTAATTTTTTTTTTTTTGTGAACATACTGTACAGAGGGGTTACAATTACATGGGCAGGATAATGCGTACATTTCTTATCAAGCATTGCAGCCTCCTCCTTTGTTTACCCTTCACATTCCTTCCCTACCTCTCCCCTACCCCTCCACCCAATCCTCTCCCCCTCCCCCCCCCTCCCTTCCCCTCCCACACCAACGTTGTAAAGCTCGTTTTCGACATGACCTTGTACTTCTCATTGTTGCAACAGGTCCACCTGTATCCTTAAACGAGTTGTTTTTGTTTCTTTTGTATGTTCTTCCACTATGGTATAACTCCTGTTTTCACTGTATTTGATTCAAGCCCTGCATCTTGTATATACATTTTTCTAATTTGGGAATGGGAAGAGAAATAACAAAATGCTGAAATAAGGATATAGGTTGATCCTTTGTAACAATTAGATGTACATCACACTATGTCAAAAATGAACTTTACAACTTTGTGGAGCGGGGGGAGATTTGAGGAGATTGGGGACAGAAGGGATGGTCAGGGAAAAAAACAAAAGAGGAGGTAGCAATGCTTGATAGGAAATATACTTATTACCTTACTCATGTAACTGTAATCCATCTTACAGTATCTTTACAATAAAAAAATATTTACAAAAATAAAGATAAGTATTCCCAGCTCAAAAAAGCCAAGATGCCAAAAAGAGCCAGTGGAAACAACGGAAACAGAAACACTAATTTTAGAATGTAGATATATTGTAATCAACACAGTCATTAATATTACTTTATTAAAAAGGGAAAGAAGGCATCCCTCTACACTTCCTGAGTTTCTGAGGCTCAAAATTTAGATTCTGGCCAAGTGCCAGTGGCTCATACCTCCAATCCTAGCTACTCAGAAGGCTGAGATCTGAGGACGATGATTCAAAGCCAGCTTGGGCAGGAAAGTCCCCAAGACTCTTATCACCAATTAACCACCAGAAAACTGGAAGTTGCACTGTGGCTCACATGGTAGAGTGCTCAACTTGAGCTGAAAAGCTCAGGGACAGAGCTCATGCCCAGAGTTCAAGGCCCACAACTGACCAAAAAATAAATTTAGATTCTGTGCATCCCAGGCTGAACTTGGAGGCTCTTAGGGTATTACCATGACATAACAAGAACATGCTGATATACACAATAAGCACTGTGCCTACCATTTGGATGAACATGAGAAATGAAATAAAGTAAGAGGCCCATGAACATTCAACAGAGACAGAGAAAGAGAAAGAGGAGACAGAAAGTTGATAAGACAAATTCTAGTTATAAAACTCAGAGAGTTTTACATATAGGAAAATATTAAAAACTCAAAGATCTCCATTTATTTCAATTAGGAAAAATAGTATAAAGAACAGCATATCAAAAGGAAAATAATTATAAAATTAATAACAGAATTAATTAATGAATTAATTTTTTAAAAGAAACAATAACAATACTGGGAACAAAAGGGAACGCTATTACACTGTTGTTGGCAATGCAAGCTTGTACAATTACTCTGAAAAACAATATGGTTCTTTAAGAAACTAAACATGGACATTTATTCAATAGAGCACAAACAAGTCCACTGTAAAGCTCCCAGCACATCCCTGTTCATTCCAACACTACTTACTATAGCCAAGAAATCAACCCAGATGCCCCTCAATGGATGAATGGATAAAGAAAATGTGGTATTCATCCACTGAAGGGACATCTGGGTTGATTCCATATCTTAGCTATGGTAAACAATACTGCAATGAACATGGTTGTGCTGATGACTTTAGTGCAACCTGCTTTGTGGTCATTTGGATAAATGCCCAGGAGTAGGATTGCTGGGCCATAGGGAAGCTCTATGTTTACTCTTTTGAGGAACCTCCATATTGCTTTCCACAGTGATTGAACATGTTTAAATTCCCATAAACACTGTAGTAGTGCTCTCTTTAGGCCACAACCCTTCTAGCATCTATTATTGTTAGTTTTTTTTTTTCCTATTTTTATTGTGAAAATACTGTACAGAGGGGTTACAATTACATGGGCAAGATAATGAGTACATTTCTTATCAGGCATTGTAGCCTCCTCCTTGGTTTCTCCTCCCCATCCCTTCTTATCCTCCCCTCCCCCACCCCCCATCCTCCATCCAATCCTCCTCCCCCCTACCAAAGTTGTTAAGTTCATTTTGGACATAACGACTTGTACATCTCATTGTTGCAGTGGGTCCACCTGTATCCCTATTTAAAAGATTTGTTTTTCCCTTCCCCTCCACAAATTATACCAGCATCAAGCACAGTGAAAACAGAGGTTATTGGAAAAATACCGTACAGAGGGGTTACAATTACATGGGCAAGGTAATGAGTACTTTTCTTATCAAGCATTGTTGCCTCCTCCTTTGTTTCCCCTTCCAATCCCTTCCCATCTCCCCCCCTCACCCCCCCCCACACACACCCCTACCGGCCAAAGTTGTAAAGTTCATTTTTCAACATAACATCTTGTACATCTCATTGTTGCAATGGATCCACCTGTATCCCTATTTAAGCAATTTGCTTTTTCCCTTCCCCTCCACAAATTATACCGACATCAAATACAGTGAAATCAAGAGTTATACAGTGGGGGAGGGACATACTAAGCAACAAAGAAATCATCTTATAAATATGTTAGAAACAATCTCAAGAACGAAAAAACATTTGAATCTTTATCTTGGGGTTCATTTCACCTAACATCAACTTATCTGACCTTTTCTGCTTGTCTCAGACATATACTAGTTATTGCAAATAAGGGAAACCATGGGACCTATGTTTCTTTGGGCCTGGCTTACTTTACTTAATATAATTTTTTCCAAGTCTTTCCATTTCCTAACAAATGGGGCAATGTCATTCTTTCTGATGGAGGCATAGAATTCCATTGTTTTCTTGATAATGACATATTAACTGTAGTAAAATACACATAATATAATTCTATGCTTCCATCAGAAAAATGGCATTGTTCCATTCATAAGGAAATAGAAAGACTTTGAAAAAAATTATACTAAGCAAAGTAAGCCAGACCCAAAGAAACATAGGCAACATGGTTTTCCTTATTTGTAATAATTAGAATGTGCCTATAAATCTACAAGTAAACCCAATGGATAGTAAAAGATAAATAATTACTCTTGGACATGATTAATTAAATAGCACTCCCAACATTCACACAGTGAGACCAAAGGAGGATTTTCTTAGACCACAAGAGCTTAATAGCTATGTGCATCTGACCATATAAAATAATATTTATCAAAATAAACTCCAAGAAATGGAAGCAAGGGTTTTTTTATTGCACTGTTTGTGCTTTTTCCCCTTTTTTGGTTTGGTTTATTCCCTTTTGTCACTGTATTTGATTTCTGTACCTTCTGTCTTATATATAAAATGAAAGGGAAGCACAGAAATAGTAGGGCAAAGGGTAAGCCAATTCAGCAATGATATTCACTAGATACTATGTTAGAAATGAACTATAAACTCAGGGGTGAGGAGAAATGGAAGGGGAAAAACTAGGAGAGTACAAGAGAGTGGGTGATAATGTTCAAAAGGAAATGTACTCATTACCTGAATTGTAACATGCCTGTACATCACCTTTACAATATTTTTTTTAAAAAGAAAATGTGGTATATATACACAATCGAGTTCTCCCTTGAATCTATCCTATTTCAGTTAAGATCTTTATATACACTTGTATACCACCCAATACATTTACTTATAAATTTATAAGCTAAATCTAGTTTCCACATAGAAGTAAAAAATGTGTATCCTTTGTTTCTCTGGGCCTGACTTATTTCAAAATATCCCAGGACCTAAAATATTCATTTTCTTCATAATACCTTCATCATATTGTTGTATTACATCTTATAACTAGCTATAAAGACACATCAAAAATCAATTATGTTTTTATTTGATGTTTGCTTATTCAAAAGAATTAGAAGGGTTGTGTCCTTATATAATACCAGATATATGCATTTTAAATTTACTTTAATCCTCCAAGAAAAGAGATCCTATCTCCAAATAATATCCATCTACCTGGCTGGACTACTTCAGTAACAGCTCAGTTCTCCTGGGTCATATATGGCTCACTGGGAGCTAATCTTTCAGCATGGTCAATCTGAAAGTAAAGGGAATAATGTTCATGCACTGAATTCCAAACTCCATTATTTGGGATTGTCTTCAGGGACCTGAACAGTTTCCATATGTAGGAGTTGCTTGCCTACGGACTCAACATTCTGCTGTGGCTTCTCGGCCAAACTAAGACTTCAGTGAAAGTTGAGCGAGAGACCTCAGTAGATGGCAGTGGAACCAGGGAAATAACAGCGGAAGCTGAAACTCATTGTCACAGGTTGTTTGAACTCTTTTGGCTCTTCCTTCTCCTCTGTAGAATGAGTGCAAAAGAGAAAATGAACAAAATGCTGAAACAAGGATACATTGTAAGAATGAGATGTACAAGACACTATGTTGAAAATGAACTTTACAATTTAGCGTGGGAGAGTTGGGGAGGTGGAGAGGGAAAGGATGGTAGGGGAAAAACAAAGGAGGGGTAACATGCTCAATAGAAAATGTACTCATTACCTTACTCATGTAACTATAATCCCTCTGAACACTATTTTTACAATAAAATACATAAAAAAGAAAATGAACCTACCTCATGAAATTGCTATGAGTATTAAATACGTGTTTGATGTTAGGTATATGGATATGGGAAAAGTGAAATCTTTAGCAATAGAGATTCTAATTGTCCTAGTGTTCTAAAACCTTCTCAACAGTGGAGTTACAGTATTTTACATACAGCAGATCCTACATACAGAGGATTCATAAGAGAGCATTGTGAACATTCTGCTGTTCTGAATCAAAAGGAAATATTCTAGACAATATTTTGACACTATTCTAGAAGTTATCTGAACATCTTTTAAATGTATAGTTCTTCGGAGAAATTTTAAAGATTTACTTTCTACTTTCTATATGACATTATATGTCCTATTTTTGGTTATTTAAAATTGAATTTTACATATTTCTATCTCATGTGCCTGCATAGTATTTAGGGTCAGGTGTTGACGGTATCAAAACAGAATCCTTAGCAGTAGACACATCCTGGATGATTAAAGCTAATGTCATTAGTTCATTTGAGGAACTGAGTGCATTTTTTTCTTTCTTTCTTTTTTTTTTTTTTTTTTTTTTGGTAGTCCTGGGGCCTGAACGCAGGGCCTGGGCACTGTCCCTGAGCTTTTGCTCAAGGCTAGCACTCTACCACTTGGGCCACAGTCCCACTTCTGATTTTTCTGTTTATGTGGTCCTGAAGACTCAAACCCAGGGCTTTGTGCATGCTAAACAAGCATTCTACCACTAAGCTACATTCCCAGCACATTAGTACCATTTCTTAATCACAGATATCAAAGCAAACCTGGAAACAATGTTTACCTATAAGAAAATTAATTTAAATTAAATTCTCTTGTAAATATTAAAGTTTTGAGGTGTGCACATGAGCACTTAGATAGAAACAAACGAATTGTCCATCAGTAAATTGGTAGCATCTTGAAAAGTCAGCTGTGTTGCTGTGTGAATTGACTTGCTCAATAGCTAAGCCAGAATCTAATGAGACTCCATCATACCATCCAATTCATAGCTGAATCTCCAGCTTCATCCAGGATTTCTTCACAAGGGAGAACAAAAGTATTTTAAAAGGTAATATAGCCACTATGACTTTGCAAGAGTACAGAATGATGATGAGTTTTCCTTTCAAGATGTAAGAAATTGAATTTTATTCATTAATTTGATGCAAACTTACGAATGGAGAAAACTTTACTTTCCATATAAAGTCCACAGTTCATACATGTAGAAACATGACAAATGTAATCAAGCAATCAGGTACTGAGTGATTTGGGCTAATTTGCTCTGTTTATACCATCAATTTCATGTGAGTAATTACTTATAATTCATTACCAGGATTTTTTGTTTACTAAACAGTAAGATATGCACATGATCATTTTAGCACTATTCAAATTTCTGCAAAAATGTTTAGATTTGGGTTGCTTTGGGTTTATGAATATGTTTATATAAGCATACAGAAGGTTTGGAAAAATGGGATCAACCTGGGAATTTTTCTATGTACTGTATACAGCTATATTTTATGTTCAAAATGCCTTGACTTGGTGAAAAAAAAATTAGAAATTACTCCTAGAGTAAAAACTGATTTATTTAAATGAATGAATTTTAATTTGAGGTAAGTATCAAGTGCCATTTACAGAGATTACAATGGTAATTCGAAGTATATACAAATATACTATTTTCTATTTCAAAAACAAAAATATGTAATCAATTCTAACAGCTTGCAAAGCAGTGAGCAACCTCATTAAAGTGCTAATTTAGGATTTTTATCTAGTTTGTATCTAGTTTGTACTTCTCAGAAAGGGTTTTATTTAACTGATAGCTATTTTGAAATGTAAAACAATCTAGGAGATATTTTATAATGTTAGCCTGAAGAAGATAAAACGAATACAATTTCTATTTATGGCTAAATATATGGAGTTAGTGCTTTTTACAACAACTTAATTTCATTAAAATGCAGGGAATTGGTAAGCTAGCCTCTGGGCTGAAAATTTGGGATTTATCACTTGCTCTGCAACCATGGGCATGTTACATACTTGTCACTAGACTCTGCTAACTCAGATCTAAATGATGAATATTTTCATATCATTTTTGGAACATGAAATAAACCATGTATGTACCTAAAGATAATTGTGATCTAATACTTACCTGCATGCCTACCATTTAGAAAGCATGCAAATATATGAAGTGCTACCTGAACCTTCCTTGCAACAGCTTGAATACCTTGTTTCCTTCAAGTACAATCATTTTTCCCTGAGGTTATATTCATCTGGCTAGTATTTTTATTTGGCTTTAATGTCATGTATTACATATATTGAAGAAAATTTAAATATAAAAGTAAAGACATAAAAGATAAATTACTCATTTCCACACTGGTTATAATAAGGAAGCAAGGAATGATAAAAAGATAAAGATATTGTATAAGACATGCCATAGCCTGATAAAATCTAATTTCTTTTGTACAATCATATTTATTTTGTAGTTTAGTTTTTCCTCAATGGATTTTTCTTTATACACAGTTTCAAGTACACAATATTATATGTGTTAATGAAATTGAAATTACTACATTTATAAACTTTTATATACTCTATTTATCTTAGATTTGTTTTGGGATGAGCTCCATTATCTGATGGATTCCCTTGTAGGTAGGAACCATACCACAGTGACAGAGTTCATTTTATTGGGCTTAACACAAGATCCAGTCCTTCGAATCATCCTCTTCATCATCATCCTGTGCATCTACCTGGTGACTGTATCTGGAAATCTCTGCACAATCCTTCTAATCAGAGTCTCCACGCAGCTCCACCACCCCATGTACTTTTTCCTCAGCCATTTAGCTTTTGTGGACATGGTGTTTTCATCTTCTGTAACACCCAACATGTTGGTTAACTTCCTAATGGACAAAAATGTGATCTCCTACCATGGATGTGGCATTCAGCTGGATACAGTTGTTTTCTTTGGGGCAGCCGAGTGCTTTCTTCTGGCTTCCATGGCCTATGATCGCTTTGTGGCCATCTGCAGCCCACTGCTTTATTCAACCAAAATGTCCACACAAGTCTGTGTCAAGTTAATTATAGTAGCTTACACTGGTGGGGTTTTTGATGCTTCATCCTTTACCATTTCCTTCTGTTCCTTCCACTTCTGTGGACCCAATAGAGTCAATCATTTCTTCTGTGACTTTGCTCCCCTACGGGAAGTTGCCTGTTCTGAAGACAGTGTCCTCATATTTCTTTCCACATTGACTGCTGGCTTCATTGTTGTCTTCACAGCAGTTGTCATAACCATCTCCTATATCTATATTTTTATCACCATCCTGAAGATGCGCTCCACTGCAGGACGCCACAAGGCCTTCTCCACCTGCACCTCCCACCTCACGGCAGTTTCTCTGTTCTATGGAACCATTACATTCATTTATGTGATGCCCAAATCCAGTTACTCCACTGACCAGAACAAGGTGATATCTGTGTTCTACATGGTGGTGATTCCCATGTTGAACCCCCTCATCTACAGCCTCAGGAATAATGAGATTAAGGGGGCTCTAAAAAGAGAGCTTGGTAGGAAAATATTCTAGGAAGATGTGCTATTTTCTAACCTTTACTATACAAATAATAATCCACAGCTGTATCTAAAAGAAAAGTGATTCTCTGATGTTGTCTTGTATTTATGGATATGCAACTATTCATGGTGAAGCATTAAGAAAACATTGTGGTAGTTTTCAGATCCTGTAGTATATTAGAGTTTTCTAATATGTTAGCTATATAATACCTCACTAAATCTATATTAAGAACATAAACTGTTTTCATAAAATAAACTTTGCTGGAAATCTTTTTTTGTGAAAATACTGTACAGAGGGGTTACAATTACAGGGGCAAGATAATGAGTATATTTCTTCTCAAGCATTATTGCCTTCTCCTTTGTTTCCTCTTCCCATCCCTTCCCATCCTCTGACTGCCCCCCCCCACCCAATCGTCCCTGCTCCCCCACACATACACCAAAGTTGTAAAGTTCGTTTTCGACATAACGACTTGTACATCTCATTGTTGCAATAGGTCCACCTGTATCCCTATTTAAATGATTTGCTTTTCCCCTTCCCCTCCACAGATTATACCAACATTAAATACAGTGAAAGTAGGGGCTATACTGTGGGGGAGGGACATACAAAGCAACAAAGAAATAATCTTATAAATGTGTTAAAAACAATCACATGAAAGAAAAAACATTTGAATACATATTTTAGGGTTTATTTCCCTAACATCACCTTATCTAACATTTTCTGCTTGACTCAGACCAATACTAGATATTGCAAGTAAGGGAAACCATGGGACCTATGTTTCTTTGGGCCTGGTTTACTTTATTTAATATATTTTTTCCCAAGGCTTCCATTTCCTAACAAATGGGGCAATGTCATTCTTTCTGATGGAGGCATAGAATTCCATTATGTATATATACCACATTTTCTTGATCCATTCATCTACTGAGGGGCATCTGGGTTGGTTCCATATCTTAGCTATAGTAAATAGTGCTGCAATAAACATAGTCGTGCTGGTAGCTTTAGTGTGGTCTTGTTTGTAAACATTTGGGTAAATGCCCAAAAGTGGGATTGCTGGGTCCTAGGGGAGCTCTATGTTGAGTCTTTTAAGGAACCTCCATACTGCTTTCCAGAGTGGTTGAACAAGTTTACACTCCCACCAACAATGAAGTAAGGTTCCCTTCTGTCCACATCCCCTCCAGCATCTGTTGATATTAGAGTTCTTGATTTTAGCCATTCTAACTGGAGTGAGGTGGTATCTCAATATTGTTTTGATTTGCATTTCTTTTATGGCTAGAGAGGTTGAGCATTTCTTCATGTGTCTATTGGCCATCCTTCTTTCCTCTTCAGAGAAGTTTCTCTTTAAGTCTTTAGCCCACTTATTTATTGGGCAGTTATTTCTTTGAGAATTTGTTGTTGGGGGATTTAATTTTTTGAGTTCCAAGTATATTTTAGATATAAGACCCTTGTCTGTTGTATGGCTAGTGAAGATCTTCTCCCAATCTGTGGGCTTTCTATTGATCTTGCTAGCTATGTCCTTTGCCATGCAGAAGCTCTCAACTTCATGCAATCCCATTTATCCAACCTTTCTTTGATTTGTTGTGTTTCTGGGTCTCTATTAAGAAAAATTCGACCCACGCTAAGGAGACCTAGGGTTTCTCCTATTCTATCCTTTAATATTTTCAGTGTCTGTTTTGACTCCGAGGTCTTTGATCCATTTGGAGTTGAGTCTGGTGCAGGGTGATATATAAGGATCTAGCTTTAGTTTTCTACAAGTTGTTAATCAGTTTTGCCAGCACCATTTACTGAAGAGGCTGTCTTTCTTCATTCTGTTTTTTTAGCTCCCTTATCGAAGATTAGATGGCTATAGGTCTGTAGGTTCATTTCTGGGTTTTCAATTCTATTCCATTGGTCCTGAGGTCTGTTCTTGTGCCAGTACCAAGCTGTTTTGATTACTATCGCTTTATAGTAGAGTTTGAAATTTGGTATTGATATTCCTCCAGCAGTGTTCTTTCTGTTGAGGATCGTTTTTGCTATTCAGGGTCTTTTATTGTTCCATATGAATTTTTGGATTGCTTCTTCTATTTCCTTGAAGAATGAGGTTGGAATTTTGATTGGATCACATTGAATTTGTAGATAGCCTTGGGAAGTATTGCCATTTTCACGATGCTGATCTTTCCAATCCAGGGGCATGGGAGTTTTTGCCACTTTCTAAGTTCTGTTTTGATTTCCTTTTTCAAGTTTTTAAAGTTTTAATCATAGAGGTCCTTCATTTCTTTGGTTAAGTTAATTCCTCAGTATTTTATTTTTTGTGGGGCTATTATGAATGGAGTTGCTTTCCTAATTTCAGCCACACTTTTCTCATTGTTGGCATACAGAAAAGCCATTGTTTTTGAGGGTTAATTTTATACCCTGCTACTTTGCCCAAGTTTTGAATCAGCTTGAGTCATTTGGGAGTGGAGTCTATGGGATTCTTTAAATACAAGATTATGTCATCTGCAAAAAGGGAGAGTTTTACTTCTTCTTTCCCTGTTTGGATCCCCTTTATGTTTGTATCTTGTCTTATTGCTGTATTTGCTGGAAATCTTTTTTGCAGTTTTTTTTACTTTTCAAATCGTGTTCACTGCAGTATATTCAGGTTGTTAAATCTTCTATAGTTTAGATGTTAAGTTAAGGTTTATAAAGTTACTCACTTGTGTCTCCTTGTGTCCTATTGGGTAGTGATGGAAGTATTTAGAGGTTAAGCTAAGTAGGAGAACAATGTATCTGAGGGTATTGTGGGACCCTAGTTTGTTCTCCTGACCACATGGGTGAATGGTTTTGCCTTCCTATGTCCCTACTGTAATGTGTCACCAAAGAAACAAAATCAGCTTATCAGAGACTAAAACATCCAAACCTGTGGGCCAAGTTAAACTGACATCTCTATAAGTGGATTATTATCACCTATTGGCTATAATAATGGAAAAGTGACTACACATATTTCAATCACTTTATTGTAACAATTTTAACACCAATTTATCCTGAGATTAACCTGGTGTGTATATTTATGACTCAGTAGACTTTAAGAGAAATGTAAGGAGGAAACAGAGAGAACAATTCTCAAAAACTCTTCCTGTTGAAAAAAATCTTTGGAGAGTGTCCTTTGTGAATACATAACATTCTGGTCTGTGTTCTTAATCTCTCACTCTTGTCAAATTATGGGATCCAAGGAGAAGAATAGGAGGAACTATCACTGATGGATTTGTGAATTCTACTTTCTGGTCAAAACAGATAAGTCCTTCCACTAGCTAAAGCGGGGAGTTCCTGGGCTTCTAAAGACTTAATGGAAGAAAAACAAACAATTTCCAAGAAAAGCATGCAGCTTATGGTGAGATAACAGTGAGACAGTTGCAACTAAACTTTTAGATTGACTTCATGAACTGACCCACATGCTGGTGACTTAGTATTCCTGCCCTTACAAGTGTTATCACCCCTATAGACACCTTCCATCATTATATGCTGACAACAATCATGTATATGCCTTTTCTTCTGCTCTCTTTAAGTTGATCCAGACACAAATTCCACCTAATTTTTTTAATAAAACCAAAGATATTAGTCTTTTTATTCATTCACCTCTTTTTTCAACACTTAAGAAATATTCTGAGTAATTCTTACATTCAAGAGAGTATTTGCAGGTTGGGAATGTGGCTCAGTGTTAGAGTGCTTGCCTAGTATGCATGAAGCCCAGGGTTTGATTCTTCAGAACCATATAAACAGAAAAGGCCAGAAGTGACACTGTGGTTCAAATGGTAGAGTGCTAGCCTTGAGGAAAAGAGCTCATGGACAGCACCCAGGCCCTGAGTTCAAACCTAATGGTGAAGGAAAGAAAGAAAGAAAGAAAGAAAGAAAGAAAGAAAGAAAGAAAGAAAGAAAGAAAGAAAGAAAGAAAGAAGAAAGGAAGGAAGGAAGGAAGGAAGGAAGGAAGGAAGGAAGGAAGGAAGGAAGGAAGGAAGGAAGGAAGGAAGGAAGGAAGGAAGGAAGGAAGGAAGAAAAAGAAAGAAAGAGTTGATTTTCACTTTTGATGCTGCACTGAGAAATAACAAAGATGGACTATATGTTTCAGTGTAGGATCCAGACAGTAAATTAAACCACACAGATTATGAGAGAGGAATAAATTCTATGGAGAAAGAACAAACAGAGGCAAGTGTGGGACATTGATGTGCCAGAGAAAGGAGTGGTCAGTGCAGGTCTCAGTGGCCACTAAACAACCTGAGCAAGGATGGCAGGAGGTGAGGACAGTTCATGTTGATCATGATACCATCTCTCTACAGAGTTAAGAATATATCCTACTCATATATATGAAATTTATTTGGGAGTTCCTGTCACAGTATCAGTTTGGGTCATTTTAATTAATTCCACGCTGAGCACAACTGGAAGAAATGATGATCTGTTAAAAAATGTTGTAAATATGATATTTGACTTACAGAAAATAAGGAGTTTCACTACCAAACAATAAGAAAGCACAGTAAAAATACATAGCACTGAGGTGTTACTTTACGAAAACAGAATTTGACAAGTCAGAAAACAGTCTTACTAACACAGGCCACTTGTACAGGCTGTAGAGTTTCTATTGCTTTGATATAACAGAGCCAAAGTTTGTTTAAAAAAAAAAAAAAAAGCAAGGTGAATATTTTGTAAAAAGTTTGATTTACACACTTGACATATATCTTCAGGACAAAGAAAAATGGGAAGTAATCAGGGCTTTCACAGATATACAGCCATAGGACACTGGGAAATCACAAATCTTGAGATAATCAAGACTATAAGATGAGCAAACTAATATTATATCAGGGTAAAATGAATATGCAAATAAATAACCAAAGCTGTAATTAGTTTTATCAATTATTAAGATAAGCATGTCCAGCTCAAAGAAACCAAGACACCAAGAAGGAGAGCCAGTTGAAACCCTAAGAAACATTTTTTAGGATATAGATGTACGGTAATCAACACAATCAATAATACTACTTTATTAAAAAGGGAAAGAAATGTCTGAGTCAAGCAGAAAAGGTCAGATAAGTTGGTGTTAGGGAAATGAACACTAAGATATTTATTCAAATGTTTATTTCTTTCATGCAATTGTTTCTAACATATTTATAAGATTATTTCCTTGTTGCTTTGTATGTCCCTCTCCCACAGTATAACCCCTGCTTTCACTATATTTGATGTTGGTATAATTTGTGGAGGGGAAGGGAAAAAAACAAATGGTTTTAAATAGGGATACAGGTGGACCCATTGCAACAATGAGATGTACAAGTCGTTATGTGGAAAACGAACTTTACAACTTCGGTGAGGGGGGACAAGGGGGGAAGGTGGATTCAGTGGCAGGGGGCAAGGGGAGAATGGGAAGGGATAGGAAGGGGAAACAAAGGAGGAGGATACAATTCTTGATAAGAAAAGTATTCATTACCTTGCCCATGTAATTGTAACCCCTCTGTACAGTATTTTCACAATAAAAAATTTAAAAAATTTAAAAAAGGGAAAGAAAGCTGCACCCCTTCAGTTTGTGAGTTTCTGAATTTTTGAGTTTCTAAAAATTTAGAGTTTCCGTGCATCCCAGGCTGAACCTGTAGGCCCTGAGGCTGTCATAATGACATAACAAGAACATCTTGATATGCACTATTAGCACTGTGCCTACCATTTGGGTGAACATGAGAAATGAAATAAAGCAAGAGGCTCATGAACATTCAACATAGATGGAGAAAGAGAGAAAGAGGAGAGAGGAATTTGATAAGACTAATTCTAATTATAAAACTAGTGAGTTTGTAAACTAATTTGCATATAGAATATTAAAAACTATAAGATTTGCATTTAACTCAATTAGGTAGAAAAGAATAGTAATATAAAGAACAGCATATAAAAAGGAAAATAACTATAAAAATAATAACAGAAATTGTTTAAATAGACAATAACAAGACAGTGAAAGAAAATAAAAACTTGTTTTCTCACTCTCATATTTTTACCTTTCATCATGTAAAAATAAAATGAAAGTACAAAATCTAAATAGCCAAATAGGGAAGGTCAAAAGAAATACAAATACAGCTTTTACAGCTATTTTTAGGAATACAAGTAAATGTGAGCACTTGTATGTAATAATTGGTAACAGGTAAACTGAAGAATTTTTTAAACAGAACTAATTCAAATCAATTCAAGCAGAACAAACCAGCCAGGCTCATTTGATAATTAAAAATTTTAATCCATATATGAAAAAGAATAAAAAGCAGGCATAAATACCTTATCATTAAATTTTATTAAATATTAAAGACATTCAATAAAATACTAATTACATCCTTCTGTAAGTTTATAGAGACTAATGAAGGCCTATTTTGATGCAATAATAACATCTGAGATGTCTTGATACTGAAACCCAACAAGCACAAAAGAAAACGCAATTATACTCCAGCTTCATTTTTATGAAAATAGACAAAAATACTTTACAGAATATTAGCAACCTTATCAGCAGTTTATGAAGACCATAATGTATTACTAGGAGATTACATTTATTCTAGCAAGTACATGTATATTTAAGACTCTCAAGAGAGAAATTGAAGTAATCAAAAAGGAATTAATCAGAATTTAATTAAAGTCAAAATAGTCCATTAATTTGTTTTCCTTGACAGTAACAATAAATGTCATCAGGCTTGTTAAAATGTCATGCAGCTTCAATATGAAATTGAGGACAAATGTACTGCTTAGTATTTCATACTAGATTATAGGGGAAATATAAAAATCTGAGCAGTATTTTTGAGATATGTGTTACATGTTGTATGGCCAGAACCAGAGCCTCAGAAAAATTCTGTAAGATCTTCAGATCATATTAAAAATGTATCACTATGGACTTTGCAGCATTTATTTTCTTTGAAAAAAATATTTGACAAATCTGCATAACTATTAACTAATGAGATTATACAATACTATGTATGTGTATATATATATATAGAGAGAGAGAGAGAGAGTGTGTGTGCATGTGTGTGTATGTGTGTACCCATATGTGTACCAGGGGAGGCAGTCCTGGGGCTTGCATTCAGGGCCTGAACATAATCCTTGAGCTTCTCTGCTCAAGGCTAGCACTCTACCACTTGAGCCACACTTCCACTTCGGAGATGAGTCTCACATACTTTCCTGCCTAGCCTGCCTTTGAACCACAATCCTCAGATATTAGCTTTCTGAGTAGCTGGAATTACACACATGAGCCACCAGTACCCAGCTCAAATTACTATTTTTTGAAAAAATAAAAAATAAATACACCACAAACCCTTTATCACATTAAAAATGTGATAGAATACATCACTGGGAGAGTAGATCAAACAGAAAGAAATAATAAACTTGTAGCCAGACTACACTAAAAGACAATGTTGGACATAAAATATAAAAAGTAATAAAGAAGAATGAAGAAAGCTTACAAGATACTTGCAAGAATATTAAAAGGATTAATATCTCAAGATGGAAAATACCTTTAATCGGTGGGTTAAAGTTCTTCTTTACCCCTCACTATTTCATCCACTACCCAAAAGCGAACTGAAATTAACTAATTTTATGATCCTTCAGGGAACTTAAGATACAAACTAATATATTAGAGTAAACACTTTTTTTGGGGAAAAACTTTTAAAGAATTTTTAGCAAATTTGGATTTCCAATAACAGTTTGCCCTTAATCATAAATTCAGTGAGATTTTATCACAGCACATCAAACCTCTTAGTTGGTACATGATCTCAAAATGAACCATGCTTGCTAAAAATTTCACCAGGGATAATTATGTGTCAATGGTTATAGGACCATCTCAGAAAGTCACTTTACTTTGATGTATAGTAATAATTATTAATTCTAAAATGAAGATTAGAAAATACCAAACCAGATTAAGAAAACACTTTCTTCCCAAGCTCTCTTTTCAGAGCCCCCTTGATCTCATTATTCCTAAGGCTGTAGATGAGGGGGTTCAACATGGGGATCACCACCATGTAAAACACAGATATCACCTTGTTCTGGTCAGTGGAGTAACTGGATTTGGGCATCATATAAATAAACATAACTGTCCCATAGAACAGAGAAACTGCAGTGAGGTGAGAGGTGCAGGTGGAGAAGGCCTTCTGGCGGCCCTCTGTGGAGTGCATCTTCAGGATGGTGATGAGGATGTAGATGTAGGAGATGGCTATGACAATCACTGTGAACACAATGATGAAGCCAGCGGTAAATGTGGAAAGAAGTATGAGCACACTGTCTTCAGAACAGGCAACTTCAAGTAGAGGAGAAAAGTCACAGAAGAAATGATTGACTCTGTTTGATCCACAGAATACCAAAGAAAAGAAAGAAATAGTAAAGGATGAAGCATTAAAACAACCACTGGTGTAAGCTACAATAAGTAACTGGACACAGACTTGTGTGGACATTTTGGTTGAATAAAGCAGTGGATTGCAGATGGCCACAAAGCGATCATAGGCCATGGCAGCCAGAAGGAAGCACTCAACTGCCCCAAAGAAAACAGCTGTACCAAGCTGAATGCCACATCCATGGTAGGAGATCACATTTTTGTCCACCAAGAAGTTAACCAACATGTTGGGTGTGACAGAAGATGAAAACACCATGTCCGCAAAAGCTAAATTGCTGAGGAAAAAGTACATGGGGTGGTGGAGCTGAGTAGAGACTCTGATGAGAAGAATTGTGCAGAGATTTCCAGCTATGGTCACCAGATAGATGCACAGGATGATGAAGAAGAGGATGACTCGAAGGACTGGATCACGTGTTAAGCCCAATAGAATGAACTCTGTCACTGTGGTGTGGTTCCTATCTTCCAGGGAATACATTAGACAATGGAGCTGCTGCCAGGACAAATCTAGGATGAAGATATTACATGAAAAAATTATAAGTGCACTGATTCCATTTTTCTTATTGTATATTAAAAGTCATCATAAGCACATTCAAGTACCAGGATGTACACATTAACATGGAAAGATGATTCCATCTATAAATTTTAATTATTTTAGCAAAACCACCCTCAAAATTCTATCCTATAATCTTTCTTTCCCGTTATATTTACATTTTCTTAAATCTATATAATGTTGTTTTAAAGGAAAATAAAATTCAAAGTAGATGAACAAAAACAAACAAGACTGGGTGTACTGATAGGAAAGAAAATAAATTAGGTTATTACAAGGAAAGCTCACCTAGCAGTTAATATATATCTAAATGCTAAGAATTGTATACTTATTGGACTATGCATTACACAGTTTATTATGTGTTCCAAAGATGATTTTTTGCATATATATGGCAGTCCTGTACACACTCCTTAACCCTTTTTCACTCAAGGCTAGTGCTCTATGAATTGAACCATAGCTCCACTTCCAGCGTTTTGGTAGTTAAGTATGAATGAGAATCTCATGGCCTTTCCTGCCTGAGCAGACTTTGAACCTTGATGCTCAGATCTCGGCCAGGACCTGCTCATTCTTTTTAACATGAAGTAAAGTCACTTTGAAAATGATATGATATACATTTGTATAAAGTATATACTAAAAAATTTAAGAAGGATCACTGAGCTTGTGGCTATATTTATCCTAAACTTTAAATCTGTTGAATGTATGCATTAAACTTTTTATACACCATGCTTGACCCTTAAAAACTTAGATTTACAAGCAAATGAATATTTCTGAAAAGATTCGTATACTTTTACATATAAACCTTCAAATTAATTTTAAGTATCAACACAAGCCTGAGCATCTCAAAACTAGCATTTTCATTTTTTTATTGTGAAAATACCGTACAGAGGGGTTACAATTACACGAGCAATGTAATGAGTACATTTCTTATCAAGCATTGTTACCTCCTTTTTTTCCCCTTCCCATCCATTCCTATACCCCCTCCCCCTCCCCCCCCTCCTGCCCCGGCCCGCGCCAAAGTTGTAAAGTTCGTTTTTCGACATAACTTCTTGTACATCTCATTGTTGCAATGGGTCCACCTATATCCCTATTCAAACAATTTGTTTTTTTTCCCTTCCCCTCCACAAATTATACCTACATCAAATACAGTGAAAACAGGGCTTATACCGTAGGGGAGGAACATACAAAGCAACAAAAAAAGTCTTATAAATATGCTAGAAACAATAGCAAGAAAGTAAAACCATTTGAGTCCTTATCTTGGGGTTCATTTCTCCTAACATCACCTTATCTGACCGTTTCTGCTTGTTCAACCACTTTGGAAAGTAGTATGGAGGTTCCTCAAAAGACTCCACATAGAGCTCCCCTATGACCCAGCAATCACACTTTTGGGCATTTACCCAAATGATCACAAACAAAACCATATGAAAGCTACCAGCACAATTGTGTTTATTGCAGCATTATTTACCATAGCTAAGGTATGGAACCAACAGATGCCCCTCAGTAGATGAATGGATCAAGAAAATGTGGTATATATATATGTATACACACACACACACACACACACACACACACACATACACACACACACAAATGAAATTCTATACCTCCATCAGAGAGAATGACATCACCCCATTTGTTAGGAAATGGAAAGACTTGGAAAAAATTATATTAAGTGAAGTAAACCAGGCCCAAAGAAACATAGGTCCCATGGTTTCCCTTAGTTGCAATAACTAGTATAAAACTAGCATTTTCTTAGAATGTCAAGTTTGGGTAGTGCTAGGATCATGTGATTTTCTGTCTTATGATTAAGTAAGTAAAACTCAGGACACAAAAGTCTTAACATAAATGAAACTCCTACCTCTTGGAATGAGAACACATTCACCTTTGAGTAGCAGCACAAAGTCACTGTGGTCATACAGCTTGAAATATTTTTTGTTCTCCCTTGGGTATAAATGCCCAGTGAAGCTGGAGAGTCAACTATGAATGCAAAAGCATCTTCATACATTTTTAGGTTCTTATTGAGCAACTCAATTCTCACAACAAAATTCCAAGATGTTACCAATTCTCTGGTGGTCAATTATTCGTTACTATGTTGTTCTTCAAGCATAGATCTATCATCTTTGTTTAACATTTACCAGGGAGTATAATTGGCCAATTAGTCTAATAAAATCATGAAAATTATAAATATCTAGATACATATGACAAAGAAGTAGTGTTAAATGTCAAGTATAAAATCTAACATTAGCTTTAATGATTCCATATGGTTGTTCATGAACTCCTTGATTTCCTGTTTCTTTTTCTCACAATTTTCTTTTCTTTTTTTTGCCGGTCATGGGGCCTAAACTCTGGGCCTAGGCACTGTCCTTCAGCTCTTCAGCGCAAGGCTAGCGCTCTACCACTGGAGCCACAGCGCCATTTCCGGCTTTTTCTGTTTATGTGGTGCTGAGGAATCGAACCCAGGGTCTCATGCTTGCAAGGCATGCATTCTACCACTGAGCTACGTTCCCAGCCCCCTCTCACAATTTTCAAAGAGACATTCATAGTGACTATCACTATGGGGCATGGTGACAGCTTTTGAGCCCCCAAATCCAGCATACAGGATGCAAAGAAGCTCCCAATTATTATGTATCTGAGACTAATAGCTGGTTTTAACCATTCTTTCCTCTTTAATCAATTATTATTATGTTCTATAATAACTGAATTAAAAGTTTCCTAAACTTTTAATCGCTTAGTGGCGATTGCTTCCCTTTGCTCCCATGTATGATATCTTATTTTCTTTGGTTATAATTTTCACTGTATTTGATAGGAATAACTACAGCTTGAATTATCTATTTGCATACTGAGTTCACCTTGAGATAATCATGTTTCTTGGCCATCCCACATACAACCTCAAGGCTTATTTGGGGGGGGGGAGGTTAAGGGGGGACGTCCAGTCGTGGGTCCTGAACTCTGGGCCTGGGCGCTGTCCCTCAGCTCTTCAGCTCAAGGCTAGCTAGCGCTTACCACTTGAGGCACAGCGCCACTTCCGGCTTTTTTTTTTTCCCAGCTTATGTGGTGCTGAGGAATCCAACCCAGGGCCTCATGCATGCAAGGCAAGCGCTCTACCACTGAGCCACCTTCCCAGCGCCAAGGCTTATGTATTTTATCAACTTTTTTAAAGTATATTTTTTATTGTAAAGATATTATACAGAGGGGTTACAGTTACATGCTTAAGGTAATGAGTACATTTCCTATTAAGCATTGTTACCCCCGCCTTTGTTTTTCCCCTAACATCCTTTCACTCCCAATCTCAACTCCTCCCTCCTCCCCAAAAGGTATATAGTTTTCAAGATAGTGTCTTGTACATCTCATTGTTATTTCCCTTTTGTTATTTCCCTTCCCCTCCTCAAATTAGAAAAATGTATATGCAAGACATGGGGCATCAGATTCAACTACAGTGAAAACAAGGGTTATACAATGGAAGGAAAACAAAAGAAACAAAAAATCACATATTCCATTATAAGTACATTAAAAACAACAGCAACAAAGATAAAACCTCTTGTGTCCCTATCTTGGGGTTCATTTCACTTAGTATAATCTTATATGGTCATATGTACATAGCTTTTGATCTTTTCTACTTGTTCTAGACATATACTAGTTATTACAGATAAGGGAAACTATGGTACCTATGTTTCTTTGTGCCTGGCTTACTTCACTTAATATAATTTTTTCCAAGTCTTTCCATTTCCTAACAAATGGGGTGGTGTCATTCTTTCTGATGGAGGCATAAAATAAAATTCATATGTATATATATTTTTATATATCACATTTTCTTGATCCATTCATCTACTGAGGGGCATTTGGGTTGGTTCCATATCTTAGCTATGGTAAATAATGCTGCAGTAAACATAGTTGTGCTGGTAGCTTTAGTGTGGTCTTGTTTGTAAACATTTGGGTAAATGCCCAAAAGTGGGATTGCTGGGTCCTAGGGGAGCTCTATGTGGAGTCTTTTGAGGAATCTCCATACTGCTTTCCAAAGTGGTTGAACAAGTTTACACTCCCACCATCAATGTAGTTGGGTTCCCTTTCAGCCACATCCCCTCCAGCATCTGTTGTTATTAGAGTTCTTGATTATAGCCATTTTAACTGGGGTGAGGTGGAATCTCAATGTTGTTTTGATTTACATTTCTTTTATGGCTAGAGAGGTTGAGCATTTCTTCATGTGTCTATTGTCCATTCTTATTTCCTCTTCAGAGAAGTCTCTCTTTAAGTCTTTAGCCCACATATTAATTAGACAGTTGTTGTTGGGGGATTTAATTTTTTGAGTTCTAACTATATTTTAGATATGAGGCCCTTGTCTGTTGTATTGCTAGTGAAGATTGTCTCCCAATTAATGGGCTTTCTATTGATCTTGCTAGCTATGTCCTTTGCCATGCCGAAGCTCTGCAGTTTCATGCAATCCCACTTGTACAAACTTTCTTTGATTTCTGGTCTTTCTTTATTAAGAAAATTTCGACCTGTGCCAAGGAGCCCTAGAGTTTCTCCTATCCTTCCTGTAATGTTTTCAGGGTGTCTGCTTTGACTAAGGTCTTTGATCCATTTGGAGTCAATTCTGGTACAATGTGATATATGAGGATCTAGTTTAAGTGTTCTACCAAAAATTTGTATGGAACAAATAAAAGATCCTGCATAGCAAAAACACTCCTCAGCAGAAATAATAGTGCTGGAGGAATATCAAGACCAAACTTCAAACTCTACTACAAAGCCTTAGTAATCAAAACAGTTTGGTACTGGCACAAGAAAAGACCTGAGGACCAGTGGAATAGAACTGAAGACCCAGAAATGAACCCACAGATTTATATCCACCTAATCTTGAATTTTATCATCTTTTTAAAAATCATTGTGTTGTTATCATACAGGTGATGTACAAGAAGTTACAGTAACATAAGATGTCTTCACTGAGGGACACCACCAGGCCTTCTCCACCGACACCTCCCACCTCTCTGCAGTCACTCTTAATAGCACAATACTAAGGACCAACGCTTTAACAAATACCTACCTTGGGCAATATTTAAGAGCCAACCCATAAGAAGGTCTAACCTCACTAAGAGATGCCATAGAAAAACTTTTTCAATGTATGAATACAACTTAGTTTAATGTGACATAATTCATGTTCCTAATTGTAAATATATTTTACTTTGTGCAAGGAACTCACTCTGAGTGAGTGACTCAAAAATTTAACCCCTGTGTTTACTAAAAAAAAATCATCACATTCACTAATGCTACCTTAGTGGATAGATTTCAAAACAGATATTCAGGATGACATTGACCAAGACATATAGTATTTATAGACTGCTTTATTGAACAGCAACTCCATGGTATGACTACTTAAAGATAATGGTGACAATGATGATGATGATGATGATGATGATGATGATGATGATGATGATGATGAATATGATGATGAGATGATGATAACACATATGCAGCTTCTCTTTAATACAACAGCTATGGAATGTCATTGCTATAAGAAACTGTACAAACTAATGTCTCATTAGGAAAACATTTTCTTCCCAATCTCTTCAGAGCCCCCTTGGTCTCATTATTCTTGAGGTTGTAGATGAGTGTGTTCAATATGGGGATCACCACCATGTAGAACACAGATATCACCTTGTTTTGGTCAGTGGAGTAGCTGGAATTGGGCATCACATAAATGAATGTAACGGTCCTATAGAACAGAACATCTGCAGTGAGGTGGAGGGTGTACATGGAGAAGGCCTTCTGGAGGCCCTTGGTGGAGCACATCTTCAAGACAATGATGAACATTCAGAAGTAGGAGATGGCTATGACAGATACTGTGGAAACAATGAAAAAGCTAGAATAAAAGAGTGAGTGTGAGGACACTGACATGAGAACAGGAGAGCTCAACTAAAGGAGCAAAATCACAGGAGAAAGGGTTGATTCCATTTTGTCCACAGAAAACTAAAGGAAATGGTAAAGGATGAAAGCTACTACAAGTAACAGCACACAAACTCTTGTAGAGACTTTGGTTGAATACAGTAGTGGTTGCAGTGGCCACGGCAGCTAAAATAAAGTCTTCAAAAATCCCAAAGAAACAAGTTGAACCATTCTGGAAGCCACCTGCAAGGTAGGAGATTGTATTTCTTTCCACCAAGAAGTTAGCCAGCATGTTTGGGGTTATATAAATTGAAAAGATCATGAAGCAAAAGCTAAATTGCTCAGAAAAAAAACTGCATGGGTTGGTGGAGCTGAATGGAGATGCTGATGAGAATTGTTCAGAGACTGCCAGATATAGTCACCAAGTACATACACAGAATGATGATGAAGAGGATGACTCAAAGGACTGGGTCATATTTAAGACCAATAGAATGAACTCTGTTACTGCAGTGTAGTTCCCATCCACCAGGGAATCTATCTGACAATAGAGCTGCTGCCAAGACAAATCTAGGATGAACAGATTGCTTTAAAAGATTATAAATGCAATTATTTCATTTTCATTGATATGTATGGACTATCATAAACATATTCATGTACCAGCATGCATTGACATGGAATGATAATTCTGTCTGTAATTTTAAAACTGTTAGCGAGAACAGACCCCAAAATTTTAATCTATGTTATCCTTTTCCCTTATATTTATATTTTCTTAACTCTTTATAATATGTAGCTTTAAGGGAAAATGAAAAAGGCAATATAGTTGATCATAACCGCAAGGAGACCTGACTGTACTGAAAGGAAAAAAAAATATAAAGGCTGTTAAAAAGAAGGCTCAGATAGCTGCTCATATATATTGGCTTGCTTCTTAAATGATAATCATGCAGCTAAGAATTGTATACATATTGAATTATGTGTACATATAGACACATACATAAATGTATACATTACATGTTCCAAAAATGATCTATTCTGCATCATGCAGAACTGAGTTAAGCAGAATCTGGAGAAGAATATGGAACTTGTTCACAATTACATAGCAAGTGGTAAGTCACAACTATGAAGCCCAAAAGACTGATTTCTGTTCCTTATGTAAATACTTAATAATGAAAATTAAATTATAGAAACCACAAAATCCAGTACTCCCAGGAAACAGATTTGTTTAGCATTCTTAATTCTACATGTTACAATGTCACCAAGAATGTTTTACATTTCAGGATAAAATTATTTTGTTTTAAGTAAAAAAAGAGACTAAATGTAGCTATTATACCCAATGCCCATTATGTAAAAACTGAATTGCATGGCTTGAAGGTAAAACTAGGAGGGCAAAAAATAAGAGAGAATGATGGAAAGGGTAACAATGATGAAGATGCACTCTACTCAGAACCTGATTCTTGGAATTGAAAACTGTTTGCACAACTACTTGATAATAAAATAAAAAAATGGACAGGGAAGGTGGCTCAGTGGTAGAGTGCTTGTCTTACATGCATGAGGCCCTAGGTTCGATTCCTCAGCACCACATAAGCAGAAAAAAAGCTGGAAGTGGAGCTGTGGGTCAAGTGGTGGAGCGCTAGCCTTGAGGTGAAGAGCTGAGGGACAGTGCCAGGCCCAGAGTTCAAGCCCCATAACCGATCAAAAAACTAAAAATAAGAAATGCTTTAAAAATTTTTAAAAATTTTAAAATTTAAATTTTATTAGATATTTTATACATTTGAAAGAGAAAATAGTGCTTTAATATATTTATTAATGCTATAGTAATATTAATGCTATAGTAATATGAATGAACTACTAATGCAATCAATTGCAAAAGCCCTCTATGATCATCTCAAATTAAAATAAGTTAATTCCTAAATCATATTTTCCTAAAACAATGATTTCTAAATCACACTTTCTAGCATAAGTAAAGATGTGTTAAGTGTAATACATATTGAATAAAGAACATACTAAACATTTAAGAAAGATCTCTGAGCTACTGGTTAGGATAATCCTGATCTCTAAATCTAAAGAATGTATGACCAAGCTATTCATAAATCCTACTTTACAAAACATCAGGTGTATAAACAAAGTATTACTGCAAAATGTGTACCTTTAGATATTTTATTCTTCTAATTAATTATCAACATTTAAGTAACAACTTAAGTAATCAACTCCAAGCTAGCAGTTTGGCAGAGTTCCAAGTGTGTGTAGTGCTGAAAAGACAGTGTAAATTTCTGTCTTCAGGTTAAGTAAACAAGGGATCCTGGGAATGGATCATGACTAGTTACTCACATGACCATGATGTAAGCAGAGCAAGTCAGTCCAAATTGCTCCCTACCTGATTGCATCTTCCCACTTCTACACTGTGCCATGGGATAACTGCTAGCTGTAGAGACTGCTAGCTGTCTTCAGCATGGAGTCATATTCATTACCAAAACCCAACATCTTGCCTCTTGAAATGAGACCTCACTCACCTTTTAGTAGTAACACAAACTCAAAGCTATGGTTACATAGCTATTTTTTTTTATTTTTATTTTCCCTTAGGGATAAATCCCTGATGAAGCTGGAGATGCAACAATGAATTCAAAAGCATCATGAAACATCATTAAGTTCTGCAGTAAATATTGGGCAATGCAATGTACACAATAAACCCATTGTTCTGATGCTACCAGTTCTCTAGTGGTCAAGTGTATTGTTTCTCTTCAGGTCTTCATGTATAGTCCTTTAATCTTGTTAATAGAGTATAATCAAACAAATTGCTTCATGGATAAACATTATCAGAATCATAAATATTTCAATATTCAAGATTTAGAAATAGTAGTAAACTTCAAGTATAAAATCTAGCACTAGCTTTAACCATCCAATATAGCTTAGTGCTAGTACTTTATACTGACCACTATAACACATAACATTAAGTACTGTGGGATTACTGTGAATTGGAATACCACATAAAGTTGAAGTTCAAGGATCAAAACAACTTAAGATCTATATTATTCTGCCAGAAGAACAAAATTGGTGCCTAAAAACTGCGTATGAAAATATTCATCAACATAATGTTAGGATGACTTCCAGAATAGTAAAAGTGTCAGATTGCTCTCTTGAATATTTCTCAATTATTAAGATGAGTAAAAGTGTCAGATTGCTCTCTTGAATACTTCTCAATTATTAAGATGGCCATATACTCTCAATTTCAATGTCAGCAAAAGCCAAATTGCTCAAGAAAAAAGTAAACGCAACGGTGAAGCTTAGTAGACACTTTGATAAGAGGACTTCTCAGAGATTGCCGGTTAATGGTTCCAGGTAGATGCATAAGATAATGATGAAGACGACTAGAAGAATTCAGTCCTGTGTTAAACCCAACACAATGAACTTTGTCACTGCAGTGAGGTTCTCATCCACCAGGGAGTCCATGAGACAATGGAACTGCTGCCAAGATAAATCTGGGATGACAAGATGACACGAAAGAGGGAGTAACACTGTGGTTCAAGTGGTAGTGGAGGGCTTGCCTTGAGCTGAAGACCTCAGGGACAGCGTCCAGCCCCAGAGTTCAATCCCCACGACTCAGAAAAAGGAAAAGAAAAACAAGGATTACATGAAAGAATTCTAAATGTAATGGTTTTATTTTCACTGACACATAAGGAATATCATCATAAACATATGCGAGAACCTGTACACAATTAAATAGAGTAATTCCACTGTAATTTTAAAACTAGTTTTAGCAAAACTGTCCCTAAAATTCTATGCTATAATGTCTCATTTCATTTATTTTTGCATTTTCTACAATCATTGACTCTGCAGCTCCCTTGCAGTTAGGTAACCATCCCATTATCAGCTGCTAAACAACTAAACCAGCTGCTAAATATCTGCTCCTCACTCAGTCCTCTGACCCCTCAGGTCATCACATTTATTTTTCTGCACTTGTTGTCTGATATAACTCATTCAGTAAGCATAGCAGGAAACCAACAAATCTTGCTTCATGCACTCTATTTGTTTGGGGATGTCTCTCTTTTCCTCCACAGCCTTTAGTCCAGCCCCAGGCACAAATTTTCTTTGGTAAGCCTAACATTTGAGTGGATAATTGTGTCATCTGCCAATGGAGATTATTTGCTTCTTTCTTCTATATTAAAATTTCACACACACTTACTCTTTTTTTTTTCTTTTGTTAGTCCTGGGACTTGAACTCTGGACCCTCTGGACTTGAAGGCTGTCCCTGAGCTTTTGTGCTCAAGATGAGTGCTTTACCACTTTGAGCCACAGGTACATTTCCAGCTTTTTGTTGTGCAGTTTAGTGGAAATAAGAGTCTCATATACTTTCCTGCCCTGGCTGGCTTTGAACTACAGTTCTCAAATATCAACCTGATTATGCATTCAGGAAGATAAACATTAGGAAAGAAAATGAATCTCTAACTCTAATCTCTAACTGAAAGGGTAGAATATCTAAAACAGCAAATACCTGGTTTACATAAACGCATACTCCTTCAAATTCCTTTAAAATACATAAACCTCACCAAATAAAATGGTACTACTCCTTTTGGTGATGTTATATAAATTTAAGACCTATCACAACATATCATAAGGTAGCATGAGGGAAAAATTTATAAAATCTCAAGATCTTCATATTTTCTGTAAAGTACTACATTAGTAATGCTAGATGTGATGGACTTTTAAGACAAAATAGTACAGCAAACATTTCAAAAGTAATGCAAAGATATGTGCCTAAAATGCCAGGTGAGAATGAGAGAGGAGGACAAGGCTGGGAGAGACACTGCATAAAGACATGGGGTTGGCTGAAGTGTAGCTTTAGTCTTGGCCCACAGGGAATGCTAGAGCACCAATGGTACTTCAAAGTTATGGTGCTTCAAAGTTGTCCAAAATTGCTACAATTGGGCCTTTCGCTGCTATTTTAAGTCACTATATTATTCAGCAGGTGGCCATAGGCCATAACGGGTGTCAGGGCACATGCTCAGGGGTTGTTTTAGTTAATTACCTTCCTTTCAGCCAGAAGTAATTTTAAAAGAGTCTGTCTTTGAATATTAGCAGTCAGTCCTTAGGAAGCTGAAGGGTATGTCCTTTGCCCTCTGTAAGATAGATCCAATCACAATAGCTCAATAGCTATGTTCATCTGGCCATATAATATGATGCTGATCAAAATGAACTTCCAGATATGGAAACAAGAGGTCTTTTTTATTGTTGTTGTTGTTGTAGATGATGATGTTTTTTAATGTACTGTATGTAGTTCTGTCTTTTTTTTCTTTTCCCCCTCCTTTAGTTTATCTCCAGGAGTCAGTGTTTTTGATTCTGGTGCCTTGCCTTGTATATACATTTATCTGATTTGGGGAAGGGAAGGGGAAAAACAAAATGGTGAAACAAGGACAAAGGGTGAACCAATGCAACAGCGATACTCACAAGACACTGTTGGAAATGAACTTTACAACTGCGGGGGTAGGGAGGAGTGGGGGGAGGAGGGGCAAAAGAGTAGAGGTGGGGCATTTACCCAAATGTTCACAAACAAGACCACACTAAAGCTACCAGCACGATTATGTTTATTGCAGCATTATTTACTATAGCTAAGATATGGAACCAACCTAGATGCCCCTCTGCAGATGAATGGAGCAAGAAAATGTGGTATATATATACACAATGGAATTCTATGCCTCCATCAGAAAGAATGATACTGCCCCATTTGTTAGGAAATGGAAAGACTTGGAAAAAAATTATTTTAAGTGAAGTAAGATAGGCCAAAAGGAACATACGTGCCATGGTTTCTCCTATTTGCAATAACTAGTGTATGTCTGAGTCAAGCAGAAAAGGTCAGATAAGTTGATGTTAGGGAAATGAACCCTAAAATAAGGGCTCAAATGTTTTTTTTCTTTCATGGGATTGTTTCTAACACATTTATAAGATTATTTCTTTGTTGCTTTGTATGTCCCTCCCCCACGGTAAAACCCCTGCTTTCACTGTATTTGATGTCGGTATAATTTGTGGAAGGGAAGGGAAAACCAAATCTTTTAAATAGGGATACAGGTGGACCCATTGCAACAATGAGATGTACAAGTCGTTATGTCAAAAAACGAACTTTACAACTTTGGTGGGGCTGGGAGGAGGATTGGGGGAGCGGGGAGGGATGGGAAGGGATGGGAAAGGGAAACAAAGAAATGTACTCATTATCTTGCCCATGTACTTGTAACCGCTCTGTACAGTATTTTCACAATAAAAAAAAAAAAAAAAGAAAAAAAAGAGTGGAGGGTAAAGTAGGAAAAAAAACAAAGGAGGGGGTAACAATGTTCAACAAGAAATGTATTCATTTCTTTACTTATGCAACTGTAACCCCTCTGTACAGCACCTTGACAACAAAATAAAACAAAACTATAAAAAGACCGATCCAAGAAAGGAATTGCACAAAAATAGCTATCAACTTCGAAAGTCCTATTTCTCTGTTATACACAGCTACACTTCTGCCCTTCTTTGATTAGCACCTGAGGGCTGCATCCACAGCATCCCTCCTCATGACTTCTTCGTTTTTCTTTCTTTTCGTTTACCAGTCATGGGACTTGTACTCTGGGCCTATGTGCTCTCCCTCTGCTCTGTGCTCTTCAGCTCAAGGACAGTACTCTACCACTTGAGCCACAGCACCACTTCCTGTTTCCTGGTGCTTAATTGGAGATAAGAGTCTCATGGATTTTGCTGTTTCAGCTGGCTTTGAACTGTGATGCTCAGATCTCAGCTTCCTGAGTAGCTAGGATTACAGGCGTGAGCCACCATTGCTATAACTTCTTTTTAATAACTCTACTTCCTCCTCTGTGAGAGAATGATCACCATACAAAGAAATTACTAAAAATTCTAAACTCCATTTAAACAAACATGAAAGTGTATAGTTGTGTGTGTGTGTGTGTGTGTGTGTGTGTGTATGTGTGTGTGTGTTCTTTCTCCCAAGTTTTCTGATTTAGTTTCAGGCCCTTGTTCATGTACTTTTTATTTGAATGAAGTCATTAACAGTATTCTTTTTTCAACTTTTGACCCTACTAATTTGAGTTCTGGCTTCATTTTTTGGGGGGGGGGAGGGGGGGTCCGGTCGTGGGGCCTGAACTCTGGGCCTGGGTGCTGTCCCTCAGCTCTTCAGCTCAAGGCTACTGCTCTACCACTTGAGCCACAGCGCCACTTCCGGCTTTTTTCTTTTTGTTTATGTGGTACTGAGGAATCGAACCCAGGGCCTCAGGCATGCAAGACAAGCACTCTACCACTGAGCCACCTTCCCAGCCATGGTGGCTTCATTTTTTTTCTCACTCTACCCAAAAGATTATAAATTTTGTTGAAAGTCTCAAAGAAACAGCTTTGATTGATTTTTCTCTATTGGACTTTTCTCTTTTTTTGTGAATACCAACAGTCATAGCTAGCTTTCTTCTTAGTTACAAAATGAGAACAATTCAAGTTGCCATTTATATGAAAAGAGCCATAAACCCTGACATATTAGAATACATCAGCAACGAAGAGCAAAACCATTGATACACAATAACATGAATGAGTTTCACAAGCATACTAAGAGTAGTATTACACAAAATAAAAAAGAAGATACTGGTCAGACACCCATGACTCATACCTGTAATTCTAGATACTAAAGAGGCTGAGATCTAAGGATCACAGTTCAAAGCCTGTCAGGGCAGAAAAGTCCATGAAACTTTGATCTCCAATTAAATACCAAACAAATCCAGAAATAGAGCTGTGGTTCAACTGGTAAAGGGCTAGACTTCAGAAGGAAAAAGCTACTCAGGGACAACTCCCTGTCCCTGAGTTCAACACCCAGGACTGGAAACAGACAAAAAAAGACATATGGTCTTATCTCAATACTATGAAATTTTTAAACTAAACAATAGTGAAAAATATCAGAAAATTAGTTGCCTCTATAAAGCAGGACTGATGTCTGACCTGAGAACTAGGTAGATGAAAATGTTCTTTTTTTAATTTATTTATTTTATAGTGAAAAATACTGTATAGACGGGTTACAATTACATGGGCAAGGTAATGAATACATTTCTTATCAAGCATTGTTGTCTCCTCCTTTGTTTCCCCTTCCCATCCCATCCCATCTAACAACCCCCACTCCACCCAACCCCCCCACTCCTCACTACCCACCACCCACCCTACCCCCAGCCAAAGTTGTAAAGTTCGTTTTTCAACATAATGACTTGTACATCTCATTGTTGCAATGGGTCCACCTGTATCCCTATTTAAAAGATTTGTTTTTTCCCTTCCCCTCCACAAATTATGCCAACATCAAATAAAATGAAAGCAGGGCTTATACCGTGGGGGAGGAACATACAAAGTAACAAAGAAATCATAACTATAAATATGTTAGAAACACTCACAGGTAAAAAAAACATTTGAATACCTATCTTGGGGTTCATTTCACCTAACATCAACTTATCTGGCCTTTTCTGCTTGTCTCAGACATATACTAGTTATTGCAAATAGGAGAAACCATGGCACCTATGTTTTTTGGGCCTGGCTTACTTCATTTAATATTTTTTTCCCAAGTCTTTCCATTTCCTAATAAATGGGGCAATGTCATTCTTTCTGATGGAGGCATAGAATTCCATTGTGTATATATACCACATTTTCTGGATCCATTCATCTAGTTAGGGACACCTAGGTTGGTTCCATATCTTAGCTATGGTAAATAATGCTGCAATAAACATAGTTGTGCTGGTAGCTTTAGTATGGTGTTATTTGTGATCATTTGGGTAAATACCTAAAAGTGGGATTACTGGGTCCTAGGGGAGCTCTATGTGGAGTCTTTTGTGGAACTTCAATACTACTTTCCAAAGTAATTGAACAAGTTTACACTCCCACTAACAATGCAGCAAAGTTCCCTTCTGTCCACATCCCTCCAGCATCTGTTGTTATCTTATGTATCACCCTTCACCAGAATCAACTCCAAATGGATCAAAGAACTCAGAGTCAAAGCAGACACTGAAAACATTACAGGATGGAATAGGAGAAACCCTAGGTCTCCTTGAATAGAGACCCAGAAACACAACAAATCAAAGAAAGGTTGGACAAATGGGATTGCATGAAGTTGCAGAGCTTCTGCATGGCAAAGGACATAGCTAGCAAGATCAATAGAAAGCCCACGGATTGGGAGAAGATCTTCACTAACGGACTAGGGTCTCATATCTAGAATATACCCGGAACTCAAAAAATTAAATCCCCCAACAACAAATCCTCAAAGAAACAACTACCCAATAAATAAGTGGGCTAAAGACTTAAAGAGAAACTTCTCTGAAGAGGAAAGAAGGATGGCCAATAGACACATGAAGAAATCGTTTAAATAGGGATACAAGTGGACCCATTGCAACAATGAGATGTACAATAAGATGTTTTCGTTATATCGAAAACGAACTTTACAACTTTCGCGCGAGGGGGGTGGTTCGGGGCGGGGAGGATTGGGTAGGGGGGCGGGAGGAGGATGGGAAGGGATGGGAAGGGGAAACAAAGGAGGAGGCTACAATGCTTGATAAAAAATGTACTCATTATCTTGCCCATGTAATTGTAACTACTCTGTACAGTATTTTCACAATTAAAAAATTAATTAATTAAAAAAATAAAAAAACACTATAAAAAAAAGAAATGCTCAACCTCCCTAGCCATAAAAGAAATGGAAATCAAAACAGCATTGAGATACCACCTCATCACAGTTAGAATGGCTATAATCAAGAAAATGTTCTATATTATGATAGGTGTTTGACTCATACAGGCTTATGCAGTTTTCAGCAGATAATAATGGTACAATTTACTTTACATAAGCCATACCCAAAAGATGTTAAGTCATGGATTTAGGATAATATTAAAAAGCATGGATTTAGGTATTGATAAATTAGCAGAAGTACTTAGAGGGAAGGTTTCTGGTGGCCACAATTTCTGGAAAACACAATGTCCATTTGCTTCAGAGTAGTAAAAAGCACCATTTATTATGAATAGTGAAGGTTATTAGGCTAGAAAGGCACTTTCAGGGGTGAAAGTAAGTCAACTCAGAAAGAGAAGTCAAAACTATCAACCCTTTTGCCATAGCACAGGCTTCTATTGACATGCAGGGGAGCCAGGGGACCTCGCTGGAATAGGCACAAAGAGTTATTGACATTAAAGCTATGGAAGAATTATGACTTCAGAACTATTCTGGGCAAGCATCTACCCACAACTACCCAAGTAAAACACACAAGGACTGAAGGAGGAAGAAGATCTAATTACAACCAGATAAAATGACATGTTAATAACACAAGGTAACTCTTGGTCATGCAAACTGATCTGAGCTGGAGCCTGGTAATGTATTTTGGTACCTTATATGTGGCTTTCTATAACCAGACAGTATGATAGATGTGACTTCTGTGTATCTGGTTATTTGTACCCTTCAAAAACAATATGTTGCTAGCCATGTACCAAACACTTCCTGGAATTTCCTTGGCTAACCACTACCTAACATGTAATATCCCACTCATATACATGAAATTTACTTGGGGGTTGGTTCCTGTCCAACAATATCAGCTTTGGTTATTTTAATTAATCCCATAGTGAGCACAATTGGAAGAAATGATGAAATGTTAAGGATATCTTAATTATATTTGACTTACAGAAAATAAGGAATTGCATTACCAGTCAATAGGAGAATACAGAAAATATACTCAGCATTGAGGTATTATTTTGTGACAACAGAACTTGACAAGTCAGAAAATGACTTACTAACACAGGGCACTGATACAAGCTGTAGATTTTGTATTGTTTTTCTATAACTAAGTCAAAGTAATAAAAAAAAAAAAGCTAGGTGAATGTACCATGAAAAGTTTGAATGACACACTACATTTCACTTATATCTTTAGGACAAAGGAAATGGGAAGTAATCAGGCCTTGCACAAATATGCAGCCATAGAACTCTAGGAAATCTCAAATCTTGAGATAACCAAACCTCTAAGATGAGAAAACTAATATTGTATCAGGGTAAAATGAATATGCAAATAAATGACCAAAACTGTAATTAGTTCTATCAATTATTAAGTATTCCCAGCTCAAAGAAACCAAGACAAGGAGAACCAATGGAAACACTAAGAACACTAAGTTTTAGGACATAGATATATGGTAATCAACACAGTCAATGATGTTACTTTATTTAAGACAAGAAGGCTCCAACTCTTCAGTTCCTGAACATCTGAGACTCAAAATGTAGAGTGTGTATGCATGCCAGGCTGACCTTGGGGACACTGAGACTGTCGCCATGAAATAACATATTGATAGACACTATAAGCACTATGCAAATCGTTTGAGTGAACTGAGAAATGAAGTAAAGCAAGAGGCTCATGAACATCCAACATAGACTGAGAGAGAGAAAAAAAGCAGAGAAAAATTTGATGAGACAAATTCTAGTTATAAAACTCAGCAACTCTGTAAACTAATTTGCACAGAGAGTAATTAAAAACTATGATTTGTTTTATTTCAATTAGAAAGAATAGTAATATGAAGGACAGTGTATAAAAAGGCAAATAATTATAAAATTAATAACAGAAGTTAATTAAACAGAAAGTCAGCCTACAGTGAAAGAGAAAATAGATAAATACTTGTTTTCTTACACTGATTTTATTACCTTTCATCATGTAAAAATAAAATGAAAGTACAAATCACCAAATACGGAAGGTCAAAAGCAATACAAATACAGCCTTTAAAGCTATTATTACTATTATTAGGAAAACAAGTAGTTATAAGTACTAATATATAATAATTGATAACTTAGGTAAACTGAAGAATATTTTTAAAAACATAATTAAATCAAAGCAAAGAGGAAACAAAATGGCAGGATCTTTTAAAAATTAAAGAAAATTTATCAATATATGAGAAAGAAAAATGTAGACAGCATTTTATTAAATACTAAAGACATTCAATGAAATAGTAATTACAATCTTATGTAAGTTCATTGAGACTAAAGAGTGCATATTTCAATGCAATAACACCATGTGAGATGTCTTGATACTAAAACCCAACAAGCACAAAAGAAAATGCAATGATACTCCAGCTTCATTTTTATGAAAATAAACAAAAATACTTTACAGAATATTCACAACTTTATCAGCAGTTTATGAACACCATAATATATTAATAGGAGATCCAGCAAGTACATGTAGATTTAATTTACACTCTTAAGGTAAAAATTGAAGTAATCAAAAGGAATTAATCAGAATTTATTTAAAGTCAAAATATTCTGTTAATTTGTTTTCCCTGACAGTAAACAGTAAACGTCATCAGGCTTGTTAAATGTCATGCACCTTCAGTATAGAATTGTGGACAAATATACCACATCATTTTTCATATTGGATCATAGGAGAAATATAAAAATCCTGAGCAGTATTTTTGAGAAATGTGCTACATGTCATATGACCAGTACTAGAACCTAAGAAAAATTGTGTAAGATGTCCAGATCATATAAAGAAGGTATAACTATGGACTTTGCAGTATTTACTTTTTCTTTGAAAAAAGTATTTGACAAAACTATGTAACTATTAACTGACAAAGTTGTACAAATACTACATATATGTATATGTAGTGTGTGTATGTGTATACATGTGTACAAGAGTGGTGAGGCTTGAACTCAGGGCCTAAATGCAGTCACTGAGCTTTTCTGTCAAGGCTAGCACTCTACCACCTGAGCAATAACTGCACTTCCAGCTTTTTTGGAAGTTAATTGGACATAAGTGTCTCACATATTTTCCTGCTTGAGCTGGCTTTGAACCACAATCCTCAGATCTCAGCCTTCTTGGTTGCTAAAATTACAGACATGAGCGGCCAGCACCAAGCTCAAAATATTATATTTTGAAATAACAAAAAAGAAACCAGAAATCATGTATCACATTAAAAATGTGATAGAATACATCACCAGGAGAATAGATCAAGCAGAAGAGATTAATAGTAAGCTTACAGACACACTACATTAAAATACAATGTTGGACACACAATACAAAAAAAAAGGAAAAAAATGAATGAAGGAAGTTTATAAGACAGTTGGAAGTACATTAACCAGACAAATATCTGTGTCACTGTAACTTAAGAGTGAGAATGTCTTCTAATCAGTGGGTTAAAAACCACCTTCTAAACCCCTCACATTTCAACCATTACCCAAAATCACACAAGGAGCTGAAATTAAGTAGCTTTAGGGGCCTTCAGGGAACTTATGATCAAAACTGATATATTGCAGTAAACATTTTCTTGGGAAAAAAACTTTTGAAGATATTTAAGAAATTTTGTTTTACAATAACAGTTCATGTACATAATCATAAATTCAGTGAGATTTTATCACAGAACTTCAAATCTCTTAGTATATGATCTCAAAATAAATCATGTTTGCTAAAAAATCTCAATGGGAAAATATGTATCAATGATTGTAGGACCACTCAGAAAGCCCATTTACTTTTATGTATAGTTATGATTTCCATAATAAAGCTTAGAAAATACGAGACTTGTCTAAGAAAACATTTTCCTCCAAAGCTCTCTCTTCAGAGCCCCCTTGATCTCATTATTTCTGAGACTGTAGATGAGGGGGTTTAACATGGGGATCACCACCATGTAGAACACAGATATCACCTTGTTCTGGTCAGTGGAGTAACTGGATTTGGGCATCACATAGATGAATGTAATGGTCCCATAGAACAGAGCAACTGCAGTGAGGTGGGAGGTGCAGGTGGAAAAGGCTTTCTGGCGGCCCTCAGTGGAGCACATCTTCAGGATGGTGATGAGGATGTAGATATAGGAGACGGCTATGACAATCACAGTGACCACAAGGATGGAGGCAGCAGTAAATGTGCAAAGAAGTATGCGGGCACTATCTTCAGAACAGGCAACTTCACGTAGAGGAGAAAAATCACAGAAGAAATGATTGACTCTGTTTGACCCACAGAACACTAAAGAAAAGAAAGATATAGTAAAAGATGAAGCATTAAAACAACCACCTATAAAAGCTATTATAAGTAACTGGACACAGACTTGTGTGGACATTTTGGTTGAATAAAGCAATGGATTGCAGATGGCCACAAAGCGATCATAGGCCATGGCAGCCAGAAGGAAGCACTCGACTGCCCCAAAGAAAACAGCTGTACCCAGCTGGATGGCACATCCATGGTAGGAGATCACATTTTTGTCCACCAAGAAGTTAACCAACATGTTGGGTGTGACAGAAGATGAAAAGACCAGGTCCACAAAAGCTAAATGGCTGAGGAAAAAGTACATGGGGTGGTGGAGCTGAGTGGAGAGTCTGATGAGAAGAATTGTGCAGAGATTTCCAGCTATGGTCACCAGGTAGATGCACAGGATGATGATGAAGAGGATGACTCGAAAGACTGGATCACGTGTTAAGCCCAGTAGAATGAACTCTGTCACTGTGGTGTGGTTCCCGTCCACCAGGGATTCCATCAGACAACGGAGCTGCTGCCAGGACAAATATAGGATGAACAGATTACATGAAAAATTTATAAACAGCGATTTAACTTCTCTTAGTGCATATTGAATATTATCATAAACATATTTAAGTACCACTACAGTAAACATTTGCATGGAAAGATGATACCATCTGTAATTAAAATTGATTTTAACAAAACTACCCTCAACATTCTATCCTATATTCTTTCTTCCCCTTCCTATTTACATTTTTTAAGTGGTCATGGGACCTGAACTCTGGGCCTGGGCACTGTCCATCAGTTGTTCAGCTCAAGGCTAGCGTTCTACCACTTGAGCCACAGCACCACTTCCAGCTTTTTCTGCTTATGTGGTGCTGAGGAATCAAATCCAGGGCCTCATGCATGCAAGGCAAGCACTCTACAACTGAGCCACTTTCACTTTCCAAGCCCCCTATTTACTTTTTTTTAAATCTACGTAATGTATGGTTTTAAAGGAAAATAAAAATTCAAAATAGATAAACAAATCCACAAGGAAGACTGAAAGAATATAAATATGTTATTGTATGACAATCTCAGATAGCAATTAAGATGTATTTATAGTTGGTAAATACATGAATACGTAAATATATATGCTTGCTAACTTCTTAATATACAGGTAAGAATTATATACCTATTGAACTATGTGATATACATATAGTTTATTACAAGTTACAAAAATGATATTTTGCATAGGTATGTGAGTTCTGGGCAATGTCCCAGAGCCTTCAAGTGCTCTATCAATTAAGCCACAGCTCTACTTCCAGCTTTTTGGTGCATTAGTAGAGAAAATAATCTCATGGACTTTTCTTGCTTGGGCTGATTGTGAATCTTGAGCTTCAGATCAGCCTCCTGAGTAGCTAGGATTACAGGCCTGAGTCACTGGCACCCAGCTAATATATTCTTTATCATGTAGAATTGAGCTAGAAGAGTTTAGAGAAGACTATGTAACTTGCTTATAATTACACAGGAAGTTACATATTCAATTTACATGGTTGTATTTGGATAATTGCCAGTTACAAATATGTAACTTTCTTTGTTACTATGCAATAATAAAATTAAATTATAGTAAGCACCAAGTTCAATACACCCAGCAATGAATGTAAGACAGATTTGTGTAATCTTCTTAATGCTAACATGTAATAGAGTTGCCCAGGTTGTTTTACCTTTCAAGATAGCTATCAGTTAAATATAACCCTTTTTCAGAAGTCATACAAATATTTCTGATGGCAGATAAATGTTCTGAACTAGTGCAATAAGAGAGGTTACTTATTATTTCACCAACTGTTCATGTTTATTGGATACTTTTATATATTTGAAACAGGTAATAGTGCTTAGCAAATATATTGAAATGCCAATGCAATCATTGTACAAAAAAATCCCTTAATACCAACCAATATAAAGTATGTTCATTCATATGAAACAAATAACTTTCCACTATAATAATAATAATAATTTCTCAATGCAAATTTTAACATAAAGTCACTTTGAAAATGATACATATTTGTATAAAGTACAAACTAAAAAATTTAAGAAGGATCTCTGAGCTTGGGGCTGTATTGATCCTAAACTCTAAATCATTTGAATGTATGTACTAAACTTTTTAGACACCATGCTTGACCCTCAAAAATTCATATTTATAAACAAATATTTGTGAAAAGATTTGTATATCTTTACATGTAAATCTCCAAATTAATTTTAAGTATCAATACAAGCATCTTAAAGCTAGCATTTTCTGAGTGTCAAGTTTGGGTAGTACTGAGATCATGTGAGTTTCTGTCTTATGGTTAAGTAAGTGAAAATCAAGAGACCAAAGTCTTAACACAAACCAAACTCCTACCTCTTGGAATGAGAACACATTCAGCTTTGAATAACAGCACAAAGTCACAGTGATCATATACCTTGAAATATGTTTTCTGTTCTCCTTTGGGTCTAATTCCCCAGTGAAGCTGGAGATTCAAGTATGAATGCAAAAGCATCAAGGAGCATTTTCAGGTTCTTCAGTGGATATTGGGCAACTCAATTCATATAACAATAGTGATCTTCCAAGATGTTACCAATTCTCTGGTGGTCAATTTATTCGTTTCTATCTTGTTCTTTGTGCATAGACTTAACATCTTTGTTTGACATTTACTATGGAGTATAATTACATGCCCCAAAAGAGTGATAAGAATCATAAATATCTTGATATGTATGATGAAGAAATAGTGTTAAACGTCAGGTATAAAATCTAGAATTAGCTATAACCATTCCATATGGTTGTTCATGAGACCCTTGATTTCCTGTTTCTTTTTCTCACAGTATTCCAAAGGACATTCTTAGTGACAGTCACTATGGGGCATGGTGACACTTTTAAACCCCAACTCCAACATACATGATAGTAAGAAACTCCCAATTATTATGTACCTGAGTCTAATGGTCTTCAACCATTCTATTCTTCTTTATTTTAATTAATATTATGGTCTATAATAACTAACTTAAAAGTTTTCTGAACTTAAAGTCTCAGTAGTTTGGTTGTTGTTGTTTCCTTTGCTCCCATGTGTGTTATCTTGTTTTGTTTGTCTGGTTATACTTTTCACTGTGTTTGATGTGACTAACTAAATTAAAGTTTTGGTAATCTATTTGCATATTGAGTTCACCCTGAGAAAATCAAGTTTCTTGGCCATCCCACATGCAATCTCATGGCTTAAAATTTTCAGACATAAATTGTTCACCTTAGCTTTAATATGTACTTCTTGCCAAATGTTTTGGATGGGTATCAGTAAAATATGGTGTGGTCCATGTGAGGTAGAACTCCATGTAAAATTCTGTTGTGAATAATGAAAAGGCTCAAGAAGCTTTGTAAAGTTAATATGCGCACATTTAAAACAGTCTATATCAAAGTGGTGCTGTGGCTCAAGTGGTAGAGCGCTTGCCTTGAGCTGAAGAGCGCCAGGGACAGTTGCCCAGAGTTCAAGCTCCACAACCAACAAAAAAATAAAATAAAATAAAATAAAAATAAAACAGTCCATATGCCTTCCAAATAAGAAAGTGTCACACCATTAGCACTTAAGAATTGCTTTATTGAGTACGAGGATTATGGGAGAACACAGAATCTTCAACATGAAGACTGATTGACCCCTGTTCACTTACTACTCCTCATCATAGACTCTAAATCCCTGGAGCCCCATGTTGAGGCTGTGAGTTTATAACTACTATAATCAGAAGAACCAGTATTCCTTCAGAGCTTGCATTATATCAACTCCTATGCTAAGTATTTTACCCAGCAAGTAAGTGCTTTTATTATCTTCATTTTTCTGAGGAAAGGACAGAGCTTAGAGAGACCAAAAGACTTAGGCTGAGGGAATGAGAAGCCTCCCCACAACTGTCATTTTTGTACTACCCATTAAAGTCTCCACTTTAATGCTTCTCCCTCCCCACTCCACCCAGTCGTTGGAATGTTAAACCTTCTGGGAAGCCATCAGCAACCTTGCAGACCACATGGCAGCACTCCCATATGTGGAAGGAATTAAGATCCCTGAAGACAACTCCAAATAATGAAGGCTGGAATTCTGTGCACACACTGAACTTTCAAATGGACCATTCTAGAAGGACTTTTGAGCCTCTTTTATGTCAAGACAGACGTGACTTGCTATGACTCAGACAGTGACATATACTACACTCAGGAAGATGAACATTAGTTGAAAGAACAGAAATTTCTTACAAGAATGAATAATATAAACTTAAATTCCCTACTAATATCCCTTCTAATTCCCTTAAAATATATACATTTCAACAGGTTTAAAAAAAAGCATAGGATATTGCCTCGTGGAATCATTACATAGATATAAGACATAAAAGCAATGTCATAAAGGTAGGATGAGGAAAATAAATATATAAGTACTTTATATTTTATGTAAATTGCTACATAACTAATTCTAGCTAAAAGGTGACATTTTAATAACAGATAATAGTTAAATCAATTGTTTAAAAATGATGTAAAGACCTATGACTAAAATGTCAATGAAAAAAACATAGAGTACAATAGAAGGGAAAAATCTCAAGTGATCCAAGGAAAAGAAAAAAGAGAAAGAAAAAAACAAAACATTATTAAAGACCACCCACAAGGTAAAACATTGAATTATTTTCATCTTTGTTTGGGGAAAACTTCTCCTTCACTATTGTTATTCATGGTTATACTGAAGTCTCAGCTATTGAATAAGGTAATGAGAACCAATATAAAACCACATTAAAAATGTAAAATCAGAGATAAAACAATAAGTAAAACTCCACTTTTGCTTGGTATTAATCCAGTAAATACTGAGAAATGTATAAAACATATACTTTATCTAGAAAGATAACAGAACAAAAGTCGAATATATGCAAAAATCATGTTTATATCTGGTAACTACTAAAAGAGAATAAAAGTGTAATAAAATTTATTTAAAGCTAGGCTCCAGTGGCTCACACCTGTAATCCTAGCTACTCAGGAGGCTGAGATCCGAAGATCATGGTTTAAAGCCAGTCCAGGTAGGCAAGGCCGCGAGACTCTTATCTCCAATAAACCACTAGAAAACTGGAAGTGGCGCTGTGGCTCAAGCAGTAGAGAGCTTATCTTGAGCTGAAGAATGTAGGGACACAGGGATAGCACCCAAGCCCAGAATTCAAACCCCATGACCGACAAAAAATAATCATAAATATATTTAAAATGTGTCAAAGTGCTCTTCTCTTTCTCTCTTTTTCTCCTCTTCTTTCCCCTCTGTCTCTACATGCCTCCATCTCTTACAGGCCCATAGTTTGCTGTCCCCCAAATAAATGCTCTTTCTGCCAGAAAAAAATGGGTCAAAGTATTTGGAAATACATTTATAAATAGCATGTAAACTGTATTTAAAGATAAATTAAAGAAAACTCACTTAAGTAGAAAGAGGTACTATATTCAATACCATATTCCTTAACTGGAAAACGCACTATCAATAAAGTAAAAACTCCATCTCCAAAGGTTGATTTGCAGATTCAGATTCAATGCACTATGGATCCAAATTCTACAAGGAATAATAACAATAATCTGATGGTGAAATGAATACAGCCAAGGAATAAAGGTTAGTAAATGTTCTGTTACTGTGAAAAAAAAGTAGCTGACATATAAAATTCAATGCAGAAAAGGTTTATTTAGGTTCATAAATTTGGAAGTTTCACTAAGTAATGAGATGACTCCATGACTGAGGCTTTTGGTGACATATCATGCTGTCACATCATGGTCAGAAAACAAAACAGAGAAGTCAAAGAGGTTGGGGTACCTTCCCCAGTGAGCTAACCGTCACTAGGCTCAACCTCTGGATGTTTCCACCATCTCCTAATAGCACAGTACTAGGGACCAATGCTGTAACAAATATCCACCTTGGGCAATATTGAAGAGCCATACCATAACAAGGTCTAAACTCATGAAGAGATGCCATAGAAAAAAACGTGTTCAGTGGATGAATACAATTTTGTTTAATGTGACACAATTTATGTTCCTAATTGTATATATATTTTACTTTAAAAGTAACTGAGTTACCCAAAAATTTAACCCTAATGTTTACTGAAAAATCATGACATTCACTAAGACTGCATCAGAAGACAGATTTCAAAACAGATATTCAGTATGACATTGACGATGATATATTGTATTTATGGATGGCTTTGTTGAATGGTAATTCTGTTGCATGATAAAGACATCATTATCATTAAAGATAATGATGATGATGATGATGATGATGATAACCAGATAGTCATCTTCCTTTTAAATATGACAACTAGGCAATATTCCTGTAAGAAACTGTACAAAGTAATACCTCATTAAGAAAGTATTTTCCTACCAAGATCTCTTTTCAGAACACCTTTAATCTTGTTATTCCTGAATCTGTAGATGAGGGGGTTCAACATGGGTATCACCACCATATAGAACACAGATATCATCTTCTTCTTCTGGTCAGTGGAGCAGCTGGCATCACATAAATAAATGTAACTGTCCCAGAGAACAGAATGACTGCAGTGAGGTGGGAGGTGCAGGTGGAAAAGGCCTTGTGGCGGCCCTAAGTGGAACGCAACTTCAGGATGGTGATGAGGATGTAGATGTAGCAGATGGCTATGACAATCACTGTGGACACAATGACAGAGCCAACTGTAAATAAAGGAACAATTGTGAAGATGATGTCTGCTGAACAGGATACTTCAACTAAGGGAACAAAATCACATAAGAAATGATTGACTCTATTGAGCCCACAGAAAAGTAAACCAAAGAAGGAAAGGGTAAAGGAGGAAGCATTCAGAAAACCTCCTATGAAAGCTACTGCAAGTAACTGCACACAGACTCATGTAGATGTTTTGGCTGAATAGAGCAGTGGGTTGCAGATACCCACAAAGTCATCACAGGCCATGGCAGCTAAAATAAAGCATTCAAATGTCCCAAAGAAACAAGTTGAACCAAGCTGGAAGCCACACACAAGGTGTGGAGCATCATTAAGTTGTGTTGTAGACAAAGGGCAATCCAAATTCAACATCTCAAGATACTGCTAATTCTCAAGTGGTTAATTTATCCTTTTGTTCTCTTCTAGGTGTTTATGCTACATCTATATTCTAAATTTACCAAACTTTCTTATAAATAAATGTTAACCAGACTTGCTATTAGATAAATGTTAGTTCTATGGTTACTGTTGATCTTGCCATTATAAAGACAGCACTAAATTTCATGTATAAATTGCTAACGTGAGCTCTATCCATTCAATGTGTTTATTGCTAAATATTATGTGCTGACACCCATAACACATGCTAATCAGTACTGTCAGGGAACATGGTACTTGTAAAGCTACCTTTAAATAACCAAAAATGTAAAAATAAATAAAACATATACATTTTCATGGTAGAAAGAAACATGTCAAAAGCTGTATAATGAAAGAAAAATTAGAAAGATGTTTGGATGCATTCCAGAAGAGAAATAGTGTCACTATGTAGATGGATTGTGACAGAACACCAGAATCTTCAGTCACAAGATGCAGCCATACTCTGATTTTTTTAAAACTCCATCTTAAATCCCCTGAGGCCTACTGTTAAGGGAGAAAGTTTATAAACACTACAATAACTAGAATCAATATCCTACAGATCTGACTCTATTGGATTAAAAAGTATGCTAAGCACTGAACACATTTTAAATCCTCATCAATTTTATGAAGTCGTTCCTTTAAGTATCCTCATTGGCAGGTAAGAGAACTGAGACCAAAAGTTTCAAGCAATTTGTTCTGATTTCAATTCCCACTGTCAGTTTCCTGTTTCCAATACTGTTGACTAAAGTCTCCCCTCCTTGTCAGAAATTTTCCATCTCCTGGGAAGCCATCAGCAGCCTGTGCAACAGTTGCAGTCCCTAAATATTATTCCAAATAATGGAGGCTTAAGTTCAATGCATACACACCATTTCCTTGACTGTGAAACAGACTTTTCTAAAGGACCATCAAACACATCCTAGGACAATCCAGTCATTGTTACTCCAGTAGTAATCACATCGTGCATTCAAGAAGCTAAACATCAGGAAAGAATAGGAATCTCTAACTCTCATCTCATATCTAAAATGGCAAATAACTGGTTTATATAAACATAACACTAAAATACATAAAACTCACCAAATCAAATGGTGCTACTGCTTTTGGTGATTTCATATAAATGTTACATATACACAACATATCATAAGGTAGCATGAAAAAAAATATGTCAGGTTTCAGAATCTTTATATTTTCTGTAAATTACTACATTACTAATGCTAGGTGTGATGGACTCTCAAGAAGAAATAGTAGAGCTGCAAACATTTTAGGCGAAATGAACCCCAAGATAAGGATTCAAATGTTTTTTCTTTCTTGCGATTGTTTTTAACATATTTGTAAGATGATTTCTTTGTTGCTTTGTATGTGCCGCCCCCATGGTATAACCCCACACACTGTATTTGATGTTGGTATAATTTGTGGAGGGGAAGGGGAAAAAACAAATTGTTTAAATAGGGATACAAGTGGACCCATTGCAACAATGAGATGTACAAGTAGTTATGTCGAAAACGAACTTTACAACTTTGGCCGGTGGGGAGCAGGGATAATGAGTGGGGCGGTGAGCATGTGGTGGGGAGATGGGAAGGGATGGGAAGGGGAAACAAATAAGGAGGCAGCAATGCTTGATTGATAAGAAATTAACTCATTACCTTGCCCATGTATTTGTAACCCCTTTGTATGGTATTTTCACAATTAAAAAAAAAACATTTAAAAAGTAATGCAAAGATATGTGTCTAAAATGCCATTTGAGAATGAGAGAGGAGGACAAGGCTGGGGGAGACAGTGCACAATGCTTGAGCTGGCTTTGAACCACAATCCTCAGATCTCAGTCTGAGTAGCTAGAATTACAAGCATGAGCCAGCAGTACCAAGCTCAAAATATTATATTTTTATATAATAAAAAATAAATAAAACAAAAATCCTTTATCACATTAAAAATTCATCACCAGGAGAGTAGATCAAGCAGAAAAAAATAGAATACATCACCAGGAGAATAGATCAAGCAGAAAAACAATAGTAAGCTCATAGACAGGCTCCATTAAAATACAATGGTGACCATTAATAAGTGGGCTAAAGAATTAAAAAGAGACTTCTCTGGAGAGGAAATAGGAATGCCCAATAGACACATGAAGGAATGCTCAATTTCTCTGGCCATAAAAGAAATGCAAACCAAAACCACATTGAGATTCTACCTCACTCCAGGTAGAATGGTCATTATGAAGAAAACAAATGATAATAGATGCTGGTGGGGATGTGGCCAAAACAGAACACTACTTCACTATTGGTGGGAATGTAAGATGGTACAACCACCTTGGAAGGCTGTATGGAGGTACCTTGAAAGACTAAACATAGAACACTCTTATGATCCCAGAATCCCACTCCTGGGAATTTATCCAAAGGATCTCAAGCTGAGCCACATTAAAGCTACCAGAATAACTATGTTCATTGCAGCATTATTTACCATAGCTATGGAACCAACCCAGATGCTTTTCAATAGATGAATGGATCAAGAAAATGTGGTATATATACACAATGGCCTTTTATGCTTCTATCAGAAAGAATGGCATCACCTCTTTCGTGGAGAAATAGAAAGACTTGGAAAAAATAATGTTAAGTGAAGTAAGCCAGACCAAAGAAACATGGGCTCTATGGTTTCCCTCATTCGTAATAATTAGTATATGCCTAGGATAGTCTGGCAGAAAATCATAATAGCTTAAGAGCGATGTACATATGACCATGCAAAATGATTCTAATTGAAATGAACTTCAAGGCATGGAAACAAAAGGTCTTTTTCTCAGTTGGTTTCACCAATGTACTATAACTAATTCTTCTTTCTTATTTTATTTCATTTTTGTTTTTTGTATATATTTTTATTGTAAAAATACTGTACAGAGGGGTTAAAGTTACATGAGTAAGGCAATGAGTACATTTCTTTTTTTCTGAATACATTAAAGTATATTTTTTTCCCTGTGTATTGTAAAAGCTGTTTTTTTCATTGGGTCCCTATCAGACATATTGCTAGAAATAACATAGAATTGTTGGTTAGCAATTCAAAGCTCCCACAGGTCCCTCCCTGATCCAGAGACAATAAACACAGTGAGAAAAGCTGATGAGGACTCAGGCTGGCCTGACATCCAGGATCATCCACTAGCAGAGTGAACTCAGCAGCTTCCGTACCATGCTATGCCTTAGTTTCCTCATAAGGTTGAGGAGAAATTGAGGAGGGAATAAATGAAGAACCTTACCACAAGGACAGGTCTTGGGAAGGGTGATACAGGTCTTTTCATTGCTTGAAAAAAGCTTCAATGAACAACAGCAGCCCTTACACAATGGTCCCCAGTCCAGCTGTTATGACAATGCAGTGAACACACCCTGTGTTTGCACTGACAGGGAGATACAGTCAGTCACTAAGCATGCACCGGATGCCACGTAGATAGGCAGGCGAGAATGCAAGCAAATGCTGAGCTGAGGAACATTATCAGTGCACATCCCACACATACACAATGAAGAAATCAGAAAACAACAGTGACAAAAAATAAACAGATTTTAAAATTCAGTATTGCTTAGAGAGGACAGTCATCAAGTCTCCCAACAGCCACCTGAAGCCAATAGTCCTAGTTATTAAAAATCACATAGTTGTACGTATGTTCACCTCCTTTGTGAAAATCATGCTCATTCTCTCTCCAGGAGACAGGGCTGTCTGCAAAGCCTTGAACTGACAAGGTAATCCACAGGGCCAGCTTTAGTTCATCAAAGTAATGACACAGCCATTCCAGCAGGACACAGATTTTGCTCTGGAAGGATGAGGCCAGTGATTGTACACAAGCAAGCCCTGGCCACTGCTGTTGGCTGAGGACAGCAGTAGGTTGACAGTAGGCTCGTTATTTAGGTCTGCATTACAGAAGACTGCACCCAGCCACTAAAAGAGCTCTGGGGCACCCACAGGATGATTCTGGCTCTCCTTTAAGCTCACTGCTCTGCCGCACTGGGCACTGTAAATCATTCACTGTGCTCAGCTCTACTTTAGGGTGATGCTTCTGAATTTGGTATTTGGAAAAGTATGACATAATCATAAACTCTGTTGCACTTGTAGAATGCCAAGCCAAAAGGAAATCAAATTGCAAAGGCTTCTTTTCTTTGAAGGACAGCATATACCTCTTAGACTCCAACATAAAGGATGAATCCATCAAAGCAATGGAAACAATGAACTTCCTGATTTTTCTGCCAAAATACTGAGAGGGATGACCTTGAAGTCCAGAATCTTCATAAGTGTCTTTATCCAGGGATAAAATCAACTTTCCATTGGGTAGCAGACCAACAGTATTATCTTCATCAATATGTATATTGAACGTCAATGCATAGCAGGAAACTTTCCTTACAAAAGTGTTGATGAATCCCTGGTGGTGAAGGAAATGCAAATAAAGACAACCCTGAGATACCACCTTACCCCAGTCAGAATGTCCCACATCCACAAATCAGCCAACGACAAATGTTGGAGGGGATGTGGAGAAAGAGGAACCCTATTACACTGCTGGTGGGAATGTACACTTATACAACCACTTTGGAAAGCAGTCTGGAGGGTCCTTAGAAAGCTAAATATTGACCTCCCTTACGACCCAGTCATACCACTTCTAGGCATCTACCCTGAACAACAGGAACCAATATACAAGGACACGTGCACCTCCATGTTTATTGCAGCACTGTTCGCAATAGCTAGGATATGGAAACAACCTAGATGCCCCACCACAGATGAATGGATCCAAAAATTGTGGTATCTATACACAATGGAATATTATGCAGCCATTAGAAATGACAAAATAATGGCATTTGCAGGGAAATGGATGGAGCTAGAATGAATCATGATGAGCGAGGTAAGCCAAGAACGAAGAGACAAACGGTACATGGTCTCCCTGATAAGTGGATGCTAAATCCAAAATGTTAGGTGATACGACAAAACTAATAGGACTTAAGAAACAAAGAACTCCCGCTCATCTGGTTGAACCACTACTAAATATCCCCATGCTGCTGATCACAAATATGGTATATAACATGTGAACACTGTTATATATTACAGACTGTGGTAGACAATTTGCTCCAGGGAAGTTAGAATGAACTTGTGACTTTGAAATTATGTAATCAATCACAATCAAAAAAAAAAAAGGAACCTCGGGGAAGGGAGGGAGGGAGGGGATGGTAGGGGGAAAACAATGGAGGGGGTAACAATGTTCAAGAGGAAGTGTACTCATTACCTCACTCATGTAACTGTAACCCTCTGTATAGTATCTTTACAAAAAAAAAAAAGTGTTGATGAATCAATGTGTAATTAATTCGTGAAGAGGAAAATCTTCACAGAGTAATAGGGTCCAGTATCCATAACCAGGCTTTTCAGTTCTTTTGGTAGTATCCCACATTCCAGAATGAGAAATTACACCCAGTAATTGTGATAGTGGGCCTCCACTAGATGCCGGTGGAGTGACTTGTGGTGGCTGAAGTTGGATTTCTCACAGATTAGCAAGTGCCAGGGTGCCTCTCGAAGCCTTCCCAGCACGAACATAGTCTCCACTACCAAATGAGTACATTTCTTATCCAGCATTTTAACCTCTTCCTTTGTTTTTCCCCTACCATCCCTTCCCTCCCCACCTCCCCAACTCCCCTCTTCCCACCCCCAAGTTGTAAAGTTCATTTGCAACATAGTGTCTTATACATCTCATTGTTACCATAGATTAACCTGTTTCCTTATTTCAGCATTTTGCTGTTTCTTTTCCTTATTTCATTTTTCTTTTTCCATTTGTTTTTCCATGGAAATCTCTGTCTTTGATTCTAGTACCTTCCATTTAGTATATACATTTATCTGATTTGGTGAAGGGAAGGAAAATAACAAAATGAGGAAAGAAAAACAAAGGATAATCCATGGCAAAAAGGATATTCACAAGACACCATGTTGGAAATGAACTTTGCAAATTGAGGGGGGGCAGGGGTAGGGAGGGGGAAGGGATAGTGGGAAAACAACAAATGAGTGGGTAACAATCAACAAGAAATGGACCTCAGTCATGTAACCATAACCCCTCTGTGCAGCATCTCTCCAATAAAATAACATTTTTAAAACAGAATACAACGGTCCACATAAAACACAAAAGAGGAACAAAGAGGAATGAAGAAAGCTTACAAGACACTTGGAAGAACATTAAAAGGAAAAGTATCTGTGTCACTATAGTTCAGCACGGAGAATGTTTCAATCAGTGTGTTAAAGATCCCCTTCTTAGTTCCTCATCATTTCAACCACCCCCCAAAATCACAGAAAGAATTGAAATTAAGTAATTTCATGGCCATAAAATTAGGGAGCTTAACATCCAAACTAACACATCCCAGTAAACACTTTTTTTGGGGGTGAAAACTTTGAAATAATATTTAGCAAATTTTGTTTTCCAACAAGAGTTCATATTCTTAATCATAAACTCAGTGAGATTTCATAACATCACATCAAACCTCTTAGTTGGTACATGATCTCAAAATGAACTATGCTTACTAAAAATTGCTCAGTAGGTAAATATGTATCAAAATGATTGCAGGACCATTTCAGAATGTCAGTTTACTTTTAGGTATAGCTATTATTTCTATAATGAAGATTACAAAATACCAAGCCTGACTAAGAAAACACTTTCCTCCAAAGCTCTCTCTTCAGAGCCCCCTTGATCTCATTATTCCTGAGACTGTAGATGAGGGGGTTCAACATGGGGATCACCACCATGTAGAACACAGATATCACCTTGTTCTGATCAGTGGAGTAGCTAGATTTGGGCATCAGATAAATAAACATAACTGTCCCATAGAACAGAGAAACTGCAGTGAGGTGAGAGGTGCAGGTGGAGAAGGCCTTCTAGCGGCCCTCTGTGGAACGCATCTTCAGGATGGTGATGAGGATGTAGATGTAGGAGACAGCTATGACAATCACTGTGATCACAGAGATGGAGGCAGCAGTAAATGTGGAAAGAAGTATGAGGGCACTATCTTCAGAACAAGCAATTTCACGCAGAGGAGCAAAATCACAGAAGAAATGATTAACTATGTTTGACCCACAGAACACTAGAGAAAAGAAAGAAAGAGCAAAGGATGAAGCATTAAAACAACCACCTATGAAAGCTACTATAAGTAACTGGAAACAAACTTGTGTGGACATTTTGGTTGAATACAGTAGTGGGTTGCAGATGGCCACAAAGCGATCATAGGCCATGGCAGCCAGAAGGAAGCACTCGACAGCCCCAAAGAGGAAAGCTGTACACATCTGGATGGCACATCCATGGTAGGAGATCATATTTTTGTCCACCAGAAAGTTAATTAACGTGTTGGGTGTGACAGAAGATGAAAGGGCCATGTCAGCAAAAGCTAAATGGCTGAGGAAAAAGTACATGGGGTGGTGGAGCTGAGTGGAGAGTCTGATGAGAAGAATTGTGCAGATATTTCCAGCTATGGTCACCAGGTAGATGCACAGGATGATGATGAAGAGGATGACTCGAAGGACTGGATCATGTGTTAAACCCAATAGAATGAACTCTGTCACTGTGGTGTGGTTCCCATCCACCAGGGAATCCATCAGACAATAGGGCTGTTGCCAGGACAAATCTAGAAAGAATAGATTATATGAAAAATTTATAAATACATTGATTTCATTTATCTTAGTGCATACTGAATGTCATCATAATCATATTCAAAGACCAGTATACATATGCAATGGAAAATGATACTATCTATCATTTTAAAACTGATTTTAGCAAAACCACCCTCAAATTTCTATCTTATATTCTTTCTTTCTCTTGATGTTTGCATTTTCTTAAATCTAAAATGTATGGTTTTAAATGAAAATAAAAATTCAAAATAACTAAACAAATCCACAAGGAAGACTGAGTACAGTGATAGGGAAGAACATAAATAGGTTATTGTATGACAAGCTCAGCAGTTAAGATATATTTATAGTTGGTAAATATACATACATATAAATATATATGCTGGCTAAATGCTTAATGTGCAGCTAAGAATTACATACCTATCCAAGTATGTGTTATGCATATAGTGTATTACATGTTACAAAAATGATATTTTGCATAGGTATGTGAGTTCTTGGCAAGGTCCCAGAGCCTTCAAGTGCTCTATCAATTAAACCAAGTCTCAACTTCCAGCTTTTTGGTGCTTTAGTGGAGACAATAATCTCATGGACTTTGCTGCTTGGACTGACTGTGAATCTTGAGCCTCAGATCTCAGCCTAATGAGTAGATAGCATTACAGGCATGAGCCCTGTCACCCAGCTAATATTATGTTCTCTATCATGTAGAATTGAGTTAGAAGTGTTTACAGAAGACTATGTAACTTGCTTATAATTACACAGGAAGTTACATACTCAAACTATTTACTTATACAAACTATTTTCATAGTTTGTATTTGGATAATTGCCAGTTACAAATATATAACTTTCTTTGTTACTATGCAATAATAAAATTAAACTATAGTGAGCACCAAGTCCAGTACATCCAGCAATTAATGTAAAACAGATTTCTGTAATCTTCTTAATGCTAACAAGTGATAGAGTTGCTCAGATTGTTTTACATTTGAAGATAACCATCAGTTAAATAAAACACTTTTTTAGAAGTCATACAAAATTTCTACTAGATATAAGTTCTATATTAGTCCTATAAAGGAGGTTACCTATTATTTCACCAATTGTTCAAGTTTATTGGATATTTTTATATATTTGAAACAAGTAATAATGTTTTAGCAAATACATTGAAATGCTAATACAATCACTGTACAAAAAAAACCTTTAATATCAACCAATATAAAGCATATTCATTCATATGAAACAAATAACTTTCTACTATAAAAATAATTTTTCACTGGAAATTTTAACATAAAGTAAAGTCACTTTGAAAATGATATATATTTGTATAAAGAACAAACTAAAAAATTTAAAAAGGATCTCAGGTTTTGTCCATATAGATCCTATACTCTAAACCTGCAGAATGTATGTACTAAACTTTCTGTCCACCATGTTGACCCTTAAAAACTCAGATGTATAAAAACATAAGTGTTTCAGAAAAGATTTGTATATCTTTACATGTAAACCTCCAAATTCATTTTAAGTATCAACACAATCCTAAGCATCTCAAGCTAGCATTTTCTCAGAGTGTAACTTCAGGTAGTGCTGAGATCATGTGAGTTTCTCTTATAGTTAAATAAGTGAGACTCAAGAGGCAAAAATCTTAACGAAAACCAAACTCCTACCTCTTGGAATGAGAACACATTCAGCTTTGAGTAGCAGCACAAAGTCACAGTGATCATATACCTTGAAATATGTTTTCTGTTCTCCTTTGGGTCTAATTCCCCAGTGAAGCTGGAGATTCAAGTATGAATGCAAAAGCATCATGGAGCATTTTCAGGTTCTTCAGTGGATATTGGTCAACTCAATTCATATAATAATAGTGATCTTACAAGATGTTACCAATTCTCTGGTGGTCAATTTATTCGTTTCTATCTTGATCTTCATGCATAGACTTATTATCTTTGTTTGACATTTACTATGGAGTATAATTTGATGCCCTGAAAAAGTGATAAGAATCATAAATATCTTGATAGCTATGATGAAGAAATAGTGTCAAACATCAGCTATAAAATCTAGCATTAGCGGGCTGGGAAGGTGGCTCAGTGGTAGAGCGCTTGCCTTGCATGCTCAAGGCCCTGGATTCGATTCCTCAGCACCACATAAGCAAAAAGAAAAAAGCCGGAAGTGGCGCTGTGGCTCAAGTGGTAGAGCACTAGCCTTGAGCTGAAGAGCTGAGGGACAGTGCCCAGGCCCAGAGTTCAGGCCCCAAGACCGGACCCAAAAAAAAAAAAAAAAAAAAAAAATCTAGGACTAGCTATAACCATTCCATACGGTTGTTCATGAGACCCTTGATTTCCTGTTTCTTTTTCTCACAGTATTCCAAAAGACATTCTTAGTGGCAGTCACTATGGGGCATGGTGACAACTTTTAAACCTCCAACTCCAGCATACAGAATAGTAAGAAATTCACAATTATTATGTATCTGATACTAATAGTTGGCTTCGACCATTCTTTTCCTCTTTAATTTAATTAATATTATCATCTATAATAACTAACTTAAAAGTCTCCTAAACTTAAAGTCTCACTAGTTTGGTTGTTGTTGTTGTTTCCCATGTGTGTTATCTTGTTTTGTTTGTCTGGCTATACTTTTCACTGTGTTCCATGGGAACAGATAAAGTTTGGGTTATGTAGTTGTATACTGATTTCACCCTGAGATAATCAAGTTTCCTGACCTTCCTCCATGCAACCTCATGGCTTACAATTTCCAGACACAAATTGTTCACCTTAGCTTTAATATGTCCTTCTTGCCAAGTGTTTTAGATTGGTATCAGTAAAATATGCTGTGGTACGTGTGAGGTAGAACTCCATGTAAAACTCTGTTGTGAATAACAAAAAAGCTCAAGAAGCTCTGTAAAGTTAATATATATATGTGCACATTTAAAGAAGCCTATATGCCTTCCAGATAAGAAAGTGTCAGACCATTAGCACATAAGAATTGCTTTATTGAGTATGAGGATTGTGGGAGAACACAGAATCTGCAACATGAAGACTCATAGACCCCTGTTCACTTACTACTCCTAGTCATAGAACCTAACTCCCTGGAGCCCCATTTTGAGGCTGTGGGTTTATAACTACTATAATCACAAGAATCAGTATTCCTTCAGAGCTTGCATTATATCAACTCCTATGCTAAGTATTTTACCCAGCAAGAAAGTGTTTTTATTATCTTCATTTTTCTGAGGAAAGGACAGAGCTTGGAGAGTCCAAAAGACTTAGGCTGAACTTTGGAAAGCAGTATGGAGGCTCCTTAAAAGACTCCACATAGAGCTCCCCTATGACCCAGCAATCCCACTTTTGGGCATTTACCCAAATGTTTACAAACAAGAACACACTAAAGCTACCAGCACAACTATGTTTATTGCAGCATTATTTACCATAGCTAACATATGGAACCAACCCAGATGCCCCTCAGTAGATGAATGGATCAAGAAAATGTGGTATATATACACAATGGAATTCTATGCCTCCATCAGAAAGAATGACATTGCCCCATTTGTTAAGAAATGGAAAGGCCTGGCAAAATTTATATTTAGTGAAGTAAGCTAGGCCCAAAGAACCATAGGTCCCATGGTTTCCCTTATTTGCAATATCTAGTATACGTCTGAGTCAAGCAGAAAAAGTAAGATAAGGTAATGTTAAGGAAATGAACACTAAGATATGTATTCAAATGTTTTTATTTTCTTTCATGTGATTGTTTCTAACGCATTTATAAGATTATTTCTTTGTTGCTTTGTATGTCCCTCCCCCACAGTATAACCCCTGCCTTTACTGTATTTGATGTCGGTATAATTGGTGGAGGGGAAGGGGAAAAACAAATCATTTAACTAGGGATACAGGTGAACCCATTGCAACAATGAGATGCACAAGTCGTTATGTCGAAAACGAAATTTACAACTTTGTGGGGTAGGCAGAGCAGGGAGGATTGGGGGGCAGAGGGGGAGAAGATGGGAAGGGATGGGAAGAGGAAACAAAAAAGAAGGCTACAATGCTTGATGAGAAATGTACTCATTATCTTGCCCATGTAATTGTAATCCTCTGTACAGTATTTTCACAATTTAAAAAAAAAAAAAAAAAGACCTAGGCTGAGGGAATGAGAAGCTTACCCCAACTGTCATTTTTGTACTACCCATTAAAGTCTCCACTTTAATGCTTCCCACTCCCCACTCCACCCAGTCGCTGGAATGTTAAACCTTCTGGGAAGCCATCTGCAACCTTGCAGACCACATGGCAGCACTCCCATATGTGGAAAGAGTTAAGAACCCTGAAGATAACTCCACATAATGAAGGCTGGAATTCTGTGCACACACTGGACTTTCAAATGGACTGTTCTAGAAGGACATCTGAGACTTGCATGTCAGGACAGACCCGACTTTCTATGACTCAGGCAGTGACATGTACTACACAACCAAGAAGATGGACATTAGTGGAAAGAACAGAACTCGCTTACTTACAAGAATGGATAATATGAACCTAAATTCTCTACTAATTCCCCTGCTAATTCCTTTAAAATACATATATTTCATCAGATTAAAAAAATAATAAAACAGGCAGACTTTGTGTTTCCAAAATGCCGGCAGCGATAGATGTGGACACCCCAAGTGGCACCAGCAGCGGCACAGGCAAGAGGCGCTTTGAAGTAACAACGTGGAATGCAGTAACCAGGTGGGCCTGGGATATTGTGGTAAATAACTGTGCCATCTGCAGGAAACGTATTATAGATCTTTCAGGCCTTTCAATTCCATTGAATCTCTTGCTGGCTAAAAACACAGCAGTTGTGCCTTTTGGACAACAGAGAGTGGGAATTCCAAAAGTATGGCCACTAGAAAAAGGATTCTTCCATCAAGCTTAACTGTTTTGTTATTCATTTAGTGACTAACCTCTCTTTACATAATTATGCATTAGCTGGAACACTGTCTTTTCTCCTTTGTCTTTTCATTTTGCAGTGATTCTGCATTCTGTGTCCACTAAAATCCAGTTGGATTCTAAAAATAAATAAATAAATAAATGTTTGATGTTGCCTTGTATGAATTAAAAGCAAGGTTATAAGGTTAGGATGAGGAAAATATAATAAAAGAGTTTTATATTTTCAATAGATTAGCATATACTGAATTCTAGATAAAATGTGATATTTAATAGCATATACTATTTAAATCAATTGGTTTAAAAATATTGTAAAGACTTATGACTACAATGTTAATGGAAAAAAACAATACAAAAGAAGGAAAAATCACAAATGAATCAAGGGAAAGAAAAAATAAGAAAAAAAGTGCTATTAAAGAGCATCCACATGGTAAACTATTCAATTATTTTCATATTTGCTTGGAGAAACCTTAGAGAATTTCACCTTTACCATCTTTATTCAAGGTTATAATGAAGTCTCAAGTATTGAATAAGGTCATGAAAGCTAATATAAAATGATGCAAAATCAGAGATATAACAATAAATAAAACCCTACATTTCTTCACAATGTTCCTCCAGTAAATTCTAAGAAATGTATAAAGCGTATACTTTATGCATCTAGAAAGATAACAGGACACTGGGCACTGCAAATGATTCACTATGTTCAGTTCTACTTTAGGGTGATGTTTCTGAATTTGGTATTTGGAAAAGTATGACATCATTGTTGATTCTATTGCACCTGTAGAATGCCAAGCCAAAAGGAAATCAAATTTCAAAGGCTTCTTTTCTTTGAAGGACCAGCATATTCTTTTATACTTCTTAGACTCCAATATAAAGGATGAATCCATCAAAGCAATGGAAACAATGAACTTCCTGATTTTTCTGCCAGAATACTGAGAGGGATGACCTTGAAGTCCAGTTTCTTCATAAGTGTCTTTATCCAGGGATAAAATCAACTTTCCATTGGGTAGCAGACCAACAGTATCTTCATCAATATGTATATTGAACGTCAATGCATAGCAGGAACTTTTCCTTATAAAAGTGTTGATGAATTCATGTGTAATTAATTCATGAAGAGGTAAAATCTTCAGAGTAATAGGGTCGAGTTTCCATGACCAGGTTTTCAGTTCTTTTGGTAGTATCCCACATTCTGGGATGAGAAATGACACCTGGTAATTGTGATAGTGGGCTTCCACTATATGCCTGTGGCAAGACTTGTGGTGGCTGAAGTTGGATTTCTCACAGACTAGCAAGTGCCGGGCACCTCTCAAAGCGTTCACAGCATGGCCATAGTCTCCACTACCAAATGAGTACATTTCTTATCCAGCATTTCAACCACTTCCTTTGTTTTTCCCCTACCGTCCCTTCCCTCCCCACCTCCCCAACTCCCCTCTTCCTACCCACAAATTGTAAAGTACATTTGCAACATAGTGTCTTATACATCTCATTGTTACCATAGGTTAACCTGTATGCTTATATCAGCATTTTGCTGTTTCTTTTCCTTATTTCATTTTTTTTTCATGGAAACCTCTGTCTTTGATTCTGGTACCTTCCATTTTATATATACATTTATCTGATTTGGGAAGGAAAGGAAAATAACAAAATGAGAAAAGAAATACAAAGGATAATCCATGGCAAAAATGATATTCACAAGACACCTTGTTGGAAATGAACTTTTCAACTTGGGGGGGGGGGCAGGCGTAGGGAGAGGGAAGGGATAGTGGGAAAACAACAAATGAGTGGGTAACAATCAACAAGAAATGGACCTCAGTCATGTAACCATAACCCCTCTGTGCAGCATCTCTCCAATAAAATAACATTTTTAAAACAGAATACAACGGTCCACATAAAACACAAAAAAAGGAACAAAGAGGAATGAAGAAAGCTTACAACACACTTGGAAGAACATTAAAAGGAAAAGTATCTGTGTCACTATAGCTCAGCAGGGAGAATGTTTTAATCAGTGTGTTAAAGATCCCCTTCTTACTCCCTCATCATTTCAACCACCTCCCAAAATCACAGAAAGAATTGAAATTAAGTAATTTTATGACCATAAAATCAAGGAGCTTATCATCCAAACTAACACATTCCAGTAAACACTTTTTTGGGTGTGAAAACTTTGAAATAATTTTTAGCAAATTTTGTTTTCCAACAAGAGTTCATATTCTTAATCATAAACTCAGTGAGATTTCATAACATCACATCAAACCTCTTAGTTGGTACATGATCTCAAAATGAACTATGCTTACTAAAAATAGCCCAATAGGTAATTATATATCAATGATTTCAGGACCATTTCAGAATGTCAGTTTACTTTTAGGTATAGCTATTATTTCTATAATGAAGATTACAAAATACCAAGCCTAACTAAGAAAACACTTTCCTCCAAAGCTCTCTCTTCAGAGCCCCCTTGATCTCATTATTCCTGAGACTGTAGATGAGGGGGTTCAACATGGGGATCACCACCATGTAGAACACAGATATCACCTTGTTCTGGTCAGTGGAGTAGCTAGATTTGGGCATCAGATAAATAAACATAACTGTCCCATAGTACAGAGAAACTGCAGTGAGGTGCGAGGTGCAGGTGGAGAAGGCCTTCTGGCGGCCCTCAGTGGAGTGCATCTTCAGGATGGTGATGAGGATGTAGATGTAGGAGACAGCTATGACAATCACTGTGATCACAAGGATGGAGGCAGCAGTAAATGTGGAAAGAAGTATGAGGGCACTATCTTCAGAACAAGCAATTTCACGCAGAGGAGCAAAATCACAGAAGAAATGATTAACTATGTTTGACCCACAGAACACTAGAGAAAAGAAAGAAAGAGCAAAGGATGAAGCATTAAAACAACCACCTATGAAAGCTACTATAAGTAACTGGAAACAAACTTGTGTGGACATTTTGGTTGAATACAGTAGTGGGTTGCAGATGGCCACAAACCGATCGTAGGCCATGGCAGCCAGAAGACAGCACTCAACTGCCCCAAAGAGAAAAGCTGTACACATCTGGATGGCACATCCATGGTAGGAGATCATATTTTTGTCCACCAGAAAGTTAACTAACATGTTGGGTGTGACAGAAGATGAAAACACCATATCCACAAAAGCTAAATGGCTGAGGAAAAAGTACATGGGGTGGTGGAGCTGAGTGGAGACTCTGATTAGAAGGATTGTGCAGAGATTTCCAGCTATGGTCACCAGGTAGATGCACAGGATGATGATGAAGAGGATGACTCGAAGGACTGGGTCACGTGTTAAGCCCAGTAGAATGAACTCTGTCACTGTGGTGTGGTTCCCATCCACCAGGGAATCCATCAGACAATAGGGCTGCTCCCAGGACAAATCTAGGAAGAATAGATTATATGAAAAATTTATAAACATATTGGTTTCATTTATCTTAGTGCATACTGAATGTCATCATAATCATATTCAAGTACCAGTACACATATGCATTGGAAGAGGATACCATCTATAATTTTAAAATTGATTTTAGCAAAACCACCCTCAAATTTCTATCTTATCTTCTTTCTTTCCCTTGATATTTGCATTTTCTTAAATCTATAAAATGTATGATTTTAAAGGAAAATAAAAATTCAAAATAACTAAACAAATCCACAAGGAAGACTGAGTACAGTGATAGGAAAGAACATAAATAGGTTATTGTATGACAAGCTCAGATAGCAGTTGAGATATAGTTATAGTTGGTAAATATACATACATATAAATACATATATGCTGGCTAAATGAATATGCAGCTAAGAATTACATACCTATCGAAGTATGTGTTATGCATATAGTGTATTACATGTTACAAAAATGATATTTTGCATAGGTATGTGAGTCCTGGGCAATGTCTCAGAGCCTTCAAGTGCTCTATCAATTAAGCCACAGCTCTACTTCCAGCTCTTTGGTGCATTAGTGGGGACAATAATCTCATGGACTTTGCTGCTTGGACTGACTGTGAATCTTGAGCCTCAGATCTCAGCCTCCTGAGTAGCTAGGATTACAGGCCTGAGCCACTGTCACCCAGCTAATATTATGTTCTCTATCATGTAGAATTGAGTTAGAAGTGTTTAGAGAAGACTATGTAACTTGCTTATAATTACACAGGAAGTTACATACTCAAACTATTTACTTATACAAACTATTAATATAGTTTGTATTTGGATAATTGCCAGTTACAAATATATAACTTTCTTTGTTACTATACAATAATAAAATTAAATTATAGTAAGCACCAAGTCCAATACACCCAGCAATGAATGTAAAACAGATTTCTGTAATCTTCTTAATGCTAAAGTGTGATAGAGTTGCCCAGGTTGTTTTACATTTGAAGATAACCATCAGTTAAATAAAACTCTTTTTTAGGAGTCATACAAAATTTCTGATACCAGATATATGTTTTATATTAGTGATATAAAGGAGGTTACTTATTATTTCACCAACTGTTCAAGTTTATTGGATACTTTTATATATTTGAAACAATAATGTTTTAGCAAATACATTGAATTGCTAATGCAAACACTGTACAAAAAAAATCCCTTAATATCAACCAATATAAAGCATGTTCATTCATATGAAACAAATAAATTTCTACTGTAACAATTATTTTCACTAGAAATTTTAACATGAAGTAAACTCACTTTGAAAATGATATATATTTGTATAAAGAACAAACTAAAAAATTGAAAAAAGATCTCTGAGATTTTGTCTATATTGATCCTAAACTCTAAAACTGCAGAATGTATATACTAAACTTTCTGTCCACCATGTTGACCCTTAAAAACTCAGATGTATAAAAACGTAAGTGTTTCAGAAAAGATTTGTATAACTTTACATGTAAACCTCCAAATTCATTTTAAGTATCAACACAATCCTAAGCATCTCAAAGCTAGCATTTTCTCAGAGTGTAACTTTGGGTAATGCTGAGATCATGTGAGTTTCTGTCTTATAGATAAGTAAGTGAGACTCAAGAGGCAAAAATCTTAACGCAAACCAAACTCCTACCTCTTGGAATGAGAACACATTCAGCTTTGAGTAGAAGCACAAAGTCACAGTGATCATATACCTTGAAATATGTTTCCTGTTCTCCTTTGGGTCTAATTCCCCAGTGAAGCTGGAGATTCAAGTATGAATGCAAAAGCATCATGGAGCAGTTCAGGTTCTTCAGTGAATCATAACAAAAGTGATCATCCAAGATGCTACCAATTCTCTGGTGGTCAATTTATTCATTCCTATCTTGTTCTTCATGCATAGACTTACTACCTTCGTTTGACATTTACTAGGGAGTATAACTAGATGCCCTGAAAGAGTGATAAGAATCATAAATATCTTTTTTTTATTTTTTATTTATTTTTTATTGTGAAAATACTGTACAGAGGGGTTACACTTATATGGGCAAGATAATGACTACATTTCTTTTTTAAATTTTATTTATTTTTTTTGTGAACATACTGTACAGAGGGGTTACAATTACATGGGCAGGATAATGTGTACATTTCTTATTAAGCATTGCAGCCTCCTCTTTTGTTTACCCTTCACATCCCTTCCCAGACTCCCCCCCAACCCCCCCACCCAATCCTCCCTCCCTCCGCCCCCCCACACCAACTTTGTAAAGCTCCTTTTCGACATGACAACCTGTACTTCTCCTTGTTGTAAAAGGTCTACCTGTATCCTTAAACGACTTTTTTTTCCCTATCTCCTCCACAAGTTATATTGACATCAAATATAGTGAAAGCAGGGGTTATACTGTGGGGGAGGGACATACAAAGCAACAAAGAAATAATCTTATAAATGCGTTAGAAACACATGCATGAAAGAAAAAAAACATTAAAATACATATCTAAGGGTTCATTTTCCTGACATCACATTATCTGACCTTTTCCACTTGACTCATACATATACTAGATATTGCAAATAAGGGAAACCATGGGACCTATGTTTCTTTGGGCTTGGCTTACTTCACTTAATATAATTTTTTCCAAGTTTTTCCATTTCCTAACAAATGGGGCGATGTCATTCTTTCTGATGGAGACATAGAATTCCATTGTGTATATATACCACATTTTCCTGATCCATTCATCTACTGAGGGGCATCTGGGTTGGTTCCAGATCTTAGCTATGGTAAATAATGCTGCAATAAACATAGTTGTGCTGGTGGCTTTAGTGTGGTCTTGTTTGTAAACATTTGGGTAAATGCCCAAAATTGGGATTGCTGGGTCATAGGGGAACCCTATGTGAAGTCTTTTGAGGAACCTCTATAGTGCTTTCCAAAGTGGTTGAACAAGTTTACATTCCCACCAACAATGAAGTAAGGTTCCCTTCTGTCCACATCCCCTCCAGAATCTGTTGTTGTTAGAGTTCTTGATTTTTGCCATCCTAACTGGAGTGAGGTGATATCTCAATGTTGTTTTGATTTGAATTTCTTTTATGGCTAGGGATGTTGAACATTTCTTCATGTGTCTATTGGCCATCCTTCTTTCTTCTTCAGAGAAGTTTCTCTTTAAGTCTTTAGCCCACTTATTTATTGGGCAGTTGTTTCTTTGAGGATTTGTTGTTGGGGGATTTAATTTTTTGAGTTCCAAGTATATTTTAGATATGAGACCCTTGTCCGTTGTATGGCTAGTGAAGATCTTCTCCCAATCTGTGGGCTTCCTATTGATCTTGCTAGCTATGTCCTTTGCCATGCAGGAGCTCTGCAGCTTCATGCAATCCCATTTGTCCAACCTTTCTTGGATTTGTTGTGTTTCTGGGTCTCTATTCAGAAAATTTCGGCCTGAGCCAAGGAGACCTAGGGTTTCTCCTACTCCATCCTATAATGTTTTCAGAGTGTCTGCTTTGACTTCGACGTCTTTGATCCATTTGGAGTTGATTCTGGTGCAGGGTGATAGATAAGGATCTAGCTTTAGTTTTCTACAAGTGGTTAACCAATTTTGCCAGCACCATTTAGTGAAGAGGCTTCTTTCTTCCATTCTATTGTTTTAGCTCCCTTATCGAAGATTAGATGGCTATAGGTCTGTAGGTTCATTTCTGGGTTTTCAATTCTATTCCATTGGTCCTGAGGTCTGTTCTTATGCCAATACCAAGCTGTTTTGATTACTATGGCATTATAGTAGAGTTTGAAATTTGGTATTGATATTCCTCCAGCAGTATTCTTTCTGTTTATAATCGTTTTTGCGATTCGGGGTCTTTTAGTGTTCCATATGAATTTGAGGATTGCCTCTTCTATTTCCTTGAAGAATGAGGTTGGAATTTTGATAGGTATCGCGTTGAATTTGTAGATAGCCTTGGGAAGTATTGCCATTTTCAAGATTTTAATCTTTCCAATCCAGGAGCATGGGAGGTTTTGCCATTTTCTAAGTTCTGTTTTGATTTCCTTTTTCAAGATTTTAAAGTTTTAATCATAGAGGTCCTTCACTTCTTTGGTTAAGTTAATTCCTCGGTATTTTATTTTTTGTGGAGCTATTATGAATGGAGTTGCTTTCCTAATTTCAGCCACACTTTTCTCATTGTTGGCATACAGAAAAGCCATTGATTTTGGGGGGTTAATTTTATACCCTGCTACTTTGCCAAAGTTTTGACTCAGCTTGAGTAATTTGGGAGCGGAGTTTATGGGATTCTTTAAATACAAGATCATGTCATCTGCAAAGAGGGAGAGTTTTATTTCTTCTTTCCCTATTTGGATCCTCTTCATGTCTGCATCTTGTCTTATTGCTGTAGCTAGGCATTCTAATACTAGATTGAAGAGAAGTGGAGAGAGTGGACATCCTTGTCTTGTTCCTGATTTAAGAGGAAATGGCTTTAGTTTTTCACCATTGAGTATAATGCTGGCTGTAGGTTTGTCATATACAGCCTTTATTGTATTGAGGAATGTTCCATGGATTCCTAATTTTTCCAAAACCTTCATCATAAAGAGGTGTTGGATCTTGTCGAATGCTTTTTCTGCATCTATTGAGATAACCATGTGGTTCTTATTCTTACTCCTGTTGATGTGGTGAATAATATTAATTGATTTGCGTATATTGAACTAGCTTTGCATCCCTGAAATGAATCCTGTTTGATCGTAGTGTATGATTTTTTGGATGAATTGTTGAAGTTGATTGGCCAAAATTTTGTTGAGAAGTTTTACATCAATGTTCATCAAAGAAATGGGTCTATAGTTCTCTTTCTTTGATGAGTCCCTGCCTGGTTTTGGGATGAGGGTTATGATGGCTTCATAGAATGTGTTCAGTAGTGAATTTTCTCTTTCAATTTCATTGAAGAGTTGGAGGAGTATTGGTGTGAGCTCTGCTTTGAAGGCCTTGTAAAATTCCGCTGTAAAACCATCTGGTCCTGGACTTTTCTTAGCTGGGAGGTCTCTTATTGCTGTTTCTATTTCAATGCTTGATATGGGCCTGTTAAGCTGGTTTAACTCATCTTGGTTTAGTTTTGGCATGTCAATATTTGCTAGGCAAAGGTCCATTTCTGTCAAGTTCTCAAACTTATTAGCATAAAGTTTTGAGAAGTATTCCCTTATAATGTTCTGAATCTTGGTTGTTTCCGTGGTGATGTTTCCATTCTAATATCTGAGTTTATTTATTTGGGTGTGTTCTCTTCTTTTTCTGATAAGATTTGCTAAGGGTCTGTCAATTTTGTTAATTTTTTCGAAGAACCAACTCTTTGTTTTGTTGATTCTTTCTATAGTTTTTTTGGATTCTAATTCATTTAATTCTGATTTAATTTTAATTATTTCTTTCCGTCTACTGGACTGGGGTTTATCTTGCTGCTCTTTTTCAAGGAGGTTTAGATGTGTCATTAAATTGTTGTTTTCAGATCTCTCCAATTTGTTGATGTAGGAGCTCAGAGCTATAAACTTGCCTCTGAGTACTGTCTTTGCTGTGTCCCAGAGGAGCTGGTAATTTGTGTCTTCATTTTTGTTGAATAGCATGAACATTTGAATTTCCTTTCTAATCTCTTCCATGACCCACTCGTGATTCAGCAGTGTGTTGTTCAGCCTCCATGTGATACCGGACTTTCTTTGGTGGCTTTTGGTGTTGAGTTCTAATTTTATTCCCTTGTGGTCAGAGAGAATGCAAGGTATAACTTCAATGTTTCTGAATTTGGACAAGTTTGCTTTGTGGCCTAAAATGTGGTCTATTTTAGAAAATGTTCCATTTGCTGCTGAGAAAAACGTGGATTCTGATGCTGCTGGGTGAAATGTTCGATAGATATCTGTTAAATCTAGTTGATCTATGCAGCTGTTTAGATCTGCAGTTTCTCTGTTGAGTTTTTGCCGAATTGATCTATCTAGTGGGGGGAGTGGTATGTTAAAATCCCCAACAATTAATGTCTTTGGATCTATACGGGATTTGAGGGAAAGTAGTGTTTCTTGGATAAATTTGGATATTCCACTGTTTGGCGAATAGATATTTAGAGTTGTAATATCCTCCTGAAGGAGAGATCCCTTAATTAGTATGTAGCGACCTTCTTTATCCCTTCTCACGAATTTTAATTTGAAGTCTATTTTATCTGATATTAGGATTGCAACTCCCGTCTGTTTATGGGGTCTGTTTGCTTGGTAGATTTTGTTCCAGCCTTTAACATTGAAAATGTGTTTGTTTTTATGGGCAAGATGTGACTCCTGAAGGCAGCAGATAGAAGGGTCTTGTTTTTTAATCCAACTAGATAGTCTATGTCGCTTAATTGGAGAGTTCAGTCCGTTAACGTTAAGAGATAGGACTGAGAGGTATTTGGGAGTTCCTGCCATGTTATCCACCTTCTTGGGGGCTGCAAAAACTGGGTTCTTCCTATGGTTCTTGGATTCTCAGTTTGGGTGCAGTTTCTTGGCCTTTATTGTGGTCTTGTTGGTTTTCTATGTGTAGGACATCTTTAAGAATCTTTTGTAGGGCTGGTTTGGTGGAGATGTATTGTTTCAATTTTTCTTTGCTATGGAAGGTTTTTATTTGGCCTTCAGTTATGAAGGAGAGTTTAGCTGGGTACAGTATTCTTGGTTGATAGTTGTTTCTTTTTAGGGCATGGCATACATCATTCCAGGCTCTTCTTGCTTTGATTGTCTCTGCTGAGAAATCTGAGGTGATTCTAATTGGTTTTCCTTTGTAGGTGATTAATCTTTTCTCCTTGACAGCTTTAAGGATCTTTTCCTTGGTCTGAGTTGATCCTGTGTGGATTATAATGTGACGGTGGGATGTCCTATTCTGGTCTGGTCTGTTTGGAGTTCTAAAAGCTTCTTGTATCTGAATAGGCCTATCTTTTTGCATGCTTGGGAAGTTCTCTGCTAGGATCCTGTTAAACAAATTTCCTAGGCCATTAACTTCTGTTTCTAGGTGCTCCTCTACACCCATTATCCTTAGATTAGGCCTTCTGATGGTGTCTTCCAAGTGTTGGATAGACCTATCATATTTCTTGGACTTGTCTTGGATGGTTGTATGTTCTTTCTCTATAATATCTAGGCTGTGTTCAATCCCTGAGATTCGATCTTCTGCATGGTCTAACCTGCTGTCAAGACTTTCTACTTTGTTTTTTATCTCTTTTCCTTCTAATTGGTCAGCTTTGATGGCTTCAAATACTTTGTTGAAGCTTTGTTTTAGATCTTGTATGAGCTTCTTTACTTTCTTAATTTGGTTGTCAGTGTTTATTCTCAAATCACTTAGTTGATTGGTTATGGTTTCCTTGGACTCCCATTTCTTCTGTTGGTTTCCATTCAGCATTCCCTTTGTGGTCTCCCTGACTTCCTTCAGCTCTTTGCTAATGGATTCCATGAATGCCTTTAGTGATCTTTGTGTATTCTCTTCCTGCTCTCTCAATTCCTGTATTACTCTTTGATTAGCTTCCTCCTGTTTGTGGGATTCCTGTAGTTCTCTTTGAGTGTTCTCAACCTGCTCACGCCATTCCTGCGTTTCTCTTTGAGTATTCTCAAGCTGCTCACGCAAATCCTGTATCAGTTTTTGAGTAGCTTCCTCACGCTTATGATATTCCTGTATAAAATTTGGATTGCCTCCTCTCTCTCCCTATCATGCTCATACAGAGTCCTTTGTATGTTTTCAATCTTTTCATTTATCATGTTTGCCAGCAGTGTTTGTAGAGTTATTTGGGAACTCTCCTCTGGATTATTCATTTTCTGTTCTGTCCCCTGATTGTCAAGATTGGGAATTGAGATACCCGGATTTGCCATTTTTCTTGTGTTTTTCTGGCTTACTTTGCCCATTTGAGATGAAAATAGCACCAGTTTTGTGCTAGAACACTATCTTAAGGCAAGCATCAACCAAAGTCTGAATTTGCACAGTCAATAGTCTACAGATACAATATAGTTCAACAGATACATCTATTCAACATCAAACAACTATATGTTAATTGGCTACGAACTACAAAGAAGAATTTGGAAAACCAGAAATTATTAGGGTTAGGGAGAGATGTGGGTAAAAAATAGGAATAGATTGATGTGGGGAGGCACAGGGAGAGTTACCTAAGTCCTTATCTCAAAGCAGGAAATAGGTTGGGTAGGATGAAAGTAAAGAGAGAGAGAAAAAGAAGAAAGGGAAAGGGAAAAGAAAAGAGACCAGAAAAAATAGAAAAGTAAAAATTAATAATATTATGCAGATCGAAAACAATCTATTTAGAGAAGAACGTGAATATATTGAGAGAGGGGGAGGGATATAAAGGAGGTGTGAAAAACTTAAAAATGCTTAAAATATTATATACGTATAAAGAGGTAGTACTGCTAATAAGGAATTTAAGTCTCAGAGGTTTTGAATTGAGTAATAAATTTGTGGATTAAGTGTGTACACAATGGGGGTTAGGGTCTAATAGTCAACTACGGTTTATCTGAGTATTGCAGGACAAGAGTTAAGTCACATAAAGAAGAACGAAAGAGAGGAAAAGGTTAACAGGATAAGAAAGGAAGAAAAAAAGAAGAAGTTCAGTGGAGCTAAACAAAAAACAAAAAGATAATTAAAAAAGAAAAAAAAAAGAAAGAAAAACGCACATTCACGTATCCCTAAAATAAAAACTATAAGAGGAAAAAAAAGTTACTGGAAAACAATTTTTTTTCAAAAAAGGCAAAAATTAAAGATTAAAAAAAGTTTTAGAGAAGAAAAAAAAATTTTCTATATAAGGTACCAAAAGAAGAAGAAGAAGAAGTAAGTTCTTTGATTTTTTTGGGATGGGTGGGAAAAATCCTGTATCTCCCTTGTGTCCATAACCAGCCTCTTGTTGGACTCTCTGGTCGGCTTGTGGTCCTGTGGCTTGGTTGGTTTCTTAAGTCAGTTTGTTCAAACAAGCAGAAAAATGCTCTGCTTTACCCAGGATTTTGCAATCCTCCTCCCAGGCTAGTTCAATGGGAGGCAGATCTGCTTTGAGAATCACAAAAGAGGGGGATGCAGTGATGAGGCTAGGTTCTGGGTAGAGTTGAGGCCTTTCAACAAACAGTAGCTTTTCCCCGGGGGCTAGTTTGTGAAAAATTCACAGAGCCCAGACTGGAGCCATTCTCAGGGTTTCTGTTTACTGAATTTCAATTGATTGTCGAGGCTGCTAGAGGGAGGGGCAGCCTCTGGCTCTGATTACCCAGTGAAGAAAGCCACTCCTAGGGCTGGCGCCCGAGCTGGGTGACTTTTCCCTGGGTGGAGCTGAGTCTGGCAGGTCAGGCCACTGTTAAGTTCTTGTGACCTGCTAAATGACTCGTTTTATTCCAAGGCTTGAGTTGGAGCTAGCAGCTCGGCCGAGCTTTGTCGGTATCCAAGATGGAGATCTCTGGTACTGGGGGGGGATGGGGGGGGCCTTCCCTCCTCTGCTCCCTGAGAAGGAGTGAGGACCTTGGGCTTCTACTCACGCCGATTCTTGGTTCCTGGGTCGTCTCTGGTCTGTGAACTGCAGGATGAAGATGTCCGCTCCTTGTCGGTTCTTGCTGGTGTTGAGTAGAATCTGCTTGCCCGCTGTGTCTGGCTCCTTACCCGGACTCTCTGTGGCTCAGCTATGGCGCCTGCAATCGCCGCCGCCACCGTGGCTGCCGCCGCGGCGGCGGCTGGCAAGAGCTCAGATGTGTCTCCTTGCCTGGATTTTCCCTCTCTGGCCTGACTCTCTGTCCTGTGATGGCACACCTGGTGTGATTCTCTGGCTTAGGACTGTTCACCGGAACTCTAAAACTGCTTTCAATGCGAGAACTTGTTTAGACTCCAGCTTCTCCTCCACCATCTTCCCTGAACTCCTGACTACATTTCTTATCAAGCATTGTAGCCTCCTCCTTTGTTTCCTCTTCCCATCCCTTCCCAGCCTCCCACCAAAGTTGTAAGTTCGTTTTCGACATGACAACTTGTACTTCTCATTGTTGCAATGGGTCCACCTATATCCTTATTTAAAAGACTTGTTTTTCCCCTTCCTCTCCACAAATTATACCGACATCAAATACAGTGAAAGCAGGGGTTATACTGTGGGGGGAGGGACATACAAAGCAACAAAGAAATAATCTTATAAATGCGTTAGAAATAAATACAGGAAAGAAAAAAAACATTTGAATACATATCTTAGGATTCATTTTCCTAACATCACCTTATCTGACCTTTTCTGCTTGACTCATACATATACTAGATATTGCAAATAAGGGAAACCATGGGACCTATGCTTCTTTGGGCTTGGCTTACTTCACTTAATATATTTTTTTCCAAGCCTTTCCATTTCCTCACAAATGGGGCAATGTCATTCTGTCTGATGGACGCATAGATTTCCATTGTGTATAAATCCACATTTTCTTGATCCATTCATCAAGTGAGGAGCATCTGGGTTGGTTCCATATCTTAGCTATTGTAAATAATGCTGCAATAAACATAATTGTGCTGGTAGCTTTAGTGTGGTCTTGTTTGTAAACATTTGGGTAAATGCCCAAAAGTGGGATTGCTGGGTCATAGGGGAGCTCTATGTGGAGTCTTTTGAGGAACCTCCATACTACTATCCAAAGTGGTTGAACAAGTTTACACTCCCACCAACAATGAAGTAAGGTTCCCTTCTGTCCACATCCCCTCCAGCATCTGTTGTTATTAGAGTTCTTGATTATAGCCATTCTAACTGGGGTGAAGTGGTACCTTAATATTGTTTGGATTTGCATTTCTTTTATGGCTAGGGAGGTTGAGCATTTCTTCATGTGTCTATTGGCCATCCTTCTTTCTTCTTCAGAGAAGTTTCTCTTTAAGTCTTTAGCCCACTTATTTATTGGGCAGTTGTTTCTTTGAGAATTTGTTGTTGGGGGATTTAATTTTTTGAGTTCCAAGTATATTTTAGATATGAGACCCTTGTCTGTTGTATGGCTAGTGAAGATCTTCTCTCAATCTGTGGGCTTTCTATTGATCTTGCTAGCTATGTCCTTTGCCATGCAGAAGCTCTGCAGCTTCATGCAATCCCATTTGTCCAACCTTTCTTGGATTTGTTGTGTTTCTGGGTCTCTATTCAGAAAATTTCGGCCTGAGCCAAGGAGACCTAGGGTTTCTCCTATTCCATCCTGTAATGTTTTCAGAGTGTCTGCTTTGACTTCGACGTCTTTGATCCATTTGGAGTTGATTCTGGTGCAGGGTGATAGATAAGGATCTAGCTTTAGTTTTCTACAAGTAGTTAATCAATTTTGCCAGCACCATTTACTGAAGAGTCTGTCTTTCTTGCATTCTATATTTTTAGTTCCCTTATCGAAGATTAGATGGCTATAGGTCTCTAGGTTCATTTCTGGTTTTCCAAAGAATCATAAATATCTTGATTGGTTTGATGAAGAAATAGTGTTAAACATCCAGTACAAAATCTAGCATTAGCTATAAACATTCCATATGTTTGTTCATGAGCCACTTGATTTCCTGTTTCTTTTTCTCACAGTATTCCAAAAGACATTCTTAGTGGCAGTCACTATGGGGCATGGTGACAACTTTTAAACCTCCAAATCCTGTGTACAGAATAGTAAGAAACTCCCAATTATTATGTATCTGATACTAATAGTTGGCTTCAACCATTCTTTTCCTCTTTAATTTAATTAATATTATCATCTATAATAACTAACTTAAAAGTCTCCTAAACTTAAAGTCTCACTAGTTTGGTTGTTGTTGTTGTTTCCCATGTGTGTTATCTTGTTTTGTTTGTCTGGCTATACTTTTCACTGTGTTCCATGGGAACAGATAAAGTTTGGGTTATGTAGTTGTATACTGATTTCACCCTGAGATAATCAAGTTTCCTGACCTTCCTCCATGCAACCTCATGGCTTACAATTTTCAGACACAAATTGTTCACCTTAGCTTTAATATGTCCTTCTTGCCAAGTGTTTTAGATTGGTATCAGTAAAACATGCTGTGGTACGTGTGAGGTAGAACTCTATGTAAAACTCTGTTGTGAATAACAAAAAGGCTCAAGAAGCTCTGTAAAGTTAATAAATATGTGCACAATTTAAAGCAGGCTATATGCCTTCCAGATAAGAAAGTGTCAGACCATTAGCACATAAGTATTGCTTTATTGAGTACGAGGATTATGGGAGAACACAAATCTTCAACATGAAGACTGATTGACCCTTGTTCTCTTACTGCTCCTCATCATAGAATCTAAATTCCTGGAGCCCCATTTTGATTCTGTGGGTTTATAATGACTATAATCACAAGAACCAGTATTCCTTCAGAGCTTGCATTATATCAACTCCTATGCTAAGTATTTTACCCAGCAAGTAAGTTGTTTTATTATCTTCGTTTTTCTGAGGAAAGGACAGAGCTTAGAGATTCCAAAAGACTTAGGCTGAGGGAATGAGAAGCCTCCCCACAACTGTCATTTTTGTACTACCCATTAAAGTCTCCACTTTAATGCTTCTCCCTTCTCCACTCCACCCAGTTGCTGGAATGTTAAACCTTCTGGGAAGCCATCAGCAACCTTGCAGACCACATGGCAGCACTCCCATATGTGGAAGGAGTTAAGAACCCTGAAGACAACTCCAAATAATGAAGGCTGGAATTCTGTGCACACACTGAACTTTCAAATGGACTGTTCTAGAAGGACATCTGAGACTTGCATGTCAGGACAGACCCGACTTTCTATGACTCAGGCAGTGACATGTACTACACAACCAAGAAGATGGACATTAGTGGAAAGAACAGAACTCTCTTACTTACAATGGATAATATGAACCTAAATTCTCTACTAATTTCCCTGATAATTCCTTTAAAATACATACATTTCATCAGATTAAAAAAATAATAAAACAGATAGACCATGTGTTTCCAAAATGCCGACAGCAATAGATGTGGACACCCCAAGTGGCACCAGCAGCGGCACAGGCAAGAGGCGCTTTGAAGTAACAACGTGGAATGCAGTAACCTGGTGGGCCTGGGATATTATGGTAGATAACTGTGCCATCTGCAGGAACCATATTATGGATCTTTCATGCCTTTCACTTCCATTGCATCTGTCCTTGGCTCAAAACACAGCAGGTGTGCCTTTTGGACAACAGAGAGTGGGAATTCCAAAAGTATGGCCACTAGAAAAAGGATTCTTCCATCAAACTTTACTGTTTTGTTATTCATTTAGTGACTAACCCCTCTTTACTTAATTATGCATTAGCTGGAATGCTGTCTTTTCTCCTTTGTCTTTTCATTTTGCAGTGATTCTGCATTCTGTGTCAACTAAAATCCAGTTGGATTCTAAAAACAAACAAATAAATAAATAAATGTTTGATGTTGCCTTGTATGACATAAAAGCAAGGTAGGATGAGGAAAATATTATACAAGAGCTTTATATTTTCTGCAGATTAGTGTATACCTAATTCTAGATAAAATGTGACATTTAGTAGCAAAAAATAATTAAATCAATTGGTTTAAAAATATTGTAAAGACATGATTAAAATGTTAATGGAAAAAACAGACTACAAAAGAAGGGAAAAATCACAAATGAATCAAGGAAAAGAAAAAAAAAGTGCTATTAAAGACCACCCACATGGTAAACTATTCAATTATTTTCATATTTGCTTGGAGAAACCTTAGAGAATTTCACCTTCACCATCTTCATTCAAGGCTATAATGAAGTCTCAAGTATTGAATAAGGTCATGAAAGCCAATATAAAATGATGTAAAATCAGAGATATAACAATAAATAAAACTACATTTCTTCACAATGTTCCTCCAGTAAATTCTAAGAAATGTATAAAGCATATACTTTATGCATCTAGAAAGATAACAGGACAAAAGTTGAATATATGTTTATATACTGATAAATATTAAAAGATTAAAAGTGCAATTACAGTGTAATAAAATGTATTTAAAATGTGTCAAAGAGCTCTTCTCTTTCTCTCTTTTTCTCCTCTTCCATCTCCTCTGTCTCCAAATGCCTCCATCACTTGCAGGTCCACAGTGTACTCTCCCCCCCAGTACACTCTTTTTCTGTCTGAAAAAAATTATGTCAAAATATTTGGGAGTACATTTATGAATAGCAGTAAAATTTAAATATTAAATTAAGGGCAGGAGTGGAGGATGTGGGGGAGGGAAGGGATAGTAGGGAAAAAAAAACAAAGAAGTGGGTGACAATGTTCAACAAGAAATGTAGTCATTACCCTACTCATGTAACTGTAATCACTCTCTACAGCATCTTTACAATAAAATCAAATTTTAAAAAAGATAAATAAAAACGACTTAAGTAGAAAGAGGTACTATATTCAATATCATATTCATTTACTGAAAAACCCCACTACAATTAAAGTAAAAATTCCATTCCCCAAAAATTGATTCACAGATTCAGAGCACTATGGATCCAAATTCTACAAGGAATGATAACAATAATCTGATGGTGAAATGAATACAGCCAAAGGTTAGTAAATGTTCTGTTACTGTGAAAAATAAAAGTAGCTGACATATCAAATTCAATGCAGAAAAGGTTTACTCAGGCTCACAAGTTTGAAAATTTCACTAAGTAATGAGATGGCTCCATGACTGAGGCTTTTGGTGACATATCATGCTCACACACACAGTAGAATAAAACCATTCACATCATGGTCAGAAAACAAAAGAGAGAAGTCAAAGAGGTTGGAGTACCTTCCCCAGTGAGCTAAGCTTCACTAGGCTCAACCTCTGGATGTTTCTACCATCTCCTAATAGCACAGTACTAGGGACCAATGCTGCAACAAATATCCACCTTGGGCAATATTGAAGAGCCATACCATAACAAGGTCTAAACTCACGAAGAGATGCCATAGAAAAAAACTTTTTCAGTGATTGAACACAATTTTGTTCAATGTGACACAATTTATGTGCCTCACTGTACATATATTTTACTTTGAAAAAGTAAGCTACTCAAAAATTTAACCCCAATGTTTACTGAAAAATCATCACATTCACTAATGCTGCCTTGGTGGATAGATTTCAAAACAGATAGGATGACATTGACCAAGACATATTGAATTTATGGACTGCTTTGTTGAATGGCAACTCTGTTGCATGATAAAAGACATCCTTATAATTAAAGACAATGAAGATGTTGATGGTGATGATGATATTGATGATGATAACCAGATACTCATCTTCCTTTTAGTATGACAGCCATGTCATTGCTATAAGAAACTCTATGAAGTAATATCTCATTAAGAAAATATTTTTCTACCAAGATCTCTTTTCAGAACACCTTTAATCTCATTATTTCTGAGTCTGTAGATGGATTTAAGCATGGGGATCACCACAGTGTAGAGCACAGATATCACCTTGCTCTGGTCAGTGGCATAGCTGGACTTGGGCATCATATATGAATGTAACTGTCCCATAGTACAGAGTGACTGCAGTGAGGTGGGAGGTGCAAGTGGAGAAGGCCTTGTGGCCGCCCTCAGTGGAGCACATCTTCAGGATGGTGATGAGGATGTAGATGTAGCTGATGGCTGTGATAATCACTGTGGACACAATGACAGAACCAGCAGTAAATGAGGGAACAATTGTGAACATGATGTCTGCTGAACAGGATACATCAACTAAGGGAACAAAATCACATAAGAAATGATTGACTCTATTGAGCCCACAGAAAAGTAAACCAAAGAAGGAAAGGGTAAAGGAGGACTCATTCAGAAAACCTCCTATGAAAGCTACTGCAATTAACTGCACACAAACTCATGTAGATGTTTTGGTTGAATGCAGCAGTGGATTGCAGATGCCCACAAAGTCATCATAGGCCATGGGAGCTAAAATAAAGCATTCAAATGTCCCAAGAAACAAGTTGAACCAAGCTGAAAACCACACACAAGGTGTGGAGCATCATTAAGTTGTGCTGTAGATATAAGGCAATCCAAATTCAACATCTAAACCCTCAAATTCTCAAGTGGCCAATTTATCCTTTTGTTCTCTTCTAGGTGTTTATGCTACATCTATATTCTAAATTTACCAAACTTTCTTAAAAATAAATGTTAACCAGACTTGCTATTAGATAAATGTTAGTTCCGTGGTTACTGTGGATCTTGCCATTATAAAGACAGCACTAAATTTCATGTATAAATTGCTAACATGAGTTCTAACCATTCAATGTGTTTATTGCTAAATATTATGTACTGACATCCATAACACATACTAATCAGTACTGTCAGGGAACATGGTACTTGTAAAGCTACCTTTTAAATAACCAAAATTGTAAAAATAAATAAAACATGTACATTTTCATAGTAGAAAGAAACATGTCAAAAGCTGTACAATGAAAGAAAAATTAGAAAGATGTTTAGATGAGTTCCAGAAGAGAAACAGTGTTAAAAAGTACATGGATTGTGACAGAACACCAGAATCTTCAGCCACAAGATGCAGACATGCTCTGATTTTTCAAAACCCCACTTTAAAATCTCCTCTCTAAACCCCTGAGACCCATTCTTAAGGGAGAAAGTTTATCAACACTACAATACGAAAATCAACATCCTTCCAAGTTCAATCTATGAGCTTAACAAGTATGCTTAGCACTTAACACATTTTAAATCCTTGGCAATTTTATGAGGTAGTTCCATTTAGTATCCTTGTTCACAGATGAGAGAACTGAGACCAAAGGTTTCAAGCAATTTGTACTAAAGGATTTCAATTCCCAATGTCAGTTTCCTGTTTCCAGTACTGTTCACTAACGTCTCCTCTCCTTGTCTGAAACTTTCTGCCTTAGGGGAAGCCATCAGCAGCCTCTCAAACCATATGCAACAGTTGCAGTCCCCAAACATTATCCCAAATAGTGGAGGCTTAAATTCAATTCATACACACCATTCCCTTGACTATGAAACAGATTATTCTAAAAGACCATCTCACACATACTAGAACAATCCAGTACATGTTACTCCACTACTAACCTGATTATGCAGTCAAGAAGGTAAACATTAGGAAAGAACAGTAATCTCTAATTCTAGTCTCTAACTGAAAGGGTAGAATATCTAAAATGGAAGATACCTGCTTAATGTAAACATAACATTAAATTCAAGACCCTAACCAAATAAAATAGTACTACTCCTTTTGGTGATTTCATATAAATGTAAGACATATGACAATGCCTCATAAGATAGCATGAGAAAATATATAAACAGTCTCAGAATCTTCACATTTTCTGTAAATTACTACATTACTAATGTTAGGTGTGATGGACTTTTAAGAAGAAATAGTAGAGCAAAAATATAAAAAGTAATGCAAAGATATGTGTCTGAAGTGCCAGGTAAGAATGAGAGAGGAGGACAAGACAGGGAGAGACATAGCATAAAGAAGTGGGATTGGCCCAGACTCCACTCCCAAATTACTCAAGCTGATTCAAAACTTGGGCAAAGTAGCAGGGTATAAAATTAACCCTCAAAATCCAATGGCTTTTCTGTATGCCAACAATGAGAAAAGTGTGGCTGAAATTAGGAAAGCAACTCCATTCATAATAGCCCCCAAAAAAATAAAATACCGAGGAATTAACTTAACCAAAGAAGCAAAGGTCCTCTATGATGAAAACTTTAAACACTTGAAAAAGGAAATCAAAACAGAACATAGAATGTGGCAAAAAAAAAAACTCCCATGCTCCTGGATTGGAAAGATTAAAATCGTGAAAATGGCAATACTTCCCAAGGCTATCTACAAATTCAATGTGATACCTATCAATATTCCAACCTCATTATTCAAGGAAATAGAAGAGGCAATCCAAAATTTCATATGAAACAATAAAAGACCCCGAATAGCAAAAATGATCCTCAACAGAAAGAACAGTGTTGGAGGAATACCAATACCAAATTTCAAACTCACTACTGCAAAGCCATAGTAATCAAAACAGCTTGATACTGGCACAAGAACAGACCTCAGGACCAATGGAATAGAATTGAAAACCCAGAAATGAACCTACAGACCTATAAGGGAGCTTAAAAAAAATAGAATGGAAGAAAGACAGCCTCTTCAGTAAATGGTGCTGGCAAAACTGGTTAACTACTTGCAGAAAACTAAAGCTAGATCCTTATATATCACCCTGCACCAGAATCAACTCTAAATGGATCAAAGACCTCGGAATCAAAGCAGACACTCTGAAAACATTATAGGATGGAATAGGAGAAACCCTAGGTCCCCTTGGCATAGGCCAAAATTTTCTTAATACTCAGAAACAACAAATCAAAGAAAGGTTGGACAAATGGGATTGTATGAAGCTTCAGAGCTTCCGCATGGCAAAGGACATAGCTAGCAAGATCAATAGAAAGCCCATGAATTTGGAGAAGATCTTCACTAGCCATACAATGGACAAGGGCCCTATATCTAAAATATACCTGGAACTCAAAAAATTAAATCCCCAAACAACAAATCCTCAAAGAAACAACTGCCCAATAAATAAGTGGGCTAAAGACTTAAAGAGAAACTTCTCTGAAGAAGAAAGAAGGATGGCCAATAGACACATGAAGAAATGTTCAACATCCCTAGCCATAAAAGAAATGCAAATCAAAACAACATTGAGATATCACCTCACTCCAGTTAGAACAGCAAAAATCAAGAACTCTAACAACAACAGATGCTGGAGGGGATGTGGACAGAAAGGAACCTTACTTCATTGTTGGTGGGAATGTAAACTTGTTCAACCACTTTGGAAAGCAGTATGGAGGTTCCTCAAAAGACTCCACATAGAGCTCCCCAAGGACCCAGCAGTCCCACTTTTGGGCATTTACCCAAATGATCACAAACAAGGCCACACTAAAGCTACCAGCACAACTATGTTTATTGCAGCATTATTTACCATAGCTAAGACATGGAACCAACCCAGATGCCCCTCAGTAGATGAATGGATCAAGAAGATGTGGTATATATACACAATGGAATTCTATGCCTCCATCAGAAAGAATGACATTTCCCCATTTGTTAGGAAATGGAAAGGCTTGGAAAAAATTATATTAAGTGAAGTAAGCCAGGCCCAAAGAAACATAGGTCCCATGGTTTCCCTTATTTGCAATATCTAGTATAGGTATGAGTCAAGCGGAAAAAGTCAGAGAATGTGATGTTAGGAAAACGAAACCTCAAATATGTATTTTAATGTTTTTGTTTCTTTCATGCATGTATTTCTAACGCATTTATAAGATTATTTCTTTGTTGCTTTGTATGTCCCTCCCCCACAGTGTAACCCCCGCTTTCACTATATTTGATGTCAGTATAACATGTGGAGGAGATGGGGACAAACAAGTTGTTTAAGGATTCAGGTGGACCTGTTGCAACAATGAGAAGTACAAAATGTCATGTCAAAACCAGCTTTACAATGTCGGTGGGGGGGGTGGGGGGGTATGATTGGGTGGGAGGGAGGGGGGAGGCTGGGAAGGGAGGTGAAGGGTAAACAAAGGAGGAGGCTGCAATGCTTGGTAAGAAATGTATGCATTATCCTGCCCATGTAATTGTAACCCCTCTGTACAGTATGTTCTCAAATAAAATAAAATAAAATTAAAAAAAAAAAAAAAAAGAAATGCTCAACCTCCCTGGCCATAAAAGAAATGCAAATCCAAACAACATTGAGATACCACCTCACCCCAGTTAGAATGGCTATAATCAAGAGCTCTAATAACAACAGATTGTGGAGGGGGTGTGGACAGAAGGGAACCTTACTGCATTGTTGGTGGGAGTGTAAACTTGTTCAACCACTTTGGATAGTAGTATGGAGGTTCCTCAAAAGACTCCACATAGAGTTCCCTTATGACCCAGCAATCCCTCTTTTTGGCATTTACCCAAATGATCACAAACAAGACCACACTAAATCTACCAGCACAACTATGTTTATTGCAGCATTATTTACCATAGCTAAGATATGGAAACAACCCAGATGCCCCTCAGTAGATGAATGGATCAAGAAAATGTGGAATATATACACAATGGAATTTTATGCCTCCATCAGAAAGAATGACATTGCCCCATTTGTTACGAAATGGAAAGACTTGGAAAAAATATGTATTAAGTGAAGTAAGCCAGGCCTAAAGAAACATAGGTCCCATGGTTTCCCTTATTTGCAATAACTAGCATATGTCTGAGCAAGCAGAAAAGGTCAGATAAGTTGATGTTAGGGAAATGAACGCTAAGATATGTATTCAAATGTTTTTTTTTTTCTTTCATGTGATTGTTTCTAACACATTTATAAGATTATTTCTTTGTTGCTTTTTATGTACCCCATAGTATAACCCCTGCTTTCACTGTATTTGATGTCTGTATAATTTGTGGAGGGGAAGGGAAAAAACAAATCATTTAAATAGGGATACAGGTGGACACATTGCAACAATGAGATGTACAAGTCCTTATGTCGAAAACGAACTTTACAACTTTGGTGGGGGAGGGGAGGCTTGGGGGGGTGGCTGGGGAAGGGATGGGAAAGGGAAACAAAGTAGGAAGCTACAGTGCTTGATAAGAAATGTACTCATTATCTTGCCCATGTAATTGTAACCCCTCTGTACAGTATTTTCAGAATAAAAAAAAAAATTTTAGAAGAAGTGGGGTTGGCTAAAGTATAGTCTTTCCTCTTTAGTCTTGGTCCATGGGGAACACTAGACCATAAATGGACCTCAAACTGGTCTAAATTTGTCACAGTTGGGCATTTTGCTGCTCTTTTAAGTCACTATATTATTCAGCAGGTGGCCATGGGCCATGATGACTGTCAGATCACATGCTCAGAGACTTCTTTAGTTAATTACCTTCCTTTCAGCCAAAGCAATTCTAAACAAGTCTATGTATGAACATTAGCACTCAGTCCTAAAGGAAACTGAAGGGTGTGTCCCTTGCCCTCTGTAAGACAGATCCAAGAAAGTAATTGCACAAAAATAACTACCAGCTTCAACAGGCCTATGTCATTGTTATACACAGCTACACTCTTCAGTTAGCACCTGGGGGCAGCACCCACAGCGCCCCTCCTCCTAACTTCTTCTCAATGACTCTGCTTCCTCTGTAAGAGCATACAAAAGAAATTACTAATAACACTAAGAAAGTACTTAGTGACACTAGACTTGCACAAAAATGGCAATGTGTGTTCATGTCTGTATGTGTGAGAGTGCGTGCGTTTCTGTGTGTGTGTGTGTGTGTGTGTGTGTGTGTGTGTGTTTCTCCAAAGTTTTCTGATTTATTTTCAGGCCCTTGTTCAAGTGCTTTTTATTTGAATGAAGTCTTTTTTATTGTGAAAATACTGTACAGAGGGGTTACAATTACGTGGGCAAGATAATGAGTACATTTCTTATCAAGCTTGAATAAAGTCTTTGACAGTAGTCTTCTTTCTTTTCTTTTTTACCCAAATAAGTTGAGTTCTCTCTTTTTGTTTTACTCAGTCTAACTAAAGGCTTATAAATTTTATTGGCAGTCTCAAAGAAACAGCTTTAGATTTCACTGATTTTTCTCTATTGAATTTTTCTCTTTTTTGCTAACACCAGTCTCATAGCTAGCTTTCTTCTTAACTACAAAATGAAAACAATTCAAGTTGCTGTTTATAGAGAAGTGGCCATAAACCCTGACATATTAGAATATAGCAGCAACAAAAGGCAACAACACTACCGATACACAATAACATGAATGAGTTTCACAAGCATACTGACTGAGAATAGTATTATGCAAAATAAAAAAGGAGGGGCTGGGAAGGTGGCTCAGTGGTAGAGCTCTTGCCTTGCATGCATGAGGCCCTGGGTTCAATTCCTCAGTGCCACATAAGCAGGGGAAAAAAAGCTGGAAGTGGCACTGTGGCTCAAGTGGTAGAGTGCTAGCCTTGAGCTGAAGAGCTGAAGGACAGCGCCCAGGCCCAGAGTTCAGGCCCACAACAGGACCCAAAATAAATATATAAATAAATAAATAAAACAAAATTATAAAGGATTTCCTGGCAAAGCACCCATGGCTTACACCTGTAACCGAGCTACTCAAGCAAGAGGCTTAGAACTGAGGATCACAGGTCAAAGTCAGCCAAGGCTGGAAACTCCATGAAACCTCTATCTCCAATTAACTACCAAACAAAGCCAGAAGTAGAGCTGTGGCTGAAGTGGTAGAGAGTTAGCCTTCAACAAAAAAAAAAAAAAACGCTCAGGGACAATCCCCTGGCCCTGAGTTCAAGCTCCAGGACTAGAAACAACAAGAAAAGATATATGCTATTATCTCAGTTGTGTGGGGTTTTTTTAACTAAACTATAGTAAAAAAATATGAGAATAGTAGATTGCTGTGTAAAGCACGACTGATGTCTGACCTGAGAACTGGATGGATGGAAATGTCTGTATCATGATAGGTGCTTGACTCATACAGCCTTATGCAGGTTTCAGCAGCTAATAATGGTACAATTTACTTTACATAAGCCATACCCAAAAGATGTTACAAGTCATGGATTTAGGACAATATTAAAAAGCATGGATTTAGGTATTGATAAATTGGCAGAAGTACTTAGAGGGAAGGTTTCTGGTGGCCACAATTTCTGGAAAACACAATGTCCATTTGCTTCAGAGTAGTAAAAAGCACCATTTATTATGAATAGTGAAGGTTATTAGGCTAGAAAGGCACTTTCAGGGGTGAAAGTAAGTCAACTCAGAAAGAGAAGTCAAAAACTATCAACCCTTTTGCCATAGCACAGGCTTCTATTGACATGCAGGGGGGCCAGGGGACCTCCCTGGAATAGGCACAAAGAGTTATTGACATTAAAGCTATGGAAGAATTATGACTTCAGAACTATTCTGGGCAAACTTCTACTCACAACTACCCAAGTAAAACACACAAGGACTGAAGGAGGAAGAAGATCTAATTACAACCAGATTAAAATGACATGTTAATAACACAAAGGTAACTCTTGGTCACGCAAACTGATCTGAGCTGAAGCCTGGTAATATATTTTGGTGCCTTATATGTGGCTTTCTATAACCAGACAGTATGATAGATGTGACTTCTGTGTATCTGGTTATTTGTACCCTTCAAAAACAATATGTTGCTAGCCATGTACCAAACACTTCCTGGAATTTCCTTGGCTAACCACTACCTAACATGTAATATCCCACTCATATACATGAAATTTACTTGGAGGTTGGTTCCTGTCCAACAATATCAGCTTTGGTTATTTTAATTAATCCCATAGTGAGCACAATTGGAAGAAATGATGAAATGTTAAGGATATTTTAACTATATTTGACTTACAGAAAATAAGGAATTGCATTACCAGTCAATAGGAGAATACAGAAAATATACTCAGCATTGAGGTATTATTTTGTGACAACAGAACTTGACAAGTCAGAAAATGACTTACTAACACAGGGCACTGATACAAGCTGTAGATTTTGTATTGTTTTTCTATAACTAAGTCAAAGTAATAATTAAAAAAAAGCTAGGTGAATGTACTGTGAAAAATTTGAATGACACACTACATTTCACATATATCTTCAGCAAAGGGAAATGGGAAGTAATCAGGCCTTGCATAGATATGCAGCCATAGAGCTCTAGGAAGTCTCATATCGCAAGATAATCAAACCTCTAAGATGAGAAAACTAATATTGTATCGAGGTAAAATGAATATGCAAATAAATGATCAAAACTGTAATTAGTTCTATCAATTACTAAGATAAGTATTCCCAGCTCAAAGAAGCCAAGACACCAAGAAGGAGAGCCAATGGAAATACTAAGCAACACTTAAGTTTTAGTACATAGATATATGATAATGAACGCAGTCAATAAACTACTTTATTAAAAAGGGAATGAAGACTCCACCTCTTCAGTTCCTGAGTTTCTGAGGCTTAAAATGTAGAGTTTCTATGCATCCCAGGCTGAACCTGGGGGCCCTGACGCTGTCACCATACATAACAAGAACAGATGGATACACACTCTAAGCACTATGCATATCATTTGAGTGAATGTGAGAAATGAAGTAAAGCAAGAGGCTCATGAACATCCAACATAGACAGAGAGAAAGTGAGTGAGTGAATGAGCGAGAGAGAGAGTAGATGGAAATTTGATGAGACAAATTCTAGATACAAAACTCAGCCATTTATAAACTAATTTGTATATAAAGAAATATTAACAATAAGATGTGTTTTTATTTCAATTAAAAAGAATACTAATATAAAGAATCACATATTAAAGGCAAAGTAATTATAAAATTAATAACAGAAGTTAAACAGAAAGACAACATACAATGAAAGAGAAAATAGATAAATACTTGTTTTCTTACACTGATTTTGTTACCTTTTATCATCTAAAAATAAAGTGAAAGTACAAAATCCAAATTGCCAAATAAGGAAGGTCAAAAGCAATACAAATACATCTTTTAAAGCTATTGTTAGGAGTATAAGTAATTATCAGTACTAGTATGTAATAATTGATAATTTTGGTAAGCTGAAGAATATTTTTAAAAACAGAACTAATTCAAATTGACTCAAACTGGAAAAAAACCAGCAGGCTGAATTGTTAATTAAAATTTTTAATCCATATGTGAAAAAATGCAGACAGCAATGCCTTACTATTAAATTATATTAAATACTAAAGACATTCAATAAAATAGTAATTACACTCTTGTGTAGGTTTATTGAGACTAATGTGTTCATATTTCAATGCAATAATAACATCTGAGGTGTCTTGATACTGAAACTCAACAAGCACAAAAGAAAATGCAATTATACTCCAGCTTCATTTTTATGAAAATTAACAAGAATAATTTACAGAATATTAGCAAACTTATCAGCAGTTTATGAACACATAATGTATTAATAGGAGATTAAGTTTACTCTGGCAAGAACATGTAGATTTAATTTAAGAACCTTAAGGCAGAAATTGAAGTAATCAAAATGATTAATCAAATTTTTTGGGAAAATACCATATAGAGGGGTTATAATTACATAGGCAAGATAGGGAGTACATTTCTTATCAAACATTGTTGCCTCCTCCTTTGTTTCCCCTTCCCATCCCTTCCCATCTCCCAACCCCTTACTTCTCCCCCACCCCACCCCCGCACCCCAGCCAAAGTTGTAAAGTTTGACATAACGACTTGTGCATCTCATTGTTGCAATGGCTCCACCTGTATCCCTATTTAAACAATTTGTTTTTCCCCTTCCCCTCCACCAATTATACCGACATTAAATACAGTGAATGCAGGGGTTACACCATGGGGGAGGGACATACAAAGCAACAAAGAAATCATCTTATAAATATGTGAGAAACAATCATATGAAAGAAAAAACATTTGAATACTTACCTTGGGGTTCATTCACCTAAAGTCAAAATACTCTGTTAATTTGTTTTCCCTGACAGTAACAATAAATATGATCAGGCTTGTTAAATGTCATGCAGCTTCAGTTAGAATTGTGGACAAATACACCGATTAGTTTTCACATTGGATCATAGGAGAAATATAAAAATCCTGACTGAGCAGTATTTCTGAGAAATGTGCTACATGTTGTATGGGCAGTACCAGAGCCTCAGAAAAATTGTATAAGATCTTCAGATCATATAAAAAACATATCACTATGGACTTTGTAGTATTTACCTTTTTTTGAAAAAATTATTTGACAAAACGATATAACTATTAACAGCTGAGGTTTTACAAATATCACATGTATATGTGTGTGTGTGTGTGTGTGTGTGTGTGTGTGTGTACACATGTGTATTGAGAGGCAAGCAGTACTGGGGCTTGAACTCAGGGCTTGAATGCAGTCTCTGAGCTTTTCTACTCAAGGCTAGCACTCTATCACTTGAGCAACAACTCCATTTCCAGGGTTTTGGATAGTTAATTGGAGATATGAGTCTCACATACTTTCCTGCTTAAGCTGGCTTTGAACCACAATCCTCAGATCTCAGCCTTCTGAGTAGCTAAGATTACAGGTATAAGCCAGCAGTACCCAGCTCAAAATATTATATTTTGAAATAATAAAAAATAAATCAACCAGACATGCTTTATCACATTAAAAATGTGATAGAATACATGACCAGGAGAGTAGATCAAACAGAAGAAAGAAATAATAAGCTCATAGACAGAATACATTAAAATATAATAGTGGACATAAAACACAAAAAAGGAACAAAGAGGAATGAAGAAAGCTTACAAAAGGAAAAATATCTGTGTCACTGTAACTCTGCAGGGAGAATGCCTTTAATCAGTGTGTTAAAGATCCCCTTCTTAGCTCCTCATCATTTCAACTACCACCAAAAATCACAGAAAGAATTGAAATTAAGTAATTTTATGGTCATAAAATCAGGGAGCTTAAGATCCAAACTAATACATTCTAGTAAACACTTTTCGGGGGGGGGGGGGGGAGGGTGAAAAGACTTTTAAAGAATTGTTAACAAATTTTGTTTTACAAACACACTTCATATTCTTAATCACAAATTCAGTGAGATTTTATATCATAACATCAAACCTCTTGGTTGGGACAGGATCTCAAAATGAACCATGCTTACTAAAAATTTCTCAATAGGTAATTTAATTATGTATCGATGATTGCAGGATCATCTCAGAAAGTCAGTTTACTTTTACATATACTTATACATACTGGTCGTTTTTTAATTTAACAGATATTTTTCAAATGAAGAGGTGCCAATGACCAATAAATACATGTTAAAAAAACTTCCACTTCTGTAGCTAACAGGTAAATGCAAATCAAAACTAAATTAAGATTTCATTTCAATGAAGTCGAAATAACTATCCTTGAGGAAAAAGTATTATCAAGGATATGGGGAAAAGGAATGCTTACACACTGTTGGTAGACATGTAAGTTAGTCTAGTCACTATAGAAATCAATATGGAAAGTCTTGAAAAAGTTAAAAATAGAATTACATAGACATTTTTATAATGAAGATTAGAAAATACCAAACCTGACTAAGAAAACACTTTCCTCCCAAGCTCTCTCTTCAGAGCCCCCTTGATCTCATTATTCCTGAGACTGTAGATGAGGGGGTTCAACATGGGGATCACCACCATGTAGAACACAGATATCACCTTGTTCTGGTCAGTGGAGTAGCTGGATTTGGGCATCACATAAACAAACATAGCTGTCCCATAGAACAGAGCAACTGCAGTGAGGTGGGAGGTGCAGGTGGAGAAGACTTTCTGGCGGCCCTCGGTGGAGCGCATCTTCAGGATGGTGATGAGGATGTAGATGTAGGAGACGGCTATGATAATCACTGTGATCACAAGGATGGAGGAAGCAGCAAATGTGGCAAGAAGTATGCAGGCATTAACTTCAGAACAGGCAACTTCGCGTAGAGGAGCAAAATCACAGAAGAAATGATTAACTATGTTTGACCCACAGAACACTAGAGAAACGAAAGAAATAGCAAAGGATGAAGAATTTAAACAACCACCTATGAAAGCTACTATAAGTAACTGGAAACAAACTTGTGTGGACATTTTGGTTGAATACAGCAGTGGGTTGCAGATGGCCACAAAGCGATCATAGGCCATGGCAGCCAGAAGACAGCACTCAACTGGCCCAAAGAGGAAAGCTGTACACATCTGGATGGCACATCCATGGTAGGAGATCATGTTTTTGTCCACCAGAAAGTTAACTAACATGTTGGGTGTGACAGAAGATGAAAGGCCCATGTCAGCAAAAGCTAAATTGCTGAGGAAAAAGTACATGGGGTGGTGGAGCTGAGTGGAGACTCTGATTAGAAGGATTGTGCAGAGATTTCCAGCTATGGTCACCAGGTAGATGCACAGGATGATGATGAAGAGGATGACTCGAAGGATTGGGTCACGTGTTAAACCCAATAGAATGAACTCTGTCACTGTGGTGTGGTTCCCATCCACCAGGGAATCCATCAGATAATAGGGCTCCTGTCAGGACAAATCTAGTATGAATACATTACATGAAAAATTTCATGATTTCATTTTTCTTAGTGTTATTTTTCTTGAATGTCATCATAAGCATATTTAAGTAGCAGTACAGTACACATTTGCATAATTTTAAAATTGATTTTAGCAAAACAACCCTCAAAATTCTATCTATATTCTTTCTTTCCTTTCCTATTTATGTTTTCTTAAATCTACATAATGTAAGGTTTTAAAGTAAAATAAAATCCAAAACAAATGAACAAAACCACAAGGAAGACTGAGTACACTGATAGGAAAAAAATATAAATACGTTATTGTATGGAAATCCAGATTGCAGTTAAGATACATTTACATAGTTGGTAAATATGCATACACATAAATATATATGCTTGCTAAATTCTTAATATGCAGTTAAGAATTATATACCTATTGAACTATGTGTTACACATATATTACATTATATGTCATAAAAATGATATTTTTGCATAGGTATGTCAGTCCTGGGCAATGTCCCTGAGACTTCTAGTGTTCTATCAATTCAGCCACAGCACTACTTCCAAGGTTTTGGTGCTTAAGTGGAGATAATAATCTCATGCACTTTCCTACCTGGGCTGACTTTGAACTTTGATACTCAGATCTCAGCCTCCTGAGTAGCTAGGATTACAGGCATAAGCCACTAGCATCCAGCTAATATCATATTCTTTATCATGTAGAACTGAGTTAGAAGAGTTTAGTGAAGACTATGTAACTCGCTTATGATTACCCAGGAAGTTACATATTTAATTTACATAATTGTATTTGGGTAAGTGCCAGTTACAAATATGTAACTTTCTTTGTTACTATGCAATAATAAAATTAAATTATAGTAAGCACCAAGTCCAATACATCCAGCAATGAATGTAAAACAGATTTCTGCAATCTTCTTAATGCTAACGTGTGAATTGCCCAGGTTGTTTTACATTTCAAGATAGCCATCAGTTAAATGTACCCTTTCTCAGAAGTCATACAAATATTTCTGAAACCAGATATACATTCTATATTAGTGCTATAAAGGAGGTTACTTATTATTTCACCAACTGTTCAAGTTTCATGGATACTTTTATCTATTTGAAATAGATAATAGTGTTTTAGCAAATACACTGAAATGCCAATGCAATCACTGTGCAAAAAATTCCCTTAATATCAATATAAAATAAGTTCATTCAAATAAAACAAATAACTTTCTACTGTAATAATAACTTCTCAGTGGAAATTTTTAATGTGATGAAAAGGAACTTTGGAAGTGATATATATTTGTGTAACAGTACATACTGAAAAGTTTAAGAACTATCTCTGACTTGGGGCTATATTGATTCTAAACTCTAAACCTGCTGAATGTATGTACTAAACATTTTATATACCCTTAAAAACTCATATGTGTAAACAAATAAGTGTTTCTGAAAAGATTTGTATACCTTTATATGTAAATCTTCTAATTAATTTTAAGTATCAGCACAAGTCTAAGCATCTCAAAGCTAGCATTTTCTGAGTGTCAAGTTTGGGATCATGTGAGTTTCTGTCTTGTGGTTAAGCAAGTGAAACTCAAGAGACAAAAGTCTTAACATAAACCAAACTCCTACCTCTTGGAATGAGAACACATTCACCTTTGAGTACCAGCACAAAGGCACAGTGGTCATATAGCTTAAAATATATTTTTGTTTTCCTTTGGGTCTAAATCCCCAGTGAAGCTAGAGATTTAACTATGAATGCGAAAGTATCATTGAGCATTTTCAGGTTCTCCAGTGAATATTGGACAACTCAATTCTCATAACAAATGTGATCTTTCAAGATGTTACCAATTCTCTTGTGGTCAATTTATTTGTTTCTATCTTGTTCTTCATGCATAGACCTATCATCTTTGTTTAACATTTACTAGGGTGTATAATTGGCCAAATAGTCTGATAAAATTATAAGAATCATAAATACCTTGATATGTAGGACAAAGAAATAGTGTTAAATGTCAAGTATAAAATCTAGCATTAGCTTTAACCATTCCATATGGTTGTTCATGAGCCCCTTGATTTCCTGATTCTTTTTCTCATGGTATTTCAAAAGACATTCACAGTGACAGTCATTGTAGATCATGGTGACAGCTTTTGAACCACCAAACCCAGCATACAGGATGCTAACAGACTCCCAATTATTATGTATCTGAGATTAAAAATAGATGGTTTTAACCATTCTTTCTTCTTTAATCAAATTAATATTATGGTCTATAATAACTAAAACTTTCCTCACGTTAAAGTCTCAGTAGCTTGGTGGTTGTTTCCTTGTGCTCCTATGTGTGTTATCTTGTTTTCTTTATCTGGTTATACTTTTCGCTGTGTTTGATAGGAATAACTAAAGTTTGGGTTATCTATTTGCATACTGAGTTCACCCTGAGATAATCATGGTTTTTGGCCATTCCACATGCAACCTCAAGACTTACAACTTGTATCATCTTTTTAAACATCATTTTATTGTTATCATATAGGAGATATACAAGAAGTTTCAGTTACATAAGATGCTCTCCACTGAATGATGCTACCAGGACTTCCCAGCCTGCACCTCCCACCTCCCTTCAGTACTCCTAATAGCACAATCCTAGGGACCAAAGCTTTAACAAATACCCACCTTGGATAGTAAGACCAACACATATCAAACTTATGAACTGCTGTATTGAATGGAACTCTGTGGTATGACTACTTAAAGCTAATGATTATAATGATGACAAGGATGGTAATACTGCTGCTGCTGATGATGATGATGAGATGATGATAACAGATACTCAGCTTCTCGTTAATACAACTATGAAAAGTAATTGCTATAAAAAACTGTACAAAGTAATGTCTCATTAAGAAAACATTTTCCTCCCAAACTGTCTCTTCAGAGCCCCGTTGGTCTCATTATTCCTGAGGATGTAGATGAGGGGTTCAACCTGAGGATAACCACCATGTAGAACACAGATATCACCTTTTCTGGTCAGTGGAGTAGCTGGTCAGTGGATTTGGGCCACATATAAATAAATGTAACTGGCCCATAGAACAGAGTGACCACAGTGGGTGGGAGGTGCAGATGGAGAAGGCTTTCTGGCATCCTCAGTGAAGCACAGCTTCAGGATGGTGATAAGGATGTAGATGTAGGAGATGGCTATGACAGATACAGTGGAAACATGAAAAAATAGAAGAAAATGAAGGAGTACTTGTGAGGATAGTGACATCAGAACAGAAGAGCTCAACTAAAGGAGAAAAATCACAAGAAAAATGATTGCTTCTACTTGGCCCACAGAAAACTAAAGGAAAAGAAGAAATGGTGGGGCTGGGAAAGTAGCTCAGTGGTAGAGTGCTTGCCATGCACGCATGAGGCCCTGGGTTCCATTCCTCAGCACTACATAAACAGAAAAAGTCGGAAATGGCGCTATGGCTCAAGTGGAAGAACACTAGCCTTGAGCTGAATAGCTAAGGGACAGCACCCAGGCCGAGTTCAAGTCCTAGGACACACACACACACACACACACACACACACACACACAACACAACACACACACACACACATACACAGGAAATTGTAAAGGATGAAGCCATAAAACATCCACCTAGGAAAGCTACTACAATTAACAGCACACAAATTGTGTAGACATTTTGGTTGAATACAGTAGTGGATTGCAGATGGCTATAAAGCCATCAGAGGCCATGGCAGCTAAAATAAAGCCTTCAAAAAGCCCAAAGAAACAAGTTGAACCATGCTGGATGCTACATGCAAGGTAGACGATTGTTTTTCTTTCCACCAAGATGTTAACCAGCATGTTCAGTGTTCCAGAAGTTGAAAATATCATGAAGCAAAAGCCAAATTGCTCAGAAAACACTACATGGGTTGGTCGAGCTGAGTGGAGATGCTCATGAGAAGGATTGTGCAGAGACTGCCAGATACAGTCACCCACTAGATGCACAGGATGATGATGAAGAGGATAGCTCAAAGGACTGGGTCATATGTTAAGACCAATAGAATGAACTCTGTTACTGCAGTGTGGTTCCCATCCACCAGGGAATCCATCTGACAATGGAGCTGCTGCCAAGATAAATCTGGGATGAACAGATTGCATTAAATGATTATAAATGCAATTATTTCATTTTCATTAATACATATGGACAATCATCATAAACATATTCATGTACCAGTATGCATTTACATGGAATGGTAATTCTGTCTATAAATTTAAACTGCAGTAGCAAAACCAGACCCCAAAATTTTATCCTATGCTATCTCTTTTCCTTTATATTTATATTTTCTTTTTTAATAAGATTTTTTATTGTGAAAATACCGTACAGAAGGGTTACAATTACATGAGCAAGGTAATGAGTGCATTTCTTATCAAGCATTGTTGCCTCCTCATTTGCTTCCCCTTACCATCCCTGTCCTCCCATTCCATCCCCCCGCACCCCCGCCAAAGTTGTAAAGTTCATTTTTCGACATAATGTCTTGTATATCTCATTGTTGCAATGGGTCCACCTGTATCCCTATTTAAATGATTTGTTTTTTTCCCTTCTCCTCCACAAATTATGCCAACATCAAATACAGTGAAAACAGGGGTTATAACATGGGGGAGGGACATACAAAGCAACAAAGAAATCATCTTATAAATATGTTAGAAACAATAGCAAGAAAGAAAAATCATTTGAGTCCTTATCTTGGGGTTCATTTCACCTAACATCGAATTATCTGACCATTTCTGCTTGTCTCAGACATATGCTAGTTATTGCAAATAAGGGAAACCATGGGACCTATGTTTCTTTGGGCCTGGCTTACTTCACTTAATATTTTTTTCCAAGTCTTTCCATTTCCTAACAAATGGGGCAATGCCATTTTTTCTGATGGAGGCATAGAATTCCGTTGTGTAGATATGCCACATTTTCTTGATCCATTCATCTACTGAATGGCATCTTAACTCTATATAATATATAGCTTTAAGGGAAAATTAAAAAGTCAAAGTAGTTGATCATAACCCCAAGGAGGCCTGACTGTACTGAAAGAAAAAAAAGTAGAAAGGCTGTTAAAAAGAAGGCTCAAATAGCTGCTCATATATAATGGCATGCTTCTTGAATGATAAGCATGCAGCTAAGAATTATACACATATTGAATTATGTGTACATATAGACACATACATAAATGTATACATTACATGTTCCAAAAATGATATATTGTACATCATGCAGAACTGAGTTAAGCAGAGTCTGGAGAAGAATATGGAACTTGCTCATGATTACATAGCAAGTGGTAAATCACAAATATGAAGCCCAAAATCTGATTTCTGTTCCTTATATAACTATTTAATAATGAAAATTAAATTATAGAAACCACAAAATCTAATACACCCAGAAAACAGATTTGTTTAATATTCTTAATTCTACATGTTACAGGGTCACAGGAATGTTTTACATTTCAGGATAAAATTGTTTTATGTAAAAAGAGAGAATAAGTGTAGTTATTATACCCAATGTCCATTAGGTAAAAATTGAGTTACATAGCTTGAGGGTAAAACGAGAAGGGGAAAAAATAAGAGAGAATGATGGAAAGGGTAACATTGGTGAAGATGCACTCTACTCAGAACCTGATTCTTGGAATTGAAAACTGGTTGTACAACTACTTGATAATAAAATAAAAAGTAAGAGTAAAAAGTAACAATTATTTCTCAAACTTAACCAGAAAGAAACAAAATTAGGGAGCAAATGAGAGTTATAAGTAACCAGTATATTAGACAGTAAATTTAAATTTAAAATTTTAAATAAATTATAATTTAATTAAAAGTAAATTTTATGAGATTAATTATATTAGATACAAATAAAATTTAGCCAGGCTCTAGTGGCTCATGCCTCTAATCCTAACTACTCAGGAGGCTGAGATCTGAGGATTATATTTCAAAGCCAGCGGGCAGGAAAGGCCATGCATGAGACTCTTATCTCCAATAAACCACCAGAAAACCAGAAGTGGCGCTGTGGCTCAAGTGGCAAAGCGCTAGTCTTGAGCTGAAGTGCTGAGGGGCAGTGCTTAGGCCCAGAGTTCAAGACCCATAACCAATCGAAAACAATAAAAATAATATTTTTAATTTTTAAAATGTTTAAAACTTAAATTTTATTTTATATTTTATACATTTGAAAGAGAAAATAGTGCTTTAGTAAGCTTATTAATGCTATATAAATACTGTTATAGTAATATGAATGAAATACTAATGCAATCAATTTCAAAAAGCCCTCTATGATCATCTCAAATTAAAATAAGTTGAATTGGAATATCATATAAAGTTCAAGTTCAAGGATCAAAACAACTTAAGTTCAAGTTCAAGGATCAAAACAACTTAAGATCTCTATTATTCTTCCAGAAGGAACAAAATTAATGCCTAAAAACTGAGTATGACTTAATATAATTTAATGTTTTGGGGTTTTTTTTTCCCTTTCATGCAATTGTTTCTAACATATTTATAAGATGATTTCTTTGTTGCTTTGTATGTCCCTCCCCCATGGTATAACCCATGCTTTCACTGTATTTGATGTTGGTATAATTTGTGGAGGGGAAAGGGAAAAAACAAATCATTTAACTAGGGATACAGGTGGACTCATTGCAACAATGAGATGTACAAGTCATTATGTTGAAAAATGAACTTTACAACTTTGGGGGAATTATCGGGTGGGGGGAGGAAGGGAGAAGGGGAAGGGATGGGAAGGGGAAACAAAGAGGAGGCAACAATGCTTGATAAGAAATGTACTCGTTATCTTGCCCATGTAATTGTAACTCCTCTGTATGGTATTCTCACAATAAAAAAAACTGCGTATGAAAATATTAATCAGAAAATGTTAGGGTGACTTCCAGAAGAGTAAAATGTCAGAGTGCTCTCTTGAATACTTCTCAATTATTAAGGCGGCCATATACTCTCAATTTCAATGTCAGCAAAAGCCAAATTGCTCAGAAAAAAAAATAGTAAATGCAATGGTGAAGCTGAGTAGACACTTTGATAAGAGGACTGCTCAGGGATTGCCAGTTAATGGTTCCAGGTAGATGCATAAGACAATGATGAAGATTAGAAGAATTCAGTCCTGGGTTAAGCCCAACCCAATGAACTTTGTCAACGGAACTGTTGCCAAGATAAATCTGGGATGACATGAAAGAGGAAGTAACACTGTGGTTCAAGTGGTAGTACTTGCCTTGAGCTGAAGACCTCAGGGACAGTGCCTAGGCCCAGAGTTCAATCCCCACGACTCACAAAAAGGAAAAGAAAAACAAGGATTACATGAAAGAATTCTAAACGTAATGATTTTATTTTCACTAACACATAAGGAATGTCATCATAAGCATATACAAGAACCTGTACACAATTAAATAGAGTAATTCCACTGTAATTTTTTAATTCTTTATTATGAAAATACCGTACAGAGGAGTTACAATTACATGGGCAATATAATGAGTACATTTCTTATCAAGCATTGTTGCTTCCTCCTTTGTTTCCTCTTCCCATCCCTTCCCATATCCCGTGCCCCCCCTCCACTGTAATTTTAAAACTAGTTTTAGCAAAACTGTCCCAGTTGCAAAAGTCCTAATTCATTGTTATACACAGCTACACTTCTGCCCTTCTTCAGTTAGCACCTGGTGGCAGCGCCCCTCCTCATAACTTCTTCTTAATGATTCTGCTTCTTCTGTGAGAGAATAAGCACCATACAAAGACATTACTAAAAATCCTAAGAAAGTACTTTTTTCAACTCCATTGAAACAAATGTGAAAACAAGCGTGTTTGCACATGTATGTCTGTGTGTGTGCGTGTTCCTTTCTCCAAAGTTTTCTGATGCATTTTCAGGCCTTTGTTCAAGTACTTCTTATTTTCATGAAGTCATTGGCAGTGTTCTTTCTTTTATTATTTTTTTAATTTTATTTTATTGTAAAGATGCTGTACATAAGGGTTATGGTTACATGAGTAAGGTAATGAGTACATTTCTTTTTTTAAAAAAATTTAGTTAAGTTTTTTATTGTGAAAATACTGTACAAAGGGGTCACAGTTACATGAGCAAGGTAATGAGTACATTTCTTATCCAGCATTGTTGCCTCCTTGTTTTTTCCCCTACCATCCCAGTACATTTCTTTTTTTTTTGACTGAGTTTTCATTTTATTTTGCTTTATAGTACTTGTGCTTCCCAGTACATTTCTTGTTGAGCATTTTACCCCCTCCTTTGTTTTTTCTTATATCTTTTTACTAAAACAATTTGAGTTGTCTCTTTTTGTTTTACTCAGTCTAGCTAAAGGCTTAAAATTTTTGTTGACAATCTTAATGAAACAGCTTTAGATTTCAATGATTTTTCTCTACTGAAGTTTTCTCTTTTTTGCTAACACCAACTTTCATAGCTAACATTCTTCTTAACTACAAAATGGAAACAATTCATGTTACCAGTTATAGAAGAATGGCCATATACCCTGACATATTAGAATATAGCAGCAAGGAAGGGCAAGAACACCACTGATACACAAACCGCCCACTGAGAAGGACTTCTATTATCAAGCGTTGACATCTAAGGAAATAGAAGCAGAGAAACATTAAATAATCTGCCATAGATCATATGAATGGTAAGGGGATGAGCTTGGATTCCAATCCTGTCTGTGAATACCCACACTTTCACCTCTAATCACAATGCTAAAACTCATTTATTACTACCACTACTACCTACTACTACTACTCCTGCCTTTATTATCATGACTATTCAGTCCTACTTGCATGCTGGCTCTGATCTGAAAGAGAAGCTGCCTTTCCTTTTTACAATCATAAGCAAATTCATTTTTAAGCTTATGGGAAGAATTAACTGCATTTGATCTGAAAGTTGTTTATATGAAACTAAATTTTGGGCTTGGCTTAGTTGGCTCAGAATAGATAGCTTAATGAGTTTTAAGGGACCAAAGCAACATTTGCTTGTAGTCAGATTAGGCCCTGGATTTCACGTCTACACCGTTTGGAACTGAAGATAAAGGGCAGAAATAAAAACAAAGACCTAGAAGATGTGTAGGCAAGACACCATCTCTGCCCATCCTTGCTTCCACAGTCAAGGCAGTACATCTGCAAGTCATGCCATAGCCTTAGATAATGGACATTGGAGTCACTGGAGATGGTGTTAATTCTTAATCTTCTATCTGCACTCATGTCTTGGCAACCATACGGAATTGGTTCCATGGGGGATCACAGACTAGTCTCCCATGGATACCAAACAATGTGGCTGCCCAAGTCCTTTACATAAACTGTATGTCGCCTACATCCAACACTTCTATATATATCATATCTAGATTACCCATAGTACCTAATACAATGTAGATGTTATATAACTACTTACTGTACTCTGGTTTAGGAAATAGTAAGGAATGGTCCACGTAAATTCAAGTCAGTACAAATGTGATGTTTTCCAAATATTTCAGGGTGGAATGCAGCTAAGTGGTAGAGTTTTTGACAAGCATACATGAGGCTTTGATTTCAATCCTCCCTACTCCTCTCCACCCCCCAAAATAAATTTGTAATTGGTTGTAACCATGGATAGGAAACCACAAATATAGAAAACTAACTATAATAGTCTAAAAGTAATCACAACCTTCAAGAAGTACACTTTTTTCCTTCATAGAAAGCTGAAACTATCTGGCTCTTTTGCATTTTTTTCAAAAATGGTATTTTAAAACAATTTTATAATATCTGCCAAGTACTATATGGTGACTACTGTTTGAATATACACTTGCCCCACCAGTGTAAAGGGCCATTTTGTCGGGTTTAATCCAGAAATCAACAACAAACTTGAAATTAATCTCTGAGTTTCATCACATCCTGAGCAAGTGTGAGGAATCAGAAATGGTAGAGATGCAGGGTTCAATCAAATAGAATCTGACATAAACAGTGAATAGAATAGCATGAATGACTAAAGGTGACATTTTAAACCTCACATAAAAAGTGACCTTTGGAGACAGGAGGGCAGGGATAGTAAGGGGAAACAAAGGAGGAGGCAGCAATGCTTGATTTAAAAAAATGTACTCATTAACTTGCTCATGTAATTGTAACCCCTCTGTATGGTATTTTCACAATTTAAAAAAGGGACTTTTGGTTGGGCACTGGAGGCTTATGCCTGTAATCCCAGCTACTCAGAAAGCTGAGATCTGAAGGTCACTATACTATAAAACTACCTTGCTTTATAGTAAAGTTCTCAAGCCTCTAACTAAATGCATCAGCACATCAGCTACTCCAGGGCAACCATAATAATTCAGAGAAGCAAAGAAATGGTGGGACAAAGGGTGAACAAATGCAGAGGTGGTAACTCACTAGACACTATGTTGAAAATGAACTATACAACTTGTGGGTGGGGACGGGAGGGAAAACCTGGGAGAAAAAAATGTACTCTTTAACTGATTTATGTAACTGTAACCCCTCTGTACATCACATATAAAATAACCATTTTTAAAATATATTAAAAAATAATTATTCCGAGCAACTTTCATCAAATTTCTGTAGGTTCCCGGTTGGCTACAACAAAGTACTCCTAGTCTTAATTTATACCTCTTGCACCACACTGAATAATTAGCATTACCAAGCTTCTTATAATCTAGAAAATATTTCAAAGAGGATCTCCAGTTAAATGTGTGAAAATTAACTCTCATGACATTGCAAATGCTTAAAAACACCTTCCCCTTCTTAAAGCATCTCATTGATAGCACTCTTCAACTAAGAGACTCTTTCCCAGTTTTTTTGAGAAATAGGACGTAGTATATAACTGGCTTAGAAATCCCAAGGCCAGTCTTCCTCCATAGATCTAAGTGTCAGTTTCTCCCCCTCTTTTTCACCTCCTGGCACTCATCCAAACAAGATTCACATTATCATCTGGTTTCTTCAAGCCCAGATTTTAGAAGACCTAACTACATTTCTCCGCCAGATATTCAACCTCAAGTATTGGCTCGTTATGGACTAAAAATTTCCACAGAAAAATCAATTCTTGCTTAAAAGTACATCAAAAACCATTTGAACTGGGACTAGGCAGTGAAATAATAGTGATGAATTGTGACACCCTGGACAGCCATTCAGCTAACTCTTTGACAAAGTCCTCTACTCCAGTCGCTTTTACTTACTACCCAAGATAGGCATAGGGACTCCAAAAACAAAAATCCCACTGTTTATTGCTATGGTAACCTGGTTGAGATTAAATCGTGTATTTGAAAAAGCACTAACTTTTATTTTCTGTTGATTGTGGGGCTTGAATTCATGGCTGGAGTGCTGTCTCTCAGCTTTTTTTGCTCAAAGCTAGTGCTCTCCCATTGAGCCACAGCACCATTTCCAGATTTTTTGCTCTGGTGGTTTATCGGAGATAACAGACTCATGAACTCTGCTGCTCCAGCTGTCTTTGAACCAATTTTTCTCAGATCTCAACCTTCTACATAGCTAGGATTACAGGCATGAACCACCAGTGTCCAGCTTAAGCACAGACTTCTTAAGTTAGTCAATCAAACTCACCCTTCGCTCTTCACTATGCATAGCCTAGAAATTCTCCACCATAACTAGCATGGAAAGCTATGGACTTGCCTGTTACAAGTTACTTAAAATGGAAGACTTACTGAGAAGGTACTAGAATCAGGAATTAGGTCTGAACCTAATCAGGCTTTTTTCCAGTTCCCAAGTCTTTGGTATGAATTGAGGATGCTAGGAAATGCTTAGGGAAAGACAATAATGTGCTTTCTACTTCCAGGAAACTCTGTTTTGCCTTGAATCTCAAGGCTGATGATAAAATTCTTTGTGTTCCAAGGGTTATGCTAAATTACTGTGGTTTCAACCTAGAAGACCTTGTCTTGATCCTTTTACCATAGTAGCCAGGAGGGGAAAAATATAGATGCATTGATAAACTGACTCTGGTCCCACCAGAAATCATTGATTGGCCTAATTTCCATCCAGGGATGGATGGAGAAGAGAAAAAGACAAGCAAAGAGGCCTAAGGGTCCCTTTGAATATTTAGCTATTGACCTAGGTTTATATATGATATTCTTCTTTAATCTCATGTAATAGAAGATACACAACAATAGAAAAATTGAAGACTACTTTTTTCTGAAATCCCATTAGGATAAATATACTAGATAAGATGATCCATTCTTTTCACACAAAAATATCCACTAGGTGCACCTTACTCTAATCTTTGCATAATCCTCTCTATCCCCCACTATAAAATATTCACAGGACCCTCACCACAGGTTGTAACTTCAAGGTCACCTGTTGCAGGTGTCCAGGTAAGGGCAAGAGGGCCGTATCTCATCATCACACCATAAACTTCTGGAGTTGGAGTCATCAGGCACCAAAGCACCACAGCCTGAGTCATCATCTGCTACCAGGATGATGCAGGCATTTTAATTCCCAAGAGTGATGAAAAGTCAAAGGTAAAGTATCTCACAGAAGCCCTGTTCCCTAGGGATCTAGGAAGCTCTGGAAAACAAGACATCACAGACTCATTACACCTCAGCCTTATAAACAGTTACAGGTTTGTGGGTGTGGAATCCAGAAACAAAGCCTTTAGGTCTGACATGAAGAGGCTACCTTCATTGGATGCTTCCAGGGTATTGGGAATCCTGACTAACCATCTGATACATGCTGGGTAAGTTGTATTTACTTCGAAGGCTGTCACAGCACCAAGTCACAGGCAGCTAAGAAAAAGTGCCAGTTCTGGGACTGTAAAGAGGAAAGAGTGCTTTGTTTCTGTCAGAAACCAAATAGAAAAGATGGTTGAATTTAAATAAAAGAATGGTGACTATTACTTGGAAAAATTGGAAATTTTTGTCAATGTCCTATCCCATAAATAAACCATAGTAAGAACATGAGGAACTCCCAAAAATCTCTGAAATCAACAATACTTTAGAGGAGAGAAACTTTCCTAGGACTAGAAAACAGCTAAGTAAAGCTTCTCAAAGTAATTCATGTGTCAGTTCCTCTACAGAATTTAAATAATGCTTCTTGTGAAGCCCTGGTATCTCACCCCTGCAATCCTAGCTAGTCAGGAGGCTGAGACCTAGAGACTCCTAGTTCAAAGTCAACCCAGGGAAGAAAGTGTGGGAGATCCCAACACCAATTAAGAAGCAAAAGGCTAGGCTGGAAGCCTGGCTCAAATGGTAGAGCAAGCAAGGCAAGCCAGTCTGAAGCTCTGAGTTCAAGTCCTGATAAGACCAGAAAAAAAGGAGAAATATTCTTTCTCAAGTTGGTTGAGTTTTTCATACATAATAAATAATGTAAGGAACAAAACACATTCTGGAATTCTCAAATGTTGACTATATTGGCTCAATAAAAAGTAAATCGTGCCTGAACAAATTGAGAAGTGTTATCAAATACATGTGTCAAATTATCTCATGGGAATCTAACAGTAAAAAAAAATCATGCAGTAAATAAGTGCTAAGAAGTCACAAATGGGATGAGTCGAATTAGACAGAATGCCCTAGAATTAGCTTACTTAGTTTTATATCCTGGCATTACTTTGTGAATTTAGCAAATTACTGAAAGTTTTTAATCCCAGCTTTATTACTTCGTGTTTATTACTGAACATTTCTATGTCTATTTCCTCATTTGTAAAGTGGAAAAAATAACACTATATTAAATAAATTTAAAGTCAATATTTACTATTAGAGCCAGATGACAATGGTTCATATCCATAATCATAGCTATTTAGGTGACTGGGATCCAAAGAATTTTAAGTCATCCCAGAACAAAAAAAAAGTCTACAAGACTCCATTCTCCAAAATAACCAGCAAAGAACTGGGCTTGAGGTGTGGCTCAAGTGACAGAACACAAATAAAGTGAGAGAGAAAAAGAGAGGTAGGGAAGAGGAGAGAGAAAGAATTTGTTGCTTTGTTTCTCCTGGAGTTTATCCTTAGGTCTAGTTGTATTCTGAGCTACTAGACTAAACACATACATTGTCGATAAACTCAAATTTAGAGATTAATTCAAGACTAATTCAAAAGATGGCTTGGTGAATGCAGGATAATATTTCACATAATAATAAATCAACATTTAGCTAATAATATATACATTTTTAAATCTTCTAATTAAAACTCATTAACCACGTCTTAGAAACGTCACAGGCAAGTATGAAGTCACATCAGTAACAGCTAATAGTCAGATCTTTGGTCATGTAAAAGCCATTAAGTAAAGAAAGCCTGCACACTTGGCTTTGGGCTCCTCCAGACATACTAAACCTTCCATGTCCATTTCAGATGGGAACTGACATAATTTAAATGGCAACAGGGACACTAGACTAATTCTAGACATGAATTGAAAAGATTTTGCCACCTGTAGCTAGCATCAAATTCTGAACAATAAACATTTCACAGCATTATGTTACTGAGTAAGATTATTTAAATACACTGTCTGAGGATCTCAAACTTTGGTTTGATTTTCAGATATAATTGAGAGAAGCATGACCATGACAAACCAGCATCAGTCAGGAATTGTATTTGAAGGGCTCCTTCCTATTCCCTAATAGAAGCCAGCCTGAAAAGACCTTGGAGCACCTTTTGTCCCCTGCTAACTATTCTTGTCTGCTCTTAAAGGACCAACTTCCCTGAAATGCTATCCTAGATCCCTTACTTTCACCTATGTTCCTGTCCTTGGGTTATCTCTCTTTCCCACGTTCCATCCCCAATCAGGCTCATCAGTTCCAGCTGCAGAACAGCATCTGCCATCCTTTCTCACTGCTTCCACACTCTGCCCTCTTAATTCACTCCTAGCCTAGACTTTCTGTTTCTACTAAAATTATTACCTTGTAGCAATGAGGTTAGACAACTACAGTGTGAGAATTTGATTTTCTTTTTTCTCACAATTATCTGCTACTTTTAATTCTATGATATTTAATCTTGATACAGGTGTACATAAACGTGTGTGTGTGTGTGTGTGTGTGTGTGTGTGTGTGTTAGCATGTGTCAGCTTGACAGGTGCTGGTGGCTCACACCTTTAATCCTAGCTACTAAGGGGACTAAGATTTGAGAATCCTGGTTCAAAGCCAGTTTGGGCAAACAAATGCAGAAGACTCTTCGCCCCAATTAACCAGCAGAAAGGTAGAAGTGGGGATATGACAAGAGGCAGAGTACCAGCCTTGAATGAAAAAGCCAAGCAGATCACAAAGCCCTGAGATCAAACCTCACAGCCAGCCCAACAAAAAAGTATCTGCTCTCCCTATGAAAGAGATACCGAAATTTTGAGCTAAACTACCAGTTCTCACATCATCATTATTCTGATCCCCAGACTTGAAAATTGAGAATTTTAGTCAATTATAGTGATACATATTTTATCTCTGTGTTATCTCTCATACCTTTCTCCTTTTTCATTTCTACCATCATTTTCTCATTCAAATAGTGCTATCTCTTACATGGAAAATGTTCCACCTTCTCTCTCCATCTCTCTCTTTTTATATGTTTTTTATTGTAAAAATACTGTCCAGAGAGGTTACAGTTACATGAACAATGTAATGAGTACATTTCCTATCAAGTATTATTACCTCCTTCTTTTTTCCTCTCCCTCTCCCCTTTTCTGTCCTTCTCCTTCTCCTTCTCTCTTCAATCCATCTCTTACATGTTGCTAGATTGGTTCCCTGAAACCAGAAGATTGGACAAATATTTTCATTACTTTATTGTTTTATGAGTCTCTGTCCACTGCTGAACTAGTTATTAAATCTCACAGCACTCCACAATACGACTCGCTTCTAACCCCATCCACTTAGCCTCGCACAAATCTTGTCCACATTCACTTGTATTTACCCAAGAGACTTCACAGTCTCTAAACATTCCCTGAGATATCCTGACTCAGTCTCTCTGACTAAACACACTCTCCTTTAATCTGTACTTCACTTAAGAGGCTTTTTATTTTCCAACAGGCATCTCAGTTTATTTCCAAAGCTGCCTACTATCTACAGAATGCAAACCTTGCTCCTTAAAAATGGGATATTAGACCCTCAGTTATCTAGCCTTGATGGGCAATATTAACCTTAATCCAAACACACAGAACTCTGCCTGGTCCCACAATTTGTGTTTGTGTATGTGTGTGTGTGTGTGTATCTGTCTGTATGTCTGTGTGTGTGTCTGTGTCTGTGTGTCTGTGTGTCTGTGTGTGTCTGTGTCTGCACACGTGCACACATGCGCATGTGCACCAATTCCAGGGCTTGAATTTCAGAGCCTCAAGTACTTGCTTGCCTTTCCCTCGTGGCTGGCACTCTACAACAGAGCCACACCTCCACTTCCCAGTTTGTTTGAGGGGTTTTGTTTTGTTTTGGTCGGTTGGTTGGTTGGTTAGTTGGTTTTTGCTTTTGTTTGTTTGTTTTTCCTAGCTAATTGCAAGTAACAGTCTCTCAGATTTGCAAGCCCAGGCTAGCTTTCAACTATGATTCTCAGTTCTCAGACTCTTGATTAGCTAGAATGATAGGATTATATGTGTGAGTCACAGGGGCCCAACGTGGCTTCTTACTTTAAATTTATTAGGTAGGACACTTCCTACTGTGTGGATAAGGAGTCTATAAGGCCAAAGGGATATGCCCACCCACACTGACCACACTAACTACTACTTCTTGACAGCTTTCCAGGTAATAAGACCCTAAAATTCTTTACTAAAGACTCCCATCTTACTCCCAGAGTCTATAGGAGCCTTGTAAGCCTCCCAGATAACCCTGAAAAGAGTAAGCCACACTAATGATATTTTCATACTTAGGGCTTAAGGGTCGCCAAGAATTGACTGCAAAGTATGAGCAGAGCGTGTACTTGCCAGCTGGCATGTCCCAGCCTATGCATGTGCTAGGCTGGAGATAGGTCTCCTCACACCCCTGCATTCCAGCACAAAACTCACAGAATCCCACAAACAGTGTTTTGTCAGGGCATTATAAAGCTCAGAAGGAATAATAGGATATAGTTTATTACTTTGCTGTATTGGTCTGTAACTTTCAAATATCTCCAAATCTATGGATATATCAGCCTGTATTTGTTATTCTTGCCATAGACACTGTGAAAGTCAAAGACAGACTGTCCTGAGAAACCTGCTCTTAAATACACCACACCTTTGCAGTTTGTCAATGTTTATATAATTTTTTTTTCTGGTCCTAGGGCTTGAGATCTGAGCCTGGGTACTGTCACTGAACTTCTTCAAAAGGATAACACTCTACCACTTGAGCTACAGTGACACTTCTGGCTTGTTTTTTTTAGTAGTTTATTGGAGACAGATTTTCCTGCCTAGGCTGGCTTCAAACTGCAATCCTCAGATCTCAGCATCCTGAGTAGCTAGGATTACAGGTGTGAGCCACGGGGGCCCAGCTAACCTATATGATTAAAGAAGAGAAAGGAATGAGAAAAATAATGTAAAATGAGAAAGGAAATTCCCATCTTCTTCATATAATATGAATATGCATTTGAAAAACCCAAGAAAATCAACTAAAAATGATTTTTAAGTGATAGGAAATGATTGTAAAGAACATATTATAAAATTAACTTACAAAACTTAATAGCATTCCTACATGTACATAATACTTAAATGGTTCACAAAATGAAATAGTTTGATTTAAAATAGTGACAAAAAGACCAAAAGTCCTATAAATCAAATAAGTAAACAAGACAAATAAATATGTAGGGCTTATATCGGCAAAATTTAAAGAAATATATAGACAAGAAAATTCTATTGTAAAGATATCAGTTATCCCCACCTTAGCATATTAGTTCAATCCAATAGCATTCCAGTTATACACAGGATTGTTTTTTCTTTAACAACTTCTTAAAATAATGATGAAAGTTTTTACCAGAAAAAATTATGCATGTGAGGATAACAGAAAAATTGTAACCATATATTAAAATGAATTGTACAGCTACTATATTTAAATGTCTGTCCATGGTTCCGGAAAGCATTGCAAAAATATCAGAAATTGGCCCAAGTATCTTAAGGATGCTTTGGTATACCATACAGCTTGAGTTCAAAACTCAGCAAAATTAGCAGTCAAAATGATATTACCAGTAAATTATGTCAGGATATCTGGCTAGCTATTGAAGAAATAAAAGAAGCTGATTACCTCATTCTTTATATCAAAGTTAAACTCTAAGTAAATCAAAGCCTGTAATGTAAAAATGAAATCCAGTAAATGTCTAAAGTGAAATGCGAGGTGATTTAAATAATATTAAATAGAGAAATGTTTATCCAACCATGATACAAAGATGAGACTTCAAAAAGGAAAAGATTTGACATCAAACTATTTGAAACGTATTGTGTAACACAAGGAAAGAAATGTTATGTAAGCTTTCAAGAATAAATGAAAAACCATTTAAATGATGGTAATATGCATATCAAAGAGCTGATTTAATTTGTCACTCTCAAAAGACAAAAATTAATATGCACATTTTGACCTGAATTCTCCTTGCAACAGTTACCCTCTATCTGCAAATATGCTTATGAATGTTAACATTTAAATGTCCATTAAGAGAGAATTCAGTTAAAGATGACACAGTTTGTAAAAGAATGCTATAGGTTTATACAAGTTGCTTTATGTATAAAGAAAACAAGATGCAGAGCTGCATGCATGATCTTGTTCATATAGGGGGAGAAAAGAATGCATTTGCCTATGTGCATGTCCATATTTGTTTTTACTTAGCATTTTAAGGATATGGAAGAAACTGATGACATTGGACATCCTTAAGCAATTATATTGGAGGTGGATAGGAGAAGATTGGAGTTTCCTTTCTTGTTTAATTTATATCGCTCTGTGCTGTTTGAAAATGTTACCAAGTGATTGTATTACATTATAACTGAAAGTATCCAGCATACTACTGAGGGTTATTCAGTGTCACCTGTTTAAAGACTGATGACCTTCCGCTCATACAGACACCACCCTGCCAGCAGGCAAGTTAAATTAGTGCAGTGCTCTTTCCCAACATTGTCCACATTAAATTGCAACTAGCTGTTTACATATATGTCTTTCCTCCCAGCCTGTGAGCTCACTAAAGGAGGATCAAATTTATTCATCTTTGTATCGCTTTCATTTAGTGCTTTCATGTTAGCATGTAACACATTGAGGATGGACAATATATTTTGATAAGTGAAGAAGAATCAAGGACTGTTTCTACCATCCACATTCAGTTTCTCCCAGCCTAGGTCTCAGAGCCCTGCATAAGTCCCTATTCATACTCAGGTTACTGCCCTTTGTAGAGTAATGTTGTGTGGGCTCTCCCATTAGACTCCATGAAAACAAAAATAGTATGGCACTCAATCTCTATCCCAGCACCAAGTGTGCAATTTCGCCTGAGGGGGAGCCCAAAAGTATGTATTTATTGAAGTGAAGTGAAAATGCTTCCACTAGTACTTGAAAATATGGCCTGTCCTAGGAAAATAACAATCTGATTCCACAAAGAAAAGCGCTTAGATTTTTTTTAATCTGCTTAAATAAGCCCAAGGGGTACGGACAACCTTCAAGTATTAGGAATGTAAGGCCAAATAAAGACATTGAGGGTTTGTTCTTTTTAAGTATCTGATCATTTTCAAGCCATCTTCCTTTCTTTTACAACAGGTAAGTGTACAAAAATGGCAAGAGGCAATCGTACCACAGTGACAGAATTTGTCCTTATGGGATTCACAGACCGCCCTGAGCTTCAGCTCCCTCTCTTCGTGGTGTTCCTGGCAATTTATCTCATCACCCTGGTGGGAAATCTTGGTCTGATCCTGCTCATCAAGGCAGACTATCGGCTCCACACCCCCATGTACTATTTCCTCAGCCACCTGGCCTTCATTGATCTATGTTATTCATCATCCATTGGGCCAAAGATGTTACAGAACTTACTGGTGAAGAAAAAAACAATCTCCTTTTCAGGATGTTTTGCTCAGCTGTACTTCTCCAGTGCTTTTGCCACAACCGAATGCTTCCTCTTGGCTACAATGGCCTATGACCGCTACATGGCTATCTGCAACCCTCTGATTTACACAGCTATTATGACAGAGCGGGTCTGCAAAGAGTTAGTGGTAGGGGTCTACACCTATGGCTTCCTGAACTCTGTAATACAGACCATCCTGACTTTCCAGCTGTCTTTCTGCGACTCCAATGTGATCCATCACTTCTACTGTGCGGACCCTCCTCTTCTTGCCCTCTCCTGCTCTGACACCCACAACAAGGAACAGCAGCTCCTTATCTTCTCAGCCGTGAATCTCACTGGCTCCCTCCTTACTGTCCTCATCTCCTATATATGCATCCTCTTTTCTATTATAAAAATCCAGTCTTCTGAAGGCAAGTGCAAAGCATTCTCCACCTGTGCCTCCCACCTCACTGTGGTCATCATCTTCTATGGAACACTGTTTTTCATGTACCTACGGCAACCTAAGGCAGAAAATTCGTGGAAGTACACCAAAGTGGTCTCTGTGTTTTATAGTCTTGTAATTCCCATGCTTAACCCTCTGATCTATAGCCTGAGGAACACAGAAGTAAAGGATACTCTGAAAAGATTACTAGAAAGCAAAGCATCGTAGTGAGTGGGTTATCAGAACATGGCACTACGAAAATGTGGGTGATCCACTACATGATATGACCAATCCAATGGAAATTTAGCAGGCTAATTGCTACCCAATCAAAAAGCAGTCAATCTAATTTGAGGCTTTCAATAACCAAAGTAATTATTATGGGCAGATCAGAATTGATTCGTGAGCTAGAATGTCAACAACTATGTCTTCATGGGTTGAAAATTGAGTGGTGTACTCCCTAGTTGATAACAATATGAGGTCTGAATTCAAAAAGGTTCCCAAAAGCAACATTCTGGGTAAAACTATCCATTAATGGAGATGACTATAAAACCTATTATTACAAACATATTTTCTGTCTTAACAGGCTATGTTAGAATAAATGATTGTTAGTTAAAAGCATTTCTTTATAACACATTGCTTCAGATACTAGTCAAATGTCAAGGCCACCTGACAAAAAGATTCTTTAATTTAAACATGGCTCAAATACTGCATGCCTTTAATGAATATAGAAAAACAGATAGCAAAAGTAAGGATGGAAGTCAGGCCCAGAGAAACAAAGGATCCATGTTTTCCTTTATATGTAGCTAGCTTTAGCTTACAAATTCATATGCAAATACAGTGGCTGACATGTAAGTGTATTAGCTGAAATATAGTAGATTCAAGGGAGATCTCTAATAGTAAAATTCCTTAGAAAGACTAAATTAGAGTTCAGAAAAATAAAATGCCAGGAAGCAGGTACTCAAAAGAAGTAGGGTAGAACCAAGGAAAGAGGGGTAGACAAATTAAGAAGAGGAGAAGGGGATTGCAGACAGGAATCCAAGGTATATACTAAAAAATTAAGATGAGTGAGGAAAAAGATGGGTAGGGGAAGGATCGGTAAGAGTGTTGAAAGGGGAGACATTGTCATTGTTAAATGGCAACTGCTTTGTACAATTACTTAAAGATAATAATTCTAAAATTAAGGATGAAAAGAAAAAGAAAAAGTGATTCCATAAACTATGGGGTTTGTTTAGAAACAAAGGAAGCTTGATTAGAAGAAATAAAGAAAAAGACTCAGGAATTTTCCGAGATCTTAGAAGTAGTCACTTATTCAACCCTCTGGGCTTAATCTTTTGAATTGCTGAAAAACAGAAAATTCAGCCATGATTGTTTTTTGTTTTGTTTTGTTTTGTTTTGTTTTGTGGGGAGGAGGAAGATATCTGTAGAAAAAGAAAGGAAAAGAAGGAAAGTTTCCTGAGCTAACTAGGCCAGGGTATGCCTATTTCTGAGAAATAAAATTGTTGTAACTTGAATGCTCTAGAGGAATAGTTTGTTTAAAAAAAAATAATACTTGCAATGCAGTAGGATTCCCTTCTGTCCACATCCCCTCCACCATCTGTTATTAGAGTTCTTGATTATAGCCATTCTAACTGGGTTGAGGTGGAATCTCAGTGTTGTTTTGATTTGTACTTCTCTGTATGGTATTTTCACAATAAAAAAGATTCTTTAAAAAATAATAACAATATTTGCTCTATTCCTTATTTCTGCTTCCACAGATTTTTATATTCTAGTTTCTTGGAGATAAAGCTCTGTAAGTTATTGTTCATAGTCATATATGAAAAAACTCTTCATTTTGCTTTTTTGTTGTTGTTGGTCATGGGGCTTGAACTCTGGGCCTGGGCACTGTCCCTTAGCTCTTCAGTTCAAAGCGACCACTCTACCACTTGAGCCACAGTGCCACTTCCAGTTTTCTGGTGGTTAATTGGAGATGAGTCTCACTGATTTTCCTGCCCAAGCTGACTTTGAACCATGATCCTCAGATCTCAGTCTCCTGAGTAGCTAGGATTACAGGCATGAGCCACCGGTGCCCAGCTCATTTTGTTTATATTTAGGGAAGAATTTTTGTCAAGATTCTTTGAAGGTAATTCTCAAAGTACTTGAATCCACAACAATTAACTGTTCATTTTACACTATTTTCAAAGGGGATGTATTTTCATTATTGGTTAGGGAAGTAACTTATGAATTGGTTATAGGTAAGTTTAAATTTAATCAAGAAACTAAGGGTGTCCCCAAGTTAATTATTCAGCTAATAAGATGGGAATCTGTTTTACCATTGCTTGTGATTGAGCCTTTCAGAAAAATAAAAGCAGTAAAAATATCTTAAATCGGTCTTTGTTCTGAAAGCCTGTCTGAAGAATCAAGTTATACATTGTATTTCTAAGCAGATGGAGATGAAGTGTTGATTATGATCAAAAAGAAAAATATCAGCAGGATGAAAGAAAAGAGTAAGGAAAGGTATGAAAACAGGAGAGGTTGCACAGATATTGAGCAAGAAGAGATGAGTGAAGTGGATGAAGTGGTACAGTAAACAACACGAGCGTGGGTGTTAGGCACATTTTCCTTCCTTGAGACTAAGCAGATTCTCTGCTCCAGATTGCACCCCAGCACCTACCACAGTTGCTAACACAGTCAACAAACACCTTCCAGCAGTCTGCTGGATTGAACTCTTCTGCATTTATTCCTAACTCCAGGAGATGACTATAGATGGTGCTTGGTTATGGTCCTGCCACTAAGAAGTGATAAAAACAAGAAAATTATTGGAGTTACATGAGAAGACTGTCTTACATATCCTTCAATAAGGCTTAGAAAACATGAAAAGAACACACAATATGATCAGGGAAAAGGATGCATTTGGGAAGTTCATCATTGAGGTGGTTGACTTTGGGTCTGCTGCTGGAACATGACATTCAAGGGATCTTTGCTAGACAAGAAAGAGACTCATGGCAAGAGTGGAGAAAAAAGATGAGCAGGTACTAACATTTGGATGGCAAAACTATATTTTTTTAAAATCAAAGGCCATACTTATTTCTTAAATGTTTTCTTCAAGCTATTCGGTTTAACTTAGAAAGTAAGAAAAGGAAAAAAAAAACAGTAAGTAGATAACACATAATTTAACACCCACCTCTTAGCAAGTGAATTGCATTCATGTTTCCAAAGAGATATTTTGTGTTTCAGTTCTTTGCCAAGAAAACTGGAGTCATGTCATGAAACTTCTCCATAACAGCTGTTGGCTTTGTGCACGTTGTTCATCATGCCATCTGAAAAACAGAGATACCCTATAAAGCAAAGCAGAAAAGTAAGAGAATGTTGCATTCATAAACTGTGAAGCATATAAATCCACATTTTCCTAAAATGTCAAGAAATGAAAAGCAAGGGACTAGGCAAGGGAATAACACTCAATCAGCTACACTTTTCCTATTTTTCTATTTTCTTTTCTTCTATTTTCTTCTTCTAATTCCCCTTCTCATTGAGACTTCTTAACCTTATAAACTTATCTCCCTAACTCTCATCTTATAAATACCCAAAGCAAAGAATCCTCCAATTAACTATTTATATTTTTTAAACTATACAGAGCAGCCGGGTGCCAGTGGCTCACGCCTGTAATCCTAGCGACTCAGGAGGTTGAGATCTGAGGATCACGGTTCAAAGCCAGCTTTGGCAGGAAAGTCTGTGAAACTCTTATCTCCAATTAACCACCAGAAAACTGGAAATGGTGCTGTAGCTCAAGTGGTAGAGCACTCACCTTGAGCTGAAGAGCTCAGGGACAACACCCAGGCCCAGAGTTCAAGCCAAGCCCCACAGTGAAAAAAAAAAATACAGAGCATTATATACATAATAGCTTTAAAATGATCATATGCAAGCCATAAAAGAAACAGCATGATAATTGGGCACTGATGTCTCACACCTGTAATCATAGCTACTTTGGTTGAGATTAGGAAGATTGATATTCAAAACCTATTCCAGGAAGAAAAGACCATTAGATTGTCTCCAAAGTAACCAAGGAAAAAAAACCATGACTGGATGTGTGGCTCAAGTGGAAGAGAGCAAACTGAGAAAGCATGAGGTTCTCAGTTCAAAGCCCCAGTATTTCAGAAAAAAAGGTAAGGAAGCAACATACTTATACACATTTATCCACTTACAAAGTAAAGCTATTGCTATTAACATACATAATTATACTAATTCTTCAACCCTAAGTAAACATTCTTCAGCCCTAAGTAAATATGTTCAGAATATATATTACCAAAATAATGAGATTTTTTACTGAATTTAGAAGTGTAATATTTCATTGAAAGTGAAAATAAAATTAACATATATAAACCAAATGCAAATTCATTTTCCTCATGGTAATCCTCAAACTAAATTTTTACTTGCCACCTTTCACTGCATGGAAAGTTTCATGTAATAACACATTTTAATATGTACTAATATAGCATAATACAATTATATTAATAATATATCACTGAAATACATATATGCATATGTACTTATACTCACTGTACATGAATTTCTGGATTTTTCCATTAGTGTGTATATAAATTTATTTCTCCCCATTTCAAATTTTGTTAGTTTGTTATGCCAAAAGGATTTTTTATTATGTTGATCATAATCAAGATATGAGAAAGTCAATAACTATTTTATTTTCTCCACTTTATTTGAAGCATGAGTATGAAGCATGTGTAGCTCTGGCATTCACTGACAAGAGAGACAGAATAAGAAAGTGTTCATTCAGAGCTCAAAAATAAATATTTCTGTCCCCAATTAAATGGTAACTTCACTAGAGAAAAGGAACTCCTGATGTCAGAATTTGGGGAGTTCAAGTTCCTGGGAAAGTGATAGATGTTTTAGGTCTTTCAAGCAGTTGGATTCTCTGTCCTAGTTTCCAAAAGGTTTTACTCTGTGGCCTGTAAGTAAAATGCCTATTTCCACATGATTACTTTCTGTGCTTGAGTATGTCACTCACACACCTGGGCACATATCATCTGGTAGCATCTGCTTCTTGCTTCAGGTAACATAGTCTAATGATTACTTTGGATATGGTCTAAGGAGAAGGGCTGGAAATGAACCAGTCAGGCTCCAGCTCTCTGGAGCTCACCTAGTTCTCAGGAAACTCCATGACTGCAGGTTTGTCAGACTTAAGCTGGAGAAAGGAAAACTCATTGGCTCATGTTTAATTGTCTTTTCTCTTAGGAAGAAATATTTATGTTTGGTGGTACTGGGGATTGAACTCAAGGCCGAGCAATTGCCAAGGAGGTACTCTACTGCTTGAACCACACATCCAGCCTCATCTTCTTTATTCTAATTATCTGGTTTCATCTAAAAGCTGTTATCACGAGTAGATTTTTAGCAGATTTTTTGCCTTAGCAAAACCGGGAACCAACTCTCCTTAGATATCTTTCAGATAAATTAATGTTAACTATAATCAACCTTCAAACGGAAAAAAACTAAAGTCATCTGTATTAAGGAGTTAATCATTTTCATGGAAAAAAGTTTACTGTGTCTGTTTAACTGTTGGATTCTCTTTCCTGCTACATGTACCCCAAATCACAAGTGAATCCAGAACTGTCCATGGACACAAGTAACAACACTCTCAGCTTCCATCTAGAAATGCAGATCTCTTTTAACTTTTTTTTCAGTCTCTCTTTCAACTAATTCAGCGTCAACACTTTATCTGCTAAGCCTTCATCTCTTTCCCCTGGTTTACTGAGGAGATAAAGTCACCCACACACACCACCAGATTCATTCATCTTCATGCCACAAAATCAAAATCTTTATATTTAAATCGATCATCATCTTCTACTTCACAGCCAATTGCTACCTTGCTTGTTTATGTATAGGTCACTTTCCCTGAACCACTTGGTTCAAAAAATATAATTATTTTGACTTCTCCTTATCACCTTATTTCAAAACATAAGAAAGGATGCATCCATTATTCATCTACGAATTAAAGCAAGGCTTCTTGCATCAATCCCCTTTCAATTGTTTCACTTATTTTTATTTTGTTCCTGGGCCTCCATGGTGTTTCTGCTCCAGCCTCCCCATATCAAAGATCCTTCATAGATTGGTACATGCATGGGGATAGTATAGTATAATATCAGCATTTCAGATCACTGGGAGAGAGGCTGGACTTGTCAATAGTCTAGAGCAGTAAATGTTAACACAACCACAATTATGTATCTTTATACTTTATGTCAAAATAACTTCAAAACTGATCCTAAGATAAAAAGTAAAAGCTTAAAAAGTAAGTGCAAGCTTTTGAAGAATAAAAGCTTTTTCAAGAGAAGAATGAAAGCCAGAAATTGCAAATAAAAAGTGTGACATATGTGATGTAATCAAGATGTTTACGTTCTATTAATGCCAGGCAAGCACCAGATGGGAAAATACTTTTAATATACGTGAGAGAATTCATATAGACAAAAAAAAATCAGTAAAAGTATAGGTACACAAAATGAACATACAAAACAATAATCAAGGAAATACAAATTAAGTAATACAAATTAAGTAATACAATAATGAGATAATTTTTTGCCTTTCAGACTGGTGATGCTGTTTAAAAATATTATTAACCCAGTGACAGTGTAAGGAAAGAAGAGCAACTCTTAAAGGTTACTTTGGAGATTATAAAATGGAATAGAATTTCCAGAGGATAATTTACAATAGTCACCAAATGCCTTAAATTTAGACTTTGGCTCAGGGATTTCTTACGTAAGAATTTATTTTGTAAAGTTATTCCAACTAATTCACAAAGGGTTCAATATTTAGTAATCTGTTATAATAGTTCATAACACTGTAGCAGAGTGTGTATGTGATTATGTCAGTGAAGAACTGGTTAAATGATCTAAAACATTTATGAAACAATATCTAGTGATGGTTATTAAAATGGTAATTAAAGTGATGATATAGACAGATTTGCTTTCCTAAAAAGGCTTATGGTATGTATACAAAGGTTTTCAAATAACATAACATGATTTTATTGTATTGATTATGAAATATTAGATATACAGATTACTGGTAAGTGGTATTGGTTATTTCTGATTGATAAGATTCCAGATGCTTTAACACACTGATGTCTTTATTTACAAATAAACAAACAAAAGCTAAGAAATTAATCCTATTCAAGAAATAGGCTAATGTTCTTAGTCAAGATTCTATCCTACATCATTTAATGCCTTTATATCTTTTCAGTGACCAGCAACAGAGACAATTGTTTTATTATCTTTAAGTAGTTGTACAAGGGAGGTGTCATTTAACAAAGCAGTATATGAATGCAATTCATCTTGATCTGTGTCACACTTGAATCTCATCCCCCATCCACCCACCCTTTCCCTTGCTTTCCTTAATTTTTGTGGTATATACAACAAATTCTTGACTGCATTCCCACCCACTTCATTGTTGACTCCTCTTATCTTGATCCCATCCTCTCTTGCAAGGTCCTATTTCTTGGTGCTTATTTTGTTGGGCTTTGACTAATTCTTCCTTTAAAATTGTACTATTTAACCTCTCCATAGTGTCTATTATAATTCAGTTAATTCATTTGAAACTGCTTTCATACCAACCAGGGTGTTTACTTATAGATTTTTAGTTTCATTCTATCTACAGAGAGAAACCATGTAACTTGTGTTTCTCTGGGAAGCAGTCAATTTTAAAAGAACCAGCCAGTCTTCAGGTATAGAAAGTATGAGTACTGATACTGTGGAGAGAAGGGGAGGATGATGCTGAACTTGCAGACCTGTCTGGTTAGAAGACCCCTGGCCAAAGAAGAGATACTTTCACAGAAAGACACTGGATATTTAAACTTTCAACATAGATCCTTAAATAAAGTTCTGTAATTATGCAATTTTTAATAGAAGGTTATAGTTCCATATAACCCTTACACATTCAGTTGTATCCCTGCTTTAATTAATTTCTGAAGATTTCAAGAAGTTATTGAGAGGCAGTTTGATGCAATAAAAGGAAACATCAAAATGAGAATCCAATGATCTTTTTACACACCAACTAGCTATGTTGCTAGACAAATCATATACTTCTCTTTGCTCAGGACTCATCTTATTCTGCTCAAAGACCTGAATGCCACCTTTCAAAGTCTTCCCTCACTTCCAGCCCTCAGAAATGAGAAAGAAACTGAGTCCTGCTGGTCTCACTCCCCTGGTTGTCACACAACTCACCAAACTCACTTCTTTTTCCTTTTCTTTATCAATGATCATAATGCAAACATTTATCGGGTAAAGAATTATTTTAAGTTGTTCTGAACTCTTTTGATCTGTAATGGACACTGCCATATCTCATCCTCTTCTGTGTTTGAATTTAACTGACATAAAGAGTCATGAAGAACCTGCTTAGAATATCCTGGGATATCAGTGCAAAAGATCTGGGCCTCTGTTAGGGGCCAGATTATCTCATTATTGTATTACTTAATTTGTATTACTTAATTTGTATTTCCTTGATTATTGTTTTGTATGTTCATTTTGTGTACCTATACTTTTACTGATTTTTTTTGTCTATATGAATTCTCTCACGTATATTAAAAGTATTTTCCCATCTGGTGCTTGCCTGGCATTAATAGAACGTAAACCCTGCACTTATCCAACAGGGTCTCCTCTCTCCCTTGCAAGCACTTTTCATACGCGGCTGTGTTTCACTTCATCATTACAATAGCGAATGCCATTGCTATCCAGAGGGGCTCAGTGAAACTATGAGGAGCCGGGCAGTACATCCTGGATCACAGTATGCGATGGTACAGTTTAAACCTGGGAGGGGATCGCTCAGCTGCTTTTTTTTTGGCGCAGGACGGGGAGGGGGGGGGTCGATCATGATGCCTGGGCACTGTCCTTCAGCTCTTCAGCTCAAGGCTAGCGCTCTAGCACATGAGCCCAGCACCACTTCTGGCTTTCTCTGCTTATGTGGTTCTGAGAAATTGAACCCAGGGCCTCATGCCTGCATGCAAACACTCTACTGCTGAGCCAACTTCCCAACCCATTCTCAGCTGCTTTTCTTTTCAAAAGTGCAGACACTATTAGAAAACCTGTATGTTGTAACTGTATGAAAAAGTTTAGTTGTTGATCAGTTTTGTAGGGACTTTTATTGTTATTGTTGCCAGTGCTGGAGCTTGAACTCAGGGCTTGGGCTCTGTCTCTGACAAGGCTAGCGCTCTATTACTTAGGCCACAGCATCACTTCCTGTTTTTTCTGAGTAGTTTCTTAGAGATAAGAGTCTCATGGACTTTCCTACCCCAGCTGGCTTTGAACCGCGATCCTCAGATCTCAGCCACCTGAGTAGCTAGGATTACAGGTGTGAGCCACCGGTGACCGGCTTGATCAGTTTTTTAAAAGGAACAAATGGGGCGTACTGTCACCTGGGTGGCATGTTATTAGAGTGTGAGCTGGATATAGCAGCTGGTTTCTCTGGCGTGTCTAAATGCTAGTTTGGACTTTGAACTACTGCTGGGGAGCAATGTAGTGAGCTGTGGCCTATGGCCCCTCCGCCCACAGAGAGAGATCTGCTTCCCTGCAATTCTCACCTTGGGAAAGCCCAGAGCTGGGCTCAGCAGGGGCACCTAGCACAGCGTTGGGATGGACATCAATCAAAGCATTACCACCATGGCATAACAGAGCTGTTGCACACCCAGCCTGCCATGGGAACCAGAAGCCTGGATTGTTTTTGTTCAAAGTGCTCTGGGGGAAATAGCGAGAAACTAAGCACCTCTGTGGCTTTTTTGCAGCCTGTGTAGTTTCTCCCATGCACACGCACAGAAACTCTGTGTGATAACCTGCTCTCTGTGTGAGCCCTTCTGCCGAATAATCCGCAGCAGAGTGGATGTTTGACCTGCACAGCTCCTTTTATTTATAGACCCTCTGTAGTCTTAAGCTACAAGATCAAATTACTCTCAGGATTCCAAAGGCACTAGAATAGACCCAATTTTTTTTGACAATTTAAATCCCATTTGAACCTCTCAGTTTTGTAGTGAAAACCAATTTTTGAGATGTGATACATGAAAACCTAATAATTGCTAAAATGATGAAATAAAAATAAAAAAGAAGTAAAGGAGCAACAGATAACTCAAAAGCCCCTGTCACAAACATCATGACTGAAAAGAAATCTTTTTTTCAAAGCCTTTAAAGAATATTTTTCAAAAAAAGTTTGAAGTTATTTATCTTTAAAACACATTTGCAGAATTCAAACTGTAGTAAAACTGAAATGAGGGACAGGTTGCATTGAACCATCAGATAGCTTATGTGTGTACCCCTTAACAAATGGGAGTTTTGGTGTTTTCTTAAACCAACTACTACCCTGTGAGTTATATATAATTTTTAAATACCTTTTTTAAGCGCTGGGAGCCACTTCCTTGCAGATCCCTGCTATCTCGCTGGTCTTCCCCTACTCAGCCTATACAGTGTTAGAAATGAGGGGAGTTCGTGGAGTCTGAGTTTTAAATAACTTGAGAAAATGGGTTATTGCAATCCCCCCCCCCGGGATTTAAGACTAATCCTGTTATTGAGAGAATTGTGAAGATATTATTAGGAAGGCTACAACACTTGCACCCCCTTGTAAAACATGCACCACAGTCTGCCCAGACTTGGCACACTCTACGATATTCACACAATACTTTTGCTGAAGTAGATCATTGTCATTACATGTCTTTCTTCGCCATAAAAGCACTGTCAATCTCTCAAAGGACAAGTCCAGTAAAAAATAACACCTAAGAAAAGCATTAAGCCAGGCCACAAGGAAATTACTCTCCCCACCCTCCTCCACAGGCCTCCTCCATCACACTGATCCCCTATGTGGCCAGTGATTGTTTAAGGCTCTTGCTAACCTCCATCCTGAGCTCCTGGAGGAAGCAAATGCATCCTGATTATATGCGGGAAACTCTGCTCCTCTCACTTCGATGGCACTTCAGTTTCTCCTCAGGTTACATGCTGTGCTCTTGGCAAGAGAACTGAGGGGCTAAAAATCCATCCCGGTATGTGTAATGGACACATTCATCAGCTGCTTTACACTACATCATAGCACCTCTCCGCTGCAAATTCAAAGATCACAACCTAAGCAGGTAAGGGCATCCAGATCATGTGAAGTTAGAATTCTAATAACTCTTTTTGTAGTTGACTACCATGGTACCTGGCCACATCTATTGGTCTCTAGAAGGCTTTTTTGGGACAGCTCAGAAAAGCCAGGTGAGTCAACTCTGTAACCAAGACTGGGTGTGTCTAAGCATAAAAGATCAAAGACCAAATCTTTAAGGGAAGATGAATTCACAATTTGGCCCATTTGGAGTGATGCATTCACTTCCAAAAACATTCCCTCTTGTACCCATGTTGGGTGATGAGCAGCTTCACTTGGCTTTGATCTAATCCCTAATCATAAGAATCTCACAGTCTAGCCAAAAGGAGAGAAAATATACCCTGTGTTCCCTGATGAAAAATTCTTGTGCTTTTATGGATCCAATTTCTCTAGTTTTCTTCATGTTCTCCATCATTCTACTTTCATTTTCTCAAGTAACTGCCTTGAATATAATGAGAGAGATGGTTTCTCTGTGTTCTTGTCAGCCTAAAATAACTTTATTCTGATTTCATTCTTGATAGATCATTGAGAAGATTTCCAGATTGAAAATCTTCCTTCCCAAGAAATGTGGCAGCATTGTTCCATAATCATTGAACAAATGCTGTCCCATTCTGATAGTGAACCATTTTATTGCTAAACAAGAGAGGTTTTGTCATCTATAAATGTATTTCAAACTGAAAAATCCATCCTTACTTTAACACAGGGATTTTTCTGTGTAAATTAATAATTTCCCTATTACTAGTTTCTGAAAGTGTACTTTATTCTCCAATTGTTACTTTTTTTTAGTAATGAAAATCAAACCCAGATCTTCAGATATGCCAGGTAAGAGCTCTATCACTCAGCCCATACCCCTAACTATACAATTGTGTATGTATGTGCCACTACTGTGGCTTGAACTCGGGGCCTCATTCTCTTGCTTGGCTTTTTGGTCAAAGCTGGCATTCTACCATTTGTGCCACATCTCTACTTCCAGTGTTTTGGTAGTTAATTGGAGATATGAGTCTCTCAGGCTTTTCTGTCAAAGCTGGCTTTTAACTATGATCCTTAGATCTTTAGCTCCCTGAGTAGCGAGGATTACAACTATGAACTAACAGCTAAAAGCAAGTGAATCCTTTATCTCAGATTCTTTGCATAAAGAGCTTCTAATTCAAGTATTGTATGAAGCGTGTTGGATTGACAGGATCTAGGACATAAATATGTGCTACACTGCTCAGAAAGTGAGAAACTTACCTAATATTTTCCTCTTCTGTAGAGAAGAGTGAATTCTTCCTCCTATCACAAGTTAGAAGGATGATCCTCACAGCATTGGAAAACAGATTTGATGGCTAAGAGATTTTTTTAAATTCCCAAGTACATTTTCATTGTTATTTTTTAAGTTGTGCTTTATTTTATTTATAGATGACAAAAATACATCAGCTTAAGTTATGTGATATAATGCCTTTGATCTGTGTATACATTTTAGAAAGATTAAATCAAGCTTATTAACATGACTCTAGTTTTGCCCAACTGTCATCTCTGTGGTGGTGAGATCAAAACTGATTTTAGTAATTTTAAAATATAAGACAAACTATAAAGAAAAAAAATACTACAATTAACTGTGGTCACCATATAGTGCAATAGGTCACTAGGACTGATTCCTCCAATGTAAGTGAAATATTATACTCTCAACATTGTTCCTTTCTACCCACCATCCTCAGCTTCTGGTAACCACCTTTCTTCTTTACATTATTTTTTTTTGGGGGGGGTCCAGTCGTGGGGCCTGAACTCTGGCCTGGAAGCTGTCCCTGAGCTCTTCAGCTCAAGGCTAGCGCTCTACCACTTGAGCCACAGCGCCACTTCCAGCTTTTTTCTTTTTGCTTATGTGGTGCTGAGGAATCGAACCCAGGGCCTCAGGCATGCAAGGCAAGCGCTCTACCACTGAGCCACCTTCCCAGCCCTCTTCTTTACATTTCTGTCAAATCAATGTCTTAGGTCCTTACAAGTGAGCTCATACAGCATTTGCGTTGCTTGTTTCCCTTAACAAAACTCCCTTCGGTTCCACAAATGACATATTATTCATTTTAAAGGCTATATAGCAGTCCTTTGTATCTGTCCACTTTGTTTTTTTCCATTAGTTAGATTTTAACTACTATTTTGCTAACATTATCTAGAATTACTGAAGTATGGTCAGAGAATGTGACATCCACTCCTTGGAATTAAAGTATTCCATATAGCCATTATTTATTATTATTAAGTATTATGTATTACACCAGCTACAAATTTATTTCTTGAATACTTGAATGTATTCAATTTGGCTGTTATGTTAACAAGTTATTTAAAAACATTTAAAAAGAAATGTTATTTATTTGAACAAATATTTTGATTAAATGTTAAAAGAACAAGTGTTAAATTATTAATGCTTGTAATTTCTCTTGGTTTTATCTAACTTATGAAAAAAGTATTGAAAAAGTTGTATTAAAGTCTCCGACTGTGCTGACCTCTACATCAATGTTCCTATTACTTAAATTTTGCTTTATATGTTGTGATTTCATGTGTTTTGACCCATAGCATTATTCTTATTGGGTTGAGAAGTGTTGGAGCTAGGTATTGGTATATAGCAGTTCATGGCTTTTGCATTTTGCTCTGTATTGCACCATTATTCTACATAAAGGCTAGATTAGGGAGTGGGAAGAGAAAAAGAGAAATTGATTTGGGATGAATATTATTGAAGCAAAGTATATGCATGCCTGAAATAACATAATGAAACCAATTTTTTAAAAGAGCCAGGCATCAGTGTCTCACACCTGTAATCCTAGCTACTAAGGAAGCTGAGATCTGAGGATTGTGGTTCAAAGCTAGCCCAGACAGGAAATTTCATGAGACTCTGATCTCCAATAAACCACCAGAAAACCGAAAGTGGCACTGTGGCTCAAGTGGTAGAGCACTGGCCTTGAGCTGAAGAGCTGAGGGACAGCGCCCAGGCTCAGAGTTCAAGCCCCACAACTGACAAAAAAAAATTGTAAAAATGGAAAAGGCAAAAGAGGAATAAGAAAGAGTAAGAAAGGAAAAGAGTAAGAGAGGATTGAACGTGATTAAAATACAATTTATTCATGTATAGACCTATTCCAGTAAACTCCTTTGTACACATAATATATACTAAAAATGTAGCTGATATGAAAAAAAAGAAGGAAACTCTGAGACAGGGATGAATGCGTGCAGTTGGGGAAGGGGGGCACAGAGGGAACATGAGCAGGGAGTGGAGATGTAGTGCAGGAGGGAAAACATCCCACTAAGGGTGTTATTAGAATTACTCTGATTGGCAATTGGAGTCTATGCCCATGGGAAACTGAGAGATGGTGCAGAATGTATTTCTCAGAATTATCCTACTGCTCCTTGGGGTTAATTCCTTCATACTTGTGGCCTTTTGTGGATACTAGTTTGGAATCGTGGCGGCAGGTAGAGGTCATAAGCTCAGGGACATACAGTCAAACAGGCTATGGCACATGAAAAATCCAAGGAACATGAGCAAGATCACTGATATTTGCAAAACTATTGTTATTCTTTTAATGTATTATCCTTAATGTTTACTTTATGCTGATGTAGACCACCCATGCTCTTCCATGGTTATACGTAAGTAAAATCTGTGTGTGACTATCAAATGTGAAGAATTGTGATAAAAGATGCTTCTCACATGAGGATCTCTGACTGCTCACAGAGATGGGGAGAACTGGTAAGCAACTGGAGGCAGAGGACAGGATGTGGGATGGAAAGACTAAGGGGAGGAGACAGTGAGTCAGTGAGTTGAAACCAGCAATGGGGTTGGAAGCATGCAGCCCTGGCCTCGCAAATGGAAGGTCCTGAATTCAAACCTAGTGCCAGCAAAAAGGCAGAAATGAGACTCTAGACATTAGCATCAACACTTTCTCTGCCATGTTAAAGAGTTTGGTGTTTATCCTGGGAGTAACGTGAATTCACTAGAGCTTCAAACAGAGGACTCGTGTGCAGAAATGTACATTAGAGGCAACTTCAGCTCAGCATGGGAGGTGAAGACAATGATGACAGTCATGTTCTTGTAGCAGTCTTGGAGAAGAGGGATGAGGGAATAGACAGCAGTGGGAGAGCGGGAAGAGACTGCGTTTCAGAAAAAAAAAAAAACAAGAAAAAAATGAAGAAAAAAAAGAAGAAAAACAATGAAGAAACTATTAATAGTTACTATTAATAGTATTAATAGTATCAACTATTAATAGTAACTATTAATAATATGTGGGAGCATATTTTGGTCCCACATTTATGGCTGTGTTTTGCCAGTACTGGGGCTTGAACTCGGGGCTTCTCACTTTCTTTTTTTTTAATTTTTATAACATCTCCTTTTATTTTTTCTTTATTCACAGTATTGTGAGATAGTGATGCTTAGTTAAGTCGCAAACACACTCTAACCTTCATGAGGCAAATTGTCATTTTCACGGTCCATAAAGTTTGTGAATTCTATGAGCTTTGACAATACAACTATTTCTTCCACATCGGGTGATATGTACATTTCTTTCCTTTTGCTTAGTGTCAGCTGTTCCCTCTTTCCCTCTCATTCCTCCCTCCCATTGCTGCCCTTGAGTTGCTTAGTTCGTTTTCATCAAAGTCCAGTGCAGCAGATGGGTCCCTCTGTTGTATGTTTTCCCATTTCCCTCTGATTCTGTGTCTTCCTCCTAGCTTCCCTTAGAGGTGTGCATATATATATATATATATATATATATATATATATATATATATGTATATATATACATATATATATATGTATATATAGACACACATACATCCCATATATATGGTCAGCAACATGGGGTCATTTAATAATGATACAACAAGATGAGTAGAGGTCCTTTGTTTCTCGAGTCCTGTTTACTTTGTCGTATCTCCTTGCATTTTGTATTTAACATCCACATATCAGGAAGACCATGTGCCGTTTGTCTCTTTGCTCTTGGCTTACCTCACTCAAAATGATTTTTTCTAGTTACATACATTTTCCTGCCAATAGGACTTCTCACTTTCACCCAGCTTTTTTGCTTCCAAGGCTGGTGCTTTAAGACATCTGGCTTTTCTTTTTCTGTTTTCTTTTTATCTTTTTTTGTGCCAGTACTGGGGCTAGGAACTATCTCTTAGTTTTTTTACACAAGTCTAGCATTCTAGCATTTGAGTCACAACTCTACTTCCAGGCTGTACTTGAGAGAAAATAAGATTCTACTCTATAGTATCTATAGGGAACACAATTTAAATTAAAAGATTTGAATAGATTCAAGTAAAAAGTATCATTCAAACAGTAACCACAATATAGATGGAGAAAGTATATTATTAACAGACCAAACAAACTTTCAAACAAAGCATATTATAGAAGACATATTTTATAATGGCAAAAGGTTCATTCCCAAATATAACAAGTATAAATATATATGTGCATTAAATAGGGCAAAACATATATGGAATAGAAACTAAGAGAATGAAGGAAAAAATAGAGTAATTAGAAAATATTCTAGTTGAAGTTATTAATTCCTCACTTCCAATAATGAATAGAACATCTAGACAGAATATCAGCAAGGAAATACAAGACTAAACAACATGATAGGCCTAATGGACCTAGAGGAAATTGATAAAGTACCCGAGTCAACAATAGCAGGGTGTATCTTATACTCAAATATAATTGGAATATTCTCCAGAAAAAGCCACATGTTATATCCATAAGAAAAATCAAGTGCACTTAAAAAAGAATAAAATAATGTGATGTATGTTCTCTACCTGTAGTGGAACATAATTAAAGTTCAATAACAGAAACTTGGAACCTCACAAGTACATGATATTAAACAGCTTCACACATGAATAAATAAGCTATGAGTCAGTGAAGGCACCAAAAGGAAAATTAGAAAATACTATTAAATAAACTAAAAAAATACATGTCAAAGCTTATAGAATGCAGCTAAAGTGACTTCAAAAATTTGAACATAGAGTTACTACATAACCCAACTAGTCTACCTACAGCTGAAAGTATATATTCATAGAATGTATATTCATTCATAGAAGAGATATTTATAATATCCAAAAATGAAAATAACCCAAATGCTTATCAACTCATCAATATCCAAACAAAAGGAAACACATCACACAGTGGAATATTATCCTAGCATAAAATGATAACTAATATTGATACTAATATTGATTTCTCATGTGGAGAAATCCTTAAAACATGCTGGATGACAAAGCAACAAAATGCTAAGCGTCACAGGATTTCACTTATGGGAAATGTCCAGAATCAGCAAATCCATTGAAACCGAGTAGATCCATGATTACTGGGGCTAGGAGAAAGAGAATTGCTAATGACTGCAAGCAGGTATGAGTTTCTCTTGCAGTGATGAAAATATTCTGAAATTCATGATGATGGTTCAATAATCTTGCAGTTACACTGCACAACATTGGAATGTTCACTTTTAAATAGGGATTTGGGGAGGGGTGGGTGAGAATGTTGAAGGAGGTAACAATGATAAAGATGACCTGTATCCATAAACTGCTTTGGTGAATGTCAACTCCTATATACAACTATTCAAAGATAATTAAAATATTCCCCCCAAATGGAGGATTTTTCCCCATTCTGGGAATTGTACCCTCACACATCATGCCAGGTGATAAACTACATCACCAGGAAATTGGGGGAAAATATCCTATGAAATAGTCTTTAAAATTAGAAACTTATGGGCTGAGAAGGTGGCTCAGTGGTAGAGCGCTTGCCTTGCATGCATGAAGCCTTGGGTTCAATTCCTCAGCACCACATAAGCAGAAAAATCCAGAAGTGGTGCTGTGGCTCAAGTGGTAGAGCACTAGCCTTGAGCTGAAGAGCTGAGGGACAGCACCCAGATTTCAAGCCCCATGACTGACAAATGCATATATATATATATATATATATATATGAAATTTATCATAAAACAAATGTAGATTGGAAATTTAAATCATGAATAACAATATATATGTTTTACAACAAACTAAACAACTAAGCTGCATTATCTAAACGTATGATGGTCTCCTAAAATAAAGAAAAATGGATCAATGAAACAGAGCAAACCCAAATGATGAGTAATGTGTAGCTGAGAACTTAATAAAATTAAGTGCTTCAAGTTACTGCAGAGAAATAGATGGCACTCAAGAAGATTATTAACTGCTCACTTGGAAATACTAGATTTCCAGCTCTCACAGAGCCAAATTTAGGTGCCTATGAAAAACTAGGCGCTATTTTTGTTTTGTTTTCTTTTTTAGGTCTGAAACCAGGACTTGAACTCAACACTTGATGCTTTTGCTCACTACCTACCTAGCACTCTAGCAACTGAGAAGCTATTTTATAGTTTATAATGGAAATGTTTTTCGTAAAATAATGCCAAGACTAGAAGTCATAGGGAAAATAATGTTTTGTCATACACAATGTGCTTTAAATATTCTAGGATATTAGAAAACATAATGCAACAAACTGTGAAAATACCCTAATTCTAATTAATTTCAGATTCCTTTTATTTAAAAGTGTTCACAAACAATAATAAATATCTAATATAATTTATGCTTTTATAGTTCACATAGAATATAACTATAAAAACACACTCTGTATGTATTTTAGTTGTGTCAGTCAGACTTGTCTATAGCTGAGATGGACACCTGAGAGAAACAATTTGAAAGGAGGAAGGATTTACTGTGGCCCACAGTTCAGGTTTCAGCCCATGCTTTAGGGCTGTGACAAGGAGAAACATCATGGAAGATGGTCCTGGAGGAGGAAAGCTGCTCACATCTCTGCAGCCAGAAAACAGAGACCGCAGTGACATAACAAAGCGGACAAGATCCATCCTGCAAAGTCACACCCTTGGGACCTACTTCCTCCCTCTAGGCCTCCCCTCCTAACAATGCCACTACCTCCCAACATGCTGTTAAGGTATGAAACCATATATAATGGGTTGATGGATTAATCTGATCCAATCATTTCCTAAGAGCTCTGCCTCTGAACTCTATTTGAATCAGAGGGACAAGCCTTCAATGCCAGAGTCTTTTGGGAGGATACTTCATATCTGAATCATAGCACCTGGTATATATAAACATTAAAAAAAAATACAGATACAGTGGTTCACACTGTAATCCCAGCACTCAGAAGACCGAGACAGGAAGATAACAGTTCAAAGCCAAACCTAAGCAGAAAAGTCTTTAAAACTTCATCACCAAAGTAATCAGCAGAAAATGCAAGGATATGCCTTTTGTTATTCTGTAAAAATCATGAGCAAAAGCCTAGAAGCCACTTAATTTCCCATCAAAAGAAAGACTTATAAATAAACCTAAGCCTATCACACAATAAGGTACTATCATCATTTTCTTCTTTGAAAGATTCCCATGGTCTTTATAGTAAATTATGAAAGAAGAGTTCAGAGTGGCCCACATCAGAAAGTTTAATTTGTGTGAATAAAAATGTGTATGCATAGCACTTACAAGGATAGACACAAAAAGGGGGTTGGGAAAGCCAATGTACAATAGTATTCATATCCTAGAGGGGGTTTTGTTGCTATATCCCTGGTTTCAGCTGGGCTTTTCTGACTCCTTATGACATAATAAGTCTATATTTTAGCCATCATCTCATTTAAGAAATTGTGATTACTGTACTGCAAAAAAAAAAAAACAGAGAAACATTATTTGCTGATGAAACTTGTGAAAAAACTTAAGAGAATAAACTTTAGCCAGGTGCTGATGGTGTCTCATGCCTATAATCCTACCTATTGAGGTTCTACAGATCATGGTTCAAAACCAGCCTGGGGGCTGGGAAGGTGGCTCAGTGGTAGAGTGCTTGCCTTGCATGCATGAGGCCCTGGGTTCGATTCCTCAGCACCACATACACAGAAAAAGCTGGAAGTGGGTGCTTTGGCTCAAGTGGTAGAGTGCTAGCCTTGAGCTGAAGAGCTCAGAACAGTGCCAAGGCCCAGAGTTCAAGCTCCTGGACCAGCAAAAAAATAAAATAAAAGCCAGCCTGGGCAGGAAAGTCTGTGAGACTATCATCTCCAATTAACCACTAGAAAACCAGAGGTGGTGGTGTGGCTCAAAGTGGTAGAATGCTAGCCTTGAGCAAAAGAGCTCAGCCACTGCACCTAGGCTCTGAGTTCAAGTCCCACGACCAACAAAAATAACAACAATAATAATAAATAAAGTTTTCAAAAGATCACTAGAAGTTATTTTTCAGGACCACAGGCAAGTCCTGACTAGCAAACACAAGGCCCTGAAATCAAACCCCAATGCCACCACCCAGGACAAAGAAAGAAGAAGGAAAGGAAGGAAGGAAGGAAGGAAGGAAGGAAGGAAGGAAGTTGGTTTTGATAAACGGGGTGGTTCTATAATAATTATAAATCACATATTATTCTTTTATGGAAGGAGGAGGTTGATACGAGATCTCACCAGGTAGGCCAGACTAGCCTCAAACTTGCAATTAGTTCTCCTGCCTCTAAATCCCAGAGTGCTGGGATTATAAGCATGCACCATCATATTCCACTGATGTATCATTATTGATCTTTTCTCCTAAAGTCTCATTGCCTATCAACCCCTAAATTTGAGATTATATCTGTCTTCATGTGACCTATTTTTGTTTTGAGCCACCCAGACTCTCCAGATTTAAGCAGCAGCTAGGCTCCAGTAGCAGCAAGGATCCTCAGGATATCACTGGAATCAGCCATCATGAACAGATGGACTGGAGATCAACAATGGAACAGCTAAGCACCTGCTTGGCCAGCAGGTGGCAGCAGGCAGGTGATCAAGTGCATTGAGTCTGACATGATGAAGCAGCAGCTGTCTCTGAACATGAGTTCAACTCTAGATCCTGCAGGAAGCCTTTCTTCTTGAATGCCTGTGACATACCAGTTGGTCATGTATTAAATTACAAAGAGAGTCTCAATAATTCCGAAAGATGGAAGTCAGGGCTTACTAAGCAGCACATAGTGGAAAATGGGAAGGATGAAGTTTGGCATCTGCTCAGGAATGACATGTGATGAAACTTGATGGTTGTTTTTGTTTTTCTGTTCTTGGAAGTACTGAGGTTGAACTCACGGCCTCATGCTTGCCCAAGGGCACCCTGCCCTTAAGCAATGCCTCCATCCTTCTCTGCTTTCCTTATTTTTCAGATAGCATCTCACTTTTTTGGGCGCGGGGAGGGTCAGTTGTGGGGCTTGATCTGGGCCTGGGCGCTGTCCCTCAGCTCTTCAGCTCAAGGTGAGTACTGTACCATTTGAGACACAGGGCCACTTCCGGTTTTCTGGTGGTTAGTTGGAGATAAGAGTCTCACCAATTATCCTGCCGGGCTGGCTTTAAACCATAATCCTCAGATCTCAGGCTCCTGAGTAGCTAGGATGACAGGTGTGAGCCACCGGTGCCCGGCATAGCTCACATTTTTTGGCCAGCCTTGCCTCAGACTGCAGTCTTCCTGCTTATACCTCCTGCATAGGGGATTATGAAGATATACCATCATATCAGATTTGGTTGTTGAGATGAAATCGTGCTAACTTTTTGCCTGAGCTGGCTGCTTTCCACCTCCCAAATAACTGAGATTGCTAGCATGCGCCACCATGCTTGACCCATATTTTGGTAATCAGTTGTAGGAGGAAACTTCACTTGGCGGTTCTAAAGTTGACATTGTTGCACCATGTCCCAAAGGGAGGTGATAGACCTGGAAACGGGGGAGGGGAGGGGGGAGGGAGAGAGAGTGAGAGAGAGGGAAAGGGAGAGGAAGAGAGGGAGAGAGAGGGGAAGGAAGGAAGGAAGGGAGGGAGGGAGGGAGGGAGGGAGGGAGGGAGGGAGATGTCAAATAAAGAGAAAAACCATAAAACCAGAATGAAGGAAAAGATATGAAGCCACAGATAAAAAATAATTTGTTGGGTTCAATGTGATACTATAATCATATCATTACAAATAACTTTTTTTAATGTTAGTGAAGCAAATTGTCTTCCACTAGGGGTTAGAGCAGCACTTCCCAGACTTTTCTGCATCATAGTATACTTGAAAAATGTTTGTATGGCACAATTGTGTAAAAGGAAACTTTCACTTATACCAAGATTCAACAAGCATGGAAAACTCAAGCCATAACAATATACATTGTTGGAAGTTGTGTTCTAGAAAACCCAGTCAATGTAGTTATCCATATAATTCAATATCTCTTTAATTCAATAAGGAATTTCCCTTTATTGGCCAATCTTCTTTATTCTGTTTCTGCTGAGCAGAAGGGTATAATCTAATTTCCTATGAGACTAATGCAGTTAGTGAGGATACTAGAAACAAATAAGTTGAGAAACATTGGTGGATTGTACCAGCAACAAAAAGTAGATAAAAAGTTATTTACACCCTCCACGTGGATTGCCTTCCTTCTCAAATGATGAAGATATCATCAAAAATTATATCCGCAGAAAAAATGAGGATTGTCAATCTAAAAGCAAAAGAACCACCAAAGAAAGAGAAACCAAACCTCAAAAACTGAAGAGAGGTTGTTTGAAGGGCATCGGCCATTGAATTTGTGACTTTGGCAAAGATTGACATCATGGCAGGCGCAGAAAATGAAGGCCAATTCCAGTTCACTGGTAGTAAGAAGTATTTCAATTCATACACTCTCACAGGTAGAATGAATTGTGTACTGGCCACATGTGGAGGCATTGCTTTGCTGGTCTTATGCTTTAAGTTAAGGTCTAAAAAGACTCCAGCTGTGAAAGCAACAGGAATGGAATCTAAATTTTCTGAGCTCATCTGTTAAATTCCTAAGCCTGGAGAAGCTAATGTCAACTGATCATATAATATTCAATTTGTACAATAAATTATGAACCTGGGGGAAAAAAGATATAATACCTAATAAAAACATATCATACTGCAACAAGAAATCATAAAATTACTTCAGTTAACATAATCATACAATGCGGAGGAGATGAGGTATCCACTAAGGAAAAACTATTGTATGTTATAAAAATAGAAAAGCATTTGATGTATTCATTACCTTACTCGTGTAACTGTAACCCCTGTACAGTATTTTTACAATAAAAAAATATAAAAATGAAAAAATAGAAAAGCGTTTGATAATTAATGTCTTAGATAAGAGAATGGGCTGGATAAGAGAAAGGTCATGGTTGAAAAAAGAGCAGATGGATTGGAAAATGAGTTTTTCTCTCCTAAAAGTAGAGCGAGAAGAAAATGCTTGAAAACATGAGAGAAAAGCTGATGTGTAGAAGGTATGTGTTATGTGACAGCTCCTATAGAAGAGGAATTTCAAATTAACAAAATAAAAGAGCCAATGGAGGAGAAGAAACAGCCAAACATAACCTTAAGGAAATTGTACACAACTGTAGGGCACTGTGTTAGGAGAAATAACCTAGGCACAAAAAGACAGATACCACATGTGCTTACTTCTTTGCACAAACTGAGAAGTCATCTAAGGACAGAGTGAACAATCGTTAGAGATTGGGAAAAGGTTGCAGAGGGACAGGAAGAAGTTAGATAAGGGGTACTAACCATAGGTAGGAAAGATTACTTTTGGTTTTTATAGCAAGATTGTGTAAATGTTGTTCACAACCCTCTGGTATATTTCAAAATTGCTGGAAAAAAAAGTAAACATTTCCAACACATAGAAATGGTGAATGTTGGGGCTGGGAAGGTGGCTCAGTGGTAGAGCGCTTGCCTTGCATGCCTGAGGCCCTGGGTTCAATTCCACAGCACCACATAAGCAAAAAGAAAAAAGCCGGAAATGGCGCTGTAGCTCAAGTGGTAGAGCAGTAGCCTTGAGCTAAAGAGCTGAGGGACAGCGTGCAGGCCCAGAGTTCAGGCCCCACGACCAGACCCAAAAAAAAAAAGAAAAAAGAAAAAGAAATGGTGAATGTTTGAAGAGATTCAAGTGCTTATTACCCTGATCATTACATGTTGCATAAATGTGTCAAAGTTTCCAACTGTAGACCATTAAAATGTATAAATTTCACACTTCAATTTAAAAAAATGCCACAAAAATTGTCTTGTGCAATTAGTATACATTTTAAATTTAAATATGTTTTAAATTATAAATTTTAAGGAAAAAATTTCACACAACTGAAAAAAAAAAGCAAAAGACTTCAGGTTTAAAAGTCTCCAGAAAAAAATTAATTTCACAACTTTTTATGTCTATATGTTTCAATAAAACTTTATTTACAAAATTTTATGTACAAAATGTGGAGGGCCACATTTTTCCCACAGGTTGTTAATTGGTTTATCCCTTCTCTTGACCAAACAGAAAAAAACTATGGATATCACATGTCTTTTAAGATTTTTGATTGGATAAAAGAGTAGTATCCTTAAGACCTAAACTGATTTTGAAACTAAACTATGTACAGTCAAAGTAGCATTATGTGGAGCTATAAAACAATGCATTTTCAAATGTATAAAATCTCAGAAAATTTACTGTTCTTAGATTCTCTCTGAAAAAAAAACTTCACCAGGATATAGTCTAGCAAAACATGAAAAGGAATTCAGGCTAAAGGAAGATCTAATTAATATGTAAGCGTAAATGGTGCTAAAGTTAAAAAAAAAGCAAATAAATTGCATGATTATACCCTAGGAGTAATTGATACATGTTGCAAAAAATATGAATCTAGAAGGAAATTCCAAGCAACCTCAGCATGATAGATAAGAATGAAGAGAGATGAACTAGATTTGGAAAGAAGGAAATAAAGGTATACTATAGTTGTAATCTTGTTGGAAAGGAAACCATGGGGAAAAAAACAAACTATTATTTACAATCACATAAAATTGAAAATTTTAGGAATTAATTTATTCAAAAATTTAACCTAGGAATTGATACTGAAATGTTAATTGCCCACAATCATTTTGGAATATATTTTAGCATTATTTAGAAAAATTAAAATGTACATCTTCTATTGTTCCCACCAATGGTCTTACTTGTTATGTTTCCAACCTAATGTACTTTTTCTTAATACTTTTTTTAAAATTTTATTGAAAAGATGATGAGCATGGGGGTTATAGTTACATAAGTAAAACAATAAGCACATGTATTTTTAATCTTTGTTACCCCATCCTCCTTATTTATCTCCCACTTATCCCTCCCTATTCCTCCCCTCCCCTAGTTGTAATGTCCATATCCAACATAGTGTCAAGTGAGTATCAGTGTTGTGTGGTTCATCTGTTCTGCAATTTCTGTGATTCCCTTTCCCTTCCACATATTGCAGTGTCTATTATGCAAAACACAAGGTACAAAAACCTAAGAGAAGCAAAGAAAGAAAAAAACAATAGAGAAAAAAGAACAAACTATATACATGGTCTAATGAGAACCTCTTGTTTCCATAAGTTGGTATTTATGTTAATAAATACCAATATAGTCCTATACACTAAGCACTTGGGATATTGAGAGCCCCTGTTAAAAATGTCATACACATTCTTTCTTGCCGGGTGCTGGTGGCTCACGCCTGTAATTCTAGCTACTCAGGAGGCTGAGATCTGAGGATCACTGTTCAAAGCCAGCCCAGGCAAGGAAAGCCCATGAGACTCTTATCTCCAATTAACCACCAGAAAACCAGAAGTGGCCCTGCGGCTCAAGTGGTAGAGCACTAGCCTTGAGCTGAAGAGTTGAGGGACATCGCCCAGGCCCAGAGTTCAAACCCCATGACTAACCCAAAAAAATATACATATATATATATATATATACATTCTTTCTTATTGCAATTTTAATATATTCTTTTCTTGATTCTTGGGGGGGGGGGGAGCGTTGTGTGTAAAAGTATTGGACCTTGACCCACAGCCTCACAGATTTTTTTGCTCATCTGATGCTCTACCACTTGAGCTACACTTCTACCTTCTTGCTAGTTAATTGTCAATATAGTGTCTTGGATTTGCCTGTCTGGATTCAATTTCAACTCTGATCATCAGATGTCAGCCTACTTAGTAGCTAGGATTACAGGCATCAGCACTGGTTCTCAGCTTCTCATTCACAGTTTTTTGGTTTTGGTTTGGTTTGGTTTGGTTTGGTTGGTCATGGGGCCTGAACTCTGGGCCTGGGCACTGTCCCTCAGCTCTTCAGCTCAAGGCTAGCACCACTTCCAGCTTTATGTGCTTATGTGGTGCTGAAGAATCAAACCCAGGGCTTCATGCATGCAAGGCAAGCACTCTACCACTGAGCCACCTTCCCAGCCTCCACTTGCAGGTTTTTTTTTTTTTTTAAACAGAAACATGATGCACAGGGTACAAAGAACATCTTTCCTGGACATCAAGTGCCCAGCTATTTTTTCCTTAATTTTTGAGTTAAACATTATGGACAGTTTACCTTATAGAAGCCTTATTCATTTCATAAAACATTGCTTCAGGAGCCACTTTCAGCCTCTGTTTCACTCCCCCTTCTAAGTCCCCTTCCCCAGCCCTAAGTAACAGTCATACTGGTTGAATCCTAATACTCTCTCAGTTCATCTGCTGTATAACCTCTGTCAGCTTCCAGAGCAGCCGGCCATATCTCTCTCCTGGACAGCCTTAGAAATTAGCTGGCTATGAGGACCAATGAAATAGCATTGAAGATCCAGAGATAAACCTACAGACCACCTATGGCCACCTAATCTTTGATAAGGGAGCCAAAAACACAAGGTAGAAGAAAGACAGCCTCTTCAACAAATGGTGCTGGTAGAACTGGCTATACATGTTTAAAAAACTGAAGTTAGATCCTTATATATCACCCTGCACCAGAATCAATTCCAAAAGGATCAAAGACCTCAATGTAAGACCAGATAAGATACCCTGAAAATATTGCAGGAAGAAACAGGAGAAACACTAGAACTCCTTGGCACAGGCCAAAACCTTTTTAATAAAGACCCAACAACACAACAAATCAAAGAAAGGCTGGATAATTGGAGTTGCATTAAACTGCAGCTTCTGCATGGCAAACAACATAGCTATCAGGATAAATAGAAAGCTCATAGATTGGAAGAAGATATTTACTAGCTAAACATCAGATAAGGGCCTCATAGTTAAAATATACTTAGAGCTCAAAAATTTAACCCCCTCCAAAAAAAATCCTCAAACAACAACCCCATTAATAAGTGGGTTAAAGACTTAAAGACAGACTTCTCTGAAGAAGAAAGAAGAATGGCCAATAGACACATAAAGAAATGTTCAAGATTCTGGCCATAAAGAAATGCAAATCAAAACAATATTGAGATTCCACCTGGATGTTGGAGGGGATGTGGCCAGAAGGGAACCCTACTGCATTGTTGGTGGGAGTGTAAACTTGTTCAACCACTCTGGAAAGCAATATGGAGATTCCTCAAAAGACTCCACATAGAGCTCCCCTATGACCCAGCAATCCCACTTTTGGGCATTTACCCAAATGATCACAAACAAGACCATACTAAAGCTACCAGCAAAACTATGTCCATTGCAACATTATTTACCATAGCTAAGATATGAATCAACCCAGACACCCTTTAGTAGATGAATGGATGGAGAAAATGGGGGATGTGTATATAATGGAATTCTATGCTTCCATCAGACAGAACATTATTTCCCCATTCATAAGGAAATGGGAAGATTTGGGGAAAAAATTCTATTAAGGGACTGGGAAGGTGGCTCAGTAGTAAAGTGCTTGCCTTGCATGCATGAGGCCCTGGGTTTGATTCCTTAGCACCACATAAGCAAAAAGAAAAAAGCCGGAAGTGGTGCTGTGGCTCAAGTGGTAGAGTGCTAGTCTTGAGCTAAAGAGCTAAGGGACAGCGCGCAGGCCCAGAGTTCAGTCTCCATGACCGGACTACCCCCCAAAAAAATTCTATTAAGCTAAGTAAGCCAGACCCAAATAAACATAGGCTCTGTGGTTTCCCTCATATGTAATAACTAGAATATATCTAAGATGTTCTTTTTTTTTCTAGGATATTCTTAGCAGAGGATCTCAATGGCTCAACAGTAGTGTATATATGACTATATAAAATGATGGTTATTGAAATGAACTCCAAGAAATGGAAGCAAGAGGTTTTTTTTCTACTGTACTGTTTACAGTTATTTCTTTTTTCTTCCTCTCCCCGCCCTCCCCCTCACTTCCCACCCCCCCCCCCCCCCCCGCACTGGCTTATTCCCTGTTGTTACTGTTTTTTATTTCTTTTTTTTTTTTGTGAAAATACTGTACAGAGAGGTTACAATTACATGGGCAAGATAATGAGTACATTTCTTATCAAGCATTGCAGCCTCCTCCTTTGTTTCCCCTTCCCATCCCTTCCCATCCCTTCCCACCCTCCCCCCATCCCCCCACCCAACCCTCCCCCCCCACCAAAGTTGTAAAGTTCATTTTCGACATAACAACTTGTACATCTCATTGTTGCAATGTGTCCTCCTGTATCCCTATTTAAATGATTTGTTTTTTCCCTTCCCCTCCACAAATTATACCGACATCAAATACAGTGAAAGCAGGGGTTATACCGTGGGGGAGAGACATACAAAGCAACAAAGAAATAATCTTATAAATGTGTTAGAAACAATCGCATGAAAGAAAAAACATTTGAATACATATCTTAGGGTTCATTTCCCTAACATCAATTTATCTGACCTTTTCTGCTTGACTCAGACATATACTAGTTATTGCAAATAAGGGAAACCATGGGACCTATGTTTCTTTGGGCTTGGCTTACTTCACTTAATATAATTTTTTCCAAGCCTTTCCATTTCCTAACAAATGGGGCAATGTCATTCTTTCTGATGGAGGCATAGAATTCCTTTGTGTATATATACCACATTTTCTTGATCCATTCATCTACTGAGGGGCATCTGGGTTGGTTCCATATCTTAGCTATGGTAAATAATGCTGCAATAAACATAATCATGCTGGTAGCTTTAGTGTGGTCTTGTTTGTGAACATTTGGGTAAATGCCCAAAAGTGGGATTGCTGGGTCCTAGGGGAGCTCTATGTGGAGTCTTTTGAGGAACCTCCATACTGCACTGTTTTTTTATTTCTGTACCCTCCCTTGTATATAAGTTTATCTGACTGGGGAAAGTAAAGGGGAATCACAGAAATGGGAGGACAAAGGATGTACCAATGCAACAGTAACACTAGACACTATGTTGGAAATGAACTTTACAACTTGGGTGGGGGGAGTTAAGGGTGGAAAAGTGGAAGAAAATGAGGGAAGGACTAACACTGTTCAAAAAGAAATGTTTATGTTCGATAGGAAATGTACTCATTACCTCACTCATGTAACTGTCCCATCTGTACTGTGCAAAAAATGTTTTCATTACCTTACTTATGTAACAATAACCCCTCTGTACATTACATTAACAATGGTAGGGGGAAAACAAAGGAAGAGGCAACAATGCTTTATAAGAAATGTACACAATACCTTGCTCATGTATCTGTAACCCCTCTGTACAGTATTTTTACAATAAAAACATTAAAAATAAAAAAATTAATGTACTGAAAAATGCCTTTAATAAAAATAGAGATAGCACTTGGGGGAACAAAAGACATTAGCTAGCTAGAATCCCTGCATTCATGCTGGTTCCCTTCTCATTCAGTGTCTACCCTGAATCTTCTCCAAGATCTTTTCAAAATGCAAATCTACCTATATCCACCCTTGGTTATATCCACCCTATGCCATTTAGATATAGAAGAGACTTCAATGATTATTGAATTACTCAAAGTATTGTTTAGTTATAAGACTTCCTTTAAGCTAACAGTAGGTTATGTGCATATTCACTACATTTTTCTCCATCTTCTACACTCAAAATACTTCTTCTTACTTCAGAAAAATCAACTAAAAATTTCAAAACAGGGGCTGAGAATATGGTTCAGTGGTAGAGTGCTTGCCTAGAATTCATGAAGCCCTACATTTGATTCCTCAGTACCATATAAACAAAAAAAGCTGGAAATGGCGCTGTGGTTCACGTGGTAGAGCGCTAGCCTTGAGCAAAAGAAGTTCAAGGACAGGCCTAGGCTCTGAGTTCAAACCCCAGGACCCACATAAAAATTCAAAACAAAAATAAAAATATAATAATAAACCTCTTCTATATTTTCCTGAATGAAGTGGTAATAACATGTCTGGTCCTAATACCTCTCAAGTCACATATCACACACTGATCTATAAGTTCTTTGCCTGGAATTTATATTTTTTCCAGTCACAAAGCCTTTGTGTTTCTTCCCAGAACTCTCTCTTTCTCTGATGTTCTATACAAACTCCTAGATAAACACCTATTAAAAGGGATAGGGATAGTAGAAGAAAAATAAAGGAGGAGGTAACAATGCTCAACAAGAAATGTACTCATTACCTTACTCATGTAACTATAACCCCTCTGTACAGCATCTTTACAATAAAATAAAATTTTAAATGCTATTAAGAGTACATTATAAAGAAAAAACTTTAAGTTTTAATTTAAATATTATATCACCTTCTTGGGAATAACTTTGTCAACCTCTCCATACTAAGTCAAGATAGACAGATAGGTGGATAGACAGACAGACAGGTGATAGGTAGGTAGATAGATAGTAGATAAGATAGATAGATAGATAGATAGATATGATACAATAGATAGATATGATAGATAGGTAGATATATAATATATACATATGATAGATTCATTGATTTGGGATATATATTCTTTTATCTTGGCTTGTATGCTTACTTATGTGATTATTTTATTTGTTCTTTTACTCTTTACCATAAGCCCCGTAAAGGTAGATCAGAACCTCATCTATATGGGCTACTTATTTTATAGTCTAGCATGGAGCAATGTCTTAGGAAATATCAGCTTATGAAAGTAAATGGGATGTGATACGCCTATTGCCAAAAACGAGTTAAAAGGAAATACATTCTATTCTCATTTCTTGCCCCTAGGCTTAAATGAAACATTCAAGCACCATGGACTGTTTTCATTGTATTTCTGCCCTCAGCTTTCCCTTAATTTATTTGAAAATTATGAGATGGGGGAGTATATGCATAGTCTGTGTTGGTAAAAATTAAGTGACTCCAGTAGTGACCAACTACTTTGGATAAGAAGTCATCATTTTTGTATTACACAAATTTTGAATGTCTTGCCTTTTTTCTAAAGTGAAATGTTTGAGAGTTTTGCATTCCATCTTAAATTCTGTTGAATATAATTATTGTGTGCTAGCATCATCTGGGATTCAAAACTCAGAATACTGTTCAAGCTGGGCGATGGTGGCTCACACCTATAATCCTAGTTACTCAGAAGGTTGGGATCTGAGGACCATGGTTCTAAGCCAGACCAGGCAGAAAAGTCTGTAAGACTCACATCTCCAATTAAATCACAGAAAAAGTTAGAAGTAGTCCTGTGACACAGGGGTAGAGTGACAGCCTTGAACAAAAAGGAGCTCAGAGACAGCACCCAGGCCCAGAGTTCAAGTCGCAGGACCGTCAAAGAAAAAAAAAAAGGAATACTGCTTCTACTTGTTCCTTTAGGATCAGCCTTTGGGGTTTAATGTTATTCATGTAGGAAGTCCTTGTAAAGTTATTACTAAATGCCAAAAATAAAAGAAAGAAAGAATTATCCAAGGGCTGGGAAGGTGGCTCAATGGTAGAGCGCTTGCCTTGAATGCCTGAGGCCCTGGGTTTGATTCCTCAGCAAAAAGAAAAAAGCCGGAAGTGGCACTGTGGCTCAATTGGTAGAGCACTAGCCTTGAGCTGAAGAGCTGAGGGACAGCGCCTCAGCCAAAAGAAAAAAGCCGGAAGTGGCACTGTGGCTCAATTGGTAGAGCACTAGCCTTGAGCTGAAGAGCTGAGGGACAGCGCCCAGGCCCAGAGTTCAGGCCCCATGACGAGACCAAAAAAAAAACAAAGAATTATCCAAGCTCTCCAGAGCCCAGATTACACATGTATATAATGATGGTCAAGATCCGTGTCCCAGCACTCAGGCCATAATGAACATTAAATGCAAATCATAACATACTCAGCCAACTGCCCATCTCACAGCAGCCTTGCATCATTATGTTTTCATATTTCTGTTTCTCTCTTTTTCTTACCAAACCTTCCTATTTTGAAACATTCTCCCTATCTGATCCTGCTGTCCTGAATGAAATGTGTTGTCTCTCAGTGGAACTGAAACTTGCTAGAAAAATGGTGAATGGCACTAAGGAGGAGATGTGGCAACACCACTCTGTCTAGAAGAGGGATTTCTCTCTGCAGGGGCTGAATTTGGCCTGGGGCCGAGTTGCAGAAGTCACAGAGGTGAAGATCTCTGGGCTCTCTGACTACCATTCTTTCCTTTCACCCCATGGAGTCTTCAGCATTTTTCTTCACAGGGAAAACACCCTGTGCCTTGCTTACAGATTTGCTCTGTTGGTTTTTACCTTAGATTTATGGGCTTATATTGGGCAAATCTTAATGCTTCAAAGAGTTATCCAGGGGAAAACTCTATTGCCTTTTATTTAACTCAGAGTGATGAAGTTGTCAGAAATTCTTATTTGGCTGAGACTATCTTAACTCTGGCCAACTTCTCCAGGACTGGCAAGCCTTGTGTAACTATTACCATAGTCTTCTATGGTGATGGAAAACATGTGGATTTTAAAGTAGACTTTAATTACATCTCACACCCTTGTTCTAAACCAATGTTAGCCCCAGGGAGAAATTTAAAAGTGTGTCTTCATTAGAAAGTCAGGAGTCATTTGAACCTAATTGCTACCTCATCAAAGCTTCAAGCTGGTATCTAAACCTGTAAGAATAAACTCTGAGTCCTGAGGTCCTGACACAATCGCCTTTGGTAAGGGCTCCCAGAAGATTTGAACACTATTACTGACTTCAGTAAATGTTTTCACGCTCTTGACTGGGGAGTGGATGTTTAATAAGTTCCAGAGGAACCAATTTCCTGCTTGAGGAAACTTCCTTACCAAGTTTCCTAATTATTCCCAGATAACATCTCCCCATGGAATCCCACTGGCCAGGATAGGTTGTTAATAGGCCACAGGTGGCAGCTACATTTAGTTACCAAGGAAACTGAGCAAATGTAAGGAAAGAATGTTTGCCACTAGGAGTCCAGGGACCTGTAAACACAAACATTTCTGTTGCCTGTTTTGGGGTTTTTTTTTTTGTTGTTTTGGTGGGTGTTTTTCATGAAAGGCCAAGGGCACAAATAAATAAAGATATGTATCCTTCCTCTTACATATATTGAGGAATTGCATTCAGTGAATTTTCTAAATCAGCATTCTCAAACTCTTAAGTAGTATTCCTTCATACTCTTACAATTTATACATTTAAGTAATAATAGATTATAGGAAATGCTACTTACTTATATTAGAATTTAAAACTGTATTTAAAGTACTTATTTAACTCACCAGAACAATAGTATCCTTATTACATATTAGTGTAAGTAGCCATTTTGATGGGAAATATTTCTAGCTTTAAAATTTGTTTAGAGAGCTAGGCAACAGTGGCTCAGACCTATAATCTTAGCTACTCAGGAGCCTGAGATGTGAGGCTCACAGTTTGAAGTCAGGCTGGGCAGTAAAACTTATGTCTAATTAAACACCAAAAAGCCAGAAGTAGAGCTGTAGCTCAAGTTGTAGAGTGCTAGCCTTGAGTACAAAAAGCTCAGGTACAGTGCCCAGACTCTGAGTTCAAATCCCCAAAACAAGTAAAAAATGTTGAGAAGAGTGTCATCATTTTACAATGTTGTATATCTCTTAAATACATAGCTGAAGTTACAACTATATTCTCATGTCTGTGTTTGCATTCAACCTCTAGGGACATAATGTATCTGCATTCAATCTCTAGAGACATAATGTATCATATACCTTCTGGGAAATTGCTATACATTCCTGACAGGATGAATTAAAAGTATGGGGCAAAATATTTCAATATTATTATGGATGTAATTTTGACCTTATAGAACCCCAAAAAGAATCTCACAGTCTCTCAGAAGTCCCTAAGCCAACTTCAAGAACCACTACTCAAAACAAAATTGCATTGGAAGGTAGTCATTAAATAGCTGTATCTGACTGAAACATGGAGGGAAGCAGTAGACTAAGAGATGGGTTTGCAAGGTAGGATGGGAGTCCATGCTGTTCACATGTCCACTGCTTCACACCATCATCCTGGCATTCAAGGAACTCCAGCCTCTGCAGGCATGTCTTTGTAATAAAATCAGGATCCTCTGCTCTGTTTCTGATTTCTAATGGAGAAAACAGAAATAACCTATCCAGAAGCCTTAACATTCAAAACAGGCTTTCTATAAATTTATTTTGAAACAGTGTTTCTAAATTCTATAAATTAGCAAATATCAGATTTCTCAGAATTTATTAGCAAAAGCTTCAGTGTTTGAAAAAGCAAGTCATACTTGACAATAGTAATAAGAAGGATTGAAATTTTTCATTTGCAATGAAAGTCTAGCTTTAGTCAAATGATAGGAAAAATACAAACTTTCTTTTTAAAAAAAAAAAAAACTGCCTTTATTTACTCCCCAGAAGGAACTGCATCTTACATGCAAATTGAATACACAAATGAAATCATTTTTTTCTGTGCTAGTCCTGAGGTTTGAATTCAGGGCCTGGGCACTGTCCCTGAGCTTTTTGTGCTCAAGTTTAGCTTGAGCTAACACTTGAGCCACAAATCCACTTGTGGCTCACACCTATAATCCTAGCTACTCAGGAGTCTGAGATTTGAGGATCGAGGTTCAAAGCCAGGCAGGAAACTCCATGAGACTCATCTCCAATTAACCATCAAAATAAAAGCTAAAAGTGGCTCAATTGGTAGAGTGCTAACCTTGAGCAAAGAAGCTCAGAGACAATGCCCAGGTCCTGAGTTCAAGCCTCAGGGCTGGCACCAAAAAAAGAAAGATAATGTTAACAATGATGATAACAATAGAAGTAGTGATAAAGTTGATGGTGGTGGTAGTAGAAATAATGATGATAGTGGTGGTAGTGGTGAAGATGTGGTAATGGTAGTGCTTGTGGTAATTTTGATTTTGATGATGATAGTAGAGATGTTAATGGTGATGGTTGTAGTAGCAGTAGTAACCAAGAGAGTAATGATGGTGGTACAGGTAGTGATAATAGTAAATAGCAAAAAAAAATTGTTGTGATGGTAGTGGTGGTAGAAATAGTGGTAGTGGTGTGGGGTAATGATAGTTGTAGGAGTGGTGATTATGATGTTGATGATGGTTGTAATGATAACAATGGTAGTGGTGATGGGTGGTGGTAATGGTGGAGGCATAAGTAGTGGCAGTAATGATAATGAAATTGGTAATTGTGGTGGTGATGACTTTGATGGTGATGATGTTGATGGTGGTAACAGTTACGGTGGTTATGATGGGTCTGGTGATGGTGATGATGATGATTTTGACGATGGTGCAGCATGAACTATTGTCAGTGGAGTATGGCTTGTGGGAATAAGCAAAGACCACCCAAATACAAACAGGTTATTTATTCAGTTTGCTATAAAGGGAGTCAGCATTTAAATGTCACTGCATTTAGTCATTCAGGGACTAGAAAAACTTTATAATGAATTTTCCAAGACATATACCAGGTCAGTTCAACATCTTATACACTAAAAAAAAATCTTGTAATATAACTAAGGAAAAGATCAGGCCATCCTTATAATAAGTCAGTGGTGGGACTTCTCCTAGAGAGCCCTTGAAATTCAGCAAGTTTGGCACAACCTCAGCATGACTTAAATGTTTAGGTAAGAGAAAAGGAGGCTTCTACAATCAACACAGAGAAGAGAAAAGCTAGTATGGCCACAATGGTTCCAAGCCTTTCTGTCTTCACCTATGAATATCTCTTACTCCACCTGGATCTCTCCCTTCACAGCCATCAATGAGCCTGTGTAACCATGCAGGTGAAAGAATAAGCCTGGGGCCTATTCACAGGGAATAAGCTGAGCAGTTTCAGAAAGCCTAGAATGGACCAGGCACTAGTGGTGGTTTACACCTACAATCCTTGTTTCCCAAGAGGCTGAAATATGAGAATCATGACTCAAAGCCACCCTGGGTAAGAAAATCTTTCAGACTCTATCTCCAATGATAAGAATACTCTAATACTTTACACATTGTTTATAAAAGAAAGAAAACACAGGCTTCAATAATCCTGTGATCCAAGTTATATAAACAGCAATAACAAATGTCTGCATGAGAAAAATAAAATTCTTATGGGGTTGTAATTCAGTGGTAGAGCATTTCCAGTTTCAGAAAGGAAAATGGCAGAACTCACAAAATGTCAGTAATGTTTTTTGATGTTAAAATTTGAAATGACTTTTTTTTTCTTCTGCAGATGTTCTTTGGGTAGTATATATTACTTTCTGATTTTAAAAAAAGGACTATGAACCTTAACATTTGAAATAAAGCTACATTTGTATTTGCTCTTCATTTCAACTTGGTTATGGACATCAGCCACCTCTACTGTAAGTATCTTTACTATAGTAAGGCCTTAAAATTGGTTTAGCCTAGTAGTTGTTCATTGTCCAGTTTTTTCTGGAAGGAAATCACAATTCTATTTTGCCTTGTAGAATTTTTTTTTTTTTTTTTGGTCAGTCGTGGGGCCTGAACTCTGGGCCTGGGCACTGTCCCTCAGCTCTTCAACTCAAGACTAGTGCTTTACCAGTTGAGCCACAGCGCCACTTCTGACTTTTTCTATTTATGTGGTGCTGAGGAATCAAACCTAGGGTCTCATGCATGCAAGGCAAACGCTCTACCACTGAGCCACCTTCCCAGCCCCTCTAGAATTTTTTTATTTTCAAATAATAGTTCCATAATTTCTATTACACATCTAAATAGAAAAAAAAATAAAATAAAATTTTGTAACTTAAAGCTTTTTTAGAATGAGAGAAACTGCAAAAGGCAGCAGCACCAAGGCGCGCGGGGAACAGGCGGATGCTGCGGGCTTCCTCCCCGGCCCCGCACCGCCTTAGCCTGCGGTAACGGCCCCTCCACTCGGGCCCCCAACCCTCTCTGCGCTGCTGCCGGCACAGGCTGAGACCCTGGACTCTGTACCGTGGAGGAGGCCCGTGGGGAGGCCATGCCGGGCTCCGGAGCCACTAGGCCCCAGCTGAAAACCGCGCTCTGGGATCCAGACCGTCCACTGCGCGCCCAGCAAAGCGGAAATGTGTCACGGGCAGGAACTGAATTCACTGGGCCTGGCTTGGTGTTGATTTCAGTATGCTGCGACGAAAACCAACACGCCTGGAGCTAAAGCTTGATGACATTGAAGAGTTTGAGAGTATTCGAAAAGATCTGGAGACCCATCAGAAACAGAAGGAAGATGTGGATGTTGTGGGAAGCAGTGATGGAGAAGGAGCCATTGGGCTCAACAGTGACCCCAAAAGCCGGGAACAAATGATTAATGATCGAATTGGCTATAAACCCCAGCCCAAGCCCAACAATCGCGCATCTCAGTTTGGTAATTTTGAATTTTAGATGGATTTTCTTGAATGCCAGAACCCTGGCATGGAATAAAATGATGGCAGAAGTACAAATCAGTTTTAGAGCATTGAATGCTTGTAGTGAAGCAGAATGCTTTACCTCCTGCAGAGAGAAATCATGTTTGCATGAAATTACTGATGTGTAACACACACAAGCTGGAACCCAAATTCTGGTTTGTCTGGAAAATTTGACTGTGTAAAGCTTATCTGACTTTGTTTTTAAAAATAAATGTATTTTGGGGGGAAAAAAAAAAGCTTTTTTAAATGCCTAATTTTCCACTCCATGTAAGTTTTCACTGATTTACATTGGTAACAATATCAGTCTGGATTTTGCTACAACTGAAAATCTAGCAAAGAATAGACTAAAAACAAGGCTTATGTTTCTCAAGTAACAATCAGGTTTTTGGGGGGGGGTTGTTTTTGTTTGTGTTTTTGTTTTTGTTTTTTATTGCTTTTGGGAGATGACGTACAAGGCCATGATGTTCCCAGGATACATTCTGCCTCTTTAGAAGCCGGGTATCTCCTCTCATGTTTCTAAGTTTGATTGCAAGAAACCTACTCCACTCCAGAAGCATGGCTATTTTTAGGTAGAAGGATGGTGAAGAACAAAGAGCCACATGTCCTTGTTCACTAGGTTATACTTTTCTAAAGAGTGATAGGAGAAGAAATCTGGGATGTCCTAAATTTTGAAACACACAGGAAGGAAAGAAATGAGAACTCCATTTTAACTCATTACCTGCACACACACACACACACACACACACACACACATGCTCCAAGGACACATCACATCACATTCTCCTTTAGGGCCCACCAACCAAATAAGAAGCAGTAAAAACTTCTCTTTACAGAGAAACCCTCTATCTCAGGATTTTTCCCATTTCCACTGCCCTACCCCTCTCAATAATAGTGAGTGTGGGTATGAGGTAAATGATTTATGTTTGTTTTGCTCAGAATTCCATTATAAAACATCCTGGCCCTTAAGAGCCCATGGATATTTTCCCAACTGCTGACTAGCCATACCAGTAACTTTGGGGATTGATCCTGGGACCAGTCTTTTCATGTTTGGATAGCTTCTTGACCAGCTCAATAAGCCTTTATTTCAGAGACCATAAGCCTCAGATTCTTAGAAAACTCACACAAGGAGATCACCTGCAGATCATAACTGTGTCACAAACTACCTTTGTTTCCCAGATAAAATGATAAAGTGGGTATCAAACTAGGTACAGTGTTGCCCTTAAGAAAATCAGTCTTTTCTCACAGAAAGAAAATGAAGTAGAAATAAAGTAAATAACTAGAAGTTTCTGCCTCAGTGACTAAAATTAAAAGCCATGGCAGAAAGAGGATGATTGAATGACATGATTATGAAATTATATATAAAGCATAGTAATAATTTCCATTAATCAGAATGGCATAAAATTCTAAAATAATAGCCAGTTTTCCTAGTGAGCATTCTAGCTCCTCAAGTAACATCACAACTATATAAATCAGCACATTCTTAAGTATACAGGCATGCATGCTTTCGTGAATGCATTTAGTATTAATAAGCCTTATTTTTTATTGCAACTTAAGCTTTACTCATCATGAAGGACAAGGAAATAAAAATACAGATTTAGTTTCAAAGTCAGTATGACAATTCAATAAATTTTAAATCCTTCAAGATGAGAGACTGTTCATTGAGACTCAGAACTATAAGGAATTAAATTTAAGAAGTTTTCTTAGGAAACATTGGATTGTACAGTAGGTGAATGAACCAAGTAATTAGATAATGGTTAGAAAAAGGTTCTCTGTTTGGCTTCCTTTGTGTGTATATTTTCTTATTTGTTTTAGACAAATCTTATTTGATCAATTCTTTAAGGACATATCCAAATAACAAGAGATGGGATCCAATCAAAGAGGTTTGCAAGTGTTTAATGCCCAACTAAAAACAATGTGTAAGCTGGGCATCGATGTCTCATGTCTGTAATCCTACCTACTCAGGAGGCTGAGATCTGAGGATCGCAGTTCAAAGCCAGCCTGGGAAGAAAAGTCCAGGAGACTCTTATCTCCAATAAACCATCAGAACACCGGAAGTGACACTGTGGCTCAAGCTGTAGAGTGCTTGCCTTGAGCTGAAGAGTGCAGGGACAGCGCCCAGGCCCAGCATTCAAGCCTCAAGACCAACAAGACAAAAACATAAAAACAATGTGTAGGAGGGGCACAAATGGAGGAAGGAAGAGTGAGCAAATGCAGTCATTATATTAAATACAAATTATGTAAAAATTGAACTTGTAACTTGAGGGACGGGTAGGAAATACTAGGGGAGAATGATGAAGGACGTGACATTGATCAAAATTCATTGTATTCCATTTAAGAATTGTGATCTCATTGTACCACTACTTGATAATAAAATAAAAACCTATGATGATTAAATTTTTTAAAATGTGATACAACATTCAGATATCACCCATACGGTTTCACACTTGGGCTGATGAAACTTCTTCAATTAGCTCTAGTCAGATTTTCTCCTCCATCTTCATTTTGGCAGTAGTAGATATAAAGGAAATAAAATAATGAAGTCAAATAAATGATTTCATCTTGAAGGGAAAATGACCTGTCCTCTTTATTGCCTCCCTTGGAGCAAAACTATTTATCATTTTGATGTACACTCAGCAAATGTCAACATTGGTATTTCTTGTAGCAATATTGAAATGCGACAAGCCAGTGTCTCAAGCCTATAATCCTAGCTACTCAGGAGGCTGAGATCTGAGGGTCATAGTTCAAAGCTAGTCCAGTCAGGAGAGTCCATGAAACTCCTATTCCCAATTAGCTACTGAAAAGCCAGAAGTGGAGGTCCAGTTCAAGTAGTAGAGCCTCGAGGACAAAAGCTTGGGGACAGTGTCAACCCTGAGTCCAAGTCCCAGGACTGGCACCAAAAATTAACAAAATGTCACGTTCAAAGCTAGAAAATATCTATTCATTCTGGAAAAGATTGCATGCAGGTATTGCTGTTATTCAAGAACCAATGAAAAGGGGTACAAAGCTGGGCATCGATGGTTCACGCCTGTAATCTTACCTACTCAGGAGGTTGAGATATGAAAATCATGGTTCAAAGCCAGCCTGGGCAGGAAAGCCTGTGAGACTCTTCTCTCCAATTAACCACCAGAAAAATCAGAAGTGACAATGTTGCTCAAGTGGTAAAGCACTTGTCTTGAGCTGAAGAGCTGAGGGACCATGCCCAGACCCAGAGTTCAAGACTGACAAAAGAAAGAAAGAAAGAAAGAGAGAGAGAGAGAGAGAGAGAGAGAAAGAAAGAAAGAAAGAAAGAAAGAAAGAGAGAGAGAGAGAGAGAGGGAGGGAGGGAGGGAGGGAGGGAGGGAGGGAGGGAGGGAGGGAGGGAAGAAAAGAAAAGGGGTACAATAACATAATATATTTGTGTCTCACAATAACAATAAATCATATGTTGCTTGGATAGTATAGTGGTAGATTTAAGAAAATTTAAACCAAGGGCTCAAAATCAGTAAATGACAAGGATGGTAATATCATAATTGGCTTTCAGAATTAATCACTTGATATTCGCCAACAAAACACTGGGCTAATATATCCTAAGATAATTAAATGAAACCCAGTGTTAAATTAGAATCATTTTAGACACTAAATACAGAGATTGTATTCCTCTCACATGTTCCTTCCTACTCATTAGTGAAATAAATTTTTCACGATAAAAAAAATTAAGTCTCATTTCCATATATGTAGGGTTCTTGCAGTGCAACTGAGGGGATAGCAGAATGAACCTTCAGGTCACAAGGGTGGAGTTAAAACTCAGTCACCTAAGTAATTCACTAGTATCTGTGAAATTTTACAAACTCACTAGACACTATGTTGAAAATGAACTGTACAACTTGTGACTGGGGTCTGGAGAGAAAAACTGGGAGAGAGTGAGGAAAGGGTTGACATTGTCAGACAAGAAACGTACTCATATCTTAGGGTTCATTTCCCTAACATCAACTTAACTGATCTTTTCTGCTTGGCTCAGACATATACTAGTTATTGCAAATAAGGGAAACCATGGGACCTATGTTTCTTTGGGCCTGGTTTAGTTCAATTTCTATGTTGCTTTGTATGTCCCTCTCACACGGTATAACCCCTGCTTTCACTGTATTTGATGTTGGTATAATTTGTCGAGGGGAAGGGCAAAAACAAATCATTTAACTAGGGATACAGGTGGACCCATTGCAACAATGAGATGTAGAAGTCGTTATGTCTAAAATGAACTTTACAACTTTGGTGGGGGGGGAGGAAGGTTCGGTGAGGGGGGAGGGGGAGGATGGGAAGGGATGGGAAGGGGAAACAAAGGAGGAGGCTACAATGCTTGATAAGAAATGTACTCATTATCTTGCCCATCTAATTGTAACCCCTCTGTACAGTATTTTCACAATAAAAAAGAAAAGAAAAGAAATGCACTCATGGGGCTGGGAAGGTGGCTCAGTGGTAGAGCGCTTGCCTTGCATTCCTGAGACCCTGGGTTCGATTCCTCAACACCACATAAGCAAAAAGAAAAAAGCCGGAAGTGGCACTGTGGCTCAAGTAGTAGAGCGCTAGCCTTGAGCTGAAGAGCTGAGGGACAGCGCCCAAGCCCAGAGTTCTGACCCCACGACCGGACCCAAAAAAAAAAAAAAGAAGAAGAAGAAGAAGAAAAAATGTACTCATTATCTTGCCCATGTAATTGTAACCCCTCTGTACAGTATTTTCACAATAAAAAAAGAAACATACTCATTACCTCACTTACATTAACTGTAACCCCTCTGTCCATAATAAAAAAAAATTTAAACTAATTTTTAAAAAAGAATTTACAAACTCACATTTGCTTTTATTTATGAATATACAAAACAGTCTATTGTGCTATTGTCTGCTATGAAAAAACACAGCATCACTAATAAATGGTTGAAGAAGCTGGTGTTTCCAATGTTTAGGAAATATTATACAGCCATGGGGGGAAAGAAACAAAGAAGCATTGAGCTATAAAGAATATCCTGGTGTGATTCAAAATATGAGAATAGAGGGAAAAAATGAAGCATATTCATGAAGACATGCAAGTGTTTTCAAAATTTATTAAATTGAAATAGTGATAATCCAGGCAAAGAACAAATATAACATGGCTCCTCAACAAATCAGACAGTGTGAAAAAAACACTTTTGTCTGCCACAGTTTAATCAAGGCCCTTTTCATCTCACTGTTTCTCAGGCTGTAGATAAATGGATTCAGCAGAGGTGTGAGCAGTGAGTAAGCCAGTGAGATAATCTTCTTGGTGTCTGGCGAATAGCTGGATTTGGGTTGCAGATAAGTCATGCTGGCCGTGCCATAGAAGAGAGTGACAGATGTGAGATGGGAGGCACAGGTGGAAAAGGCCTTCTGCCTCCCAGTGGTCGACGGCATCTTCAGGATGGCAAAGAGGATTCGAATGTAAGACAAGAGAATCAGCAGGAAGGGCACCATGACAATCAAAATGGTGCCTGTGAAGGCATAGATTTCAAACAAAAAGATGTCTGCACACACCAGCTTCAGCACTGCTGGTGTTTCGCAAGAGATGTGATTGATTTCATTGGGCCCACAAAAGGGAAAACTAAATACCCAGGTAGTCTGAAGAGTAGTCATAGTGAGCCCAGAGACCCATGAAAACATCACTAACTTCACAAAAACCCTTCTGTTCATAATCACCGGGTAGGTCAGAGGATGGCAGATGGCGGCATATCGGTCAGAAGCCATTGCCCCCAAGAGAAAACATTCAGTCCCTCCAAAAAGAAGAATGCAATACATCTGCACAAAACAGCCCCCAAAAGAGATGGTCGCTTTCTCGTTGGATAAGATCACCAGCATTTCAGGCATGACAGCTGCGCTGAAACCCAATTCCACCATGGATAAGTTCTGCAGGAACAGGTACATGGGGATGTGGAGGCTCTGGTCCAGGCAGATGACAACTATGATGGTGGCATTTCCCACCAAGGTCATCAGATAAATCACCAAGAAAGCCCAGAACATCTGCTCTTGGAGTTGAGGAAAGTTAGAAAAGCCCAACAGGATGAATTCAACCACAAAGCTTTCATTTTGCTTTCTCATCTCAGTAGGAGGATCTTCTCTTGTTCTGCGGGACAAAGTATAATAAAGAATTAAGTCGCTCAAGGAGATAAAAGCTCCAATCTGCCTTCACCCCAGAATCCTGCCAGAGCATGAAGGAAGAATCTCATCCTGACAAAACTTTACAGGGCAATTTTAGAAAATGGCTAAATACATTATTACTGAATCTTTCAAGTATAAAAGGAGAAATGAGACTCTTGGCTTCAAAAATATAATCTAAGGAAAAAAGCATACTATCAGATTTCTATTGGAAATTAAAAACTATATGTTTACGAAAAAAATTAAATATAAGCAAGGCACTGTAGTCCTTGTTACTTAGGAGGCTGAGATCTTAGGATTATGATTTGAAGCCAGTTCAGGCAGGAAAGTCCATGAGACATTTATTTCCAATGAACGATCAAAAAGCCAGAAGTGGAGCTATGACTCAAGTGGCAGAACTCTAGCCTTGCACAAAAAAGCTCAGGGAAGGCACCCAGTCCTTGATTTCAAGCCCCAGAAGCAGCATAAAAATAAATAAATATAAACATTGTCTTCAAGTAAATATAAATATTTTATAACTCTGATTATATTACCATAACCTTGTGACATGTTATCATTTATTTTACTCAAATCTAGGCAAATGTACGAGACCATAAGTAATGTTAAAACAGTCAGACATTGACTTATGTTTGTCATCCTACCTACTCAGGAGATCTGAAGATCATGGTTCAAAAGCAGGCCAGCAGAAAATCCATGAGATTAACTAGCAAAAGTTCAGAAATAGAGCTATGGCTCAAAGATTAGAACCTCAGACTTGAGGGGAAAAAGCCAAGCAAGATCATGAAGCCCTGAGTTCAAGCCCCTCCACTGTGAAAAAAGTAAACATCAAAAATAGTAGATAGTATCAAACACTACTCCAAAATTCAGAAAATAACTTAAAATTTTTAGATGGCAAATTTTATAAGCAGGCATTTGAAATATTCATTATATCAACATTAATACATTTATATGTGACAGCTAAAAGCATGTGTAATATATTGATACACACAAAGGTCCTTGTATTCTAGATGCAGTTATTTTATGTGAAATCTATACACTATGTAAATTAGATTGATCTATCATTTCTTTTTGACTAAGCAGGACCTGGCCAAATCTATTGTGATGGTCCTTAATGTGAAAGTTTTAGAGCAAACTCTCCAAGGACCATCCTCTGCCCATTCTTATGACGACATAAGAAAAGCTAATTCGGAGAGTGATTGTAAAAGTGCAATTTAGAAATTGCCTTCTTTCCCCTGTTTCTCTCCTTCCTCTCTCTAGTCGCCTCTATCAATTAATTACTCAACAAGCTCTAATTCAATAACTTACCATTTTATAAGTTATGGACACATGGAAGCCCAATGTTCAACAAGAGCTAACCATGATACATAAAATATTTATGACCTTTAACCAGTAGTTAAATAAAATAGTGATCCCTTTCACACAAACTCTAACTTTGGCTTTTATTCCCATCTATTTTTATATTGTTATCCATTGACATTATTCTATATCCAGATAAAAATCTCACTCCCCACTAGAGCATATCTCCAGAAGAGAAAAGATTTGTGTTTGCTTCTTGGCTGTATACTCAATGCTTACAACAATTCCTGCCTCATATGACATATTAAACAAATACCTCTAAGGGAAATAAATAAAGCAATCTAAATGTATACTCTATCATTAATGCATATGATATCTAAAAGAAAAATGAGGCCAGGGCACAACACAACTGGGAAACAGCTGGGAAGTAATGGCAATTGTTTTAGAAATTGGAATGAGAGAAAGAATGAATGTGAATGACAAGGAGAATTTACCACCACCACCACAGGAAGCATTGTTAGGAGGGAGGAAGAAGGTAGACTTGCTCAAGATGATATCAAAGAAGTCCTTGACGATACTATAGGACTAGAATGGAATCTGCTGGCCTGGGTGAGATGAAAATCAGAGGAATTTACCAGGGAAGATTAGGAAGCTGGAAAGACGGAGGAGCATAGGGAACTGAAGACAAATAATGTCATCTTGAAGTCAGATCTGTAGAACAGCAATAAGTCAATTTACTCCTAAGTGGATCACTGAAGCATGCTCAGATAAAATACCTGATTCAACCACAATATTTACACATGTTTAGGATGGCTGAAGATCTGAAATTAGTAAGATAAACTCTGCTAGGCCAAATATTCATAACTCCTTTCTAAAACAAAACACACAAAAAACCAATAACAACAACAAAGAAAACAAGCACTCTGGTCTACAAACATGAAAATGGATAAGTTGTGAAGTTACAAGATGTAAATACAGAAAACTGACTAAAAGTGTGTAAGAAAGAGCTACGGGAACAAAAAAAAAGAGCCCTAGTACAAAAAAAATTTTTAATCAAAAAATTAAAGCAGGTAATGGAAAACAACCTTTGACAGCTCAACAGAATAACTGTGGTTGACAACAGCTCAGTTTCCATTTTGAAATAGTTAATAGAGGTTTAAATGTTCCTAACACAAAGATCTGATAAATTTCTGAGGTGACAGAAATGCCAATTTCCCCGCTCTGCCCATCACACACTATTTACAAGTAGTGGTGTCATTCTCTACCTCATAGATATGTACAATTATTCTAAGTCAACAAAAAAACTTAAAAAATAAAGAACTACAACTTTAAGAACAAAAACTCTATCGTGTATGATTTTTTTAAAACTTTGACTGCAATGCTTCCTCCTTTATCAACAAGAGCCAATGCTTTCATAGTTCTCTGGCAAATGCAACAGAAACACCCATTCCATTTCCAAAGTGTCAACATGTTAATTGAGAAAAAGGGTAAGTGTTGGACTTACTGACCGACTTCACTGATGGTAAATTTCTAGGATTTGCTGATTGGTGCAAGCAAAGTACTTAGGGCTAAAATTATGGCCATACTTTTTTTTCTCTGTAAGGAAATGAAAAGCCAAACATAGCCCAAAAGACTGGTAATTCAAGCGATTCAACAGTGTCAGCAACCCCGAGCACTGAGGCAGCTCTTCCACAGCATCTCCAGCCATTCACGAGGAGAGCTGTAAAGGAAATCCCACTCATGGGCACACAGCTGAGCTTCTCTGTCTTACCTATGGGCTCTGATCTGTAATATTCATGCCATAAATATGATTTATAAATATGATTCAGGCATCAACTCTATAATTATACAACATAGAATCCTGTGCCCTAGAGATTTCTTCCTTGACGAGCTTGAAATCACTAAGCATAGACTTACTTGTACTTTGTATGCAACCTAAAGAAGCTTGAACTTGGCCCCTTGGGTGAGAAAGCTCAAGAGAACAAGCTTGGAGTACCCTTCCTTTGAATATCCATTGGGGGGAGGGATCAGGAGACAATTTGATCATGACATCTCCCAATTAATGGGAAAAGCAGTGGCTGGATGAATGATGTCAGCAGGACAGAAGGATAAAGTAGGATGAAGGTATGAACATGGCAGGGACCTGAAGGCAGTGGATTTGATGGGACAAAATGCACAGTTTATGCATTGCTGGAAAAGAAGTTGAGGCAGAGAGAGCCAAGTATCTGCATAGAGCGCACACACACACACACACACACACACACACACAGGCCAGACTTTGATAGTTTTCACAAGATCAACAAAGTAGAATCACTGAATATTTTGAAAGGAAAAAAATAATCATTCACAGAACTGATTTCATAATAGAGCTTCTTTTGTAAAGTCAAAAGATGAGGACTGGCACCCAAAACCAAACCCTCAAAGAAACAACCACCCCATTAATAAGTGGGCTAAAGACTTAAAGAGAAACTTCTCTGAAGAGGAAATAACAATGGCCAATAGACACCTGAAGAAATGCTCAACTTCTCTGGCCATAAAAGAAATGCAAATCAAAACAACATTGAGATACCACCTCACCCCAGTTAGAATGGCTATAATCAAGAACTCTAATAACAACAGTTGCTGGAGGGGATGTGGCCAAAAGGGCACCCTACTTCATTGTTGGTGGGAATGTAAACTTGTTCAACCACTTTGGAAAGCAGTATGGAGGTTCCTCAAAAGACTCCACATAGAGCTACCCTATGACCCAGCAATCTCACTTCTAGGCATTTACCCAAATGATCAGAAACAAGGCCATACAAAAGCTACCAGCACAACTATGTTTATTACAGCAGTATTCACCATTGCTAAGATATGGAACTGACCCAGATGCCCCTCAGTAGATGAGCAGATCAAGAAAATGTGGTGTATATAGACAATGGAATGCTATACTTCCATCAGAAAGAATAACACAGCCCCATTTGTTAGGAAATGGAAAGACTTGGAAAAAAGCATATTAAGTGAAATTGCCCAGTCCCAAAGAAATTTAGGTCCTATGGTTTACCTTATTTGCAATAATTAGTATATATAACATATGACCATATAAGATGATGCTAAGTGAAATGAACCACAACATAGGGACACAAATGTTTTTGTTTCTCTTGCTTGCTTTTGTTTTAACATATTTAAAATGTGCCATGTGATTTTTTTTTGCTTCTTTTGTATGTGCTTCCCCTACGGTATTGGTTGGTGCCCTGCATCTTGTATATACATTTTTCTAATTTGGGGAGAGGAAGAGAAATAACAAAATGCTGAAGTAAGGATACAGTTTGACCCATTGTAACAATAAGATGTACAAGACCCTATCTTGAAAACGAACTTTACAATTTGGGGGAGGGAGGAGTTGGGAAGGAGAGGAGGGAAGGGATAGTAAGGAAAAAACAAAGGAGAGGGCAAAAATGCTGGATAGGAAATGTATTCATTACCTTACTCATGTAACTGTAACCCCTATGTACACTATTTTTACAATAAAAAACATTAAAAATTAGTATACATATAGGATAATCTTATCAGATGAACTGAAAAACTCAAAAAACATGTACCATATAAGACCATATAAGATGATGCTAAGTGAAATGAATCCCAAGATATGGACACAAGAGGTCTGTCTTTATTGTTATTGTTTTATATGTACCATGTGATTTTATTTTGTTGTTGTTGTTGTTGTTTCCTTTGTATTTTCTTTCCCCTATGGCATATCCCCTGTTGTCACTGTACTTGATTTTGATGCCCTGCATCTTGTATATATATATGTCTAATCTCAGGAGGGGAAGGGGAATAACAAAATGCTGAAACAAGGACACAGGATGACCCATTGCAACAAGGATACCCACAAAACCATATAATGGAAACAAACTTTACAACTTCAGATGGAGGGGGTAATGGGGGGAGGGGAAGAGTATGGGAGGTGGGGGAGGGGAGAGATAGTGGGACAAAGACAAGCAAGGGAAAGGGTAATAATGATGACAAGTAATGTACTCATTGCCTTACTCATGTAACCGTAACCCCTCTGTACAGCATCTTAACAATAAGATTAAATTAAAAAATAAATAAAACATATCAAAACCAAAAAAAGATGAGGACTGGCTCATAGGACCTTGAACACATCACTGAACTTCTCTGATTCACCAGCTTTCTCTGTAAAGAAAAATATTGTTATTAATTCCATAGAATGTAGATGAGAAACCAGGCCTTTGAGTCTGACCTAAAGTGGTTAAAGAATAGACTCTGTCTTAGGAGAACACAGGATTGGATGCACTTACCAATTTGGCTCTATTCAGAATTCAGACATGTGCCGAGATCAAAGTTATCCTTTTTACTTGTGACCTCCGATTTCTAGGAGCAGATTCTTTGCCATGAAAGCTCTCCCCAGAGAGCAAAGGAAATGGTGAGCTTGTCCAAAAAGAAATTTACTCATTACCTAACTTATGTAACTGTAACTCCTCTGTACATCACCTTTATAATGATATTTTTTGTTTTTTGCCGGTTGTGGGGCTTGAACTCTGGGCCTGGGCACTGTCCCTCAGCTCTTCAGCTCAAGGCTAACACCTTACCACTTGAGCCACAGTGCCACTTCCGGCTTTTTTCTGTTTATGTGGTGCTGAGGAATCGAACCCAGGGCCTCATGCATGCAAGGCAAGCACTCTACCACTGAGCCAGCCCTAGAATGATATTTTTTTAATTAAGAAAGTTCTCCCCTCTGGCAGCAATTAAACTGCTGGCCACACCTAGAGGTGCATTCTCTTTCATCTAATTCCAGTGGGAAATGGACTATACTTATCCTGAGAGAAGGGACTTTTCATTCATGAATCCCAATCCAAGGACTCTTCTATCCCACCACCATTGTGCTATTACAGCCCAAACATGCAGCAATGAGGTCTCAGGTATGCGAAGTAATACCTAGCACATGCTTTCCTTATTCCTGCCCCATAAAATCCCGCAGTGCTTTTCACATGCCAGTAGGTCCTATGTCTGGATGTGACCAATGATGACATTGACAATGGTTAAACAATGGTGAGCCATCAAAGTGTATTAGGTTTCAGTGAGAAGTGTGTGGACATTGAAGACACATGCTAAAATAAAGGGAATATGATAAGCATGCTATGCCCTTGATACAAAAACACGCGAGTCTTTCCACAATGTCATAATTTATTGAATAGCAATTGAAAGATTGAAATTGGGGCTATGTTCATTTTACAATATGCTAACTGCTAATTCTGCTTCTGTAAACCTGCTTGCGCTAACACTGACTCTTCCCCTCCCAGAAATAAGTTAAAAAGTTACAAAGTCCAGATGCAGGCCCAGGGACAAGGTCTGCAAACATAGGTAAAGAACAAAAGAGTATGTTCTTCTAAATTCCTGTTTAGAAACTCTCAGCAAGGGGCTCAAGACAAGGACCATCTGGCGAGCCCAGCAAACTAAGTCAAATGTCAACCAATCACGAGCCTGTAACTATGTGGACTCCCCCCCAGGGAAGCCTCCCCCTAGAGAGCCAACCAGTTTACGACTAGAGTTACAAGACTTCCCACACAACAAAATGATTGCTGGAGTATATGATAATTTTTAACCTGAGCCAATCCTGGGGAGCCTGGGGTCTTATGCTAATCCTGTGGTTTTTGTCTTTAAAAGTGCCTGTAACCACTGCTCGGGGCTTCCAGTCTGCCTTGGACAGGGAGCCCGTTTGCGCAAACGCCTAATAAACTCCTCTTGCTTATTGCATCTGCTGGTTTGGAGTCTTGGTTCTTGGGGTGCCCTCCCGTTGAAGAAAGCATCCCAGTGAGTCTGGGGTCTTTCAGTTGGGGGCTCGTCCGGGATCCAGGCGCCCCCAGACCCCAAATTCCAGGACCGGTAGGAGGTAAGATAGAGCTCTTGTGTCTCGTGTCTTTCGTGTTTGTCATTTCCGTTTTGCATTCTGGGATCCAAATCTGTATTTGGACTAGAGGGAAAAGCAGACGTGCCCAGTACCCTAGTCCCGCCCTGGAGCCCTGCTCCAGGGTCGTCTGAATCTGTATTTGGGCCAAAGGGAAAAGCAGACGTGCCCAGTACCCTGGTCCCGCCCTGGAGTCCTGCTCCAGGGTCGTCTGGAGGAAGGAGGAGATCCGAGTGTCTCTGTTCTGGGGAGTTAAGGCGAGGCCAGCCACTCCCATCTGTAATTCCTTCCTCATCTGCACTCGGTTGCCGCGCGCGCGGCGTCTGGTTTTGTCTGTCTCTGTTCAGTGTTAATCGTTTTTAGTGTGTGTTTTGTATTCTCTATAGAGATGGGACAACAAGTGAGTCCACTCCTAGGACACCCGAGACCTTGTCCTAGTTCGTTTGAAAACTGCTGGTTCTGCTTTTGTAACTTGCTTGTTTGTCAATTATGAAATTGCCACTGACCACCTGCGAGTGGCCCCAGTTAGATCTCAGCCTTGGGCCTTGGCTTGGGGGGGTCTGAGCGTGGGGGAGAACCTGTCAGTCTGAGGGGACGGCCGCTAGGGACTTTTGTCCCTTGCCCCAAGATGACTGGGAATTCTCCTCCGCCTTGGAAGGCCCCTGGGTCAACGTCTGCAGGAATCTAAGAGAAAAATCCTCCGGAGGTGATAGGGGGGTTGAGTCCCCTGGTAAGTGAATGGTGGTGAGATGTCGCCCCATTCACTGAGACTTGATTTTGTCTTTGTGGCCACTTTGTCTTGTTAACTTTAGTGTGTGTTTGTTTTATGTTTTCTGGGGTAGGGAAGTTCTGGGTGAGTGGCAGGCTCACTCAGCAGACTCTGGATTCAGCTTGCTGAATGGGAGTAGCACAGAGTTCCGGTAGGAATAAATTGGGGCCCATTAGTCCCCAACTCAGCCTTCAGTCCTTGAATAGTTCTGTTTTAGAATTGGTACCAGTTTTAAATGTGGATTCTTGGTTTTTGTGTTTATCTGTGTTTTTGTTACTTTTTTAAACATCTCTGGGGGATAAAAGTTCCAGCTGGGCTTGGTCACAGACCTGTTGTGCCTCCCTCCCTGTGAGGCATGGAAGGTTACTGGGCTAGTTCGGTTCCCTTCTAGCCTCAGGCAGCATTTTCTCCTTGTGGAGGCTTCCAGCAGGGAGGGTGTAGAAGGCTGTGTACCTAGTTTGGACTTTTTCAGCTAGTCCTGACAATGTAACAATTTGTAAAGTGCTCTTGTCTAAATTGGATAAACAATCTGGCCAGTTTAGCTTAAAGTGACCCCCTCCCCCAGCCCTCCTCCAACAGAAGGGATTCAAAAGACTAATTAGTGAATTGCCTTGCTAAACAAACAAGCTCTGGGAAAATAAAGCCCAACAAAGGTACCTAGTTTAAAAGAAATACTGTCTTAAATTTTTGTTTAAAAACTTTAGAAGGTGTACATATGACTGATTTTGATTTTTGCGCGCTTTAAGATCTGTGTGAGTGTTTTGTGTGTGTCTGTGAACGTGTTCAAAGATAAGAATTGTCAGCATGCTGTAACAATTGGGTGAGTTTAAATTTAAAAATTGAAAAGGGGGAAAAACTTAGAAGCCAACAGAAGACCTGTCTTTAGGGGTAAGGGGTGAACAAGCAGAAGTGCAGTTCAGCTGGTCATGCATGGTGGGACAAGCCCTGGGAGGAGTCCACGCATGGTGAAAGAGGGTAAGCTGGCACAAACGCAGTTCATCTAACCCTAAAGAGTCGGATTGGATGTGTGCCCATTCCATAGAAGGGGCTGAGTGGCCCATCTTTGTTCTCTCTTTTCCCTGCAGATACAGACTGAAAACATGATGGTTAAAATGAGTAATGTGATGATCTGATTAGTATTGCTAAAACTTCCCCTTGGATGTGTTAACATTAAAATTAGGAAGGCCTTAAAAAATTAGAAATGGATTTCTGGATATAAAGTTTAAAAATAAAATTGTTCTTAACATTGGCCTCAATGTGCACAGAGAAAAAATTAGGATTATCAAAATGATTGCTATTCCAGTTTGCTCTTATAGGTTGTTTTTTTAAGTTTCCAGCAAAGTCCAGAGTAAACCACAGAGGATTCTTAAAAGTTTGTCAGATGTAACTTTGACTCTCAATAAGTTTTAGGTAAGAGCATGCTTAAAAGCTACTTCTATGTTGACCCCCTTGTTGCTTTTAATTGGAGTAAGATGGCCTTTTATAAGACTCATTGATCTGAAACTGGTTCAAGGCCAGCCCGGGCACAAAAAGGTTCCTGTGAGACTGTCACCTCTACTCAGCCAGCAGAGTGCTGAAAGAGCAAGCAGAGTTGCTTTGGGACTCAAAGTGGCAGAGTGCTAGCCTTGAGCTGGAGAGCTGAGGGACAGTGCTCAGGCCCGAGTTCAAGTCCAGCGACCAGCTAAAGGGAAATGCCAATGAGGCATTTACCCCAATGTGGAGAAGACACTCCTGGGACAAAAGCAACGGAGGAGCATCCAGAGGCAGTAAGCCACTGCTTGGATGGCAGAAATGTCAGGTCCTAGAGTCATTTGTGCGTGGCCCTTCAAAACTGGTCAGAGCCGGGAGGTCATGGGAAGAGTTTGTAAGCATGCCTAATGTTCATGACTACCTTGTAAGGAACAGGAACTTGCCACTTGCCAGTCCTCTGTGATAGTAAAAAGCTAATGTTATGAAATGTGGGGGATAGTTTAAATCTCAACCCCTTTATGTGCCAAAAGCTTTAATTGGCAGTAACTATTGAGCTGACATCAGCTACATGAAATTCATCTGCTCAGGAAAAAGTTTGTAAACCAGAGAGTCCATTGATATCTGTCTAAAGGCCTGCAAAGGTAACTTAGGCATTGTTAGGGTCACTAGAGATCACATTCCTAAGTCATCCAAAAGGATGTTTTTGCAAACCAGAGTGCTAAACAAGCTACACTGCTGTAGCCGGAGAAAAGGTCTGTGCAGTTGTCAAAATATTGTTCTTAATGACATCTAACCCTGATGGCCTCTTTGTAAAATAGGCTAAGGTTATAGGTTCCTGGCTAGGTAAGATCAACGCCCCTGAAGTCAGCTTGAAAAAGTTACAGAAGATGGACCTTCGCTCTTCTACCCCCATTTTAAGATCAAGGGTCCAGAGTCAGTTTTGGAGAAATGAGGCAAAACAGATAAAATAATTTTTTTTAAAAAGACATAAAAATAGTGTTAACTGTTATAGGTGTGCAAGGTGTGGAGACTGCATCTGTCAGAGATGGTTACAAGATGGTTACAAGACTGAGCCTTCTGTGTCTATTTACAAAAATATCTGGCTAGTAAAAAAGTTGTGATTTTGGTAAATTGTCCTGGACTATTGTTTAAAGATCTTAAAAACCAGCAGGATCAAAGCCTGCCAAGCCTATGCAATGTATCTTTAACCAGTCTGTGTAGGAATTTACAGCACGAGGTGTGACAGTCCCTTGAAGCCACCGAGAGACCCTGCTGCTGCTGCTGCTGCTGCTGCATACCCTAATGGGTAAAGTTCAACGACGGCCTGACAGCCACCTGGAGAAACTCCTGCCTGATTCCATCACCTGAGTCTGCTTCCTGTTTGACTGCTGCTAAATCCAAGATCTTGTGGGACATTCTTTTGGGTAATATCCAGAAACCCTCTCTTCCCATAGTGGATATTGGGGACAAGGATATCACTGGCTTGCTTGCCTTAGGCAATTCAGTGCATAGTGACTGGAAATCCACTGGTCATAGCCTAGCCTAGTTTGGCTCTGGTATGGTAATAACCTGAGTATGTTATCAATGGAAGTAATAAGCTGAAAAGGAGAGGGGGTTAGTAAAGGAAGCCTTGGGAAAGGAATTGGGGAAAAATTGGTATCCCCTTTGGATAAGAAAGGATTTGAAAAGTAAGGATTGTCTTTAAAGAAGACAAACCTCAGAAAGTTTAAGTATGTCGCAGATGGTATGAGTATGTCTTAAAATTGGAGCTTACAAGTACAGCTGATATAAAATTAAGTTAACTGTGATACACGGAGTCAGGACTGGTGGAAAAAAATGTAAGGGGCCCTGGTCAACTGTTACTTTTGTTACAATCGGACCTTGTATACTCAACAGACTTGTAAAAGAAAAAGATCAGCTCAGTCCGTCTATTAGTTCTGAGATCCAAATACCAAGCATTGAGAACAACTGACACCCCACAAGATAATATAGAGACACCCTAAATTTTAAGATTAAAATTAGTCCAAAGACAAGAGGAGGGAATGAAAGATTGAAATTGGGGCTATGTTCATTTTACAATATGCTAACTGCTAATTCTGCTTCTGTAAACCTGCTTGCGCTAACACTGACTCTTCCCCTCCCAGAAATAAGTTAAAAAGTTACAAAGTCCAGATGCAGGCCCAGGGACAAGGTCTGCAAACACAATGACTTCACAAACTACATCAGTTTTGACACCTTTAATTCACAATAGTCTGTGTTTGCTTGATAATCATGACCATAATAACCACAAATTCTTTATTCAATTTCAGTCTTCTTAATATCACTGATAGTAATAATGCTCAGGCACACGTTATTCTTAACACAATGATATGTAGGTTACAGGACAGAAAAGAAAAGGTTAAGTTAGCCACCAAATTTCAGGAAGCTCATATTTCAGGACACAAAGAGTACTGATACATGTATGAGTCACTGAAGATAGTCAGAAAAGAAGTTTAAGAATCCAATCACAGGGCCAAGAGCAATGGCTCCAGTAGTAGAACACCTGGCTAGCAAGATTGGGTCCCTCAGTTCAAACCCTAGCATCACCAGTCATAGAGTTGCTGTCTATCCTGGGGTCTGCAGACTACCAGTTGTAGGTGAGCTGCATCAGACATTGAGACTATGCTGAGTTGAGCCTGGGAGAAAAATTGGACAGTTCTTTGTTTGGGTGCTTGGCTACTTGGTTGCTTGGCGGCTTAGTGTGATAAGAAAGCAAGATAATTGATTGGTGTGTATCACTTTACCTCCTTTGCAGGTGTTCCCTATTCTTTTGCCAGTCCTAGGGCTTGAACTCAAGGCCTAGGCACCATCTCTGAACTTCTTTTGCTCAAGGCTAGCACTCTACCACTTGAGCCACAGCGCCACTTCTGGCTTTTTCTGTGTATGTGGTACTAAGATATCGAACACAGGGTTTCATGCATGCTAGGCCAGCATTCTACCACTAAGCCACATTCCCAGCCCAGTGTCTCCACTTTCTATGTGTTTCAGATGAGGAGTGCATTGTTCACTGCTCTATGCCTAACAAGCTTGTACCTGGTTTCTCTGATATGTTGTTCATGTGCCTACATGATCCTAATTTAACTTGATGAGTTCACAGCTAGCAATTTTACTCATGTAAAGAAGGTGTGTCTCAGTCTGTGCCTCGACTTGCGCTGAACAGGTGGTCATTGTTTATTCCCACAAACAAGATGAATTTCATCATATCTTAGCACATGTGCTTGGCATGGACCAACCGCTGTTCAAGAAAAATGGAGTCACTCGGGGAGAGGCCCAGCCTGAAACTGCTGTTCCTTATAACACAGAATAACATGATTACCAATCTCTATAGGAATGTTATGATCCATCTCCAATTCAAAGCTGATATATCATTAATATGACAATAATCAAAATATGAACACCATTTCCTAAAGCTTGAAAGAGAAAATAGAATGCAATGACACAAACCATGAGAAGGTTTAAATAAATTCTTTAACAGATGGTAATGAAAGTCAACATGGGATTAAAAGAACACACGTTCTATCCCTAACTATACGTTTTCATTCATAAACATGTACAGCATCTTTAAAAAGATCAGTCTTTTTTTTTTTTGGTCTCGGGGCCTGGGCGCTGTCGCTCAGCTCTTCAGCTCAAGGCTAGCACTCGACCACTTGAGCCACAGCATCACTTCTGGCTTTTTCCTGCTTATGTAGTACTGAGGAATTGAACCCAAGGCCTCATGCATTCGAGGCAAGCACTTTACTACTGAACTACCTTCCCAGCACCCAAAGATGAGTCTCTTATAAGAAAGAAAATCTCAGTGCTCTAGAATCTTAGAAATTATACAAATAACATTTCTTGTTAAAGAAAAACTGAAAAATAAATTCAAAGATAGAAAAGGAAATATAAAGTCTTAAGAACAATGAAAAAATATAAAATTTAATGTGCAACCATGCATCCTAATTTTAGAAGAATAATATGAACATACACATATCAGTATTTTTAAATCTGTGCAGTATATCAGGGAGAATGTACACCAACTAATTTAGAGTGCTTATTTCAGGAAACAGATTATAACAAGTTGGTGGTAGGTCTGAGAAACACTTTTGTAGTTTCACCGTAAACATCTTCTGCTTTGGATATATCACTTTTGTAATCAATGAAAGACTTCTACAAATAGGAAATGAAATTCAGATTTTCAAATGACCAGGGAAAACAGCACTTCCCTTCTATAAATTACTTAAACAACAAAAATATGAGAAACACAAATATAAACTTCATCACCAGAAATAGGGCTGATGAATTCTAAAACTTTCAAAATAACTATCTCTATGAAAAATAATCTTGTAACAAAAATATGCATGTTTAAGGAAGATATGACAAAACTATGCAAACATCTAGATAAAATCTTCACTAACAATTTTGTGGAAGGACACAATTTTTTAATTCACAAATATGCTGTCTAAGTTGAAAGGATCAATAAAAAGAATGGACATTGCAGACAAATAGGGTTCAAGAGTGAAGGGAAGGGATGTAGCTTAAGCACGAGGCCCCAAGTTTAATCACCAGTATTTGGGGGGGCTGGTAAAGATATTATTTTGAACCAGGAGTGGTTAATCCCAGCTACTTGGAGTCTCAGAGGCAGGAGGATTGTCTGTTTAAGGCCAGCACAAAGAGGTTAGTACTTGAAACTGAAATTATGTTTATGTTTATGTTTATTTATCATTATTATTTTTTCCTCCTCCTCTTCTTCTTTTCTTCTTATTCCTCTTCCTCTTCCTCATGCTCCTCCTCCTTCTTGTTCTTCTTCTGAAGGGAAAAAAGAGACCTGTTACACTTCACAGGCATGCCATAAGGAAAAGACAAAGCAAGCACTTCCAACTGTTTTTGAAGTATGGGCATCAATGTGTAATGTGATTTGATCATGTTCACCCTCTCCCCTGGTTCTTTGCCCTTTTCCTTTTCCCTCTGATCCCCAAACAGTCCTACCTGTATTCATGTTGCATTATTGTTATCATTTTGGGTCTAGATACCACATATGAGCAAAAACATTTTATATTTGGCCTTTTGAGGTTGGCTTATCTCACTCAACATGATCTCCAGTCTCAACCATTTTTCTACAAATGAAATAATTTTTTTCTTCTTTATGGACTCTGTTGGGTATATATGCTTCATTTCTTTATTTATTCACTAGTTTTTGTGCACCTAGGCTGATTATTCAGATGGGCTATTATGAATAGTGCTGTGATAAACATAGATTGTGCAAGCATGTTGAGTCAAAATCCCTTCAGATATACCATTGAGCATGTGTTCAAGGGTTGTATAGCCAAGTCATAGGGTAGTTCTAGTTTTCGTTTTGAAGGAATCTCCATAATGATTTTTATAAGTTACATTCTCAGCAACAGTTTTGAAGTTTTCCCCCAACCACTGGCCCACACACCCTCACCAGCATTTCTTACTGTTCCTGTTCTTGATGACTGTCATTCTGAGAGTCAGTGTTGTTTTGATTTGCATTCCCTTCATGGCTAAAGATGACGGGCATTTCGTCATGTTATTTTTAGTATTTGTACTTCTTTCAAGAACTATTTGTTCAATGCTTTTCTCCATTTATTAATTACTTTATTTGTTCTTTGGGTGTTAGTTTTTTACCTCTTTGTATATTCTGGATATTGTCTATCCAATAAATAGCTTAAAACATTTTCTCCATTCTGTAAGCTATCTCTTCATTCTGGTAATTGCTTTCTTTGCTGTCCAAAAACTATTTCATATAATTCAATCACATTGGTACTTCTGGCTCATATTGCCTGGGCAAATGGAATCCCATCCAGAAAACAACTGTCTACGCCTATATCTTTGAGTATTTTCCCTATGTTTTCCTGTAGTACTTTCAAAGTTTTAAGCCTTACATTAGATCTTTGACCCATTTCAAATCAATTTTTACAAGGTAACCAGTAGAAGTTTACTTTCCCTCCTCTACATGCGGGCATTCAGTATTCCCAGCAGCATTTTTTGAAGACATGGACGTTTATCTAATGTATATTTTGAGGTACTTTTTCAAAGATCAAATGGCTGTATCCATGTGGGTTGAATTCTAGATCTTTTATACCAGTACCATGCTGGTTTTGTTACTATGCCTTTGTAGCATAAAAATCAGGTATCTAAAATCAGGCATTGTGATACCTCTAGCACACCTAGATAGCCCAGGCTGACCTCAAATTAAAATCCTCCTGCCTCAGACTTGAGAATCCTGGATGGTATGTTCCACCATTCCTGTCTGGGTTTATCTAACTCTGGCTACATATTCCAATTTTGTGCTAAGCCATACAATAATGATTCATTGTACATATTCAATTAACAATAATAAGTAATATTTTTGTTGATTTATATTTACAATGTCATTCTACCACAAAATTGCTACTATTTCTTATATAAATGGTGTTAAATACCTAATTCTAACATGAATTGTGGGATTTTTTCACATATCTATGGAATTTGTAGACCTAATCCACATTAAGTAGCACTTACTTCCCTCTGGCAGTGCCTTGATCTGTCACTCCCAATGTATCCTTTGTCTTCTCTATTTAAAGCATCCTCACTATGGCATTTTTAGTTACACTGTGGCAGAGTTTAGAGGATACAAGCTTCAGCTCCCCCTGTAAGGAAAAACTTGCTGCAGTTACTAAGATGTGGTTATTTGACTGCTGTTAGCTCCTTCATCATGAGCCTTGTCTTTTCAAATGAGGTGTCACTGTCTTCTTGGAAAAGATCAAGCATTTCTGACCCATGTACAGTGTCCCTAATAAATACTACAGAAGTCCTTGCTGGGCTGGGGGAAGACAATTCCGGGCCTGCTTGGTCCTCACCTCACCGATTCAGTCCTTTTAATTAATGCTCAAGTGTTTACACTCCTAACTGCATCTCAGTGCTGGCTTCCTAGAAACCCCAGCTAGCACGGATGGCACTCAAGACAGTCAGTGGAAACAAGTATACAGTAAGACAGGAGGCGGGATTATTTAGAAACCTACTGGCTAGTAAGAACTATCTACATACATTCCTCAATAGTCTATGAGAGCTACAAGGAAATAGGATGCAAACATACTTGAAATAAGAGCAAGAGAAACGCAGTTTTTCATTATAATCTGAATGAAATACAGAATACAGTTAGCTTGGGCTCCCCCAAAATAAATACATTTTTTGAACTTTGGTGAAACATATTTCTCTGTGGAAATAAAAATATCATCACTTTGCCAGTGTCTTGGAGTTCCAGCTTTAAGGGAGGCTCAATGAGCCTTCCGATCTCTCCAAAATAATCAAAAACATTATGAAAAGTGATTCTTCAATAGTTACTAGAATACAATAAGCACAAAATTATTTAACCCATTAAGACCTTGAAGAAAATTTCACACAAAAATAAAATCATCATATATAAGAACATGTAGTCACAGGTATTTATTGAATCATTATCTTAATGACAATGCTCTAGTAATGAAACAGATGTCCTTAATAGATAAATAGATGAATACATTTAAATCATATATTGTAGAAACATATATATATATACATATATATATCTTTTTAAAATAATTACAGTAAGCCAAGCATCAGTGGCTCATGCTTATAAGCCTAGCTACTCAGGAGGCTGAGGTCTGATTGCAATTTGAAGACAGCCCAGGCAGGAAAGTCCTTGAGACATTTATTTCCAACTAAGTTAAAAAGAAAAAACAAAAGCTGGAAGTAAATCTGTGGCTCAAATGGTACAGCACTAGCTTTGAGCAAAAAAGAAAAAAGGTCAGGGATAGCACCCAGACCCTAAGTTCAAGCCCCAGGATACACACACACACACACACACACACACACACACACACACACACACAAAGATTAAAGTAGTAACAGAGAAATTAGATATATGTTTTCAAACTTGTTCAAACGAAGAAATTAAACATGCCCTTACCCAAGAAATCTAATCTGTCTTCATCATTTAGTCAATTCATTATAGAGCTCAGCCGAGCATTATCCCAACATCATAGTCTCTCACAAGTCAGATGTGTGGAAAGCCACTTTCTTTCTCCACAATTTCATAAAAGCCTTTTTCATCTCACTGTTTCTCAGGCTGTAGATAAGTGGGTTCAGCAGAGGTGTGAGCAAGGTGTAAGCCAGCGAGATCAGCTTCTTGGTGTCTGGCGAATAGCTGGATTTGGGTTGCAGATAAGTCATGCTGGCCGTGCCATAGAAGAGAGTGACCGACGTGAGATGGGAGGCACAGGTGGAAAAGGCCTTCTGCCTCCCAGTGGTCGATGGCATCTTCAGGATGGCAAAGAGGATTCGAATGTAAGACAAGAGAATCAGCAGAAAGGGCACCATGACAATCAAAATGGTGCCTGTGAAGGCATAGATTTCAAACAAGAAGATGTCTGCACACACCAGCTTCAGCACTGGGGGGGTCTCACAAAACAGATGGTTAATTTCATTGGGCCCACAAAAGGGAAAACTAAATACCCAAGTGGTCTGCACAGTTGCCACAGTGAGCCCTGAGAACCACGAGAACATCACTAACTTCACAAAAACCCTGCTGTTCATAATCACTGGGTAGGTCAGAGGATGGCAGATGGCGGCATATCGGTCAGAAGCCATTGCCCCCAAGAGAAAACATTCAGTCCCTCCAAAAAGAAGAATGCAATACATCTGCACAAAACAGCCTCCAAACGAGATGGTCGCTTTCTCGTTGGATAAGATCACCAGCATTTCAGGCATGACAGCTGCGCTGAAACCCAATTCCACCATGGATAAGTTCTGCAGGAACAGGTACATGGGGATGTGGAGGCTCTGGTCCAGGCAGATGACAACTATGATGGTGGCATTTCCCACCAAGATCACCAGATAAATCACCAAGAAAGCCCAAAACATCTGCTCTTGGAGTTGAGGAAAGTTAGAAAAGCCCAACAGGATGAATTCAACCACAAAGCTTTCATTTTGCTTTCTCATCTCAGTAGCAAGATCTTCTCTTGTTCTGAGGGACAAAGTATAATGAAGAATAAAGTCACATCCAGGAGCTAAAAGATTGAGTCTGAAATTATTGGCAGAGGATATAATGGCATGTTGCTTATTCCAACAGAAATTGAGATTGGCAGGCTGGGAAGGTGGCTCAGTGGTAGAGTGTTTGCCTTGCATGCATGAGGCCCTGGGTTCAATTACTCAGCACCACATAAGCAAAAAGAAAAAAGCCAGAAATGGTGCTGTGGCTCCAGTGGTAGAGCGCTAGCCTTGAGCTGAAGAGCTGAGAGACAGTGCCCAGGCCCAGAGTTCAGGCCCCCCGACTGACAAAAAGGAAAAAGAAAAAGAAATTAAGATTGGCAATTTTGAACAATGGCTAATAACTTGTTAACAGTGAATCCAGAAGATACAACTGAAGTGAGTAATTTTAACTCTGAACTGTTGTTTTAAAACTTACAATTGGTAACAGCACCTATTTTCTTGCATGCTTTTGATAGGTAGTGAAAAATTACTTAAAACAGGCTAGAGATGTGGTTCAAACAGTAGTTTCTGCTTAGCAACCTAAAAGCCCTGAGTTCCAATCCCAGTACCAAAGCAAGCAAGCAAAATTAATTAAACTTATTCTTAAAACACACAAAAAACAATGCAATTTGCCCATCACAAACATACATGCATCTACATTCCTTTTTTTTTTTCCAGTACTAGGACTTGAACTCTAAACCTGGGCACTGATCCTGAGCTTTTTCACTCAAGGCTATCACTTGAGCCACAGCTCCACTTCCAGCCTTTTGTGGTCAATTGGAGATATGCATCAAAGACTGCTGCCAGGGCTGGCTTCAAACCACATCCTCAGATCTCAGCCTCCTGAGTAACTAGGATTACAGGCGTGACAGACCAGCACCTGGCTACTCTTTTTTATTTTACTCATATTTGAATTTAACATAAAGGGTTTGTTTTTTGGGGGGTCCAGTCATAGGGCCTGAACTCTGGGCCTAGGCACTGTCCCTCAGCTCTTCAGCTCAAGGCTAGCGCTCTACCACTTGAGCCATAACGCCACTTCCGGCTTTTTTCTTTTTCTTATGTGGTGCTAAGGAATCAAACCCAGGGTCTCAGGCATGCAAGGCAAGCGCTCTATCACTGAGCCACCTTCCCAGCCCCAAATAAAGGGTTTAACTTGGGTAAATTACCAACACAACACAGAAAAAAATTAAAACTAATGGTAACTCACAATTTAAACACATTTTGTTTACAATTTATTATAATGCTAAAATATAATACGCATTTATAGTATTTAGTTAAACATGAAAAATAAAAACAATTTATAGGTTGAGAGACAGACACATTTTGTTTTTAAGTTGAATTGTAAAAGTACTTATCTTAGATGACTTCAAGCATATTGATTTCTAGTCAGGCTCTACCTGACCAGTTATACTGAAATTTGCCTCAGTGAGAAATGTTAGAGGTCTAGTCTCCATCTCCCATCCTTGTGATTATAAACTTGCTTTTAGTGCTATAGAAAATACCACTTAGGGATATTCTGAACCTGAGACTTAGTACCTTTTTCTCCCTCCTTGTCCCCTAACACACACACACAAACATGAGGAAGTTCATTAGCCCTTTACTTAGTCAATGAACACTGATTCAGCACTTCTGTACTCTTACAGAAAAACTGAGCCACACATTCAACAACAGAGGTCAGAGGTCATCTAACCACACTGCACACCACATCACAATACAACTCCTACTTTCTCTTCTACCTATCACTGTCTAACTCCCACCTTTCCACCTCTGTATTTCATCATAGCACTCATCCCCACCTACTGAAACACACATGTATTTGAGATTTCATGCTTAGTTCCTAACTCCCTCTTCTAGGACATAAAATACAGGAGGACAAGAACTTTGTTCCTTTTTTATGCATTCTTGGTTTCAAAAAGAAGTAACACTTGGCTTAGTAGATGATAAACCAATATGCAATAAACAGATGGAGGAATAATTATTAAAAATTAATCCCAGGAAGTGGAATATGTAAACATACACAGGATTATTTTTACATGTACACGATGTATTAACTAAAGTATGATATATGCAGAGGATAATTCCAACTAACTTACCATCTAAAACAATGACTGCTGGGAAGCTGGTACTTGAGAAGTGAGCAGATGGGGATGAGCTCAAGGGGAAGGGGAGCACACAAATGATCAGAGGAAGGGTGGGAAAATGAAGTCATAATATTCAGTGTATGTATGTGAAAATGGAACTAGGAAAATTGACAGGTTGGGTGAGGTTGGGAGAAAAGGGAAGAATGATGAAAGGAATGACATTAATCAATATGCATTGTACGCATAAGCTGACATGTTGATTGGAACCTCTTTGTACAACTACTTAAAGATAACAAAATACTATGAAATTTGTGGGCAAATGGTGGGGGTGAAGAGACTGGGGGAAAGCAAGGAAAGAGTGATATTGTCAAAAAGAATGGTACTCATTATCTGACTTATGAAACCTCTCTGCACAACACCTGAATAATAATAAAATTATATTTTAAAAATAACAAAATAATTAAAAAATAATCCAGACTTTACTCTTATGGAAAATTGTGTCTGGTGGGAAATTAAGTCTAAGATAAGAGAACAGAGATGATCTGTATTTAATACTGGCTTTCTTAGTTTAAAGCAGCCTTGTGGGTTTGGAAATACCACTGAGTTTGAGAGACAGTTTTTGTGGCTGTTACTATTGTAAAACGGATGTGCAGAGGAGTTACAGTTACAGAAATCAGCTAACAAGGACATTTCTTTTTGGATAGTGTCACCCCTTCCCTTGCTCTCTCCTAGTTTTTCCCTCCCATCTCAACCACCACCAGTTGTATAGTTCATTTTCAACACTGTGTGTAGTGAGTGTCACTGCTGCACTGTTCATCCTTTGGTCCACCATCTCTGTGCTTCCCTCTTTACCCTCCCCAAAACAGATAAACTTACAAACAAAACAAAAGGTACAGAAAACAAAAGCATAAAGGAGAAAAAATAACAAAGCTACTAGAAAACCCTATTTCTTGGAGTTCATTTAGATCAAGATGGTTTTATATGACCATACGCACATAGCTATTGAGCCTTTGTGATCCTCTCCTAAGAATATCCTCTCCGTTGGTCTCACTGTGTGAATGTAGGAGGCACTTATGACTCTGCCATGGCCAAAAGACTGACACTCTGCTCTTCCCTGCACTCAGCTCAGGTTCTCCAGCTGTCTGATATATCCCTAAGCACCCCTTTGAGTTCTGACTTAGGTGTTTTCTCTGATTTGCCGATAGGAAACTGCAGGCTGCAAAACCTCCATTTCATTCAGAAGGGAGGCTAGAAAAGCAGCAGCTAGGTACTTAGGAGACACACATGCTGCTTCCTGAATCTCTTTGAGCCAGCCTGTCCCACAGAGAGCTGACCATTTTTCCTCCCAACCCAATTGCCCTTCCAGAGCCCCTCTAAGGCAAGCTCTACATTCTCTAGATTCCCCCAGGATAATGTTCCCTATTACTAGCATCCCCCTCACTAGCAGTGTCTATAAGTCTTTAGAACCTGGAACCCCTCTAGCCTCAGCATTGACACTGATACTGTCCGGGCTATGGCTGTCTTCTCTTCCTGTGCCTTCACTTCCTCTGGCTTTCCTTGTTTAGTAGCTTCTCTTCCAACCTGTACTTCATACCACCAGCAAAATAACCTCCTCCTGCCTCCCAAATCTTCAGGTCTCCCCTGATCCATAAAATAAAATGCTCTCTTCTCAGGCTAGCATGGAAGGAAAACCACTGTGTAACAACTGTCTTAGAAATTGAAATGAGGAAAAGATTACTTCTAAATAGACATCACAGAGCCGGGTGCTGGTGGCTCATACCTGTAATCCTAGCTACTCAGGAGGCTGAGATCTGAGGATCACGGTTCAAAGGCAACCCGGGCAGGAAAGTCCATGAGACTCTTATCTCCAATAAACCACTAGAAAACCGGAGTGGCGCTGTGGCTCAAGCAGAAGAGCCCTCGCCTTGAACTGAAGAGTGCAGGGACAGTGCCCAAGCCCAGAGTTCAAGCCCCTCGACCAACCAGATAAATAAATAAACAAACAAACAAACAAACAAACATCACTGAATGTCATGGATGGAAGATCCATTTGGTAGAGGAAAAAAGCACAAGAAAGACATGTGAGAAAGGGTGAACAAATGCAGCAGTGATACTCACTAGACACTATGCTGAAGATGAACTATTCAACGGTAGGTGGAGACTGGAGGGAAAAACTGAGAAAGAGCAAGGGAAGAAATGACATTGTTCAAAAAGAAATGTAATCTTTTTTTTTTTTTGGGGGGGGGGGTCCGGTCATGGGACCTGAACTCTGGGCCTGGGCACTGTCCCTCAGCTCTTCAGCTCAGGCTAGCGCTCTACCACTTGAGCCACAGCGCCACTTCCGGCTTTTTTCTTTTTGCTTATGTGGTGCTGAGGAATCGAACCCAGGGCCTCTGGCATACAAGGCATGCGCTCTACCACTGAGCCACCTTCCCAGCCCAGAAATGTAATCTTTATCTGACTTATGTAACAGCAACACCCCTGAATATCCCCTTTATAATATCAATAAAAAAGAAAGACACATGAATAGCCAAAGCTATTCATAATAAATAATAGAGACCAACTAGTTTTTGTGCAAGGCTTTGAAAAAGAAGCCAGAGGACTGAAGCAGCCTGAAAACCTGCCATGTCTTGTGTCCTGATCAGTAGGACATTAGCAGCAAGAAATTATATTACTTGACTTTCTGAAATATGACTGCGATATATTAAAAACCAAATATCTATATTAACTTCAATAATATATTTGGGGATGTCAAAACATGCCCTAAAATAAGCAAAATTATCTCTGCTATGTAAGTACTATTTTAAATAGACAAAATAATATATTCAATTTCAAAACTGTAAAATCAAGTAAGCTCATTAAAAACAAAAGCAAAATTTAGAGGATCTGATTTTAAAATATACAAACTTGAGGGCATTCATAAGGTAAAATTATTTGTGGGTAGAGGGGGCTTGGTTCTAAATTAGTGCTTTCACAAAGAATGAAAGAAAAACTGAACCTGAATGTCTGCTTATGTTATCTCTTCCCTTTAACACAAAATGACCTAACATAAATTGGGCTATGTAATTCACTAACATGATCTACTGGCTTCAGCATTAACTTTCTTTACAGCTTAGGCAAATAATTCTCTCCTCTGGGTTGCATATTTTTACAGGATTGGCTTTATTTCTGACCACCTTCCTCCTGCCCCTTGTTCAAGCTACCCTGTAACTCTAATTCTTATTCAAACTCTTATGTGACTGTGAATGGCAGAGCAACTGGCTTTCTCACAGGAGAAGAGTAGTCACTTAATACGATTTTCAGTGATAAGAATCATAAATTCACAAGTAGGCATAATCTTCATTTCCTTACCTATTGACTGTCCCTGATTTTCACCTCATTTGATGAGATGTTTCACCTCTTTAGTTCAAAAAAAGAATCCCATCAACAATTGAGTGCATTGATTTTATAACATTGTCTAACCTGGGAAAAGCCCTCTCTGGAGAGTGTTCATCCCATTTATACAGACTTTCCTCTATGGAGTTGAAGAAGCTCAAACACACAAACTTAGAACAGCCACTTCTCCAAGTGCCTACTGGGAATAATAAACATGGCTTCCCACAAGTGACTCAATTCCACCATGACTTCCCCCATTAAGAAAATGAAGACAGAGAAGGAATGGATGTTGGTAAGTTGGCACAAGAAAGAAGGAAGATGGGTATGCAGACCCAGGGATCTAGATGAGGACTTGATTGGATGGACCTGATCACAATGGTAGGTATTATGGCCAGTAAACAAAAATTACTTTGTGGAAAGCCTAGACAAAAAAAAATGTCTTTCATATAAATTCACAGTTGAAGCTTTCTAACTTAATGTCCAAACATCTATGCAACTATATGACTTTGAATGAACCAAGCAACTTCTCTAGCTCTATCATTTTTTGGTAAAATAAAGATAGAGTTTGTATAAGAGTCAAGAGGCTCAGAGTTTAGTTTAAACATTAGATTCAAACCATCAATGCTACCATTGGCTAATTCCCAGCAAGAGAACAGAGATTGATAAATATCCAGGCTTGGCTTTATCCAGTCCTCAGATGTTATGGTGAAGATCTGACTTATTTTCTCCATTTCTCATCCTAAAGTAGGTTCCATTCTCCATCCAGTGGCTTCTAAAAATACTTAAGGTTATATTCTCTCTAACTTTGTCTAGTGAGGAGTGTAGTGTTCATCCTGAGAAAAGGAATTTTCATTTGCAAAACCTAATAATAATTCGAAGACTTTTTCCTTTATTCTTTACTATGGTAGGATCATTTGCCCATCCATGGACCAAAACTGTGACTGTCAATGGAATGCAATAAACTATCTTATATGTAATTTTGCTGGTATCTACCCCAAACTGGATATGGCTTCAATCCCAGCTATACACAATACATACCTTCAGATGTTTGTTGTGGTTGTTGTTGTTGATAATGATGTTGTTTTGGTTTAGTTTGCTTTGGATTTAGTTTATCTTTAGTGGCACTGAGGTTTCAACTCAGGCTCTCATCCAGAAGGCAGGCACTCCAAGGGCAGAAGTGCAGCCACATTGCCAGCCCTTTTTCTTTCATTGGTATTCCTAAAAGGCTGCATGTTTTCCCAAAAAAAAAAAAAATGCAGAAAGATCATTTTCTTAAGAAATGGTGAAGGAAAAACTAGATATCTATGAGAAAGAATAAAATTGGACACTTAGCATTCACCAACACAAAACTTAAATGTAAGGCCTGAAACCAAAACATAAAAATCCTAGAAGAAAATATGGGAGGAAAAACTCTCTGACATTGGAGGTTACAATAGGTTTTGAATAGTACAATAAAAGCAAAAGTTGACATGTGGTACAAGATCTGGGGGAGGGGGGGAAAGCTTCTACATAGCAAAGGAAACAACAAAAACAAATGACAAGTACTCTACACTGGAGCCATTTCCTCCATCCCAACTTCATTTTTTAATTAGCTAAAGTTCAAACTTTATTTGTATTTCCTCCATTACTTTTAGAGAAACTTAAGGTTTAGAAAAAAATCTGAGAGAGGAGTTCCGGGAAGATGGCGGAGGAGAAGCTGGAATCTGAACAAGCTCTTGCATAGAAAACAGTTTCAGAGTTCCAGTGAACAGTCCCAAGCCAGAGAATCACACCAAGTGTGCCATCACAGGACAGAGAGTTAGTCAAGAGAGGGGAAGCCAAGCAGACACATCTGAGCAGCTGCCGCTGCGGCGGCAGGGTCGCAGCGGCGACCACCGCCGCGGAGGCATACCTGAGACGCAGTCCGGGACAAAGGAGCCAGACGCAGCAGACGAGCGGATTCTACTCAACACCAGCAAGAACCGACAATGAGCGGACAACTTCATCCTGCACTTTGCAGACCAGAGACGACCCGAGATCCAAGACTCCGCGTGAGTAGAAGCCCCACTTCCTCACTCCTCTGGGAGCAGAGGAGGGAAGGCCACCCCTCCCCCCCCAGCACCGGTGATCTCCATCTTGGATACCGACAAAGCTCGGAGGAGCGGCTAGCTCCAGCTCAGGCCTTGGAATAGAGCTAGTCATTTGGCAGGTCACAGGAACTTGGCGGCGAGGTGACCTCACAGACTCAGTTCCATCCAGGGAGGGGTCGCCCAGCTCAGGCACCAGCCACTGGAGTGGCTCTCCTCGCTGGGTGGCCAGAGCCAGAGGCTGCCCCTCCCTCTAGCAGCCACCACAATCAATTGAAAAACAGAAATCCTGAGAATGGCTCCAGGCTGGGTGCTGTGAGTTTTTTTTCACAAAATAGCCCCAGGGAAAAGCTACTGTTCGTTGAAAGGCCTCAACTCTACCCAGAACCTAGCCTCATCACTGCATCCCCCTCTTTTGTGATTCTCAAAGCAGATCACCCTCCCAGTAAACTAACCTGGGAGGGGGATCTCAAAATCTTGGGTAAAGCAGAGCATTTTCCTGCCTGTTCCAACAAACTGACTTAAGAAACCAATCAAGCCACAGGACCTCAAGCTGACCAGAGACTCCAACCAGACTCTGGTTACAGACAAAAGGGAGATACAGGACTCTTCCCACCCCTCCCAAAAAAAAAAAAAAAAAAATCAAAGAACTTTTTTTTTCTTCTTCTTCTTTTCTTTTTTTCTTTTTCTTGTTTTGTTTTTTTTCGTTTTTTGTTACCTTATATATATATAAAAAATTTTTTTTGCTTTTCTAAAACTTTTATTAATCTTTAATTTTTGCCTCTTCTGAAAAAATAATTGTTTTCCATTAACTTTTTTTTTTCTCCTCTTATAATTTTTATTTTAGGAATACGTGAATGTGTGTTTTCTTTTCTTTTCTTGTCTTCTTTCTCTTTTTCTTTCATTCTTAATTATCTTTTTGTTTTTTTTGCTAGCTCTACTGAACTTCTGATCTTTTCTTCTCACTTTCCTATCCTTTCCATCTTTTCCTCTTTGTTCATCTTTATGTGACTTAACTCTTGTCCTGCACATCCTCAGATAAACCCATAGTTAACCAGTAGACCCTATCCCCCATTGTGTACACACTTAATCCACAAACTTATTACCCAATTCAAAACCTCTGAGACTTAAATTCACTAATAGCAGTACTTTATACCTATACAATATTTTAAGCATTTTTTTAAAGTTTTTCTCATCTCCTCTATGTCCCTCCCTTTCTCTCAACATATTCATATTCCTCTATAAATAGATGGTCTTTTAATCTCTAAAATAACATTAATTTTTACGTTTCTATTTTTTTCCTGGTCTCTTTTCATTCCCCTTTCCCTTTCTTCTTTTTCTCTCTCTCTCTACTTACATCCTACCCAACCTATTTCCTGCATTGTGATTAGGACATAGTTAACTCTCCCTGTGCCTCCCCACACCAATCTATTCCTATTTTTTACCCACATCTCTTCCTAACCCTAATAATTTCTGGCTTTCCAAATTCTTCTCTGCGGTTCGAAGTTCTTTAACATATAGTTGTTTGATGTCGAATAGATGTATCTGTTGAACTAGATTGTATCTGTAGACTATTGACTGTACAAATGCAAACTTTGGTTGATGGTTGCCTTAAGATAGTGTTCTAGCACAAAACTGGTGCTATCTTCATCTCAAATGGGCAGAGTAAGCCGGAAAAACACAAGAAAAATGGCAAATTCGGGTATCTCAATTCCCAATCCTGATAATCAGGGGTTAGAACAGATAATGAATAATCCAGAGGAGAGTTCCCAAACAGCTCTACAAACACTGCTGGCAAACATGATAAATGAAAAGTTTGACAACGTACAAAGGACTCTGTATGAGCGTGATAGGGAGAGAGAGGAGGCATCCCAGAAGTTTATACAGGAATATCATAAGCGTGAGGAAGCTACTCAAAAACTGATACAGGATTTGCGTGAACAACTTGAGAATACTCAAAGAGAAAGGGAGGAATGGCGTGAGCAGGCTGAGAACACTCAAAGAGATCTGCAGGAATCCCACGAACGGGAGGAAGCTAATCAAAGAGTAATACAGGAATTGAGAGACCAGGTAGAGAACACACAAAGATCACTAAAGGCATTCATGGAATCCATTAACAAAGAGCTGAAGGAAGTCAGGGAGACCACAAAGGGAATGCTGAATGGAACCCAACAGAAGGAATGGGAGCCCAAAGAAACCATAACCAATCAACTAAGTGATTTGAGGACAAACACTGAACACCAAATTAAGGAAGTAAAGAAATTCATACAAGACCTAAAACAGAGCTTCAACAAAGAACTTGAAGCCATCAAAGCTGACCAACTAGAAGGAAAAGAGATAAAAAACAAAGTAGAGAGTCTTGACAGCAGGTTAGACCATGCAGAAGATCGAATCTCAGGGATTGAAGACAGCCTAGATATTATAGAGAAAGAACATACAACCATCCAAGACAAGTCCAAGAAATATGATAGATCTATCCAACACCTGGAAGACACCATCAGAAGGCCTAATCTAAGGATAATGGGTGTAGAGGAACACCTAGAAACAGAAGTTAATGGTCTAGGAAATCTGTTTAACAGGATCCTAGCAGAGAACTTCCCAAACATGCAAAAAGATAGGCCTGTCCAGATACAAGAAGCCTTTAGAACCCCAAATAGACCAGACCAGAATAGGACATCCCACCGTCACATTATAATCCACACAGGATCAACTCAGAGCAAGGAAAAGATCCTTAAAGCTGTCAGGGAGAAAAGGGTAATCACTTATAAAGGGAAACCAATTAGAATCACCTCAGATTTCTCAGCAGAGACAATCAAAGCAAGAAGAGCCTGGAATGATGTATGCCATGCCCTAAAAACAAACAACTATCAACCAAGAATACTGTACCCAGCTAAACTCTCCTTCATAACTGAAGGCCAAATAAAAACCTTCCATAGCAAAGAAAAATTGAAACAATACATCTCCACCAAACCAGCCCTACAAAAGATTCTTAAAGATGTCCTACACATAGAAAACCAACAAGACCGCAATAAAGGCCAAGAAACTGCACCCAAACTGAGAATCCAAGAACCATAGGAAGAACCCAGTTTTCGCAGCCCCCAAGAAGGTAGATAACATGGCAGGAACTCCCAAATACCTCTCAGTCCTATCTCTTAATGTTAACGGACTGAACTCTCCAATTAAGCAACATAGACTGTCTAGTTGGATTAAAAAACAAGACCCTTCTATCTGCTGCCTGCAGGAGTCACATCTTGCCCATAAAAACAAACACATTTTCAATGTTAAAGGCTGGAACAAAATCTACCAAGCAAACGGACCGCATAAACAGGCGGGAGTTGCAATCCTAATATCAGATAAAATAGACTTCAAATTAAAATTCATGAAAAGAGATAAAGAAGGTCGCTACATACTAATTAAAGGATCTCTCCTTCAGGAGGATATTACAATTCTAAATATCTATTCGCCAAACAATGGAGCACCCAAATTTATCAAAGAAACACTACTTTCCCTCAAATCCCATATAGATCCAAAGACATTAATCGTTGGGGATTTTAACACACCACTCTCCCCACTAGATAGATCAACTCGGCAAAAACTCAACAGAGAAACCGCAGATCTAAACAGCTGCATAGATCAACTAGACTTAACAGACATTTACCGAACATTTCACCCAGCAGCATCAGAATACACGTTTTTCTCAGCAGCACATGGAACGTTTTCTAAAATAGACCACATTTTAGGCCACAAAGCAAACTTGTCTAAATTCAGAAACATTGAAGTTATACCTTGCATTCTCTCTGACCACAAGGGAATAAAGTTAGAACTCAACACCAAAAGCCACCAAAGAAAGTCCGGTATCACATGGAGGCTGAACAACACACTGCTGAATCATGAGTGGGTCATGGAAGAGATTAGAAAGGAAATTCAAATGTTCATGCTATTCAACAAAAATGAACACACAAAATACCAGCTCCTCTGGGACACAGCAAAGGCAGTACTCAGAGGCAAGTTTATAGCTCTGAGCTCCTACATCAACAAATTGGAGAGATCTGAAACTAACAATTTAATGACACATCTAAACCTCCTTGAAAAAGAGCAGCAAGATAAACCCCAATCCAGTAGACAGAAAGAAATAATCAAAATTAAATCAGAATTAAATGAATTAGAATCCAAAAAAACTATAGAAAGAATCAACAAAACAAAGAGTTGGTTCTTCGAAAAACTTAACAAAATTGACAGACCCTTAGCAAATCTTATCAGAAAAAGAAGAGAACACACCCAAATTAATAAACTCAGAGATGAGAATGGAAACATCACCACGGAAACAAGCAAGATTCAGAACATTATAAGGGAATACTTCTCAAAACTTTATGCTAATAAGTTTGAGAACTTGACAGAAATGGACCTCTTCCTAGCAAATATTGACATGCCAAAACTAAACCAAGATGAGGTAAACTATCTTAACAGGCCCATATCAAGCATTGAAATAGAAACAGCAATAAGAGACCTCCCAGCTAAGAAAAGTCCAGGACCAGATGGTTTTACACCGGAATTTTACAAGGCCTTCAAAGCAGAGCTCACACCAATTCTCCTCCAACTCTTCAATGAAATTGAAAGAGAAAGCTCACTACCGAACACATTCTATGAAGCCATCATAACCCTCATCCCAAAACCAGGTAGGGACTCATCAAAGAAAGAGAACTATAGACCCATTTCTTTGATGAACATTGATGCGAAACTTCTCAACAAAATTTTGGCCAATCGACTTCAACAATTCATCCAAAAAATCATACACCACGATCAAACAGGATTCATTTCAGGGATGCAAAGCTGGTTCAATATACGCAAATCAATTAATATTATTCATCACATCAACAGGAGCAAGAATAAGAACCACATGGTTATCTCAATAAACGCAGAAAAAGCATTTGACAAGATCCAACACCCCTTTATGATGAAGGTTTTGGAAAAATTAGGAATCCATGGAACATTCCTCAATACAATAAAGGCTGTATATGACAAACCTACAGCCAGCATTATACTCAATGGTGAAAAACTAAAGCCATTTCCTCTTAACTCAGGAACAAGACAAGGATGCCCACTCTCTCCACTTCTCTTCAATCTAGTATTAGAATGCCTAGCTACAGCAATAAGACAAGATGCAGACATAAAGGGGATCCAAATAGGGAAAGAAGAAATAAAACTCTCCCTCTTTGCAGATGACATGATCTTGTATTTAAAGAATCCCATAGACTCCACTCCCAAATTACTCAAGCTGATTCAAAACTTTGGCAAAGTAGCAGGTTATAAAATTAACCCCCAAAAATCAATGGCTTTTCTGTATGCCAACAATGAGAAAAGTGTGGCTGAAATTAGGAAAGCAACTCCATTTGTAATAGCCTCACAAAAAATAAAATACCTAGGAATTAACTTAACTAAAGAAGTGAAGGACCTCTATGATGAAAACTTTAAAATCTTGAAAAAGGAAATCAACACAGAACTTAAAAAATGGCAAAACCTCCCATGCTCCTGGATTGGAAAGATTAACATCGTGAAAATGGCAATACTGCCCAAGGCTATCTACAAATTCAACGCAATACCTATCAAAATTCCACCCTCATTCTTCAAGGAAATAGAAGAGGCAATCCAAAAATTCATATGGAACAATAAAAGACCCCGAATAGCAAAAACGCTCCTCAACGGAAAGAACACTGCTGGAGGAATATCAATACCAAATTTCAAACTCTACTATAAAGCCATAGTAATCAAAACAGCTTGGTATTGGCATAAGAACAGACCTCAGGACCAATGGAATAGAATTGAAAACCCAGAAATGAACCTACAGACCTATAGCCATCTAATCTTCGATAAGGGAGCTAAAACAATAGAATGGAAGACAGACAGCCTCTTCAGTAAATGGTGCTGGCAAAACTGGTTAACTACATGTAGAAAACTAAAGCTAGATCCTTATATATCACCCTGCACCAGAATCAACTCCAAATGGATCAAAGACCTTGAACTCAAAGCAGACACTCTGAAAACATTACAGGATGGAATAGGAGAAACCCTGGGTCTCCTTGGCTCAGGCCGAAATTTTCTGAATAGAGACCCGGAAACACAACAAATCAAAGAAAGGCTGGACAAATGGGATTGTATAAGGTTGCAGAGCTTCTGCAGGGCAAATGACATAGCTAGCAAGATCAATAGAAAGCCCACGGACTGGGAGAAGATCTTTACTAGCCATACAACGGACAAGGGTCTCATATCTAAAATATACTTGGAACTCAAAAAATTAAACCACCCAACAACAAATCCTCAAAGAAACAACTGCCCAATAAGTAAGTGGGCGAAAGACTTAAAGAGAAGCTTCTCTGAAGAAGAAAGAAGGATGGCCAATAGACACATGAAGAAATGTTCAACATCCCTAGCCATAAAAGAAATGCAAATCAAAACAACATTGAGATATCACCTCACTCCAGTTAGAACAGCAAAAATCAAGAACTCTAACAACAACAGATGCTGGAGGGGATGTGGACAGAAAGGAACCTTACTTCATTGTTGGTGGGAATGTAAACTTGTTCAACCACTTTGGAAAGCAGTATGGAGGTTCCTCAAAAGACTCCACATAGAGCTCCCCAACGACCCAGCAATCCCACTTTTGGGCATTTACCCAAATGATCACAAACAAGGCCACACTAAAGCTACCAGCACAACTATGTTTATTGCAGCATTATTTACCATAGCTAAGACATGGAACCAACCCAGATGCCCCTCAGTAGATGAATGGATCAAGAAGATGTGGTATATATACACAATGGAATTCTATGCCTCCATCAGAAAGAATGACATTGCCCCATTTGTTAGGAAATGGAAAGGCTTGGAAAAAATTATATTAAGTGAAGTAAGCCAGGCCCAAAGAAACATAGGTCCCATGGTTTCCCTTATTTGCAATATCTAGTATAGGTATGAGTCAAGCGGAAAAAGTCAGAGAATGTGATGTTAGGAAAACAAAACCTCAAATATGTATTTTAATGTTTTTGTTTCTTTCATGCATGTGTTTCTAATGCATTTATAAGATTATTTCTTTGTTGCTTTGTGTGTCCCTCCCCCACAGTGTAACCCCTGCTTTCACTATATTTGATGTCAGTATAACATGTGGAGGAGACGGGGACAAACAAGTCGTTTAAGGATTCAGGTGGACCTGTTGCAACAATGAGAAGTACAAAATGTCATGTCAAAACTAGCTTTACAATGTCGGTGGGGGGGGGGGGGGAGGGGGGGTATGATTGGGTGGGAGGGAGGGGGGAGTCTGGGAAGGGAGGTGAAGGGTAAACAAAGGAGGAGGATGCAATGCTTGGTAAGAAATGTATGCATTATCCTGCCCATGTAATTGTAACCCCTCTGTACAGTATGTTCTCAAATAAAATAAAATAAAATTAAAAAAAAAAAAAAAAAAAGAAAAAAATCTGAGAAAACAATACTTCATTATGTACATTGAAATATTGTTAAGAAAAAAATAAATATCAAGAATCTAGAACTTGAAGTATAGGGGGAAGGAGGGTCTTAAGGCCAAGGGGGGAAATAGAAAAATGAAGAGCAGAAGAGAATGCAGTCATAATAGTATTATAGAGTGTGAGAATGGAACTAAGAAGATTGAGGGGATGAGTATGTGGGAAAGGATGTGGGAGAAGGGTGGAAGAGATGATTTTGATAAAGATGCATTACACTCATGAACTGGCATATAGAATTATAACTCCTTTGTACAAATACTTAAAGACAATGAAATTATAATTTAAAAATTTTGTTATGAGACAAAGCTCATACTAAATGTTCTCACCACAAAGGTAAAGACCATGCCTATTACCTTGATTGTGGTTTTATATATGTGTGTGTGTGTGTGTGTGTGTCCAAATTCATCGAAGTGTATACATAAAATATATTGCTATTTATCCATTGTGCCTCAATAAAGCTGTAATTTTCAAAGGGAAATGAAGAAAGTTCCTATCTACTCTATAACATCACTTCTGTATACAATCTATTCTATTGTTAATGTCTTATGTTATTATGGTTCATCTGTTTTCAGTTCAGGACTCAATATTGATAGAGTATTATGAATTATCTTTGCATTAAGTTTCATAATTTGTATTTTAGAGTTCTATAGGTTTTGACAAATGCAACTAGATCCATCATGATCACTGCACTCAAAGCTCCTGTGCTGCACCTACTCATCCTCTTCCCTTAGATTATAAATACGTCAGCCACTGAACTTTTTACTGTCTCCATGGCTTAAGTATTTGCATGATGTTATATATTTGGAACTGTACAATATATGGCCTTTCTGAATGGCTTTTATTTTACTTAGCAATTGCATGTGGGCCCACATCTATTTCTTTTCCTGTCTTAAAAGTTAAAAATGGCTGAAATGTAAAGGAAGGCCACTAAATGAAGGTGTGAAGCCAGGGGAACTCTAATTAATTGCTGGTAAAAATGCAAGATGGATAGCACAGGTCCTTTGGAAAGCAGTTCGGCAGATTCTTACAAAGCTAAACATAGTCTTACCACATATGTGATCCAGGTAATTACTTATATGAGTTTGGGAACTTGTATCTATACAATGATATTTCTAACAGCTTTATTCATAATTACCAGATATTGGAAGAAACCAAGATGCCTTTCAACAGATGACTGGATAAACAAACTGTTGGAATATCTATGCAATGACTATTATTCAATGATTAAAATATGGGAGTAAACTACGGGGCTGCAGCCCAAAAGCAGAGCTTCTCAGCAGGGGAGCAACCATGGGAAAGAAGCACTGGATGATCATTCCAAATGTACTCAAAGGTCTGGAAATTATAAATAAGGCAAAATTAATCAAACAGCTTCTTTCTGGACCACAACATAAAGAGTAGCAGAGGAACATGAGAGGAGCTTGTGAGCACAGAGCCAGGAGAGTCAAAAGTCCATCAGAAGAAAGGGTGAACAAATGCAGCTGTGGTACTCATTAAATATGATATTGATAATGAACTATACAACTTGTGAGTGAGGGCAAGAAGGGAAAACATCAAGGACATCAAGGAAAGGGATGACATTGTCCAAAAAGAGACGTATCCGGTACTTGACTTATATAACTGTAACCCCTCTGTGCATTACCTTTATAATAACAATAAAAAATAAAATAAAAATAAAGAGATGAAGGCAAAGTGTTCTGGGTAAAGGTAGCAGCATGTACAACAGCCTAGGAACCAAAGGGAGCCCAGCATGTCAGCATAACTGTGAGCAGTATGCAAGGCAGGGACTTGGGAAGAAACAGGCTAAAAAGGTAAGCAAAGTTAATTCATTCAAAGTCTCACAGCAAAACCCTAAGTTGTGGGCTGGGAAGGTAGCTCAGTGGTAGAGTGCTTCCCTTGCATGCATGAGGCCCTGGGTTCAATTCCTCAGCACCACATAAACAGAAAAAGCCAGAAGTGGCACTGTGGCTCAAGTGGTAAAGTGCTACCCTTGAGCTGAAGAGCTGAAGGACAGCGCCCAGGCCCAGAGTTCAAGATCCACAACTGACAAAAACAAAAAACAAAAAAAAAACCCTTAGTTGTAAAGTTTACTCTTAGAATAATAAAAAAGTTGAATTGAAAAGGAAACAGTTCATAATAAATATACAACAGTTAGTATTCATAATATATTAAGAGTATCTGAATTCAAAAAGAATGAATAGATTGTTTATGAAAAAGGAAATACAGGATTGAATTGAGGCTATACAACTCTATAAATGTGCTAAAAGTCACTGAATTGTAAAGTTATTAAAACAAGTATCATTTAAAGTTTCTATGTAACTCAACAAAAAATTTTTTTTTAATTTTTAAGCCATCAGAAAAAGGAGAAGATGAAGGAACAGAGCACATTACAGAGATTTGGGAAGATTTGCAAGACACCAATCTTCCAAAGGAAAATTACCTCCTTAAGGGCCGACAACCCTCTCTCAGCTCCCAATGAAGTCACCAAAAGGTGTCACTGATAAAAGAAGAACCCAGAAGGTCCTTAGTCTCTATGAAAAGAAATTCCAGGGCATTTGCACTGAGATGTAACAGAGTGAGATTTATTAAAAGTATGCCCTTAGAGAAAGTTGAGCCCAATCAAGCAGTCAAGTACACAGAGCTCTCAGATCTGAGGAACCTCTCAAGGCTATAGAAGATTCAATGTGTTAAATGTTACATATATAATTGTGGAGGTTTTGAAGAAATGGAAAGGCTTTTCCTGGAAGGGACTGGATAGGGAGACTACATTTCAAGGTCATTTGGAACCAAGATGGGAAATTTGTGAGGCAGTGCATATAATTAAATGCTAATTAAGTCTCTTCTAGCCAATGTTTTACAGATATTTTCTGCAGAAATGGAACAAAAGGGGATTCACAGAAGAGCAGGATGTGGGCAGAATTTAGGATTGAAGTGAGGAACTGAAAGTTCTAGCTTACTCCTTGTGGGTGTTGGGGCCTAGGTGTATCTCTCTTCCTAAGATTCAGGCCCTCTTCCTCATTTGTGGAAAGCTGTCTTTTTGCTGTTCTGTGGAAGAAAGAGTGAGGGGCTTTCTGAAGTTTCTTTTATAAGAACTCTAATTCTGTTTAAAACTTATTACATCTCCTAAGGTCTGTGTCCAACTATCATCCATTATATTGGAGATTAAAATTTCAAACACATCAATTTGGGGGCAGAAAGAACACAAACACGCAGACCATAGGAACAGACTCCATTTCAAATACACCATGGGTCAGTGGGTGTTAACAGCCATAGACAGGGTAGTGTCTGTGGATAGAAAATCTCTAAGAGGAAAAAGCAGGAATCGTGAAGATTCTAGCTAAACCGAATTGACAGAATTTGTGTTGAAGGCAGGCTAGAGTGATCAGACATCCACTAGGAAACCCTAGGAAATGAGGAACTGGATTATACATGAAGTGTGAGCAGATATAGAGTGGGGAAGGTCGACAAATAAATTTAAGAGGATTCTAGTCACACTAGTCTCAAAAAACAAAGAGGCTGGCAGGTGCCAGTGGCTCACGCTTCTAATCCTAGCTACTCAGGAGACTAAGATCTGAGGATTGTGGTTCAAAGCCAGTCTGGGCAGAAAAGTCCCTGAGACTCTGATCTCCAATTAACCACAAGAAAACTGGAAGTGGCACTGTGGCTCAAGTGGTAGAGCACTAGCCTTGAGCTGAAGAGCTGAGGGACAGCGCCCAGGCCCAAAGTTCAGGCCCCACGACCAACAACAACAAAAAAAAAATGAGGACAAATTAAGAAAAAGACTTATAGAGCCTGGAATAAAATTTGGTTAAGGAGAGAGTCATTCATTAAATCTTATATTTCTCCAGCATTATTTTTCTGAGAGAGGGAGAGGGAGAAAAAGAGAGTGAGAGAATTAGTCAAGAAAAATGTCCCAGACGTTTCAGGAGGAAAATTAATCAGACAGGTACAGAAGCACACAGTGTAATCTCAGCACTGGAGAGACAAGGATAGGAGGATTGTGAGTTTGAAGAAAATAAAGAAGCAAGAGAACATGAAAAAGGGAAAGGTAAAAGAAGAGGAGTTGGAGGAAATACAATCGGCAGCAGAGTCTATCAGCCATGGGTTCTAATTTTAAGAAGACAAACACAGCATCCTTCTTAAAGAAAAAAAAAAGATGAGGCCCACCACACTCATAGAAAAGCAGATTTATTTGACACTGCTGGAACAGAGACCATAGATGTCAAGGAACTAGAGGCTGCAATGGGGGTTCTGGGCTTTGAACCAAGGAAAGGGAGAAAAACAAGAAGAAAGAATGACAATGTAAGTGCAATTGATAAGGAAAGGATGAGAATTAATGAGTTTCAGTTGACTTTTTGACTATGGTAACTCAGAAATAGTGAAAAGATGCCAAAGAAGGAACTCTGGAAGCTTTCTATATCTTCAATGATGATGAAACTGGGAAGATACCATTCAAACATCTGAGGGGTGTGGCCAAGAGGTAGGGCACGAAGTTGACTGCTGAATCACTACAGAAGCTGACTGCTGAAGCTCATGAAGATGGAAATGGAGAAGCCAGTGAACAGGGAGTTTCTGCGAGTCATGAAGACCAGACTCCATCCATACCAGTGTCTTCTTTTCTACTGTAAGCAAGGTTTAGAGCCTGCCATTGTGTGAAATCTGGCTTTTGAAAGTGCAATCCACCCACCTCTTCCAGACCTTCCCCCCATCCATATAACTAGGGGAGGATGATCTTGAATCTATTTTAGACCTGAAGTGTTCTTTGATAGTAAAATTCTTTTTCAAATGGCCTGATGATGAATCCTCAAAAACAGAATGGGCATACACTAAAGTGGAACAGAGGATCTTCAAGTCTGAACATAGCCATTTCATCTCACATTGCTTCACTCTGGTCATTCATTGCACACTGAGCAACTTCTTAAATGAGTGCTTATACCCCATCACCATAAACATCAGTTGGTACCTGGGTACAGTTTTCTCTTTTACGCAACGCAGTGAACTCTTGCTCTGCCATTTGGCATGTGTTAGTGTGATTTGTTTTGTTTTAAACATAAAAGAATTCTTACTTTGAGGTGAAGAAAAGTATGGAATTATCGAAGTATAGTCTCTGACCTTCCAGGAATCCTTAGCCAACGTTTATGTAAAAGGAGGCACCCAGTGTCTCCTAGAACATTTACTGTGATTGGGTAAGAGATTTTAGTAATGAATAGATACCTATTGTTGCTTTCAATCAAAAATATATGAGATCATTTCCCAGGTAGGGACTAGCCGAAACCTTAAGCAATGAGGTCAGAAGTAATCCTCAGGAGGTTTCTCTCTCTCTCTCTCTCTCTCTCTCTCTCTCTCTCTCTCTCTCTCTCTCTCTCTCTCTCCCCCCCCCTTTCCCCCTCTCTCCCCCTCTCCTTCCCTCTCTCCCTCCTCCCTCCTCCTCTCCCCGTTGGCCATGCCCTGCTCAAAAGAGACCCCCCACCCCACCCCCGCCAGCTCCCCTGCAAGCAGACTGGACCTGCTAAGGAGGGCGACTTGCAGCTCTGCTTTGTGAGGCTCTCCGACGCTGGGGTCCTCTCGCTACGACCTGTACAGTGCCTATGATTATACAAAGCCCTTGTGAAGACGGACATTCAGATAGCTCTTCCTTCTGGGTGCTATGGAAGAGTAGCTCCACGTTCTGGCTTGGCTGCAAAACACTTCATTGATGTAGGAGCTGGTGTCATAGATGAAGATTATAGGGGAAATGTTGGTGTTATATTGCTCAATTTTGGCAAAGAGAAGTTTGAAGTGAAAAAGGGTGATCAAATTGCTCAGCTCATTCGTGAGCAGATTTTTTTATCCAGAAATTGAAGAAGTTCAAGTCTTGGATGATACTGAAAGGGGTTCAGGAGGTTTTGGTTCTACTGAAAGAATTAAAATTTGGGCCAAGAATAGAAAATGAAAAGGCATACTTTTTATTAAAAATAATAGGTTTTGTGTCAAGTGTTTTTGGTGTTTTGCACCATAGTAAACTTAATAGTTTTAACTTGTAAAAAAAATAGTTTATTTTCTTAATGATAGAAGGAAAGTTTACTTCTGTTGGGATTATATGGAAACTTATTTTGTGTTTCTGCAATTGGTAGTATAAAAATCCATCTGCTTTGTGAATACTTGGCAAGTTTTAAAAAATCAGATGTACAATTTAATTCAATAAAGGGTATCTCTTTGGTTCTGCTTTTAAAAAAAAAAAAGTAATCCTCAGGAATAAGGTTGGTAGCATTCAAATATGACCTTAAAATAACTCCTTATTAAACCCTACTTCAAAGAGCAGACAAAAATCTTAGCTTTCAGATTGGCATGGTAGAAAAATGAAAGCATTCTGCATTTCAGAATGGAAGATTTAGGTGTGGCAATGCCTGGATATGGCTAGGATGAAATTCTGTGCCTGATTTTCTGTTCTGTTCTTTGGATGCTGTGAGCTTGATACCAGTTTTAGCCATGTCTGTTTATACACTGATGTGAGAAGTTAAATGATAGAGACAGACAGACAGACAGATATGACAGGGAGATATGACAGACCGATATAGCAGCCTGCACTAAAAACTTTACATTAAAACTTCAGAATAGCTGGGCAACAACCCAGCCACATTGGGTTTTTTTTTGTTCTTTGTGTATCAGTTTGACTTAATGTGCACCTGGCCACTTACTCCCATTCTAACAACCACATCCCAGAAAGGATTGGATCATGAAGACATACATAGAAAACAGGTCCCGGGCTGGGAAGGTGACTCAGTGGTAGAGCGCTTGCCTTGCATGCATGAGGCCCTGGGTTTGATTTCTCAGCACCACATAAGCAAAAAGAAAAAAGCTGGGAGTGGCGCTGTGGCTCAAGTGGTAGAGTGCTAGCCTTGAGCTGAAGAGCTGAGGGACAGCACCCAGGCCCAGAGTTCAGGCCCCACAACCGGAGCAAAAAAAAAGAAAGAAAGAAAGAAAGAGAGAAAGAAAGAAAGAAGGAAAGAAAAAGAAAACAGGTCCAACCTCAAAGTTGCCACCTACTTACTGACCTAAAATTGATATTCTTTTTTTTGGCAACCCTTTCCTGCACATTCCCAAGAATAGTCAGAAGTATTCAACCTGACTTCAGAGACTCAACAGTTTATAGGTTCTACAAGAGGTTACTTTCCTTCTAAAAGTCCAAAGTAAGAAAGAGAAGCTGAAGGATTTCAGAAATAAATAGAATCACAACAGCAAATGTCTTCTTTCCTAAGGTTTGTAGCTGCTTCCCATTTCCACATTATCTCTTCTACTTAAAGTCACTAGAATTAACAAATACAAATACAAGATGTTCAGTTACATTTGTGTTTTAGATGAACAACAAATCATTGTGTTTCTGTGTGTGTGCCAATACAGCACTGAACCAGTTGAGTCATACCTCCAGTACAGTATTTTGCTGGTTAATTGGAGATAGAGTTTCTCAGACTTTTTTTTAAACCTAGATTGGCTTCAAATCAGGATTCTCAGATCTCAGCCTCCTGAATAGCTACAATTATAGGCATAAGCCACTGGCACCTGGCCAACAACTCATTTTTATTATGAACATATTACATGGGTGGGAGGGAAGTTTACAGTTTCTCAGGAGTTTACGAACACCTGTGTTTTTCTGACAACCTTCCTCTTCCTGCCACTCTGGAAAGTCTTTCCTAAGGGTTCCCACAATAATTCCCTAGGGTCAGAGATTGTCCCACGCCAGCCTTCTTTCTCCCATGGCACTTTCACTAGTGTCCAGAGGAGGGCTAAATGAGCAAAGCGTGGGCACATCCTCTCTGCCTCTGGAATCACTATTTCCTCTATATATCAGGCTCTGTAGTCTGATTTGACCCACATTTCAGACTTCGTAAAAATGACCCATTATCTCTTCCTCTTCCTCCTTCCTACTCCCTCCCCCACACCTTCCTGAACCATAATTCATCACATACTTCTATCAGGGTGAAAAGACATCCCCAGTTGATGGCTCAAGGATGAGTTCCCTGGAATTCAGACCTCTGGGAATGTCTGATGGACTGATGGAGTTGGTATGTGGGGAAACACCTTGTGGAAAGTTCTAACAGCAATAAAAAATGTGTGTGAAGCAAAAGAATGTTTGTGGCCTTTCTATGGGACCCAAGGAACCCACACTCGGCTGGAGTAGGGGCAGCCACATCCTGGGATGGGGTAAACTGGGACTTGCACAGTGTCTGTAGTGTGTGGACTAAGAGATCTCTTTGAAGACTCCAGGAGAAGTGGGATTCTTGACTTAGTTTTCCCTTCTAAGTACTGAGTGTGCTGACCTGATCATACTTACAAATAGAATACTTTCCTTCTTCTTTTCTTATCTATACAGCTAGACCCTAAGCAGCGAAAAAGAGATTATGAGATACTTCTTGAAACTGACTTATCTTTTCAAAAAGTCAGTGAGTGCTAACAACAGATGCTGGAGGGGATGTGGCCAAAAGGCAACCCTACTGCTTTGTTGATGGGAATGTAAACTTGTTCAACTACTTTGGAAAGCAATATGGAGGTTCCTCAAAAGACTCCACATAGAGCTCCCCTATGACCCAGCAATCCCACTTTTGGGCATTTACCCAAATGTTTACCAATAAGACCACACTAAAGCTACCAGCACAACTATGTTTATTGCAGCATTACTTACCATAGCTAAGATATGGAACCAACCCAGATGTCCCTCAGCAGATGACTGGATCAAGAAAATGTGGTATATTTATACAATGAAATTCCATGCCTCCATCAGAAAGACTGGCATTGTCCCATTTGTGAGGAAATGGAAATATTTGGGAAAAAATATGTTAAGTGAAGTAAGCCAGGCCCAAAGAAACATAGGTCCCATGGTTTCCCTTATTTGCAATAATTAGTATAAGTCTAGGACAAGCAGAAAAGGTCAAAAGCTATGTACATATGATCATATAAGATGATGTTAAGTGAAATGAATCCCAAGATGGGGACACAAGTGGTTGTTTTTCTTTCTTGCCATTGTTTTTAACATATTTAAAATGTACTATGTGATTTTTTTTTGTTTCTCTTGTATGTTCTTCCCTCACAGTATAACTCCTGTTTCACTGTATTTGATTTTGTTGCCCTGCATCTTGTATATACATTTTTCTAATTTGGGGAGGGGAAAGGAAATAACAAAATGCTGAAATAAGGATACAAGTTGACCCATTGAAACAATAAGATTTACAAGATACTATGTTGAAAATGAACTTTATAACTTGGTGGAGGGAGGGAGGAGTTAGGGAGGTGGAGAGGGAAGGGATAATAGGGCCAAAACAAAGGAGGAGGAAACAGTGCTTGATAGGAAATGTACTCATTACCTTACTCATGTAACTTTAACCCCTCTGTACAGTATTTTTACAATTAAAAAATCATAAAAAATAAAAATAAAAAAGTCAGTGAGTGGCACAGCCGCAAATAACAATGACACATTATTGGTACAGAATTTAATCATAGGACTTCTAAGACCAATAGTCAGGTCTGTGACAAACCATGGTTCATTTCCAGCAAATGGAAGTTTTAGATGTTTCTACAAAACAATGGGAAGCTACTCTTTATGCATCAACTGACCACAAATAGAGTCAAAGGGGCATTCCATTATGCCTCAATGTATTAAGTATTGACATTGAGTTGCTTCATATTTACCAATATCTTACAGATGAAACCCAATCCATACTTCATTATTTTAAATAGTTTATTTTGCAGAAAAGGGTCCGAATCAAAGACTTGGTCATTTATATTAACAGATAAAAGGAACTAAAGAAACTGAACTCCACAAGACAGGTCATAAACTGCCCCTAGGGCAAGAAGCACTAACTAACTAAAGTTTGGGCATTCATGATATAGGGTGTTGTTCATAAGGATTCCTTCCACATAGCTTCTCCTCAGGTGATATGCCAAGTCTTCTAGTCCTTCATTACCAAATTATCTTACCTCTTTTATTTTTTACTTTAAGACGTTGTACATAGGGATTTCAATTCAACAAGTCAGACTATGAGTACAATGCATCTTGATTAATGACACCTTAATTCTCTTTTCTATTTGTTCCTCTGTCCTTCATTCTTGTGGGTACCCCCGATTCCAGTCCCTCTCCTCTCCATCCTTTTGGATCTCTATCTTTGCTTTCTCATCCTCCAATCTTTCCACCTCACCATCCTTCTTGCCCTCTATCTCCCTTGCCCCTTTTTCTCTGCTTGCCAATGTGCTGCTCCTAACTTCCTGGCCTAGCTCCTCTGACCCCCTGATTTTCATATGAGGAGTCCCCCTTTGTGTCCTGGTTCCATTGTCTTTGCCCATAAGAGAATCTCTTTGCCCCTCTTTGTATCTTGTACTTACACTGTATTTGATGCCCATTCCCTTCTCATGATTTGATTTCTTTTCATTTGAACCCATTGTGAACACCATATCAGTCAGCTGAATACCCTTAGCTAATTTCTTTATTTTATTGTCATACAGGGAGAATTCCAAATCCCAGGATCGGTGGTGCTTTATACGTTCCATCTGTTCTTTAAAATGCTTCAGATCCTCCATGACTGATGGAGTGATTTTGAAGAAGAATTTAAAGCCCACGTTCACAGTGCTCTCACATTTCAATATGTCCAGTAAAAATTGCATGCTGAGTGTTATTTCTTCATTCTTTTCCTGCTCTTTTATCCCCACCAGCCTTTCCACCTCTCTTTGGGTCTCCTTCCCCAACTGGCTTGGCTCCTCCTTCACCAGGAAAGACATGGCATAAAAAAATTCCTGGAAACTAATGTGTCGGAAGCTGTAGAATTTCTTCATGTCAAGTCCTTCCTGATAATCATCACAGTTCAGGAAAGCAGTAAGGCTGGGGGCATGTAAATTGTGCCTGCTGAGGTCTGCTTCTTCAAATAGGAACCTCTGATGTTGGATGCCCTCAGCTGCCAAAGAGCACAGATTCTTCAGGACCTTGTGCCGGGTAAGCTCAGAGCAGTTAGGGTCCTCATCATCGGTGGTCAGAAAGGTGGAGATATAGGCAGTGAAGATGTCAGTACTATTGCTGGGTGTCTCCAAGACCAACTTGCCTCGTTCCATCTGCCTCTTCAGCCAGGAGCACACTACCCAGCAAATGCCTGGAACCTGACATGCTTTGTAGAGAACAGCATTGGTAGATACTCTGTGCAAGGCATCCCTGGCTTGTCCCTCATCTGTAAAAAAAAGGCTGAAATACTTCTTCCTTTCTTCCTCCGAGAAGCCTAAGATATGGACATGATAGTGACATCGTTGATCCAGCATGGGCTCCAGACTCTGTAGTGCAGGAGGCCGAGTAGTGATGAGGAGGGAGCAGGTAGGAAGTAATTTCCTCTGAATTAAAAGGTGCAGCACATTCTCCATGGGACTGGACCTCCGCTTCTGTAAGTGTCTTTCAAAGGGCCTCTGTAGCTCATCAAAGCCATCCAGGATAAACAGAAGTCGCTCCGGCTGCTTCAGAATCTCTCTGACAGGGGCTTGATTATCTCCACAACACCACAAGACAAGCCTGTCCAGGTCACATGTCCGAAACAAAACCCCTTCCCTGCAGCTCACATAAAACACATAATCAAACCGGTCTTGGTACAGGGTACCCGTGGCCCAGTCCAGCATCATTTTTCTAACCAGGGTTGTCTTTCCGGTGCCTGCAGAGCCTTGTAGCACTACTAAGGCTGGGGATGGACAGGGCTCTTCTCCTAGACTAAATAAAGTCTCTACCTCCACCTGGACAGTGCCCAGCTCCTGCTCCAGGTTGGGGCAGGGAGGTGATCTTGGGCTTTTTGAGTTCAATGCCGCCACCACCAGGAGCAGCTGACTGTAGCTGCCATTGACACCCCAGGCTTCCTTCTCCTCCAGGCAACGCACATGCTCTCGGTATATTTCTCTGTAATCTAAAACAGAAAAATTGGATTTTAGCACTAGAATAAGACCAAAAAAGGTCAAAGGGATGATTTGCATTCTGGCTTGCCTCTTCAGTGCCCCTACTAGTTAGTTTCCCTAACTAGTATTCCTATCATGATTACAAGTCCTGGGGAATGATGTATATATATACAAGTGTGCAAGTATCTAAGCAAGCATTTGGGGGGGTAGAGAGGTGGGGGGTACATGCATCTGGGCATATCTGTCTGAGAGTGTGATGATGTGTTCTGTGGGTGTAGGTATTTGTGGTGTGTGACTGCGTGCTTGTATCCACATATGCTCATGGGAACGGATGGATGGAAGCTTCAGTGCTGTGCAGGGAAAGTTGTCAATAAGCATCCACAAGAACTCATCTCCAGTGCATATATGTGTGAAACTATGTGTGTGCACCTGAGTGCTAGGTGAAATGTTCCCATACAAAGAGGCCTGACAAAAGAGGAGATGAGGAGAAAAATGGAAAACAGTGTCTTTGCTTAAGGAAGGGCCAGATGCTGAAGTAACCCATGAGCCACGACTTTGGGTCCATGTCCTCCAACTTCTAACTGTGGTGGAGCTCTCAAAAATAAAAAGAGCTAGGTGCCGGTGGCTCTTGCCTATAATCCTAGCTACTCAGAAGGCTGAGATCTGAGGATTGCAGTTCAAAGCCAGCCCGGGCAGGAAAGTCCATGAGACTCTTATCTCCAATAAACCACCAGAAAACCAGAAGTGGTACTGTGACTCAAGTGGTAGGGCACTCATGTTGAGCTAATATGCTGAGGGACAGCACCCAGGCCCAGAGTTCAAACCCTACAACCAACAACAGCAACAAAAAAAGTAAAAAGAACCTATGGGAGAGGGAACAACCACCAACAGATCCCTCCCCCAGATGCCCTGCAGAAGGAACAAGTGGCTAGTTACACTTCATATCCCCTTCCTGCTCTCAGATGACATCAATCTACTGAGCAGGCTTCATGAGAACAGGTGACCAAAGCTGCTACCTTTTCCATGAGACACGGCTCAGCTGCCTGGCAGGAAGCAGCTAGGAACAGGTGTGATCCCCACAGCCTGGTGCTGTCTCTTCTGTTGGCAGAAATCCCTCAGAAATACCATCCCCTCGCTAGAACAGCAAATGGAGATAAGAGATGGGCTGTTCTGGCCATCAACCCCATGCCCTTGTCTCAGGATCTGTACCATCATTTGTTGAAATGCTCACCAGAGAGCATTTCATTAAGGCCCTGGGGCATTGGGAAACAGACAAGTGAGAAAATACATTGCAGACCCAGGAAGTGGAGAGAAATGTTAAGAATGATGCTGATACCATCTTAATCTCTCCCTCTCCCAGTTGCACTCACCATTCAGACAAATGTGGCTGAGCTGATCCACAAGTTCCAACAAGTGCATGGTCTTCAGGGCCCTGAGCACCATCCTCACAGCCTCGTGAGCCCCATACATTAGGGTTAGCCGGGACGCCAGGTCCACTGGGCTCAGGCCCTGCAGCTCTCCCCGAGCCAGATGCGGTTGACACATATCCCGTAAGTGGAACTTTAGTATCTTGAAATTGTTCTCCTCCAGGTCACTCAAGACCAAAAGCAATGCCTCCCTGGGAGTTTGGGCTGGGGCCCAGGCCATGGTGATCAGTGGTGAAGGTCAAGTTTACACCAAAGATCTGAAAAAAGGTGACAAAAGGTGTTGAGCGATGAGCAGCCAAAAGGTAATCTTCAGCACCCAGCCTTCTGCTTGGTGGAATCTGTGGAGCATAGGCCTGGAGAGACAAGACACCTGAGAACTTCCAGAAAAGCCAGCAGATGAGAGGGTAGGTGAATTTGTTTAGTCATTCTCCTGTGCTTCATAACAGATTATTAATGTGATTGTGTGGGCAAATAGGCAGGGAGGTATGCAAATATCTCCGCCTCTTCTCTCTCTCTCCACTGCCTGTCTCTCTCTTTCCTCTTCCTCCCGATCTCTTGTTTCAGGATCTCATATGCATTCTTAATAAGGACCAAAATTTTGTAGGAATCCTCAAGCCAATGTGTCAAGAAAAAAATATATATATATGGTATGGTTTGGGGGTTGTTTTTTTTCTGAGGTTTTCAAAGCAAGCCTGTCCCTGTGGGTGTGAATGTTTATAGAACTGGTGCTTATTTGCTGACACTGCTGAACTATTGCAGGAAAGTAAAACTCTCCATCACCATCCCACTGCCTTCACACATCAGCCTCAAGGACACCATCGCACAGGGTCCAAAGCTGAAGGTCTTCCCGTGAAGACGAGTAAATGTGTTCAATAACTATATGTAGAAGAATGGGCGCTTTGGAGTGCTTGATTTGTGCCAAGTGATTTCCTGAGCACAGTATTTACTGGGGGTCAGGGGGAGGAGGACAGAAAACTATTAAAATAGAGAGCTTTCACAATCCAGAATTGAACCTGCTCTCTCAGGCAAGGAGGACATCCCTCAGTAGAACAATGTCAGAGATGCTCAGAAGACAATTGGGGAGTGAACTTGCTGAGATTTAGATGGCAATATTTGAACTGCATGTCCCTGAGGAGGGAAAAAAATGTTAGGAGCGTGATAGGATATGGGGGACATTGGCTTCAGATCATAGGCCATTTAGAAGCAGCTTTGGGGGCCAAAGCTTCAGGCGATACGTAAAGACTCAGGGCTCCTGAGCAAAGTGTTAATGTTCACAAAGCCTCAGGAAAGAAGAGGCGAAAACGTGACACTAGGGCATCCCAAAGATTCCAGGCTAGGGCGTACCTGATCAAACTTGGGGAGTTGGAGGTAAGTCAGAGATGACTCAACTCCCAAGGAGCAGGTAGCTAACAAGCAAGGTACTTGCTGCTCTGCAGACCAAGCTTGGATCTTCTTAATCCAAACCAAGTCATTTATTTGTGCCTGATGGAGTTGATATAAAAAATGTAGGTATGAGGCCAGGTATAGTGATAATCTAAGCTCTCAGGAAGCAGAAGCAGTAAGATTACAAATTCAAGGCCAGCCTGGTCTACACAGTAAGACTCTTACTCAAAAAAGGGGTGGAGAGAGAAGTCTAGAGGAGAAAAACTGGGAGAAAATGAGGAAGGGGGTAACACTGTTCAAAAGGAAATGTACTCTTTACCTAACGTATGTAACTGTAATCCCTCTGTACATCACCTTTACAATAAAATTTTTAATATAAAAATGATGCAAATAAACCATAATTCATTTCAAAAACAGAAAACAAGCAAATACATAGGTGTAAACACCAAAACTCTTCCCCTTTGATACGTCACAGGGCTAGTCTATGTAGGGCTGGGAAAGAAGGATCTCACTGAGCTTCTGTATAGCAAAAACACCCACACACTGGATCTGACAGCAGCCTGGTGATTGCTCACCAGAGGAAACATCATCTCATTCCTCCAGACTCTAAGGGAGGGGCTAAAGGCATGCACTATTCTGTCTAGAAGAGAAACATCCCATGATATGTTTCATGTCCCTCCCTGGAACACCTAGCCCTCTCTGAAACTTTACCTTAATCCAGAGACTGGGCAGCTGGACTCTGCCACCACCTCTTCAGTCAGTACAACATTTCTTTATGTTGTTGAAACTACTGGAGGATTTGCTCCACCAAAACAAATAAGGAAGAGCACAAGGAGCTTCAACAAATAGGACTCTAAACATATTTCAAAAGGCAGCTGTTGGGGCTGGGAAGGTGGCTTAGTGATAGAGCGCTTGCCTTGCATGCATGAGGCCCTGGGTTCGATTCCTCAGCACCACATAAGCAAAAAGAAAAAAGCCGGAAGTGGCGCTGTGGCTCAAGTGGTAGAGCGCTAGCCTTGAGCTGAAGAGCTGAGGGACAGCGCCCAGGCCCAGAGTTCAAGCCCCACGACCAGACCCAAAAAAAAAAAAAAAAAAAAAAGGCAGCTGTTCTGGGGGCCTAGAAAGATGTGACACCTCAAAAGCCCTAGTGGAAAGAGAGCCAATTTCTCTGGAAAGAATGTTTCCAAGACAAAAAAAAAGACAGATTAACTGATGTCATTGTCCTTCTGAAAGACCCTAGAGAGAGACTACCAGAAGGTAGGACCACTAGGGGTTAAGTTCCCAGAAACTAGATAAATGGAAAGAAAATAAAGAAATATTTTAGGAGAGAGGAAAAAAAAAAAACAGTAAACTAAACTCAAGTGTGAATAATGTTTGCATACAAGGAATAGCACAATTATTGAATACTGATCTAATCGAAAGTTACATTATAATCACATCAAAAGGATGATCATAGACTATAGGTGCCAATAGGACCATTGTTTAGGGGCAGAAAGCTAGTTGATTTTTTTAAACCATGAGCATGAGTTTGGATAAAAGAAAATTCAATACTCCAGGAAAGAATAGGAGGTAAAGAAACAGAGTTAATTTGTAGACAAATTTTTCATGACGCTTGGCAACAAAATAAATTTTTTAAAGGTGATATGGAAAATGTTTTATTTGTTTTCACAAAGGAGGAGGAGGAGGAGAATATATTTAAATTTTGACCCAAAGCAGCCAATAGAAATGCAGGTGGGGTGAGGAAATGAGAAGATGAGAGAATTGGGACCAGGGACTGGGATAAGATTCAAAGCAAAAGCTAAGGTTGGCCTTTATGTGAGAGAGCCTGTTTGACAGAGGAAGACAGGTGTGTGGGTTTTGTGGTCAGAAGATAAACATGGTTGTGTCTGTATAAAGTATGAGTTAAGAGCCTCTCTCAAAAGTTTGAGGGCGGTGGGGAATTTAAAAAAGGAGAAGCTACAAGTGATGACTGCCTGTGAGCCTTTCCTCCTTCCCCAGGACCCCTTGTGCCTAACTCTCAGCAAGTTTTCTGAGTCCAGAACAGACAAGTAGAGAAACTGTTCTTTTCCAGAGCCTTAACAAGCTCAGGCTAGACACAGAAACAAGAAAATCAAGAGTCAAAACCAAGAAACCAAGCTAGGAAAATGAAAGCATGATCACATAGATAGGGAGACACCACTTACTGTGAGGCTCCAGGTCTGCTTTACTCTGAGATCCCTGGGCCAGATTCTGAGTCACTCCTAAGGAAGTAGAAATGAGATATGTAAAAACCCACTGTAATTGGAGGGTGGAGGCAAGAGATGGGTTGAGATCTTCCTTTCTGTTAACCCTGGCCTAGCTAGGGACAGAACCAATAACTAGGGCAACTGAGTACCTAAAAGGAAAGGGGTAGAAAGCAAAGATACAGAGATTAGGGACCAAAACAGACATAATGTAGACAGAGAAGAGATACAGAGAGACAGAAAACGATCAGTCAAAACAAAACTCAGAGGAAGGAGGAAGGAAAAGAAAGCTAGCTATGTTCTCTCTCTTTCCATCCCTGAGGGATTGGAGTGAGAACTTCAATTCACTTGTCCCTGTGACCCTCATGCTTTCAGATAAAACTTCTCAAGCAATACAACAGAAACTTATGTATGACAGTTAATTTTTTTAAGTGTCAACTTGGCTGGGCCATAAGGGGTCCCAACATTTGGTCCAATATTATTGTGGAAATGTCTGCGAAGCTATTTGGAATGGGATTGGCAATGTCGCAATGAAAAGCAGATCACCCTCCCTAATGTGAGTAACTTTCATCCAATTAGTTGAAGAACTCTACAGAAGGAAAGGCTGGTTCTCCTGGTGGCAAGAACTTTCTCCCGCCTAGCTGCTTTGAGAGGAAACATGGGTGTTCTCTTCTGGTCTTCTAGCTTTAATGAAACACTGTCTCTTGGGTACAACTGGTATGTACCATCAGCTCTCCTGAGTATCCAGATTGCTGACTGAAATGTGACTTCTCAGCTTTTATAATCACAAAAGGCCAATTTCTTTTTTTTGGGGGGGAGGCGGGTGGTCCAGTCGTGGGGCCTGAACTCTGGACCTGAGCACTGTCCCTCAGCTCTTCAGCTCAAGGCTAGAGCTCTACCACTTGAGCCACACCCTTTCCAGCTTTTTTTTTTTCTTTTTGCTTATGTGGTGCTGAGGAATGGAATCTAGGGCCTCAAGCATGCAAGGCAAGCACTCTACCACTGAGCCACCTTCCCAGCCCCGCCAATTTCTTATAACAAAGGAGTGTTTTAATAATCTGTTCCTGACCCTCAGCTTAGGGAGTACAATCTGTCACTCTCTCCTTTGATCTTAACACAGCAGCCACCAAACACTAAGAACTCTGCATTGGCTGTTTATACTGCCTCAATGCTTTCTTCCCTCTTAAAAAGTACCAAATAATAGCTATCTACCTTCATACCTTCACTCATTCACTTCATTCATGACACCTACCTCAACTCCACACAACTGAATCCCACTTACCCTGTTAATTGTTCCTTTTCGTAGTACAATTTAATAACTATTTATACTTCAGCACCTGTAACATAAAATATAATTTACTTTTTATTCTTGGACCCCAAGAACACTTTAATGTTTACTCACTGGCATTTCCCAAATACCTAAAAGACCATCTGAGGGCATATTCTGCATGTAAATTGTTGAATGAAAAGCCTTTTGTATGTGTATGTGTGTACTAGGGCTTGAACTCAGGGCGTGGGCACTGAGCTTTTTCAGTCAAAACTAAGGTTCTGCCTCTTGAGCCACAGTTCCATTTCCAACTTCTTTTTTTTTTTAATAAGTTTTTTTATTGTGAAAATACTGTACAGAGGGGTTACAATCACATGAGCAAGGTAATGAGTACATTTCTCCGTGGACTGTTCCCTGCCTGGGCAGGCTTTGAACCTTGATCCTCCCATCTCACGGGCGTGAGCCACCTGCAACCTGTGAGAACAAAGCCCTTTGAAAAGGCATTTTGACTTATAATCCCATTTAGATGTAAAACTCAAATTGCTCGTTTCGAGCTGCTCGCTGGCGCCATCTGGCGGCAGCTCTGTAGACTGAGTTTGGTTGTCTCTCTTCTCATGCGGTCCCGAATTTATTCGGAACTCCTTAGCCCAGTTCTCAGGAAGTGCGCATCGGACCAAAAGTAAAGAGCACCAAGTCCGGACAGCATGACGACCAGCAAGGAAGCTTCAGTGCCCGGAGAAATATCACAGTAACCAATAGACAACAAGATCCCGATCACGTGGTACAGCGTCAGCCTATCAGGCGCCTAAGATTCACTAACTCACTTCCTTCCGCCTTAGGCTCCCTCTTTCTCTGCAAGATGGCAGCACCCGCAGTCCCGGCCAGCGCTCCTCCCGCCACGCCGGCCCCAGCGCCGGCCCCGGCCCCGGCTCCAGCCCCGGCGGTTACCCCAGCGCCGGCCCCAGCTTCGGTGCCAGCGGCGCCTGCAGCAGCTCCGGCTGCGGCCACCTCTTCAGACCCCGCGGCGGCAGCCACGCCCGCGGCCCCAGGCCAGGCCCCTGCCTCGGCGCCAGCTCCGGCGCAGACGCCGGCTCCCGCGCTCCCCGGGCCTTTCCCCGGAGGCCGCGTGGTCAGGCTGCATCCTGTCATCTTAGCCTCCATCGTGGACAGCTACGAACGACGCAACGAGGGCGCTGCCCGAGTAATCGGGACACTGCTGGGTGAGTGGCCTGCCTGTCCGTGCGTCTCTACGGGCACTCAGGGGTACCTTCCCTTCGCTTCCCCTCCGCTTTGATCCCTTGTCTGTTCCCCGTGGCACCTGTCTGCGGCGATTTCTCTTCCCAAGAGAACTCAAACCTACACACTCTTAGGCACCAGATTGTTGACACGCTGATGACTTGAAAGTATTCAAGTGGTTACCAGTTACTGAGGAAATCGTGTGTATCTGATGATCTACATTTGAAAACATTCCCAACATCATCCGGTACCAAGTGTGCTCAGCTCCGTTCTGCCAAAAACGGGCTCCAACGCGCAGTGAGGAATTAACCATTAACTCCTTAAGCCCCTGACCACTTTGTTTTCAAGGTGTTTATGAAGGATTTGCTTTCAACAGAACACTGGTTTGACTGGAACCTATTTAGAATTTCGCATTTTGCTTTCTTAAGCTTTTGGCCTTGAGCGTCTGTCCCTCATTCTTACCTAATACTAGTTCTTGATGTAATAGACCCTACCCCCTTCCCCTACTTCCTGCCTCTGCCTTTCCATTTTGACAGAAACATTCGTATTATCTGCTTACAAATCTACCCTGGGACTTCAGATTGAAGAGTGAGCTTTATTTTGTCTGTTTCAGATATAACATTTTGTGTTAAAGTAGTTTGTAAAAACGGAAAAGCACTATAGAGGAACTGTTGAATGAATTCCTTGCTCTGGTTCCCTAAATCTCCTTGTCACTTGATTACTGGTGTTAGACACTAAATGTACTATAGTTGTTTACATCATTTCTTCTTAGTGGAGAGAAATAGTACTGGGTCCCTTCCCCCCCTTATTTGTGTTTTGAGGCTTAAATTCAGGGCCTAACACTTGACAGGAAGCACTCTACTATTTGAGCTAGGCTTCCAGCTTTTTTGCTTTTGTTATTTTTAGAATAGACTTTTGCTTTTTCTTGGGCCGCAATCCAGTATGCTTCCCAAGTAGCTGGTATGACAAGCTCTTAGCTTTCTTTTCTTTCTTTTTTTCCTATTAGTTGTGATAGGGTCTTGGGAACTTTTTTCCCCCTTTGGGCTGGCCTCCTACCTCAGTCTTTCTGATCTCAGCCTCTAGAGTGGCTAGGATTAAGTCATGAGCCACCTGTACTCTTGTACTTGTAGTAGTCTTTATACCATAAAATACAATTGACAGAATTGCAAAAAGAACAGGATATGTAGACAGACTCCAGCAAATAATTGGTCATGTCTTGAAGCAATTACCCTAAAAGTTTAGTTCTTCCAAGGACTACTTTAATAGATTTAGTTATGAGAATGAAGTTACTGCAGAAAGCAACTTCTGGCACTGGTATGGCTGTTAAACTCCAATTAACTACCAAAGAAACCAGAAGTAGAGCTGTGACAAGTGGTAGAGCCACTAGCCTTGTGCAGAAAAGCTCGGGAGCAGTGCCCAGGCCCTGAGTTCAAGTTCCAGTATTGGCACGAAGGAAAAAAAGAAGCAGCAGCACAGATTCTACTTGCTAAGAACTTACATTTTGATATTTGCTTGTAATTCATTGTACTTGGTAGAAATGAAGTTAATGCATTTTATGTTGTAAACTATTAGGTACCAAAGTTTGATCAGATGTGCTCTGCTGGAAATGTATTCCTACTTGTAAATGGTTCAGATATAATGTTCTGATTGTGAACACGGTTATTTCAGAAGGTTGGGGAAGGCATTACAGAAAAGAGGTCAGCTGGGTGCCTGTGGCTCATGCCTGTAATCCTCGCTACTCAGGAGGCTGAGATCTGAGGATCAGGGTTCAAAGCCAGCCCAGGCGGGAAAGTCTGTGAGACTCATCTCCAATAAACCACTAGGAAACCGGAAGTGGTGCTGTGGCTCAAGCTGTAGAGCGCTCGCCTTGAGCTGAAGAGCCCAGGGACAGCACCCAAGCTCAGAGTTCAAGACCCACGACCCACCAAAAAAAAAAAAAAGAAGAGGTCTATGTTAAGAGGGGTGGAGAGGATAGATATATGCAGGGAATGAAGCTAGCAGAGCAGAGAAACATTAATTTGAATAAAGTAATTCAAATTAGATAAAGCACCATGAAGGAAGTTTACATGAAGTGATGAAAAGATGAACCTAACCTATTCCGGGCCATTAGGAAAAGATCTCAAGTAATTTCTATTTCAGCAAAGATGAGGAATTAAAGATTGCTCTGGCTACTTTGTAGAGAGTGGATGAAAGGGATAGGCTGTGATCCTGGACACTAATAGAGGTTGATCTAGTCATAGAAAGGCTCTTGAGAAGTGAAGATAGGTAGATGAGTTAAAAGGATATAGTTGATAGGACTTGATGTAATCATAAGTAAAGAACTAGAAGACAAGAAGCTATCAAAGCTCCTATATCTTTAGTTGAGAGTGCAAGAAGAAAGGGCTGACTGAGTTGTGTGTTCCTTGTGAGGTGTCCACTGAGTGTGCCACTGAGGTTGTTAAGCAGAAAATTGAATCAGAAGTGTGAAATGACTGAGTGGTAAGTGCTTGCCTGCTTGCCTGGCATGCACATTGTCCTGGGTTCAGTCTCCAGCACCACAAAAAGAAAAGTGTGAAGAGTCAACCACAAAAGAGATGGGGACAACTACGTCAGCTTAGGAATTATGCCAGTGAAAGATAAAAGGTAATCAAAATCATAAAGTGGAGGCTCACCTAACACAGAGATTGGCAGCTTCTTACAATGGCCCAGACAATAAATATTTCAGGATTTGTGTCTATATTCTATTGTCAGCTACTCAACTCTGCTATTCTAGCAAGAAAGCAGACACAAATAATGCATAAACAATTGGATGTGTAAACTTTTATTAACAAAAATATTTCTAGGTCAGGCCATGACCTACAAAAGGAGGCAAGCGTAAAAAATAGGAAAACAAATAATGCATAAACAATTGGATGTATAAACTTTTATTAACAAAAATATTTCTAGGTCAGGACATGACCTACAAAAGAAGCCAAGAATAAAAAATAGGAAAACTAAGCCAATGCTGAAAAACTGATATGGCAAAGGGGGATCCACCAAAGAACTAGAAGAGACTGGCATCTGGAAGCCCAAGGAAAAGAAAGCTTTAAGGTGGAGGAAGTTCAGTCGAGTATATTGAATGCAGAAGAGAGGTCAAATGAGATAAATAAATGTCCTTTAAGCTTAGAAGCCAGAGTGAATTGGACCTGGACAAGTACTAGTGGGGACTTGTAGTAGAGAGGAAAGCCTGGGTTGGGAGATGAGCCAGTACATTAGAAGAGTGTGGCAAAATTAGGAGGCTAGTGGTCTAGGAAGACCAAAGAACTAATGCAGTAAGAGTAAGATTAGAACTAGAAAATCAAAAAGAGGTAGGAAAAAGACTGTCTTGGGGACTGGGAAGGTAGCTCAGTGGTAGAGTGTTTGCCTTGCATGCATGATGCCCTGGGTTCAATTCCTCAGCACCATATACACAGAAAAAAAGCTGGAAGTAGCACTGTGGCTCAAGTGGTAGTGCACTAGCCTTGAGCTGAAGGACTGAGGGACAGCGCCCAGGCCCAGAGTTCAGGCCCTACAACCCACAAGGAAAAAAAATAGACTGATGTCTTTGAAGATTTACAAGTAAAAGATTTCTGTGTGCCCATATTAGTTAAGACTATACTGAAGAGACATACAGATAATGCTCCCTAAAATGTGAGATTGAGGTACTGTATTGATACTCTATATAGACAGTATCGACAGTTCCACAGATTGCCTCAAAGTGAGAAAGTCTTGAGGCTGAAAAAAACAATACCATAAAGTCCTGGAAGCCTTGGTGGAAACTCCAGAGTTTCCATTTTCTGGAGAATCCTTATCCCACTGGTTTGGAACTTGAAGCTAATGCATTCATGTTTGGTGTTCACTAATTCATCAAAAATAGCCAGAGGCAGTTGAGATCCCTAGGATTCTGTAACACGTGGCTGATTCTTTCTTGCACAGGGACTGTTGACAAGCACTCAGTGGAGGTCACCAATTGCTTCTCAGTGCCACACAATGAGTCAGAAGATGAGGTGAGTGGGGATGTGGCCTCCACAGTGTACAGCCAGCCATTTGTCAAGCCTCTTCAAGGGCCTTCTGTGCAGTGTGTTGTTCTTATGACCGGGTTCCTGCAGCCAAGGAGTGTCATCCCATTAGATGTACTTCCTGGGCTCTTGGGTTTGGTGGGGGTGATTTCTCTCCTTTTTATTCTAGCTTCTTATGTTCCTTCCCTGCCTTCCCTCTTAGGTGGCAGTTGACATGGAATTTGCGAAGAACATGTATGAATTGCACAAAAAAGTCTCTCCAAATGAGCTCATCTTGGGTTGGTAAGTTGTAAGGGCCAGGGGTGATAGCCAAGCTCTTTTCCATAAACTAGATAGACTTTGTCTTCCTGCTGCTAGAGACAGAGTGTTGGAAGTGATTAACTCAGGGAACTAGGAATCACATCATTGGTGGGTTTGTTCATTCTTTTTGCCTTTCCTGGAACTTGAACTCAAAGGGACCAGGATGCTGTCCCTGAGCTTTTTTGGTCAAGGCTGGTGCTCTAACACTTGAACCATAGCTCCATTTCTGGCTTTTTGTGGTTCATTAGAGATAAGAGTTTTACAGACTTTCCTACTCAGGCTTGGTCCAAACCTTGGTCCTCCAACTCAGCCTAAGTATGTAGGATTACAGACATGAGCCATAGGTGCCTGGCTTGGATCACTTGTATTTTGCTGGCAGGTCAGATTCTATGAGTTCAAGAATATTTACTTTGGATTGTAATTTCACAGTTTGGAGTAGGAGAATATCATTAGATGTAACTATCATAGAGGTGTCAGATACCCTAGAGCCACAAATACCACTATTATGTTTGGTATTGGTGTCACTATGGTGAAAGTATGACTGTGTTGCATTTCCAGGTATGCAACAGGCCATGATATCACAGAGCACTCAGTGCTGATCCATGAGTACTACAGCCGGGAGGCCCCCAACCCCATTCACCTTACTGTGGACACAAGTCTCCAGAATGGCCGTATGAGCATCAAGGCCTATGTCAGGTAATTCCAAGAGTGCTGGGACACAAGGGCATAAGAAGCCGATCAACCACGCACAGATGACTCCCAGCCCCACCCAGGCTTCATTCCTTCAGTGCAGCTCAGTGTTCTCTTAGAAGCTCACTTCTTTCTTGAGTAGCTGTTATTAACTAGGTTTCACTCTGTGGCAGACTCTCCCCAGTTACCCTTCTCACCCTAGTTCTCCACATACTGTATGTCAGATAGCAGGCCTTTAGATGTTGAATAAGCTATCATGTGTCTTCCATGTCATTTTCTAGGCAGGACATATCCTCATATAGCTTTCTTGTTGTGCTTTTCATCAGGTTCACCACTTAGTTCTAAGTTACCCTTTAGAACTTGGCATATTTAGAAATTTAAAGGTGGCTGTCCTTAATTTTGGAGATGCCTTTTAATTTAGGATTGAATACTGTTTGAGTTACAATAGCAATACAGTGTTGAGCGGTGAACTTACCTGCAGTTTCACAATGGCACTTGTTGGTACTGGGGAGGGCTCTGGTGGCTTGCCAAGAAAGAGGCTGCTGTGGGAGTTGGAAGATCTGTCTTGTGGTTAGAGTAAAGGCAATTCTTAGAGATCTCCTATACTGTTTACCTTCATACTGTAGCTGTGTCTGACAGGTGTGATACTGTTCAGGAAGTCAAATGGGAGCCAAACCCTATGTGCCGGTGTACTGCCAAGCTGTAGCCCATTGCTAAACTTCTTAACCTTTACAGGTGACTCATACTATTAGCATCCAGTTGCAAGTGTAGTAAACAATGCTTTTGCTGACGTTACTTGTAGCTCAAGATCTAGCAGTTTGCAAGCAGGAGTCTGTGCTTTTTCAATGTTAATGTAAAGCATGGTCCCAGAACAGATCCACGTGTTGTCACTTTACTGTGACAGCCAATTCCACAGGGATGGAGTCCTGTCCTCTTGTCACTGTCATTTTGGTGTGTAGAGTCATCATCTAAAAGGACTAGGCCAGAACCAAGTCCTCTCACAGGCCCAGAGTTTAGTGAGCTTAGGAAAGAAAATTAGCTTTGCACATTTGTCTTTGGGGTTCACATGGTACAGGTTAGACATGGAATGCCTGCTCCCGGGTCCATCTGTTCACTTCTCTCCTCAGCACTTTGATGGGTGTTCCTGGGAGGACCATGGGAGTTATGTTCACACCTCTGACAGTGAAATATGCGTATTATGACACTGAACGCATTGGTGGTAAGTGACCCATACTGCTTAAAGGTCTCGGGGGGGGGGGGGGGGGGGCGCGGAGGGGCGCGCAGCGAGGAGCCAGGGGCAGTGCTGTGTAACAAGGATGCAAGTCTTGGGCAGCCTAGCATTTCTGATGACTAGGATTCAATGGGTTATTTCAGAAATGTCTAGAAGTGAAAAAAAAAAAAGCACCAAAGAGTATGTAACCATTGATCTGTGCTAATCAAACCAGGGGTTAGCATACCACGTAGAGTTACTGAGCACTGTCAGAAAGAAGAGAGGCAAGGAGGGGCAGAACCAGAAGTGTGGGAGAACTAGGAGGCTAGATAGAGTCTTATCTCTATCAGTGAAGTGACTGAATTTCCTCTTTCTCTACTCCCATCCTCAAACCACTCCCCCAGTTGACCTGATCATGAAGACCTGTTTTAGCCCCAACCGGGTGATCGGCCTCTCAAGCGACTTGCAGCAAGTAGGAGGCGCGTCAGCTCGCATCCAGGACGCGCTCAGCACAGTGCTGCAATATGCGGAGGACGTGCTGGTAAGGGGATCAGAACAGGCAGGCCAGAACCCAGGGAAGTGCTGCTGGGGGTAGTGCCACATGCTGCTTCATTGAAATCTTTTCTTTTGCTGCTCAGTCTGGAAAAGTGTCAGCTGACAATACTGTGGGCCGCTTCTTGATGAGTCTGGTTAACCAAGTACCCAAAATCATCCCAGACGACTTTGAGACCATGCTCAACAGCAATATCAATGTGAGTGTCATAGCTGGGACCTTAGGAGCCCCAGGATGGGTGGAGGAGGCTGCCACTTTGCAGTCCAGGTTGGGTGGGTGGAAGAGTTGTACACCAGTCTTCCTTCCACTGTCTCAGACACTGCTGATACTGTGTGGCTTGTTATATGATTTATAGGAAAACACTAAACTTCAGAGATGATGAAATGCACACTCTGATTTTTCCTAGTGCTGTAGTCACCAAAGGCACCCCCAATCTACAGTGCAGCAGCCGAGATGCTAACCCCAACCTTTGACTCCTGCTTAGTCTCTCCCAGCTGTCATTTATCCAGGACTGTCATCTCAGCCCTGTCCCCAGTGGAGCAGGTCAAGACCAGCTTTCTGGTTCACTTACTTACCTTTTGTTTTCCAGGACCTACTGATGGTGACCTACCTGGCCAACCTCACACAGTCCCAGATCGCCCTCAATGAGAAACTCGTAAACCTATGAATGGGACCTAAGCTTTAGCACACCAAGGAGAGCTGCTGAGCACTATGGGAAGAAAAGCCAGGAGGGGCAGCGCCAAAAGTGGTTTCTCTGTGGTCTTGAGCCACACTTGAGTCAGCTGCTGTGGCTCTAAATAAACATAGCCCACCTTTTGTAAATGAATTCCATCTGATGTGATTTCATTGCTGGATGAAAGGGAGAAAACTGTTTTAGAGCTCACAAACCAGGAAGTGGATACTGTAAGTAAACATTGGCTGTTTGTTTCACACGTCTTGTCAGTATTTGATCCACTTACACAGGCTCATACCTGTAATCTTAGCTACTCTAAAGGCTGACATCCGAAAATTGAAGTTCAAGGCCTGCAGAGGAAAAGTTTGTGAGACCCTTCCCCCTCATGCCATTCACCAATAAAAAGCTAGGCACAAGCTGGGTGCCAATGGCTCATGCCCATAATCCTCGCTACTCAGGAGGCTGAGATCTGAGGGTCCCAGTTCCAGGCCAGCCCAGGCAGGGAAGTTCATGACTTATCTCCCATTAACCAGCAAAACTGGAAGTGGAGGTATGCTTCAAATAGTAGAGTGCCAGCCAGAAGGAAAAAGTTCAGGGACTGCCCAGGCCCTGAGTTAAAGGATTCCAACACACACACACACAGCCCGCCGGTGCATGATACTTGCCTGTCATCCCGGCTTACGTGTGTGAATAGGACGAATGTGGTCCAGGCTGACCTGGGCAAAAAACAAAACACTATTCAAAAATAAGATCAAAACAGCTAGGAGTGTGGCTCAAGTGGTAGAGCTACTGCCAAGCAAGTGTGAGGTCCTGAGTGCACACCTCAGACAGCCTTCTTAGCATGCTAGTTTTACAGTGGCCTTTTGCCTATAGTCAGAGCAAGCTGAACCTCCAGGGAACTGATTATAATCACTTCTCCATAGCATCTTAACATGGATGAGCAGGTGATGTTCCCTGTGCAGTGTTGAAGGGCCTGCACCTGGGCTAGTGCGTGAGCGGACAGGAGAAAAATGGATGACAGACTGGGGCCTATGAGCTCATGCTGGTTAAAGCCTTTTCCTTGAGGAGGAGTTACTGCCTGCTTTACTAACTTGCACCTTCAGCCTTTCAGTCTGGAAAAGTGCCTACTAACAACACAAACCATTTCTCAATGAATTATCTGGATTCCATAAGAAGTGAAAAAGAATCTGAAGAAAAATTGAGAGAATGGTTGCTTGATCTGAACTGAAGGAATAGAGCATGTATCAGTGTTTTAAAATAGATGCGTAGTAGAATGGATATGTATACCCCTTCAAGGAGGAAGAACTAGAGTTTAAGTGAATTGGGATCTGAGATTTACCCTACCAGAGGCAGAGATAGGGAAGATTGCAGTTTGAGTCCAGCCTGGGCAAGATTTGCAAGATTCCATCTCCACAAACAAGGCTAGGCTTGGTGGTACATATTTATAATAAAGCTATAAAGGAGGATGGTGGCCCAAGACTAGCATGGGCAAAGTAAGACCCTGCCTGAAAATAATAAAGCATAAAAGAGAAGAGGCAAAACTTTCTAGAAGTTGGTAAAAAAAAAAAGGTGAGACAGATGCCAAACAGTCCAAATGCATTAGTGATCATGAGAAAGGTAAAGGTACTATCCAGAGGTAGGAAATGGAATGTTAAGGCAAAACAAAACCCCAGTCACAAAATCCTATTTAGAACAAGGACTCAGAGTTGTAACAAAACAGATAAATCTTAACATTGAATGAAGGCGGGTTGTCTTTAAGGGAATATACATTATACCATATAAAGTTGAAAAACAGGTGAAATTAAAGGCTGGACACCAGTGACTCACACCTGTAAACCTAGCTACTTAGGAAGACTGAAATTTGAGGATCACAGTTCAAAGCCAGCCCAGGCAGGAAAGTCCATGAGACTGATCTCAGTAAACTACTCAAAGAAGGCCAGAAGTGACACTGAGGCTCAGGTGGTAGGACTCTAGCCTTGAGCACAGATAGGCTCAGGGACAGAGCCCTGGACATGAGTTCAAGCCCCAGAACAAGTGTTACTTAGGCACACACATATATATGCATGGCTTCTTGTCAGCAGTTAATGTTCTGTAAAGCTTCATGAACATTCATCAGAACGAGAGTTTAAACTCAGGGCCTTGAGTTTTCTGAGCGTGTTCAACTAACACTATCATTTGGGCCATGCCACCAGCCCAACTTTTGCTGGTTGTTTTGGAGATGAATCTCATGAGCTTTTCTCTTGGGTCAGCTTCAAACTGATCCTCTGGATCTCAGCCTCCTGAGTAGCTAAAATTGCAGGCATGAGCCACCAACGTTGGCTTCTATTTTGAACAATTATACTTTTATTCTAAGAATAACTTGCTATTTTTAAGTATTTCTATATTAGAAAAAAGAAAATAGAATAATTCAAATTGGCCCTTCAGTTATTAATACATCTTGCTAATTAGAAATAACCTTGGTGGTTTTTTTTTTTTTTTTGGTGTTGGGGACTGAATCCTCATGCATAGTAAACACAAGCTATACCACTGAGCCACACCCCAGCCCAGCCTAATTTTGTATTTTATCTTTCTTTAAACTAGACATCATCAAATAATTATTGTCCATGTCATTAAGTCTTTGAAAACCTTATTTTCGTCTCATAAGTTTGTATTACATAAATGAGCTCATCTGTTTAAACTTTTCCATTCAAGACCTGGACTCCTGCCACTTTACATTCATTTGCAGGCACCCTAACACCTGAGTCACACCTCCGACCCTTTATACAATTTTCTAATACTGGACGTTGGGTTGTTTCTTTGTGCTGACACATATAATTCTAGGTGCAGACATAAGTGTAAGTTTCTTGTGATCATCTGGTTCTGTGTACTCCTTGTCACCCCAGAAACCACATAGTGGTTCTCACCATCTGCTTGTGAGGGATACAAGAAAGTGCAACTTAAGGGCTAAGCCTGTGCTTCCCTCTTTTCTCTGGATTTACACACTGTGAAATGAGGAGTGGGAACCAAAGACTTACTCTTCCCACAGTCTCATACCGTAGCCTCCCCTTTCAGGCCCAAGCCAGGGCCCCTATCAAATGAACCAAATTCATTTCTGTAGAGCAAGGGGGATTCTTAAGAACGTTCCTTGTTCCTAATTCCAGTCTGTCACTTCTGAGCCTATGGGCTACTGACCTAGGAGCAAGGCTCTGATGGAGTCCCAAGAGAGCTGTTTCAAGGCTTGGCTCCTCATGGACTAAAATTGTCCTGCAAAACTGGTACAGAGGAGTCTCTAGCAAGGACCAAAGTCCTGCAAAACTGGTACAGAGGAGTCTCTAGCAAGGACCAAAGTCCTGCAAAACTGGTACAGAGGAGTCTCTAGCAAGGACCAAAGCTGTCTTGTGAAGAACATGGCCCAAGTAGATCTTTGGACTCTTGAGGGAAGCAAGTGTGAGTCTCCCAGGATTCTTGTGGCCAGGAAGAATTAAACACATAGACTTGCGTCTTCATGAGGCAGGAGAGCATGGGATAATTGGTGTCCTGCCTAGTTCTGCACTGTGTCTCCTTTTCTCTTACCAAACAGGACTATCTACATCGCTGTTCTTCCTGCATGTTTGCATGGCACAGCATGTAACTGAACATGGGGCTCTGAGCTTATCTGGTGAAGAAACTAACATTGTCTCATGAGCAGGTTATGGCTTTTCCAGGGGTGTCCAGACAGCCTGGATTGTTTAAGATAGGATCAGGCTTGAACTTAGTGCAGCATCTAGAGATCCACGCATGCTCAGCAGTGCAAGTTCTCAAAAGCTTTACAGGCTTCTCTTGCCTCTTTCCCCCAGTGTTGCTGCCCAAGAGAAAAAGTAGCTGCCTCTGGTGATGATCTAGTCTGTGAATTACATCTTTTCCCCATGGTGGTTCTTGGTCCATCTTGGTGTGTCAGCTTTGAGATAATTTTCCTTCTCATCAGTGTGATAGCTCTATGCTTAATGTTTCTTCCCCAAGATGATGACTATCACTTTTAACTCATCTCCATCCCACAGAATTAGTTCTTCTGATCATAATAGACTACCAGTCAGAGCTTTGCATGTGAAGCATTCTTAGAAATAACCACTAGAAGCCGGGCGCCGGTGGCTCATGCCTGTAATCCTAGCTACTCAGGAGGCTGAGATCTGAGGATAGCCGTTCAAAGCCAGCCAGGGCAGGAAAGTCCTTGAGACTCTTATCTCCAGTAAACCACTAGAAAACCGGAAGTGGCACTGTGGCTCACGTGGTAGAGCGCTTGCCTTGACCTGAAGAGTGCAGGGACAGCGCCCAAGCCCAGAGTTCAAGCCCCATGACTGACCAAAAAAAAAAGAAACAAAGAAAGAACCACTAGAGGGCACATTTACACTGTTTAAGCCTTAGGTTGCTAGTTCTCATCCCATAGTGCCTGAGTTTTGTTTTGTTTTTTGTTTTTTGCTTGTTTGTTTTTTGGCGGATCCTGGAGCTTGAACTCTGGACCTGGGCACTGTCCCTCAGCTTTCTTTTGCTCAAATCTAGTGCTCTACCACTTGAGACAAAGCGTACCCACTCCCAAATTTTTTTTTTTAATTTAATTTTATTTGTGAACATACTGTACAGAGGGGTTACAATTACATGGGCAGGATAATGCGTACATTTCTTACCAAGCATTGCAGCCTCCTCCTTTGTTTACCCTTCACCTCCCTCCCAAATTTTTTTTAGTTTATTGGAGATAAGGTTTCCACCCCAGCTGGCTCAAACCAACCATAATCCTTAGGATATAGGAATGAGCCACTTGTACATAGCTTTGTTTTCTTTGTTTTTTTGTTTTGTTTTGTTTTGTTTTCCAAACTTCAAAGGGTTGTACAAGAGGTTACAACTTCATATGTCCATCTAAATGTCAGTGCTTCTTGATCAGTCACCCCTTTCATTATTCTGCTGCATCCTGTTTGCTCCTTCCACCCATCCAGATTCATTTCACATTTCCCACTTTTACCATGTATATACATTGTGTATTTGTTGCTTATTCCCTTTTTTAATTTATCTACCTCCACCTGGTAGCCCTCCCCCCCCTTAGATTCTCCTTTCATCCTTAGCCAATTCTTAAGGATCTGCCCAGACAAACACCGTCAATTGGGAGAAATCTGGCAGTGCATAAGTGGCCAAAGCTTCTAGAAATTCTTCCTTGAGTTACCCTTAAGCTGTCAAGTAATAATACCAAAGCACCTTCCTCAGTTCCCTCCCCACAGTCACTGCCAAGTAAATACATTTTCAGACTTAACTTGGAAACAAAACTTGGAAACAAAGTTTTAAGTAAGTCTAGGGCCTGGTCTTCCAATTACATTGTAGCCTGTAAGGCCCTCTGTATGGAAATCCTTAGTCCACTACTGCTCAGGAGTAACCTTGGCCCAGCCTGAACTATCAAACAGATTTCTAGAGCTTTCCATCAGGGCAAAGGTTAGTAGGGGACTAGTATATGATTCAAGGACCCTTATAAAAGAGCCTAAACCTTTTACATGGTCTAGAGTTGGAGACAGGTAAGAGATGTGAGAGGACTTGGACCTGTGAGTCCTAAGGCGATTGCGTAGTTAGTGGAGAGTGTGAGGAATAGATTGAGGTAAAGTTTAGCTTAGAATAGAAGTCATGGCTTTAGATAGGAGAATTAAGGGGGGCGGGGGCCCATACTTGGTTTGGGTTCCTTGAAAGCCTGGCATGTGGTGGGGACTCGGGGAGTAGTGTGTGATCTGTATTCAGATGCTGAGGTTACCATCATAAGTACCACCAACTTGATGAGTTAAACAGTTTTCATTTCTGCTACATCCCTGTTCCATTTGGTTTTAGTTGTAGGAAGTCAAGGGTAGAAACTGGCAAATAAACTGCAGACAACTCACACAGTCAACCAGTGTCTTATACAGCAAATGCTTAATGACAGGCATCAACATGAGACATAAATATCTACATCACCTGGTACCATTCCCAGTCCATCCACCTACATGCCTCTTCCTCAGATTTGTGTGTGTGCACTCAAACCACACACACACCAGTACTGTGACTTGAATTCAGGACCTGGATACTATCCCTTAGCTTTTTCCCTCAACTCTGGCACTCTGCTACTTAAGCCACAGCTCCACTAATAGCTTTTTGCTGGTTAGTTGGAGATAGAGTCTCACAGACTTCCCTTCCTGCCTGGGCTGACTTTGAACTGCAATCCTCAGATCTCAACTTCGTGAATAGCCAGGAATGAGCTGCCAGCACCCAACAGACTGCTTGCAGTACTCCAGACTTGCTTCACCCAGGCTTCTGTTCAGCCCATCAAGTAGTTCTCCATTACCCAGAAGTGCATGGATATTCTTATTTCAGGCTTCCCTACCTGCAAAACAGATGGCTAGATCTACTGCCCAGCAGGAAGATGTTCTCAGTTATCTTAAGCACTTGTCCCAGTGGGACCAGTCAGAGTTGGGTTACAGTTCCACTGTGTAGTATGGTTATGATTTATTTCTGGTTCATACTACTATAGCAAGACAGTCCTACAGCAGTTGGGGGAGGGGAGAAGACAACGTCACTTTTAATAAGTGTGAGCTGAGGAAGCAGGTTGGCACAACAGGGATCTGTGCCAGAGTCTGAATCATTTTGTCATGTAGTTTACTTGTGATCTCTATCTGCCTGGATCCTCAGTTTACCACTGTCATCATACAGTGAATTGCTAGTTTGTGTTTAATGAACTGATATATAAATCATTTGGTTCATGGTTAGGTGATTGCTTGATGTTCTGGATTACAATGGGCAATTTTACTTCTGTAGCATCTTGATACTCTTAGGTCTCTAAGCTCTATTGGGGCCCATTTGCCATAAGCTACTTTTTCAAGCATGAGTAGTTCTGGACTTCTAAAGACTGCCATCCCAATCCTCAAAGTCTAGACAGCTTTCCAGAGTCCTGAGTGTTCTTACCTAACACAGACACATCTCACACTATTGGACTGTCAGGCCATTGAACCATAGAGTCAGCACAACTGTGTCTCAACGAGCCTGGGAAAATGCCTTTCTTCCTTCAGTCCAGATTTAGACATTAAATATAATGGGTTGCCTGGACTTTTACAATGAATTTACTCCGAGCTACTTCTCTCAGTCTCCTGAAATCTGAGGATCTCGTCCTCCTAAGTAGCTGAGATTACAGGTGTCAGCCACTGCCCTAAGCTTTGACTTCCAGAGCATTTGCCAGTTTCTCTGTCAGTATTCTAGGGTGAATATTCATCCCTCACACCATGGCCAAAACACTCCTCCTCTCTCTGGAGGAGTTATTAGGGGACCAAAGTAATGTGCACCCAACTGACTCCTCATTAAAGACTTTGGACACCAAGACCTGGGTGGACCTCCCTGATGGAACACACTTTGCATGTGTGGTCATGTGTTGTTGCAAGGAGATTTAAGGGATCTTCATTCAATTACCTCAAGCATTTTCCTTCTGCTGACTGCAATCTAGCTTTCCGTGTAAAAAGGCATAACAGCTTTTTTTTTTTTTTCTTTTTTTTTAGTTCTGTGAGTCCTAGTGAATCATAGAGCAGATTGGTTTTTGCTGCAGTGAATCACGACCATGAGTATAACTACACTCTAAGCCCCGAGAGTTCTAGTGAGTCATCAAATGTAGGAAGGAGAGGTTTGGCATCATCCCCCCTCTTCTTCCTGAACTCCCAAAGAATTTCAGAATCATCGTGTCACCCAGGGAACATATGTGATCCACTATCATCTCCATAAGAACTAGCTTCTTGTTTGCCTGTCACCTCCACCTGATGATAACCTCTCAGATCCTTCTCACCCATGCATCGAGCCCCCATTTAAGTCTGTAAGTACTCTTAGCATCTTGATCTCCCTCAGGAGCTGTCCAGACTTTGCATGGTGTTTGGTAGTTTCCTGACATTAAACCAAAGAAATGAATCTCTGAGGGCCTTGCTTTGAGAACCATGAATTTTTGTTGACTGCTTCCTCTGGTGCCATGCTGGAAGCAGGGCACTATAGGATCCCCATTAACTTTAGAGGAGTTGCTATTGTCCTGATTATTCTTTTTTCTTTTTTTTTTTTAATGTCCTGGGGCTTGAACTCTGGGCTTGGGCCGTGCCCCTGCGCTCTTCAGCTCCAGGCGAGAGCACTACCACTTGAGCCACAGTGCCTCTTCCGGTTTCCTGGTGGTTTATTGGAGATCAGAGTCTCACAGACTTTCCTGCCCAAGCTGGCTTTGAACCATGACCCTCAGAGCTCAGCCCGGCCTGATTATTCTTTTATTTATGTCTTTATGAATATTTGTGGCTTAGAACTTAGGTTTTTTCTATGGTTATCTAGATAACATCCACCATTTGATCTAACTGCCCATCTATTTTCAGCTGTAACTTTTACTCTTTAAAAAGTAAAAGTTTACTTTTTACAGGTGCCGGTGGCTCACACCTGTAATCCCTAGCTACTCAGGAGGCTGAGATCTGAGGATCAAGGTTCAAAGCCAGCCGGGCAGGAAAAAATCTGTGAACTTCTTTCTCCAACAAACCACCAGAAAACCGGAAGTGGCATTGTAGCTCAAATGGTAGAGCAGTAGCCTTAAGCTGAAGAGCTGAGGGGCAGCTCTCAAGCCCAGAGTTCAAGCCCCATGACCGACAAAAAATAAAAAAAGTTTAAGGGTAGCTGGGTGCCAGTGGCTTACGCATGTAATCCTAGCTACTCAGGAGGCTGAGATCTGAAGATCATGTTTCAAAGCCAACATGGGTAGGAAGGTCCTTAAGACTCATCTCCAGTTAGCCACCAGAAAATCAGAAATGACACTGTGGCTCAAGTGGTAGAGTGCTAGCCTTGAGCTGAAGAGCTGAGGGACTGTACCCAGGCCCAGAGTTCAAGCCTCACGACTGACAAAACAAAAAGTTTAATTATATTCGTTAAGAGCGTTCAACATTCATTATGACTATAGCACCACTGACACTGGAGTCATGACTCAAGTGATAGAGCATCACCTGCCTAGCAATCACCGGACCTTGAGTTCAAATCCCAGTACTTGTCTCCCCAGATAATATGTGTGTGTGTGTGTGTATATATATATATATGTGTGTAACATATATGTGTATATGTTATATGTAATACATATATATGTGCATATACATTTATGGCTGCAGCATAGAGTCGTGCAATTATAAATATATATGGAAAAATTTCAACTCACAAGGCACATGAAGTAAATTTTCCTCCAAGTTCTACCTAGAATTTTTGTTTCTGTCAGTAAATGTTGAGATATTCTTGCACATCTAAAACACACATGCCTGTTCCTTCTGTGGCTGTTGGACACAGGTGAGATGATGGTAACCACAGGGTCACGTGACCATTGATCATTCACAGATTCAGAGATGCCAGAAACCACATTCAGCGCCCTGAACTTCCAGCCAAATTGAGATAAGTATATCCTTTCTTTATCTGTTTTCTGTAGTAGGAAGAAAAATATAACACTAATAGAATGACAACAAAATTTAAAAAGCATATAGGCAAGTATTTCCCCAAAATTGTTAACACTGCAGAACCATAATTCCTGACACTCAACAGACCTTTGCACTGCTTTTGTAATTGCTTATAAAATCATAGCTTTCAAAATCATTATCCCTATATGAATTTTAAGAGTTCCCCTCCCTTCTTGGGAACTAATGGGTTAGCCTAGTATTTGATATCTGGTATCTTTACCTATTCAGTTGTCAGCCCTGACTGGCCCCATGGTGCAAGCATCCGAATAGCACACAGCAGGCATCTGCCCCATTTCCTGACAGCTGGTGCTACCAGGTGTGGGGTGCTTAAGAACTATGAAACTCTGCTCCTGCCTCAGCAGAGTTAGAGACATGAAGAAAAAGTATCCACAAGTCTATGTGGACCCTCAGGTCCCAACTCCATCCCTCTCTTCACTTATGAACGAACTGAGAAGGTGATGGGACTCTGTATGCAGAACTACTGCAGTGTGTTAGGCATAGAAAATGTGGGGAAAGGGAGTTATTCTGTTTTCTCAATTTACCATAAATGTGTGGTACCATACAATTGTGTATGCCAGCAACTTATTTTTCACCCTCTGGAGGCTGGAATTGTCAAGATCCAGACACTGGCAGCCCAGCCATGTAGACTGATTGCATATATTGATGGTGTTCATTGTAACTCTATCCACCATAGCCAATATATGCAGTCAGTCTACATGTCTCTGAATGGATGGGTGGATCAAGTAAATGTGGTATATATACACAGTAGAATTTACTCATCCATTACAAAGAATGGCATTGTATGATTTGTAAAGAAATGGAAAGACCTGGGGAAAAAAAGTGTGTCCAGTGAAGTAAGTTAGATCCAGAGAGACCAAGGATGCTTTCCTTCGTATGTGGAAGCTAGATTTAGCTTATGAACTTACAAGTAAATACTTTGGATGGTATGCAAGTGTATACAGTGTGTTAACTGAAATACAGTATATTCGAGGGGGAACTCTATTTCAATAGAGTAATTCCTTAGAAAGGCAAAGTCAGTTCAACCAAATAAACACCAGGAAATGGGTACCTGAAAGGGTAGGGTGAGGTCAAAGGGAGAGGGATAGATGAAGTGAGGGGAGAATGCAGTGAAGAACTCAGTGTATATCCTATAAAAATTAAGAAGGTAAAGGAAGAGGTGGAATGGGGAGGGATGGGTGAGAATGTTGAAAGGGGTGACATTGATCAAGATGCATTACATTCATAAACTGCTTTGTTAAATGGCACCTCCTTTGTACAACTACTTCAAGATAATGTAGTAGTAGTAGTAGTAATAAGACACTGGCAGATTCAGTGACCTGTGAGGGCCAGCTACCTGTTTTGTGGATGACATCTCTGTTGGGTCCTCACAAGGAGGAAAGGGCTAGAGAATATTTTCTGGTCTCTTTTTGGAAGACACTACTCTTGACCCAATCATCTCTAAAGACCCCACTTCCAGATGTCATCACCTTGGGAGTTAGGTTTCAACGTAAGTATTGGCGTGAAGGGGAAACACAACTATTTGGGACTGTTGGGTGATATTGCAGTGTGCAGTTGGGCATGTGAAAGTGAGGTCACCACACTCGAATGGTCAAAGTGCTACCTGAGTATGAAGCCCACCTCTCAGAGCAGAAATAAATATCCTCATCTCTTGACCTGAACTTGGCTGGCGTTAAGTGTCAGGGTGTTGAAGGAAGAAATCCTGTAGGAAAGGCCACCACTGGGACTACAGAGTACAGACATCTGCAGATAGCCAGAGGAATGATGCAGGGCCTGGACCCTCATTTATGTATGCGTTTCACTCAAGGAAATAAATCTGTGTTCCTGTTGTCTTTTAGAATTAATAAAGCCTTTAAGATCCAGTCCTTTCTAGCTGCACACAAATGGTTCAAAGATTGGATATATCTAGCAAGACCAGAATAATAAATGGAAAGTGTTGCCTCTCAGAGTAAAATATGGTGGGGGCCGTGCAAGGGAAATTAAAGAGAAAGTAGAGACCCAGAAACACAACAAATCAAAGAAAGGTTGGACAAATGGGATTGCATGAGGTTGCAGAGCTTCTGCAGGGCAAAGTGCATAGCTAGCAAGATCAATAGAAAGCCCATGGATTGGGAGAAGATCTTCACTAGCCATACTACGGATAAGGGTCTCATATCTAAAATATACCTGTAATTCAAAAGCTTAAATCCCCCAACAACAAATCCTCAAAGAAACAACTGCCCAATAAATAAGTGGGCTAAAGATTTAAAGAGAAACTTCTCTGAAGAGGAAATAAGAATGGCCAATAGACACATGAAGAAATGCAAATCAAAACAACATTGAGATTCCACCTCACCCCAGTTAGAATGGCTATAATCAAGAACTCTAGGGGCTGGGAAGGTGGCTCAGCGGTAGAGCTCTTGCCTTGCATGCCTGAGGCCCTGGGTTCGATTCGTCAGCACCACATAAGAAAAAAGCCGGAAGTGGTGCTGTGGCTCAAGTGGTAGAGCACTAGCCTTGAGCTGAAGAGCTGACGGACAGCACCCAGGCCCAGAGTTCAGGCCCCACGACTGGACCAAAAAAAAAAAAAAAAGAACTCTAATAACAGATGCTGGAGTGAATGTGGCCAGAAGGGAACCCTATTGCATTGTTGGTGGGAGTGTAAACTTGTTCAACCACTTTGGAAAGCAGTATGGAGGTTCCTCAAAAGATTCCACATAGAGCTCCCCTATGACCCAGCAATCCCACTTTTGGGCATTTACCCACATACACAAGACCATACTAAAGCTACCAGCACAACTATGTTTATTGCAGCATTATTTACCATAGCTAAGATATGGAGCCAACCCAGATGCCCCTCAGTAGATGAATGGATCAAGAAAATGTGGTATATATACACAATGGAATTCTATGCCTCCATCAGAAAGAATGGCACTTCCCCATTTGTTAGGAAATGGAAAGAGTTGGAAAAAATTATATTAAGTGAAGTAAGCCAGGCCCAAAGAAACAGGTCCCATGGTTTCCTTTATTTACAATAACTAGTATATAGCTGAGACAAGCAGAAAAGGTCAGATAAGATGATGTTAAGCTAAATGAACCCCAAGATAAGGACACGTGATTTTTTCTTTCTTGCTATTGTTTCTAATGTATTTATAAGGTACCACTTGATTTTTTTTTGTTGCTTTGTATGTCCCTCCCCCACAGTATAACCCCTGTTTTCACTGTATTTGATGTTGGTATAATTTGGGGAGCAGAAGGGAAAAAACAAGTTGTTTAAATAGGGATACAGGTGGACCCATTGCAACAATGATATGTACAAGAAGTTATGTCGAAAAACAAACTTTACAATTTAGGGGGGCAGGGGAGAGGGGGGAGAGGGCAGGGCCTGGGAATGTAGCTGTGGAGATGGAGATGGGAGGGAAGGGATAGTAGGGGAAAAGCAAAGGAGGAGGCAACAATGCTTGATAAGAAATGTACTCATTACCTTGCTCATGTGACTGTGACCCTTCTGTACAGTATTTTCACAATAAAAAAACTTATTTAAAAAAAATTAAAGAGAAAGGATGGTCTTAGGGCTCACTGTAGACAGAGCACACTGGCTTATAGACAAAGATTTTTTTTCCAGTTTTATTGTAGAGTATACCTTGTGCTTTACTGTGTACTTTATAGCTCTCCATCTCTGCTGTGCCAGCAGATTTTTCCCTCCAATTTTTCTTCTTTGGGACATAGGCCTCCAGGTCTCTGTTTCTTGTTTTGCCATAGTGGACTTGGGTCCTAAGTCCTGCTTTTGGGTTCCTCCATTGCCTATTTAGTCTCCCATCAACGTGATAGGCAGTTTGGCAACACTGAGATACTCCACCATATTGTGGTGTAGCCACGTGCTTGGTTCTCTACACAGAGAGCCACAAACCTGGCCTGTGAAGGTTACACTTTCCTCTGAAATCCCCAAGTAGACTTTCTAGTCTATATCCTTTTATTTAAGGAAGTCTAGGACCCTCATACTAAGCCCAAAGGTTTCCGAGCTGCTAGGGCTGCCATTATCCTCCTACTTCACTTTGTGCAGCATGTGGACAGAGAATGCCTAGCCTTCCCCATCCCCAAACATCATTGATAGAACACCATGGCGCATCATAGTAGAGTGTTAATGAAGATTTGGTGACAAGAGGAGCGCCAAGGAGCATGAAGCAACCAAAAAAACGTTAGACAGCTTTCTTGGGAATTTCTCATCAGCAATCTTCTGTCCTGGATTCAAGTCTTCTGCCATTGGCCTTCTCTTCCTACCCAAGCCTTTCTCTTGCATTCCTTCCTCTTCCAGTTCTGAATTTATCCCTACAATTCATCATTTATACAACACAGATCAATTTCTAAATTTCCTTTGTGCTGGTCCTGCAGCTTGAACTCAGAGCCTGGGTATTGTCCCTGAACTTTTTTCCCCTTCTTTTTCTTTTTTTCTCAAGGCTAGCATCTTATCACTTGATCACAGCCTATTTCCAGCTTTTTTTAGTAGTTAATTGGAAATGAATCTCACAAGGACTGGGAATGTGGCTTAGTGGTAGCGTGCTTGCCTAGCATGAAGCCCTGGGTTCAATTCCAGGTTCAATTCCTCATGCCACATAAACAGAAAAATCCAGAGGTGGTGCAGTGACTCAAGTGGCAGAGAGCTAGCCTTGAGCAAAGAAAGCTCAGGGACAGTGCCCAGGACCTGAGTTTAAGCCCCATGACTGGGGGGGAGGGGGGAGAGGGGGGAAGCATCTCACAATTTTCTCTCCTGGGCTAAATTTAAATAGCGATCCCCAGATCTCAGCCTTCTGAGTAGCTATGATTATAGGCATGAGTCCCAGTAACCTGGCTAACAAACATCATTTTATCTGTTCACAGATTCTCTGGGTCAAAGGCAGAGAAGGGAGGACAGGGGAGGAAGCCTTAACATCAAGGATAACTTGAGTGGCACTGAGTTGGGGAGACTTCAGCAGCTGAGGATGACTTGAAAAACAAAGCTTCATCACCCATATGTCTGGTGTAATGACTCAAAAGCAGGGCTCCACTGAGACTGACAACTGAAGCACCTCTTGTCCTAGTAGCTTAGGGTTCCTCCCAGTATGGTGGTCTCATAGTAGCCAGACTTCTAACATGGTGGGTCAAATTTCCAGTGAGTACTAGAACACCAAAAAGCCTTTAAAAACTATTGGGTCTTAGAAGTCACCCAGGCAGACTCAGAGACCTAGAAGCCAGTGTCCAATGTCAGTCTCAGGAGGCTTCTGTGACTGCCAGTTATGAGCACCACAGGTTGGAGTAGGTGATGAAGAATGGAGCACCCCCTCTCCTCCAGGGAAATCCTTTCTCAGGTCTTAATGTCTCTCTCCTAGTCCTATGGAGCAAAGACTTCCCTAGGGCTTGTCTTTCAGCATATGGGTCAGGGGCAGTGGCTCTGATCTATGAAGAAACCTCATAGATAATAATATAAAAAGCTAATCCACCTCTGAAAGCAGCTGGTTCAAGAGTCTCAATCCATTCTTCCTGAGGATGCAGTATGTCAGAATCTATCAAGATGCGATTCAGAAATGAGGTGTCTGTGCAGGAGTCAGTTGTGTGCTGGTCAGTCTGCTCTCTGGAGGGTAGTAACAGTGTCCAGTCTATGCAGCTTCAGGGGAAAGACTTGGCCCTAAGGAAATACTGCTTGGGTAGCTCTGAGAGCCAGATTGGAAACTGATTGCAGAGATGACAATTGCCCAGGGATGAAGAACTTGAAAGCAACTGAGACCAGGTAATTATATGTAAGAAAACTGCCTGATTTTGTGTTGAACAGCCTGCTCCCTGGGCAATTCTTCACTCTGCTCCTGTCATGCTGAAGGTAGTGCCAAAGTTGCCAGATTTTCTTAGTATCCAAGAGATGAAGGAAATCTAGGTCACTTGTTCTATCTACAGATCTGTAAATGCTGAAAAATCTCTGTGCAGGACAAACCCATTTGAGACCTGACTGCAACAAGTGAGCTGTGAGATGCGCCTTGTATAACCCAAAGCGTTAAGTCTCGTTTACTGGGCACCAGAGGATCTTCGAATTAGCAGATCTCAAACCCTGCCTCCTCAGCCTTCATATCTAGAGAACACAAACACCTCCCCGCCTGACCCTTATCTGGACTGGTTAATGTGAGCGCGAGCGTAGCCTTCCCATAACAACAGCTGCGCTGGAAGGGCCTTCTTAGACTTCTGTGACTTAAGCAAGAAGATTATACCAGCAAATCCCCACAAGCCAGCAGGCCGGGTGGGGGCAGGGAAGGGAAGGAAGGGCAGAGAAGGGACTGGCAGACAAGAAAGGTCCTCCTCTTCCCTGAGCCCTCCATCAGCCAGGTGTAGCCCTTTTGTTGAGCAAAGATAGCTGGCTATTTTTCCAAAGGGATTTTTGGTAGTAATGAAGGGAAAGCACAAAGGGACATAAACAGAACGAGATGGCCTAGAAATGGGAGTGTTTACAGAGCTTGGGTTTTGGAACCCAAGAGGGTTACAACATGCTAGATAAACGGGGCCAGGGAATCCCCTGGGAGAATGGGGGGGGGGGGGGAGAGGAAAGGAGAGGAGAGAGGCAGAGACAGAGAGAGGATTTCCATCAGAAAGAGATTTATATGCTGAGGAAGCAGAAATTAGAGGGAGAAGTGAGGAACTTCTGGGTGGAAAGGGGGCGAGAACAATTGTCCCTCCCACGCCGGACGGGAAGGGTCGTCTCTGCAGAAAGAGGCGGAGTAGGGAGCCGAGTATGCAGGATTCCCACGCGCGAGCGGAAGGAACCAGCCTCTTAGCAGTCTTGGGTCCCGGGAAGGTTTGAAAACTGCGGTGCCTCCGTGACGCCGGGAAAAAGATGGGGTGGTTGCCATGGAGACGTGGAGCACACATCGGAAATAAATAAATAAGCAGGCAGGTTGCCGCCGCCGCCGCCGCCGCGCCCCCGCGGGACCCGCGCGCGCCGGGGAGGGAGGCCCAGCGGGCCCGGGTCCCCGCAGCCCGCGTGTGCCCGCGCCATTGGCAGAGCCAGAGGTGGAGGCGGCGGGGGGGGGGGGAGTGTCACCCTCCCCCCGGGGAAGGGGGGTGAATGGTACAGTCCTCCGCCCGCGCCCCAGTCCGTCCTGCCCGCTGCACAAGGAGGCTCTCGCCCAGCCCCGCGCAGCCGCTGCCAGCCTCGCGGCGCCAGCCCCAGCCCCGAGGCGGCGATGGAAGGAGTCAGCAGCCACCGGACCCTGTCTTACAGCCGCTGGAGCTACGACAGGTAAAACGCAGCGTCCAGACCCCTCCCCGCCCTCGGGTATCCGGAGGAGCTCCGGCCCAGGTGCGCTCACGCCTGCGGGGCCAGGGCTGGAGGACGCGGCGGCCGCGGCGAGCCGTCACCGCTCCACTCCCACCGGGTGCGGGGAGTCCGTGGGCCCTCGAGGCGCGCTCAAAGCCACGGTGGGGCTGCGGGGCAGCGCGCGAGGAGGGGGCGCGCCGAGTGCCCCGCAGGCCGCGCCCCGCAATCCCGGGGTTTGCGCCTCGCTGTACTCCCCCCTCCCCCGCAACACCTCCTAGGCGCGCACGGAGGATGCCCGCCGGCGAGAGTGCCCGATCGCCTCCCGATCGCCGCCCCCGGGCGGGTGCCTGCCCGGCTGAGCGAGGGGGCACCGCCGCCGGAGGCCGGCTGTGCGTCCCGGCGCCACGGCGCACGCCCACCGGGTTGCCAGGCGATGGCGCGCGGCTGTCCGCGTGGGTGGCTGGCATGGAGCCGCGCTCCCCCCCACGCACTGGTCCTGGAGGAAGAGATCGTCCTCCCAGGAGAAATGAGGAATAAGAACCGGGGAAGGAGTTGGTGACGAAACCGAGTAGATTGGCTCTGTGATAGGCCAGTCCCCTCCTTCGCCCCCCCCCCCCCATTGGGGTGTTAAATGATAGTAGTTCATTTTGGAGGGCGGAGATGGGAGGGAGATGCTGAACATCTCCAGGATTCTGGAGTCAAATCTGATCCCTCGTGAGGGGGTGGGAGAGAAACGTAATTAACTGGATGCTTTTCGCCCCCTTTCCCCCGTTTGGTGTCCTTCCCTTCCAAGTCTGTTGTGCCTTTGACAGTTCTCGTTTTCCTAGAGGCAGAGGAACAGGTGTCCATGCTTCCCTAGTCGAATTCTCCCGGGACTCCTCTTGCCGGATCCCGGATCCCGGATCCCGTCTGTCACCCTCCACCTTCACCTGCCCTCCCTCACTCCTGACTCCCCCCTCCCCCCCCCCCCAGCTGTATACCTGTGCTATTTATGCCCCAGCTCCCTCCCTCCACCTCTTCCTGGCTGTTCATTGCCTCTCTGGGGGAAATATACCATCTGAATGGCTGCTTCCCTTTCCTCATCAACCTGGAATGAATGCACAGCCTTAGCAGGCTGTCCACCACCAGTCAGGTTGCCCTTTCGAAGAGCAGTGTTCTGTATGGAAAAGAACCCTAAACTTGTTGGGATATTCAGCTTCAAATAACATAACCTTACACACTTGCATGGGGATCACTAATCACACATTCGTGTATGTAGACAATAGATATATGCTGAAGGCAAACTATGTACTGGGCGCTGGAAATAAGGAGATTAAGAGCTACAATCCCTTCTCCCAGAAAGCGCTGACGGTCTCAAGTCTGGGAGAAGTAAATGACAGCGCATGCCAAATGCCTGATACATGTGTGTGTGGGGGGGGGGGGGGGATACAGCATGCTAATTCTCTCAGTAGTAACTAGACTTTTTTCTGAAAAAAAAAAAAAAGCACAGCAGAAAGACTTGAATTAGACAATGTGGATTCAATGTGGATTGACTCCACTCAACTAACCTTGGACAAAGAATTTTCACTCAGTTTCTGCATCTATAATGTGGGGCATGTTTCAAGAATTGATGTAATAAGGGTCTAGGAAGGTGGCTCAGTGGTAGAGCGCTTGCCTTGCATGCATGAGGCCCTGGGTTTGATTCCTCAGCACCACATAAGCAGAAAAAAAAAGCCGGAAGTGGCGCTGTGGCTCAAGTGGTACAACATTAGCCTGGAGCTGAAGAGCTGAGGGACAGCGCCCAGGCCCAGATTTCAGGCCCCACGACTGGACCAAAAAAAAAGAATTGATGTAATAAATAAAAAGGACTTGGCATATTGCCTGGAACATAAGCAATAAGGAATTTTGGTTATTTTATTGGTAAATATTATAGATGTCTCTAAGAACCCTCGTTTTCAGAAGTTAAGTTTGAAAATCATTGTTCTCCTTTTCTTAGACTATGAAATAAAAGTATTACCTGGGGTTCTGTCTCCAGACTCCTCATCCTGACGTTTGAGGAACCCATCTCATCCTCATGATTTGAGGAGCTACATAAAGAAAACTGCTTCCCTTGTCCAAACTACACAGAATTTTGAAGGTTCGGACCCTGGCCTCCATATTTGTGTAAAACTTCCCAGGTGTAGGACAGCAGGCTTGGCTGTTTTCTGAAACTACTGGTCTTTGCCATTCATCTCTATTTTCTAATTAGAACTTGGTTTTGCATCGTTGTATTACACACAAAATAACAATAAAGTTGTTAAAATACTACCCAAGCAACACATGCATAGGGCATACAGGTATTGGTATGCTGGCTGAGTGCTGGTGACTTGGACCTGTAATCCTATTTACTCAAGAGGCCAAGATCTGAGGATTGCAGCTCAAAACCAGCCCAGGCAGAAAAGTTCTTGAGTCTCTTATCTCTAATTAATCAGCAAAAAGTCAGAAATCAGAGATATGCCTCAAGTGGTAGGACAGCAGCCCCGAGTTCAAGTCCCAGTTCTGGCACACACAAGGGAAATTCTTTGATTCTGAGCCTCCAATCCCCTCCCTCACCCCCATTCCTACAATTTCAAACTTAACTTTTCAACCCTCTACTCTGGCTTCTGTCTCCAACACATCTTTGGATCTGGGAAACTCACTCTTCTTCAATTCTGCAGTGGGTTTATTTAAGCTGTTTACTCCCTTTCCTTCTGGGGCATATGTGTATCAGATTATCTATGGGTGGTATGAAGATGCTCCTAAACTTAGTGACTGAAACTAACAACGGAATGAATTAGCTCCAGAGTTTGTGGATCCTAACTTTGGACTGTGTTCAGTGGATGATTTTTTTTTGTGGTCTTGTTCAGGACTCAGCTTTTTGTTTTGCTTATATGTCTGGCGCCTCAACTGCAAGGCCAGAAAAGCTAGGTCTTGCTCTGTATGCTCACTCCCTCTCCCTCTCCCCACTCTTTCCCCTCTCTCTCCTCTCTGGCTTGCATGGGTTTGTTCACATGGTGGCAGTGACGAGGCAGAAGGTTCAAGGCCTCCTGAAGCCTAAGTTTAGGATTTGTACAAACAACACTGACACATTGTACTGCTCAAAGTAAGTCACAGTTCCAGCCCACATTCAAGGGGAAGAGAATGAGATTCACCTTTGAAGGGAGTGATATCAAACCACTCTATTGTCCACCACAGAGTGTTGCCAATTTCCTTTTGATTTCCGGTTGTCCAGATGGGAACATATCACAGCTTTCTCTTCTGTGCCATTCCTTCCATGCCATTCTCTCCTCAGGCTTCACCCTAGTCTCTTAGCACCTCCATGCTCACCCTTCCTTCCTTCCTTCTTCCTTCCTTCTTCCTTCCTTCCTTCTTTTCTTCCTCTCTCCTTCCCTTCCCCTTCCTCCATCTCTCTCTCTCTTTCTTCCTTTCTCTCTCTCTCTTTCTTTCTTCCTTCCTTCCTTCCTTCCTTCCTTCCTTCCTTTCTTTCCTTCTTTCTTCCTTCCCTTCTTTCTTTCTTTTCTTTCTTTTTGGTGCAGGCCTGGGGCATTGTCCCTGATCTTTTTCAATCAAGTCTTAAACTCTACCTCTTAAGCCACACTTCCATTTCAGGTTTTAGGATGGTTAATTGTAGATAAAAGTCTCATAGACATTCCTGCCCGGATAAGCTTTGAACCACGATCCTCAGATCTCAACCTCCCGAGTAATTAGGATTACTGGCACCCAGCCAAGACCTCCATACTTTTAACAAAAAAAATCAATGTGTTCAGCGGAGCCTTTTGTGAGATTTAGCTCTACATCGAAATATTCTACCAACTCAGCTCAGCGCATTCGAAACGGGGCCCTACACACATACCTCTACATTCTCTAGTCAGCACCTTCTACTCAAGTGAACTTTGCAGAACTTTGGAGTATGAGCTCTCCAAGTCATTTTATCTGTTTGTCCTTGTCTAGATCACAAATTGTCCTGGAGATAAAAGTGCAACCATGTATGTGAAATGACTCGCATTTAGTAGTCCAGCCATTTCCTAATACTTTGGCACTCAGTTAACCATTTGGTCTCCACTGAGCTCCAGGCATTTTCTTAAGACTCCTCAGTGCCCATGTCAGTGACCAAACTAGCACTCTTTATTCACAATTCCTAGACCTTTACACTCTAGAGACTTTCCCCAAGTTATTCACAGGAGAAATTCCTAGAGCTGGATACCTAGAAGTGCTTCACTTCACACATCAGAAACAGTGATGTTCCAGTCTTTGGCCTTAGGCCCCTCCCCTGTATGTTGATGCTTCTACCCCATAGGTCATCTGGTGTCTTCATTTCCATATTATCTCTTGTTCTGCTGCCTCTCTTCTTCTCTTCCAAGCTTGGACCACATGTCCTGTTCTTCTCATGCTCCAGCATTCTACCACAAAAATGACACTGCTAAGCAGATCACCACCACTTTTCTAGTCTTCGTCTTCAACTCACAGTGTATACTGTCTCTTAATCTTTTACTCTCTGGTTAGCCTCACTCCTGTTTTAAGTCCCTCAACTCCCACAACAACTCTTCCAAGCCTTCTTCAATCTCAGGACTCCTCTCTATGTGATCTTTGTCCACACCCCCAGACCAAGCAAGTACCCTTGTCTCTCTATCCTTAGAAAACTGACTGTAGGGGCTGGGAAGGTGGCTCAGTGGTAGAGCGCTTGCCTTGCATGCATGAGGCCCTGGGTTTGATTCCTCAGCACCACATAAGCAAAAAGAAAAAAGCCAGAAGTGGTGCTGTGGCTCAAGTGGTAGAGCCCTAGCCTTGAACTGAAGAGCTGAGGGACAGCGCCCAGGCCCAGAGTTCAGGCCCCATGACTGGACCCCCCCCCCAAAAAAAAGAAAACTGACTGTACTGGGCCTGACCATCTGCCACTTTTTTTTGTATACATTTTTTATTGTAAAGATACTGTACAGAGGGGCTACAGTTACATAGAAAAGTAATGAGTGCATTTCCTATCAAGCACTGTTACGTTCTCCTTTGTTTTTCCCCTACCATCCCTTCCCTCTCCACCTCCCTGACTCCTCCCCCCCACCAAGTTGTAAAATTCGTTTTTTAACATAGTGTCTTGTAGATCTCATTGTTACAATGGGTTAACTTGTATCCTTGTTTCAGCATTTTGTTATTTCCCTTCCCCTCCCCAAATTAAAAAAATGTATATACAAGATGCAGGGCACTGGAATCAAATACAATGAAAACAGGGGTTATACCGTGGGAGGAGAACATACAAAAGAAACAAAAAAAAAATCACATAGTACATTATAAGTACATTAAAAACAACAGCAACAAGATAAAACCTTTTGTGTCCTTATCTTAGGGTTCATTTCGCTTAGCATCATCTTATATGGTCTTATGTACGTAGCTTTTGACCTTTTCTGCTTATCCTAGACATATACTAGTTATTGCAAATAAGGGTAACCATGGGACCTATGTTTCTTTGGGCCTGGCTTACTTCACTTAATATATTTTTTTTTCCAAGTCTCCATTTCCTAACAAGTGGGCAATGTCATTCTTTCTGATGGAGGCATAGAATTCCATTGTGTATATATACCACATTTTCTTGATATACATTCATCTACTGAGGGGCATCTGGGTTAGTTCCGTATCTATGGTAAATAATGCTGCAATAAACATAGTTGTGCTGGTAGCTTTAGTATAGCCTTGTTTGTGATCATTTGGGTAAATCATCTGCCACTTTTTGATCTTTACATCCCTTGTGGGGACTTTTTAATTTTTTTTTGTAAAAATACTGTACAGAGTGGTTACAGTTACATGTAACTGTACATTTCCTATTGAGCATTGTTCCCCCCTCCTTTGTTTTTCCCCTACCATCCCTTCCCTCCCACCTCCCCAACTTCTCCTTTGTTTTCAACTTAGTGTCTTGTATATTCTAAACAATTCTATGATGAACATTCCTGTGTATGCAGTGTTTTCTCATATCTGATTTTGATTGGCACAAGCTTTTTAAAGAGAGTTTGTTAGTCGCAGATGTTCGAGTATTCCTGGTGGTCCTCCTGAGGGATGGGTTGGTTTCTGTTCCCTCAGGCCATCATCACCTGGTCTTGCTTTAAGTTCCTCAGTTTGGCTTTTCAGACTCACAGACAAAGTAATGCTTCTAACACTTAGTGCTTTGGTTTTATAGTCAAAGTGATATGATTTAGAATCCCAGCTCTGCCAATTATTGACTTTAGATGAGTGACTTAATCTCCACATACAAAATGTAATAGTATCTGTCTCCTAAAGTGGTCCATTCATTCCATATGTAATTTCCGAGCCCTTTCTTAATGCCACACAGTGTTTCAGACATTGGAGCACTGAACAAAATATAGTCTTATAGTTATTACTGTCTAGTAGGGGGGAGATAGGCTGTCTATATGTATTTGTGTGAATACACACACACACACACACACACACACACACATACACAAACACATAGTGTGTGTGGCTTATATACTAAGCACAGAGAAGAAAAATAGAGTACCTTAGCAGGATGTGTGTGTATGTATGCATGCATGTATATAGGTATGTATGTATGCATGTGTGTGTATGGATTGCTCTGCAATATCGTGTGGTTAGGGAAGCTTTGTGATAAAGTAATATCTCAGTAAAAATGTGAAAAGAAAGCAATGTAATGAATCATGTGGTTAATGGAAAAAATGTCTTGCAGAGGGAATATCAAATAAAATGATCCTGCAGTGGTAATGTATAAGAGTGAGTTTGAAAACAGCCAAGAGGCCAGTGTGTTCTTGTGTATCTTTGTAAAACTTCCTTCTGATACTTTTCAGAACTCCTGTATCCCACAGTCCATGCTCAGAGAACTAGAATTGTACATTCATGGTATCATTCAGTATACACTTTTCTTTCATCTGGATTTCATACAGCATACTTAAATATTCTTCCTTGTTGCAAAAATCAATAGACCCCTCCTCTCTTTAATGGGTAGTACCTAATCATATGGAAAAAGCACTATTTATCTAGCCACCCAGTGGTCACCATTGGTGTTGTTTCTAGTTTGTGACTATTACACATAAAATTTTTGTGAGTATTCAAATGCATGGATATGCATGGATATATGTTTTCATTTTTCTTGCGCAGATACTTAGCAGTGGAATGACTGGATCTCATGGTAGGTGTACATTTAATTCATAAAGACATGGCTCAACTTAAACTAAAGTGGTCATGGACAGTGTATGGGAATCCCAGCTTCTCCATGCTCTTGATCCAAGCAGGTACAGATTTTAACTTTAGCCATTCTGATAGGTGTGTAACGGTTTATCACTGGAACTTTGTTTTTGCATTTCCCTAATGACTAAGTGATGTTGAGAATCTTTTTCTGTGTTTACCTGCTATCTATGTGTCTTTTGTTGGGGAGTTGTGTCTGTTAAAATTTCTTATTTTCAAATTGGGTTGTTGCCATATAGGTATATTTTGAGATCTTTTGTTTATACCTGTCTTTTATTACGTAGATAACTTGCAATATTTTTCCCAGCTGTTTTTTTTAAAAAAATGTTTTTTGTTGGTTATGGGGCTTGAACTCTGGGCCTGAACACTGTCCCTGAGCTCTTCAGCTCAAAGCTAGCACTTGAGCCACAGTGCCACCTCCAGTTTTCTGGTGGTTTACTGGGGATAAGAGTTTCACAGCCAGGCTGGGAAGGTGGCTCAGTGGTAGAGCGCTTGCCTTGCATGCATGAGGCCCTGGGTTCAATTCCTCAGCACCACATAAGCAGAAAAAGCCAGAAGTGGTGCTGTAGCTCAAGTGGTAGAACACTAGCCTTGAGCTGAAGAGCAGAGGGACAGTGCCCAGGCCCAGAGTTCAGGCCCCATGACCACCAAAAAAAAAAAAAGAAAGAATGAAAGAAAAGAGTTTCACAGCCTTTCCTGCCTGTCTGGCTCAAGGCTAGCACTCTGCCACTTGAGCCACAGTGCCACTTCCATTTTTTTTTTTCTGCTTATGTGGTGCTGAGGAATCGAACCCAGGGCCTCATGCATGCAAGACAAGCACTCTATCACTAAGCCACCTTCCCAGCCCCTAAATTCTTTTATATAATTTCAATAGCAGATCTTTTTGTCTTTGAGGAAACCTAATTTGTCCATTTGGATTTTTTATAGAGTGTGGGTTTGGGTGTCATACTAAGAAATCATTTGTCTGATTCAAAAAGGCAAGTGCTTTATTCTAAAAATTTTCTAATTCTGTTTTAAATTTATATCCGAGCTATTTTGAGTTTTAAATATTTGTATATGGTAGTTACATTTAACAATGGTTATCCAGTTCTTTTTGCTGAGAAGATACTCCTTTTCCTACTTTAATCTTTATTGAAAATAAATGATTGGGGCTGAGAATGTAGCTTAGTGGTAGAATGCTTGTCTAGCATGAATTAAGCCCTGGGTTTAATTCCTTGGTATTACATAAATCACAACAGCAACAAGAAAAAAGCCAGATGCTAGTAGCTCACACCTGTAATCCTAGCTACTCAGAAGGCTGAGATTTGAGGGTTGTGGTTCAAAGCTAGTGTGGGCAGGGAAGTCCATGAGATTCTTATTTCCAGTTAATCACCAGAAAACCGGAAGTGGCACTGTGACTCAAAGTGGTAGAGCACTAGCCTTGAGTGAAAAAGCTCAGGGACAGTGCCCAGGCCCTAAGTTCAAGTCCCATGACTGGAAAAAAAAAGACTGAGTGTGTCCAAGCTTCAGGAAGACCACTATGAAAGATAATGAAAGTGTTCTCATTTGAAGTTTATGTATAAAGTCTAGTCTGTTCCATTGACCTACTTAGCTTTATCGATCCAGAAACAGTCTTGATTACAGAAGCTTTGTAAGTCTTGAAATCAGTGTAGACCTCCAGATTTTATTTGTCAAAGTTGTTTATACATTTTGGTGTGTGGTTTTTTTCTCCTGGCCTGTTCTGACTGTGACAGCTCCCTGTCAGTTTTACATTTGACAATAAGTTGCTTCAAGTCCTAGCCCCTCCCCCATCAGTCCACTGGCATTTGACTGAGATCTTGTTGAATCTATAGATCAATTTGGGAAAAAGTTGATATGTTCTTCCTCTAACCCATGAGCATGCTATGTCTATTTAGATCATTGTAATTTCCTTCTGACATATTTTGTAGCTCTCAGTGTATAGGTGTTTTACTCTTCATAAGATATCTCTGTAAGTATTGCATATTTGTTGATGAGAACATAAAGGGTGTTTTTAAAATGACCATTTTTAATTGTTCATTGCTAGTGCATAGCAACAGAGCTGGAACATTTTAATTCTGGATATATATATATACTTATACAATGAGAAATTTGAGTGGTTTCTAAGTATACAATTATGTGGTATCATAAGGGTTTGTGAACATCACCACTGTCTACTTCCAAACCTTTGCCATTCCGAATAGAAACTCTGTGCCCATGAAGGCCCATCTCCTCACCTTTCTTCACAGCTGCTGGTATCTATAACCTAATTTCTGTTTCTATGAATTTGCCTATCCTAAACAATGAAGGTAGGATAATAAGTGTTTTTCCTCCTGTACCTGGTCACTTTGATTTACCATAACATTTTCAAGTTTCATCTGTGTCGCAGCAAATACATGAAGGTCATTGGGCCTGAGCAATATTCCACTGTGGTTGTGTAGTGTTTATCCATTCACCTGCTGACACTCACCTGAGCTCCCTCTACCTTTGGCTATAATGAGCACACTGTGCAGAATATTGTCATCAAGGATCTGAGTCTCTGCTTCCAATTCTTTTAGATAAAAGCATAATTCTAAGTCTAGCACCCCCAGCTTTTTATTGTAGTACTGGGATAAGAACTCAAGGCCTTGTACTGACTCAGCAGGTGCTCTACCCCTGAGCCATATCACTGGCCCTTTTTTACACTGGTTATTTTTAAGACAGAAACTCAGTTCCTACCCAGTCATATACCTAGACTACAATCCACTTATTTGTAGACATCCCATCCTAGCTGGGATGACAGATGCCATCACTTTGCCATGTGTTTCCACTGAGATGGATCCCACAAACTCTTCTACCCAGGCATATTAGAACCACAATCCCCCCAATCTCAGCTTTCCATACAGCTGGCATGGCATATACAAGTCACAGTGACCAGCTTGCATGTGCACCCAGGTCACTTCAAAACTGTGATCCTTTTGATATCAGCCTCCCAAGTAGCTAAAACTACAGGGATGTTGCATTGATACAGCTTATTTTTCACTCTTATGAGGAGCCACAAATAATTTCCTACTTAGGTGCAATTTCCTTTAGCAATGTGTAAGGGTTCCTGTGTCTCCACATCCTTACAAACACTTGTTAATTCTGCATTATTAGAGCCATCCTACTGTGTGAGAGGTGGTACCCATTGGGATTTTATTCATGTTTCCCTAGTGACAAATGATTTGAGCATCCTTTCGTGTACTATTGACCATTTGTGTATCTTGGAGATATTAGTATCGCTAGCACAGGGCAGTTGTGAGGATTTCACCAGTCACCATGGGTGGTAAAGCCAAATAAATGCAGAGTGCTTAGGACAGTGGCTGGCCCATAGTTACTTGTTTGGTGGTGTATTTATTATTGTATGATAGTGTTATTTGACAGCTATTATATGTGGTATGTGTCAAGGGGCATCCAGTAATATCAGGATATCACTGTGTCTCTGCGTCTGAAAGGTAGGCAGCTCCAGGTATAGGGAGATGTATGGTGGCCCAGGAAGGCTCTCTGTGGACAGGAAGGGAAGGAGGCAGAGAGGAGTGAGGATTACATCTGGGTGGAAGTGAGGGCAGTCCAGGGATGGTAAAGGCATGGCTGGTGGAAATACATACACCACCACATGGAATCAGTTGATGGCAGGGCACAGTAAAAGGATCTCCAGAGCTGGACTCCAGTGGCTCACACCTGTAATCCTAGCAACTCAGGAGGCTGAGATGTGAGAATTGAGGTTCAAAGCCAGCCTGAGCAAAAAAAAAGTCCCCATTGAGACTCTTATCTCTGATCAACCACTCTAAAACCGGAAGTAGCACTGTAGCTCAAGTGGTAGAGTGCTAGCCCTGAGCACAAATAGGCTCAGAGGGCCCTGAGTTCAAGCCCCACAACAGAGCGGGGGGGGGGGGGGGGGAAGCCTCTGGGATAAAAAGCTAAATCAGAAGGAGACTCTGGCTGAGGACCTTACCAGTGCCTGAGGCATGAATGACAAGTTTCAGCTCCTTCAAGGAGGGATGGAAACACAGCCCACTGAAACACAGCCCACCCTTAGGACTTGGACCCATCCACAGCTGGAAGTGACTGTGAAGTAACTGAGTGACTTGGGAGTCACCCATCAGAGCATGGTGGCACTGGAGCTCAGAAGCAGCTTATTTGGAGATGAGGGGATGAGGCTTTGAGCTGTCTGCACCCTTGGTTTTATGCAACAGAAAGATGTAACCATCTGGGAAGTGGGTCAGAAGTCCAGGATTTCATTCTGGCTCCTCCCTTCAGTTCCCATTCCAGTTATAGACAAGTCATGCTTTCTGGAGCTGCTTAACTGAGGGCCTTGGTTGATTACACACTGTTCTCCTTCTGACATTCTGTGTGCCTGTGAGCCCCTGTGTGTGGTTTGTGATTGGAAGGGCAAGGATGGAGGGATGAACATAGGTCAGGCAGGGATTAGAGACCCTGGCCATGGCAGTGCCAGCTCAGCTGGGAGGGGGAGGGGAGCAATGCAGGTGACCAGAGGCTCTGCTCTGTACAGTCTTCCAAGTACAGAGACTTCTCTGCTGATAGATCTTAGCAGGTCAGGACAGGACAGGCCCACTGGGCTGGGTGAAGCGAATGGGAGGGAGGCAGCAGTTAGGGCTCAGAGATCAATCAGGTGTGTGCTCCCAGTGTCCTGCTCTCTGTAGCTTTGGGCAGATTCTGATCTTCTGATTTGGAGAACAAAGAAAATGCTAGGGGTCTATGTTGGCTTCTGTGTGGAAATCAGCAGATATTGGGGAGCAGCCTGCCTGAGCTTTTGCCCCAAAGGCAGATTTCTACAGGTCAGTAATGTCCACAGATGGGAGGCTACAGTCAGAATGGAGGACATACAGCTCAGGAGAGGGGGTGAGGGGGGAAGGTCCCAGGGTCTGAGGAGTCTTTGGAGAAACACACTGAATGCTCACGGATGGGTTTGTGTGCCTTTGGGAAGGCAGGGTGTAGAAGTACTGAAGTGGCCACACGAGGGCGCATATGAACAGAAGCAGAGTAAATTGATGGGGTGGGAGAGACTGGCCAGCTCCTAATTCTTCTTTTGCCCTGCTTTGGGTAGGAATGGGGATGAGATTAAGAAGCCAGGGGTGAGGGGGAAGAGGAGAAGAGGATGGAGACACCATGCCTCTCCTGAGCCCAATACTAGTGTGCCAAAGGCTTGGAACCTGCTGGAACAGTTTGGGGCTGTTGCTGAGTAACTGATGATCTCTAGAAGCAATACATCAAGCAGCCCAGGGGATCTGACAGAGCCATCTGCTTAGATCAGGGGCTGAGCAGTCCCTAAAACCCCTTGTCTAGTGAACTATGGGAGAAGACCCCTCCCCTGCCCAGCAATTGCCTCCTGAAGGAGCTGGGAGCATCTGCCACGAGGGGCTCTGGGGTAATCCGGGGGCCCCATCAATGTTGGATGAGCCTGCACAGCGTCCATGTGGCCTTGATACCATCGTCCTCGGGCTCACTTTTAGTGTAACCAGAGAGCTCAGGGACCAGCTGATCTGGGGACTTGCCCGGCGCCACCTGCAGGGGAAACAGGGTCTGAGGTGGGGAGGCCTGCGTAGGCCTCCATGCAGTGTCCTAGGTAGGGCTGGGGGCTGGCTGGACCCAGCCTTACCTGGCCAGGGGTCGATTCCAACCTGGCCTCTCCTCAGTCCCTGACTCCCCTTGCCAACTCCCCTCTTGGCCACCTTGTCTTCTCCGGGTGTCATCTGTCTGTTGGCCTGTCCTTAAGGTAGTTCAGGCTCATCCCTCTGCCTGGCTGTGGAGGGATTTCTTCTGGAGAAAGGGCAGAGAGAGAGAGACCCCTGACGTGGAAGGAAGGAGGGTAGCAGCCACTGCCAGATCATCCTGTGTCAGGTGAGTTGCATGTCCCCGACCTGAGTGCTTGTGGGACAGGTTAAGGAGGGCAGGACTGGGACCAGGCCCAGACTGGCCAAGCTTGCTGGTCATCCGACTGGTTCGACTCTAGCCTCCGACCTCTATAATTGGTGGCACCTCAAATCCCTTCTGCCTACCCCAACTCTTGCCCTAAATGGGCAAGGCTGATAGTCTCTGAGCACCTGGTATTTGTGGGCAATGGTCAGAGTAACGCTTTTTACTGAGGTTGTGGTCTTGATGGGCCATGTGGTTACTGGGGGCAGTTTGTTTTTATAGTTTATTAGAACACAGCCACGTTTATTTGTTTAAATATTGCACGTAGTTTCTTTCACTCCATATTCATGGACTTGAGTTTGGCTTACAAGTTTGAAATGCTTACTCTCTAGCCCTTTTAAGGAAAACACTTACAACCCTAGCAATGATATCCCCAGTTCTCCTGTAATTTCTCTTCCTCTTTCCTCACAGCCCCAGACATGATGACTCCCCTCTCTGTGCAAGCCCCTTACACAGTCTAATGCAACCCAGGCCTGGGGATGTTACTTTAAGGACCAGTGACGTCACTTTTGGTGACTGCTCTCATAGGAAAATGGGTGGGATCACAGCACTGCAGAACCCAGCAGCACGGGGCTGAGGGAGGACCCTGGCTGAACGGAAGTTGTCCATGAGCCCTTTTCCTAGGCCATAAAAGTCAAGTTTGCTGATGGTTAGCAAATCCTCTACCAGGTTCCCAAATCCATGTTGATGGCTCCTGAGGTCTCAGTGGAGTAGCGAGGAGGCACTGCAGACTGAGATGATTACAGGCTCCATATGTATGTCCTGGAGCGAAGCAGAGAGTTGGCCACTTTCCCTGCCCACAGCCCAGCAGCTTTCAAATCCTGGGGCACATTGTACCCTTTCCTCTGACCCACGCCTTCATAGACAAAACAAAACCCATTTCTTTGGTTCCCTTCTGCGGGATTGAGTTTTCAGGGACAGGATAGGTGCAGAAGGAAAAAACAAATCTGCCTGGAAAACATATATATATATCTATATAGATATAAAAACAACCCCACTGCATTCCAACTATGCTGTCACTAGATGGCGCCCTCAAGGCATCGGCTCCCAGCACTGGATGTTTCTGACACTTGGCCACTCTGTATACAGATCCAATTGCAGTCTCAGAAGCTGCGGTCACACACGGTGAATCCCACAGGCCTGACCAGCTGTGTCTGTGACCTGAGAGCCAGCTCACAGACAGCCTCCAGATACCTCCAGACTCAGGGCATTTTACCCAGGTAGAAATGAGCCATCAGGAACCAACGTACAATTGTCATTTCCTGTCTACTTATAGACAGGTGCTCCTGAGGGCCAGGGCTGTCTGTTCTCTGGGCCCCTTAGCCTGGCACAGGGCCTGGTAGAGGTGTTTGGTGGTGAGTGATGCATAAGAGCACTCTGCCACACTGTGCACACCAGGTCTTAGTCCAAACTAGAAAGGAAACCAGGGCGAAGGAGCTGAGTTCTGAGCGCATCCTGGGGAGGGGCAGTTCAGAGGCAAGGGCAGCCTCTCCCCATCTGGCCTTTCTGGGTGTTACCAGCATGGAGAAGGGGTGTGTCTCTGGATAAAAATGAGAGATGCTGAGGGTGGGGGGTCAGAAAAGGCTGCTTGCTTCTAGGAACAGCTTTCTGGCCCTTGTCTGGAACCAGAAACAAGTATGGGCTCAGGGCATTCCAGGAAGCCCTCAGTCTAACACGGACCAGACATAGGCTTGGAGAGCTGCATTTGTGGGGGGGGGGGGGGTGTCGGTGGCCACCCTTCCTCCAGATAAGCTACTTTTGGCATCTAGGCAGTCAGCACAGGCCCTCCATCTAGTCTAAGGGTGAGGTTCAGGGAAGTCTGATGTCGAGCTCTGCTTCGAAACAGGATGATGGGAGGGGGCCCTGGTGCAGAGCTTCGAGAAGAAATGTAGGCCTTCCTGTCCACTGCCTCTTATCGTACTGGTAGAAACCAAGCCACTTTGTGTCATTGAATGTGACTTTAGAAGGACTGACATTCAGGTGTCATTTCTCTGCCTAGAATGGGGCCCCAGCATAAGACTGGCATCGCTCACCAGAGTAATTACCAGTTTGGATTCGATTTCCATTCAAAACAGTAATCCCAGCCTGAGCTGGGTGTCAGATCTGAAGGTTGATTATTAGTAACATTTATCAACAGCTTCTCAGCTTCAGGCAATTACAGCTAATCTGCCATTCCTGCTCCCAGTCTTGCAAGACTGCCCGCCCCTTCCCTGCACTCTCCTCCCCCTTCCCCTTCTCCTCCCCCACCCCCTCCTCAGCAGCCAGCCCTAGCAGGGCAGGGGGTGGGAACCACCTATGAGTCACTGTCACCCCGTCTGTAGGGGCCCATGTGCATGCTGGTACCTGTGCTTCTAGCTCAGGTTTCCATGCTGCAGTCACGAGGCATCTGCCTCTGATTCCCACAACTGCATGGATTCCTACAGCGGATGGATACCAACCAGCCCAGCTCTTGGCTTGTCCTGTGATTGATTTCCCACGGCAGAGCTCTTCTCCTCCCCATCCCCAAGTCTCAGACATCCTTGCCTTCAAGGCCAGACAGGGCAAGACAAGAGAGCCATTGACAGTGCAAAATTAAAATGCAATCTTTTTTTTTTTTTTTTTAAGAATCCAAATCTTGGTGCCAGTGGCTCGTGCCTATAATTCTACTTACTTGGGTAGCAGAGATTGGGAGGATCCTGGTTCCTTGGTTCCAAAGCCAGGCCAGGCATAAACACAAGACTTCATTTCAATCAAGAGATGGCTAAATGCAGTGGTGTACAGCGGTCATCCTAACTGTGTGGGAAGCAGAAATAAAGTGGATTGCAGTCCAGATTGTCCCGGTTACCCCTGCAAGACTGTATTCGAAAAATAACAGCGAAAAGGTCTTGAGGTATGCTTCAAGCGATTAGATCACCTTCCTAGCAAGAACAATGACTTGAGCTCAAACCCAGTACCACCAAAAAACTTAACATGAAATAAAAATGAGCCAGCACAGTAGTTCACACCTATAATCTCAGCAAGGGGAGAGCAAAGGGATCAAGTCCATTGTGTGTATGAAAACGTCACAATGAAGCCCTTCCCATGTACAGCTAATATATGCTAATTTTAAACTTTCACAAGAAACTGGGCATGGTGGTGCACTCCTGTCATCCCAGCTACATGGGATGATTACGGTCCAGCTGTCATAGACATAAACACAGACCTGCAAAAAAACAATCTTAAGTAAAACAGGTTGGGGATGTGACTCACTGGTAGAGCAAGTGCTAGGCAGTTTACAACCCTAAACCATCCAAAAAATTGAAAAATCAAAATAGAGGCACGAATAACCATAACATCAAACTTTTAAGATAGACAAGATACAGTCCTGGACTTTAAAGACTGGGCTTCACTTGCTTCATCCCTCATGGCCCTGTTGGATTCTGCTTTGTTTAAGAAACATTTTTAGCCGGGCCCCGGTGGCTCACGCCTGTAATCCTAGCTACTCGGGGATCACTGTTCAAAGCCAGCCCGGGCAGGAAAGACCGTGAGACTCTTATCTCCAATAAACCACCAGAAAACCCAAAGTGGTGCTGTGGCTCAAGTGGTAGAGCGCTCACCTTGAGCTGAAGAGCTGAGGGACAGCGCCCAGGCCCAGAGTTCAAACCCCATGACCGACAAAAAAAAAAATAATAAGAGGAAACATTTTTAATCATGGGCACCTTTACATTCCTTTTTAGTGTCATATGTCTTGACCACTAAATTTCACATCCTGAAATTCTTCCCCTAGATGAGTAACTCATTTGGTCCCTCCTGGCCTCACTCCCTGCTGGACCTTCAGCTCTGCCCCTTCCAGCTCTCACATCTACTGCCTTGGGTGACAGCCTCCCCTCTGAGTAGAGGCCTAGGGTGCCAGGAGACCCAGAGAAGCCACTCCGTGGCTGTCCTTGGGCGTCCATCCCCCACTCCACCCCTCCAGGCCTGCTTCAGCCTTCAGCCACCTCAGACAGGGCCTGCAGGTTGCCATGGAGACTGCCGTGGTAAGTGGAGGACAGAACATGCTGGTCTTCCTCCTGTAATCACAGCCAGCGGGGCCAGTGCAAAGGCGCCCCTGACAGCACCCCTACAGCCCTCCTCTGAAAGGAAGTGAAGGCATTTCTGGGCTGTGTGGGGAAAATTACATGTGCCTGAATTCCTCCCAGGGAGAGGACAGCATGTGGCTGAAGGAAGACTGTGATGACCTGTTTGTGACAGGGAGGAGACGCGCTGAAGTAGACATGGATGCTCGCTAACCAGCCTTCTGCAGAGGGTAGGTCTCCTGTATCCAAGGGAATCTGCGATGCCGAGCAGGGAACCCCCCTGCACAGAGAATGGGCACCCTTCACCAGGGAATGCCCTTTTCTTTGTCATCCTCTAGGCCATGCTCGGCTTGCCTAAGGGTCAAACCTTTCAGAAAGATCCATGTTGAAGGGTCAACAAGATGCCATATTGTTTCCAGGCTTTGAGGCACTGTCATATGGCTGTCTGGGCGGAAGTCACTGGACCACTCAATGTCAGGATGCTTATCACATGGTGAAGGAGAGGCAGGAAGGATCTGGGGTTAACGTGCTTCAGAAGAAGCTCTGTTGTCACGCCTTTATACTCCATGGTCCACAGAGCTAGCCCTCACTTGCCTGGCAGTAGTAGATTGCCCTGTCCCTTCATGGCTAGGGATAGGTTATTCCTATTCCTCCTCTGCATTCTGCCACATACTGATCCAGACCGCCTTCCCTCTCTGAGCCTCCGCTTCCTCGGCTGGGAATCATCATTTCTAGGACTCTCCCCAGAAGCCTGTGCTCCCTGTCAAAGGAGTATGATCACAATTATGTCTAGAAAGTCTACTCTGGTGCCGTTGGAGGATGGATTTGAGAGGAGCAAGTTGGGGGTAGACGCCAACCATCCCAGTGTCCACATTCACACAACAGACTGGGAGGCCCTAACTCAAAAAGGTTTCGGAGAAAGGGGGTGTGGGTAGAGCTTGAGAGATGCTCCGCTGAGACCATCAGCACTGGTCCATCGTGCGTGCATTGGCAGGGAGAGGTGGACAGAGCACTGGGAAGTCTGATGGTCCCTTAGTGGAGCTGGTGTCAATCACAGAGACAGAAGTTATAAAGGCATGGCCAGGCACATAGGAATCTGTAGCTGCACTATTTCTAATGATGTGTTGTGTGGCAGCCAGGACGCTGTTGGGTCCAGAGAGCAGACAGAGAAGAAACCTTAGAATTAAGGAGAGGACCGGGCCCTCCACACAGACTCAGATGCGGAAGCCCTGTGAGAAGAAATCATCTAGGGACGCTTTAGGTGGATTGAGGGGACCAGGGACTAAAGATGTAGAAAAGAACATCCAAATCCCCACCTTCGCCTCTGAGAGGCAGTATGTGGACCCCTAACCCAAACCCTGGCACAGAGCAGACCACAGAGTACAACAGTGAATATGTCCTCTGTTGTGGTTCTCCCAGATTGGGCCTTGGTCCCCAGTGCTCTGCCAGTGTTACCATAGTAACCTACAAAAGCGGGGACACATGGTCTCTGTTGCCATGGAAACCAGCAGTTGGCCTTCCCTGTGTGGCATGGCCTGATGAGACCTGGGGTATGTGGTCCTGCCATGTCCCAGTGAATCAGTGGGGGCAGTTGTTACTCTGGCTGCTACCTCAACAATGAAGAGAGAGATACTCAAGTGGGTTTGTCTGAGCTTCAGTCCTGAGCTGAATCCAGGGATTTCAACAGGCTCCAAGTGTCCATGTGCAGCCTGAAGCAGAACTGTTCCCAAACTCACTCCCAGCCTCTGGCCACCATGGGGGCCAGAGCACCCTTGCCTTCTTTCTGGGTTTGCACTCTTTTGCCGAGACAGAGATTTTGTTCCCAGGAGGCACTCTCTGGCCCATGGGATCTCGGCATTCAAAGCAGCACAGGAAACCCGGGCCCCTGAAAAGGGGCCATGGAAGAGATCGGTAAGCACTCCACAACCTTATCTGTAGGCTACAGATCCCACCCTGGGTCAGCCCCAACCACCCACCTCCCAGCCACACCAGAGGCAGGAAGGCCTCCTTTTCCCATCCCTCCCTCGCCCCATGAGGCCATTCAGCCCTGCCTTCCCTTCAAGGCCTGGAGGTTCTAGACAGGTCACCAGGGAAGCTGAGTTACCCTCAGGATCTTGGGGGATTCTCTACCACTGGAGTGAAGGCTTCTCCCACAGTCTTCTGGTTGCCTCTTCTGGCTCCTCCCTCTGCCTGCCCACACCCACGCCTCGGTGCCACTCCCCCACCCCCCCACTGCTCCTCTAATTCTGGCCTCTCTGCTTGCAGTGCTGGGCCCATGGAGCGCATGCCCAATAGCAGGCCTTCTACCTTGTCCATCACTCAACTCATCCCCCAAGGCCGGGCAACCCCGAGTGACCAGGGTCTGACCAGGCTGCAGGGGGAGCGGTGAGGTACGACAGCCAGGGTGTGGAGAGTCACTCCTTCTTTTCCTTCTCAGGAGATCATCCAGGAGGAAGTACTGGAAGGAAGGAAGGGAGATCGCTGGGTGAGCTGGCTGGGAAGGAGGGAATGCTGTCCCTGGGGAAGGCCACCCACAGGAGACGGTGTGGGGAGAGCATGGGTGACCCCATGGCCAGGGATCGATCCCATGTATGCTGAGTGTCTGGCATGGGGTGTAGGGAAAGGTGTGCCTATTAGGCAAAGTCTTTGCCTTGCTGTGGGGGGGGGGACGGCTGCTGTCAGATGGTTGGAGGCCCAGAGACCCAGGCTATGATCACCATGCCTGACCTGGAGCCTTCAACCAAGACCAGGGAGATGGTATCCTCTACCTGTGGTCAGCCTGGGGCCTGGGACCATGAAAGGGATCATGGTACCCCAGCCAACCAGCCTTCATTATCCAAAAACCCAGACTCTGCCCCAAGCTAGCCTCTCCACATTTGTCTTCTATCATCGGGAGCCCAGGACCTCAGATGTGCCTTACAGATGTTGAGGACCCTAGGGTGTATTTCTTGGCCCAGGAGCATGGTCAGAAATAGCTTCCCTGTGAAGGAGGGGCAAGATGAGGCAGGTGATTCCTTTTCTAGATACAAAATGGCTGCTGAGGGTACCCAGCACTTGGGGAATCTGTCTGCCCATCCACGGGAGCGGACTAGAGAACTGGCACGGGGGGTGTGGGGTGAAGGGTGCATCCAGAGCTCTGGTTTACCTTCATGTGGATGCTGGTCCTAGAATACTGATGGGATTTGTGCCAATGGTGCCCTAAAAGGGGAGATGCATAGGACTCAGATGTAGCCCATAGCAAACACACCCTCTGCCCCACCCCCATTTCTCTCCTTTTTTTGCACACAGCCTCAGACCAGGTTAACTTTTTAGCCTCTAAAGAAAGGCTCACAAAAATCTCAAGACAGGGCACGGGGCCGATCACTGGAACATAGTGCAGAGGTTCCCGGGAAGGGGAGGAGAGTGAGGCCGCCAGTCGTATATCCCAGAGGGATGACTCTGCTGCGATGATTCTAATGAGACCTGAAGACTTCAGCCCTCTTGTCTTGCACCGCGGGTGCGTTTGGAATGATGTGAGCTGATGTGAGCTTGCTTTCCTGCATCCACACCCCTCAGACTGCCAAGGCTGCAAGCGTCTTTGAGATTCTGCATCCAACCCCTGATTTAACAGGCCAAACTGGGGCTTCTGGGCAAGGTCACACTGCAAATTCATGGTAGTCGGAGCTAGGACTCAGGCCACCTGCTGGGGGGGGGGGGTCTTTCCATGCAGTGAGAGAGCCAGCCTCCTGTGTGGGAGACACGGGGCTTTCTGTGAGTGGTCTTATCTTTGACCTTGCCTGAGCAAGCCTGAGCATAAAGTAGGCTGTAATATCTATCCGTGGATGTCTGTGCGGACAGCAATTCCTGGCCATAAGGAGTTTCTGAGCTGGCTTGTTTCTAGAATGTACTACCTCTCTACACCCCTGGCTTGTCCATAGTCAAAGATTCTCCTAGCATCCTTTCATATCAGCCAAACTGCATAATCCAAGATTGTGCCTACAAGCATGGTATTTCACCAGCAACAACCAATCCTGTACAGGCCCACAGGGCTGTGCATAGACAAGGGGGTGAGGAGCCAGATTGTAACAGGGTTGATGGCTGAGTTCGACAGGTTGCAGACAGTCATAACTGATGGCCACGTTAGGCAGTCCAGCCAGCGAGGGATACTGACAAGCAAGAGAAGCCTGGCTCAGTGTTTGATCGTAGGTTTTACCACTTGGATCTGCTGTGTCTGTGTGGCTAGGGCCCGCCCACCCTAGCCTCTTGCATTTCTTGTTTCCCTCAACTTGCTGAGTGTCAAGTCCATGTCCTCTATCTATCTATCTATCTATCTATAACTGGCACATTGTCATCACTTGAAACTTCTCCACCTCTGAAATCTTCATTATCCTGTGCTTCCTGTGCATGCTAGTCCCACGCCACCCCCCTCCCCATCAACAGGGTGACAGTTTAGAGACCTTCAGGCTCCTAACTCCTCACTGGGAGTCACCTCTCATCTCCGTCCTATCCGCACCCTGGAACCTGCAGCAGCTCACCACAGGCCCCTGGCCCCGCAGGCTCCCCCCACAACCTTAGCACGTGCTCTCTGCCTGCTTCTCATCCTGGTTTGGAGATGTCCATTCGCAAAGGGATCCTCACACATTAGTACACACTGCTGGTCCACACCTGCAGTGAGCCCACAGCAGTCCTGATGCCTAGACCTGCGCCTGTCCCTCCACGGAGCCCTCCAATCTGCACCCCACAACTCCCCCAATTCATTCTCAGTACTCAACCTAGACTCTGGCTTCATCCAGAGGAAAGGTCTTTAGCCCTAGTTTTACATCTGTGTCCATCTGTGCCTCTAGCCCCTCCATGCTGAGATGTTGTAGGTGTCATCCTTCCAGTTAGCTCCCCACCAGAGGTTAAGAAAGCCCCTCACACCCCTGGCTGCCCAGTCCTCGGCTGTGGTGCTTACTTCTTTCCAATGTATCTCCCTGACCCCTCCCTTCTGGCACCCTCCTCTGGAACCTAGTTAAAATACATCCCAAATGCCTCAACTTTACAACCTCCTCTTTCCTCCTACCTGCTACTGAAATCACAGCAGGGCTTGGCCTTTCCTCTACCTCACCTGCTGAGATCTCAGCAGCTCCAGCCTGACTTCTGACCCTCACCACCCACGTCGCCCATGCACCGCAAGCCCAGCCAAAGCCTCCAACCCTGCTCTCTCCTCGTGAGTCCTCTCTCATCTATTCTGATTCTCCCTTGCCCTGCTTCTTCAGGATCTCATTGATGACCGCTGTTACCATTAAGCTAAAGACTAGAGCTACTCACTGGATGATGCTTCTTAGTTTACTTTTGTTTTTTTCTTTGTCTTTTTTCCTCACTTCAATTAGTTCTTGTTTCCTGTAGATTGACATTGTCTTCCTAGGCACATACACATTTACGATTGTTGTGTGTTTCCAAGCTCATCGTTGCAGCAATATGTAGGACCTCAAAATGTGCTCTTTGCCAGGCACCTGTGGCTCACACCTGTAATCCTAGCTACTCAGGAGGCTGAGATCTTAAGATCACTGTTCAAAGCCAGCCCGAGGAGGAAGTCTGTGAGACTCTAATCTCCTAACCAAATCTCTAACCAAAGAAGAAAAAAAAGCCAGAAGTAAAGCTGTGGCTCAGGTGGTACAGTGCTATTCCTGAGCAATAAAAGCTCAGAGACAGCACCCAGGTCCTGAGTTCAAGCCCTAGTACGGGCATACACACACAAAAAAATGTCCTTCTCATTCCTGGTATTATTTCTTTATTTGAGGTCCACTTGATCTAATATTAATGTACTCATTTTGTCTTTCTGTTTTTTAGTGTCAGCATGGCATATCTTTCTCTATGATTCACTTTTTTTTGTGCTGGTACCAGGGCTTAATAGAACTCAGAGCCTTGTTATTCTCATTGGGCTTTAATTGCTCAGCAAGTCCTCTACCACTTGAGCCAGGCTTCCAGCCCTGCTTTCTTGCTAGGTAATTAGAAATGTAAAACTCTCACAATGACATTTCTGCCCAGGCTGGCTTTCAACTGAGATCTGTGGATCTTACCTCCTGAGTAGCTAGGATTACAGGTATGAGCTACAGTAGGCTCATGCTCCATATTTTTTACTTTTAACCTCATTGTCTTTATATTTAAAATGGTTTTCTTTTAGACAACATATAAATATGCCATTTTATTCAATCTGATAAATTTGGCTATTCTTTAGAGTGTTTCAAATATTTACATTTACTGTTGTTAGTAATATGGTTAAGTTTGAGTTTAAATCTACACCTGGATACTAGTATTTTATTTGTCCCATCTACCTTTTGTTCTCCCCTCGCCTATTTTTCTTGCTTTCTTTGGAACTAGACTTTTTATGATTCAATTTTGTCTTTCATTTTTACTAGTTGTAACCTTTCTAATTCGCATTTCTGTTTGTTTTTGGTGATTGCTTTAAACTTTACAATTTATATCTTCAATTTCCAAAGTCTGCCTTCAAATATTATCATAAATATTCTAAGAAACTTATAGTTGTATAATTCCATTTACCTCTGAGCTATTATTTTGCATTTTGATTCCATCTATACACAAACCAACAATACGATGTTATTTTTTTGCCTTAGTCAATAACTGTTTTTAAACAGTCATGCTTTAGCTGTACAACTCATCTATATGTACCATTCAACAGTTTCCCATCACTACAATCAAGATTTCATTACCTCCCACATACACTAAAAACCCATGCACAGTTTCAAGTTTCCCTTTTTCCTGCCAATTTCGACTTAATGAATTGCTTGTCTACTTTCTGTCTTTGTAGATTTGCTTATTGTAAACAGTTTATATAATGTGTGGTGTCTTGTGACTTTTTTTTAAAGATAGTATCAGTGAGGCCCAGGCTAGCCTCAAACTTGCTCTTCTCCAGCCTTAGTCTGCTGGGATTTCAGGCATGCAGAACCACACACAACAAATTTTCTTCCCCTGGTTTAATGTTTTAAGGTTCACCCATATTGTTAGAGGCATCAATACTTTATTTCTTTGCTACTGAATAATACCATATTGTCTAAATGAAACCTACATTGTTTTTTCATACTAGCTATTTTAAATAATGTTGCTGTGCTGAAGTTTTTGCACAGGTATGTGCTTTCCTTTCTCTTGAGTATATGCCTTGGATCTATGCTCATCTTTCTGAGTAAGTGCCAGACTGTTTTCCAAAGTGGTGACACCATTCTGTGTTGCTAATAGCAGAATTGTGAAGGCTTTAGTTTTTTCATACCTTCGCCAACATATGCAATTATGTATATTCTTAATTGTAGGCATCCTAATGAGTATGAAGTGATATTTCATTATGGTTCTGGCTTATACTAGTGGCTAATTACTACTCTAAAGGCTGATAAGGACTAGTGATATGATTAGAGGCCATTTGTATGTCTTCTTTGGAATAAAGTCTATTCAAGTCTTCTGTCTATTTTTAATTGGGTTTGTCTTTTAATTGAATCATAAATATTCTTTATTGTAGACAGAACTTTATCCAAAATACAGCATGCAAATGTTTTGTCCCACTCTTTAGCACTGCCTTCATTTTCTTTTCTTTTCTTTTTTTTGTCGGTCGTGGGCTTGAACTCTGGGCCTGGGCGCTGTCCCTGAGCTCTTCAGCTCAAGGCTAGCACTCTACTACTTGAGTCGCATCACCACTTCCGGTTTTCTGAGTGGTTTATTGGAGATAAAAGTCTCACGGTCTTTTCCTGCCTGGGCTGGCTTTGAGCCGCGATCCTCAGATCGCAGCCTCCTGAGTAGCTAGGATTACAGGCGTGCGCCACCAACGCCCCGGCGTGTCTTCATTTTCTTGATAGTGCCCTTTGCAATGTAGAAGTTTTCAATGTTGATGAGGTCTACTTTATTATTTCTTTTGTTACATGTGTTTTGGGTGTCATATAGAACCACCATTGTCCATTGAAGCTCACAAAAGTGTGTACCCATATTTTTCTTCTAAGACATCTATAGTTTTAGCTTTTACATTCTCTGATTCATTTTGAGTTAATTTGTGAGGAAGGGGTCAGCCATCTTTTCATCACAATAATGAAATACCTGAGGTAACTGACTTAGAGAAAAATGTTAATTTTGGATTGCAGCTTTGGAAGTTCTAGTCTATAATTGGGTGGACCTATTGCTTTGGGTCTCTGATGGTAGGTTAGAAAGCAATGGTGTTTTATTCAACTATGAGCCAACTATTCACCTCATAAGCCAGGAAACAGGAGACAGAAATCCCACAAGGATGTGTCCGTATGATCTAAGGACCTACCACCATGAGGCCTTCTCCTCCTGTAGGTCAGTAACAACTCCTAATAGTGCCAGCCTGGGATCAAGTCTAACAGTGGATTTTGTGGGCTAATAAGTTCAGCATCCAAACTCAAGCAATATATAGCTGTTATTTTCATGTAGACATTCCATTGTCTCAGCACCATTTGTTCAAAAAGAATATTTCTTCTTCCATTAGATGATCTCTACGTCCTGTTGAAAGTCAGTGAATGAAAGTGAATTTATTTCTAAGTCCTTGATTACATTGCTTGACCCCTGTACCTGTCTTTACAACACCTTTCTGCCTTGGTCACTGGTCTGGGTACTGTCCCTCAGCTTTTTTCACTCAAGGCTGGCTTTCTACCACTCGAGACAACTCCGCTTTGGCTTTTTGGTAGTTAATTGGAGATAAAAGTTTCACAGACTTTCCCTCCTACGCTGATTTCTAGTTATGAGCCTACCTCAGCCTTCTGATTAGCTAGGGTTACAGGCATAATGGCTTGTAAATTTTGAAATTAGAAATCAGAATTGGTTCAAGATTGGCTGTTCTAAGCCCCTTGATTTTTTTTTGCTAATGATTTTTAGGATCCACTTGTCAGTTTCTGCAAAGAAGCTAGCTGGTATGCTAATAGGGATTGCAGTGAACCTGTAGATAAATTTAGATAACAATTTATCATTACAATATTTAGTCATCCAATTCATAACGCAGGATGCCTATGACTTATTTGATGCTTTAAAAAAGTAGTTTGTAGTTTCCAATGTACAATCTGTACTTTTAAACGTTTAGTCCCCAGTGTTTTTGTTTTTTTGGCAGCACTTGGATTTGAATTTGGGGACTCGCATTTTCTAGGATGACACTCTACCACTTGAGTCATGCTGCTAGGCCTTTTATTGCTGGTTGTTTTATTATTTTAATGTATTTTAAATTGTTACAATAAAGATGATATGCAGAGGGGTTACAGTTTCATCTGTCAAGTAATAAGAACATTTCTTTTTGGACAGTGTCATCCCTTCCCTCCCTGTCTTCAAATTTTTCCTTCCTATTCCCTTCCCCAAGTTGTATAGTTTATTTTCCACCTAATGTCTACTGAATACCACTGCTGCATCTGTTCACCTTTCTTTTTTTTGCTGTTATTTATTTATTTTACCAAACCTGGGACTTGAACTCAGGGCTTGGGCACCATCCCCTGAGCTTCTTTTGCTAAAGGCTAGCACTCTACTACTTGAGCCACAGCACCACTTCTGACTTTTTCTGTTCATGTGGTACTGAGGAATCGAACCTAGGGCTTTATGCATGCCAGGCAAGCACTCTGCCTCTAAGCCACATTCCCAGCCCCTTGCCAGTGATTTTTTTTTTTGGGGGGGGTCCAGTCATGGGGCCTGAACTCTGGGCCTGGGCGCTGTCCCTCAGCTCTTCAGCTCAAGGCTAGCACTCTACCACTTGAGCCACAGCACCAATTCTGGCTTTTTCTTTTTGCTTATATGGTGCTGAGGAATCGAACCCAGGGCCTCATGCATGCAAGGCAAGTGCTCTACCACTGAGCCACCTTCCCAGCCCCTTTCCGGTGATTTTTTAAACAGGGTCTCACAAGCTTTTCTGCCTGATTTACCTCGAGCTTTGGTCCCTCCACTCTCATTCTCCTGACCAGCTAAGACTACAGGTATGAGGCCCCACAGTATTCTCCCCCGGCCCCCTCCCCCCACCCCCCCCCCCCACCCCCGCCCTGATACTCTGTGAAGTTGAATTATTTTCTGATTTTGCTTTTGGAAAGTGTTTAGGAGCATAACTGATTTTATATGTTGATCTTGTATCTTGCAATCGTATGGAATTTGATCATTAGTCCTATAGATTTAGTGAAGATATTTGATTTTCTTAGATGTCACCCATGACTTTACATTTTCCTCTCTAATCTGAATGGCACTTATTTTATTTTCTTGCCTAATCATCTTGACTAGAACTTCCAGGATAATAGATTTATCTTGATTTTAAGGAGAAATTCATTTGGTCTTTTCACTTTTAATATGTTAGTTGTGTATTTTCATACATTCTCAGAGGAAATCCTTTTCCGTTCCCAGTTTGTTGAGTTTTATGATGTAAGATGTTGAATTTTGTCAAATGCCTTTTATGCATCTACTGTGGTCACTATGTGGGCTGTCCTCTGTATTCATATTGTGTTTTCTATTCATTGATTTTTGGAGGATAGGTTGATTTTTTTAAATTTAATTAAATTTTAATTAATTTTTAATTTAATTTTTTGAATTCCTGGAATAACTCCTGGTTGCTTATAATCTTAACTTTGCAGGATTCAGTTTGCTAGTTAGTAGTCTTTTTTATGAGGAAAATATTTTACACGGACTTACTTATAATTTCCAATGTTCTTCATATTATATGTATATTCAGCCTGAGTATATATGTGTGTATAACCTGAATATATGTATTTGTGTATATATTTGTATGTATATGCATGCATGTGTGTACACACACACACACACACACACACACACACACGCATGTATATACATAGGTATTTGGGGCCTCACACTTGCTGAGTGGGTGCTTTACCACTTGAGCCATGCCTCCAGCCCAGTAGTTTCTCTGATTTGCATTGTTTCCGGTAAGAAGTGTGCCCTATTTTCTTCTTTGTTCCTTGGTTTGTAATGTCTGCCGTGCTCCTGCTTGGTGACTGCTTGTAAGATTTTTCCCTTTCTTACTAGTTTTCAGAAATTTACACCTTCCCAGCCCCAGAAATTTGATTATGAGGTTTCCCTGGTATGGTTTTCTTCATGTTTCTTTGCTGAGGTCTTCTGAGTTTCTTGGTTTTGTAGGCTTATAGGCCATGAAATTTGAAAAGATTAGGGATATTATTTCTTTTTTTTTTATTATGCATTACCTGATTTATATAACCGTAACTCTTCTGCACATCATCTTTACAATAACAATTTAAAAAGGAAGAAATCTTTTTACTTTCTAGAAAGTTAAAGTGAAATTTTGGCTTATCATTTCCTTTGAGATTCCATAGTTCTTAAAGTTTATTGGTGTATTCCATTGCATTTACATGAATTAAGAAATTAGGGTAAAGATAATAAGGTGGCAACACATACATAATAATACTTTGCCTACAAAGACCCAAGTACAGGAATTAAAGCCAATGGAGACGAACCAATGAAAAATTCTGCCACCTCCTCAATCTTTCTATCCCTATGGAATTCCAATCACATGGGTGGCGTGCTTCATACTGCTGAACAATTCACTGAGGCTTTGGATTCTCTTTGTTCATTTTTTTTCCTGCTTCTCTCTCTCTCTCTATCTCTCTCTCTATATATATATATATAAACACACATATATCAATATTTTCTTCTTTATGTTAGTGTTTTATAATATATACTCCAAAATATTCATATTCTCTTTATACGTAATATATATTATATACATATAAATATACATATATACATACAAATGTGTTACACACATACACACACACACACAGAGAAGGAGAGACAGAGATACCTCTTATATATTCAGGCTGGCCTCAGCTTCCTAAAACCTGGGATTAGAGGTAGACACTACTTTGTCTAGTCTTATTTTGGAATATTTCTGTCTATGGCTTTAAAATTCACTAATCTTCTCTTTGTACAATCTAATTTCATCCCCTGTGTTTGGTTTTGTTACAGGTATTTTGCTTTCCTTCTCTAAGTTTGATTTAGGCCTTAATTATCACTGCCCTTTTTCTCCTCATCATATTCATATTTTCCTCTACTTTGCTTTTGTTAAGTAAATTCACAGTAGGTCTTTAATTTTTTTCTGATTCTTTCATTGGCATCATTTGTAGGTGTGTTTCTACTTGTACTTTTTTTTTTTTTTACCACAACACAACAAAATGTGTGAGTTTTTTTATACCACCAACTTGAGAGCTCTAGAAATGCCTGGGGGGCAAGAGGGCATTCCACACTTCAATTCAGTCCTAATGATCCCTGGAGCTAGTTCAGTCCTAACAACTTGTTAAGGGCTCAGGTCCACAAGATTGGCCCCAGATACGAGTGGCAGGTACTCTTAACCAACTGGCCATAAAATGGGCATTCTCAAACCCCCCTGACAATTTTCTAGAATGGATCAGGGAGCCCAGGAAAGCTACCTTACTATTACTGGTTTGTTATATAAGATACATCATAGGAATAGCCAACTGGCAGAGGTATAGAGCAAGGTATGGAGGTGGGCGGAGTTTCCATGCCCTCTCCAGGTGTGCCACTTTCCCAGATGTGTTCAGCTACCCCAAAGCCCTCCAACCTCTGCTGATGAGGGATTTGTATGGAGCTTCTACATGGTCATGATTGTGATTGATTCACTGGCCATTGGCCATTGACCTCAGTCTCCAGCCTCCTTACTCTCCTCCCCAACGGTCTGGGGGCGGGACTATAATCCAGTCCTCTAATCACAATTGGTTCCTTCAGCAACCATCCCCCATACTGAAGCCACTCAGGATCCACCAAGCATCTGGGTTTATATTAATATAAGCCCAGATATGATTGAAAGGGATTTGTTATGAATAAAAGAAAGACACTCCTATTCAGGTAATTCCAAGGGTTTTAAAGCTGTGTCAGGAACTGGAGACAAAGGTTATTTCTTATTATATCACACTAGGAACAAATTATAGTTCCTGTTTTCCTTATTTTTTTGCACACTTGGTAATTTCTTTTTTTTTGGTGGGGGTGGGGGTTACTGGGATTTGAACTTGTGCTTGTTAAGCAGAGCTATACTTTGAGCCACACATGCCTGCCCTTTTAGTTATTTTTTAGGTAAGGTTTTGGAATTTGCTTGGGCCAGACCATGATTCTCCCATCTTAGTACTACCACATTGCTGAGAAGACCTGTGACTACACTAAGCTTATTGGTTGAAATGAGGGTCTCGCTAACATTTTGTGTAGGTAGCATTGAATTCTGATCATCCAGATGTCTGCTTTCTGAGCAGCTAGAATGACAGATGTGAGCCGCTATGCCTGGCTCTCCCTAGTGATTTTTATTATTAGATACTGGATATTGTTAATTTCATATTTTTGGAGTGCTGGGCTTGGTCTCATCCCTTTGAACAGTATTGAACTTTGTTCTGGGACACTTGTTAGAAGTCCTTTGTAACTAGCTTGGTTTTTCTCTAAGCTGTGTTAGGGCAGAACCAGAGCAGCATTTAGGCCTAGGACTAATTGGTCCTACTTATTAAAGCACTGCTCTTCCGAGGACTCTACCTGGTGTCTGAGAGGGAGTTGAGAGGCCTTTCTCTTCTGCTAGGAACCCACAGACTATTTCCAGCTTTCTATGACTTCCTACAATTGCTGTGTCTACTCTGCTGGCTGATGGTTCGTTCCCCAGACTTGATTGCTTTTCCTCCCACACAGGTTAGTATTAAGTGACTTGAGGGAAGCACTGTGCGGGTCTCTGAAGCACATCTGTGTGCCCTAACTCTGGCTCTCACTAACACGTAGGCCTCTCTAGCTCTTGCCTCCCTGTGGTCCATTCCTCTTCTTCAGTATTTTACCTCAGATTCCAGCAGTCTTGATCTCCTAGAACTCCAATCTCTTATCAGCTCAATGCAACCATAAGGCTCTGAGTTTTTGCTCCAATAACTGTAGCCTGGAAACATTCCCAAGTGGTGATTTGGGTCACTGGTGTGGCTCACCTTGTCTGCCCCCTTCCCTTGGAGAGTATTGTTCCACACTTCTTTTGCGTGGTATTTAAAATGTGTTATTTCACCTGTTTCTGTTTTGTTTTGTTTTGTTTTTTGGGGCCTGAACTCTGGGCCTGGGCACTGTCCCTGAGCTCTTCAGCTCAAGGCTAGTGCTCTACCACTTGAGCCACAGTGCCATTTCTGGCCTTTTCTATTTATGTGGTGCTGAGGAATCAAACCCAGGGCCTCATGCATGCGAGGCAAGCGTTCTACCACTGAGCCATCTTCCCAGCCCCTATTTTACCTGGTTTAAAATTTAAATTTAAATTTAAGTAGTAGGGCACACTGGTGGCTCATGCCCATATAATCCTAGCTGCTCTGGATTATGAGATATAAGAATCACTTTTGGAAGCCAGCCAGACAAATCGAGAGACTCTTATCTCCAGCCAATAAAACTTCAGAAGCAGAAGTATGGCTCAAGAAATGGAGGGTTGGGAAGGTAGCTCAGTGGTAGAGCGCTTGCCTTGCGTGCATGAGACCCTGGGTTTGACTCCTCAACTCCACATAAGTAGGAAAAATAAAAATGAAATGGAGCACCAGCTGTGAGCAAAAAAGCTGAAAACATGAGGCCCTGAGGTCTAGCTCCAGTGCTGGTGCACATGAGAGTTCACATGCGTGCGTACACACACACACACACACACACACACACACACATTGACCCACTGATTGCTGATGGTGCTGCGTTAGATCTTAGGGCCTTATGTTTGCCTAAGAAGCATTCTACCAATTGCACAATGACTTACCCCGCTTTTTTTTGTCCTTAGCTATTTTTCAGATAAGGTCTCATTTCATGCTATTGCCCAGGGCTGACCTGTAATGCAATCCTCCTGCTCTAGTACCTGCATGGCTGGGATAACAGGTCCATGCTACCAACTTGTTTGCTGAAATGGCATCTTGCTAACTTTTTCTTAGGCTGGTCTCAAACCTTGATCTTCTTGACTCCAGCCTCCCAAGTAACTCAGATTGACTCTAAGTGTGAGCCACCATGCCTAGCCTTGGTTTTTAAATATTAAAAAAGGAAGATAAATCTAATTCCTGATCCTCCATTGTGGCTAAAAGCAGAAGTGCCCTTAGTTTTAAGGTCACAGATATAACTACTTAGCCTGCGTGAGCCTCCATTTCCCACTGGATGTTACCCAGGCTCCTCAACTCACTGAGCCCAGACCAACAGCTCCACCCTCTAATCTGTTCCTAATCTTCTAGTTCTTGCATTTGGGAACAATCCAACCCCAGATATTAAAGCCACAAATGACCTTTCTCACCTATCCCTGATATCTAAATTAAATCTTTCTTAGCTTTATATTCCTGGTGATTCTTCCATTTGTACCTATCTTCCCCCCCCCCCCACACACACACACACTCCTTTTCCTCCTCCGGCCCCCAGATCATGTTCCCCACCCACCATCTCCCACACTGTTATCAGTCTAAGTTATTACCTAGCTGCTGACAACTGTCTCTTTGCCTCCAGTCCTGTCTTACTCCCATCCATTGGTCACAATGAAGTCAGAGTCATTTTTCCAAAGCATTCCACCTGCTATTTAACATTTCTCAAAGGCTTCTGAAAGCCTGAGTATAGAGCTTCAGCATTCTTCATAGAGACAAAGGCTCTTTATTATCTGGCTCCTGGTTTGCTCTTCAGTATCCTCTCCTGCCCTCTCTCCATTACAAACTGCCCTGGCTCCCCAAATTCACATGCTCGTTTTCCATTTCTAGATTTCCCCTATGTTACCTTCCATACATAGGGGCCTTCTCTGGTTTTACCTGATAAACTGCTCATCAGTCTTGAGGACTAGGTATTGCCTCCTCCAGAAAGACCACTTGGATATTCTCTATCACGTGCAAAACTGAACTCTATCACAGATCTCCACACATTTACTACTGTGATGATGGATTATCATCACAGTCAATCTGGACTGTGACCTCTCTGAGCCTGAGATCATGTCTTGCTGTGCTATGTACACGTAGTGGAGGGTTGTGCACAGAGAAGGCACTCAGTGTAAGTGCTCTGAAAAGATGCAAGTTAAGTATGAAGACATGCCTGGTAGAATCAAGGAGACCCAAGGTGATTGCCCTCCAGTGGGCCAGGTGTCCCTAGATCTAGCAGATCCCTAGCTGAAAGGCCTAGTACACAGGACCTTCCTCCCAGAGCTGAACAGTTGTGGACAAGATGATTTATGTTGCCTTCCTGCTCTTCTGCACAGAAGTTACACTCACATGATCCTCACCTACGTGGTTTCTTTATCTTCTACTTCAGAGGGAATCGTTCAGGCCTGCCAAGAACCTGACCTCCGGGAAGTCCTTAGCTTTTGGATTTCTCTGCAGAACTTTCCTCCTGCATGTGGGTCAGACACCGCCACAAAGAGCCTTGTGTGTCACAGGTCATGCTTGCTGCAATCAGATTTACAATAGGATCTCATGGAGGGCTTTCATAATGGGCTGTGCTGCCCTGCAATGTACTAGGAAAGGTCCCATTCACTCATCCATTTAAGAAGTTATTTCTATGTAGTCATTCAGTTAGAAGCTGCATAAAGGCGATGGCAGTCTTTTTCATTGGTCCGTTCTCAGCCTGCAGAGAATGTACAAAATAAGCACTCAATAATTAATTGTTGGGTGAATAATACTAGGTAGTGCTTTTGGAAGATGCCAATATACCACATGGGTTTCTAAGCACATATTAACTCAATAGAGATAGAGAGAGGAACTAGAACCATCCTCATTTTGCCGACAGAGAAACTGAGTCACAGAGTGGTTAAGCGAGATACTCGTCACATCATTAATAAGTGATGAATGAGCTTTCAAAGACTTGCACCCAATAGCATTTGAATAAATGTATGAACAAATGCAAACGTGAATGGATGTTGTGATTCATAATGTCAACAATAAATAGTGGGGACCAAATGGTTAAAAGTGCGATTCCTAACACAATTAGTGTATCATAGGTATTCCAAAATTGGAATTGTTTGTAGTTCATATAGTTCTATGATATATATGTATGCCCAATACTAAGTATGATATTCAGTTAAATGTAATAATATTTACATATAGTTTAAACAAAGTGCTATTACTGCATTCCAAGCTGTATGTCAAAGGTTTTAGACATTATCTTATTTAAGATTCATAATGTTGTAGAATAGGTGTTAGGATCTCTGTAAATTCTTGTAGTGTAGGGTGAGGGTCAGAGAAGTTAACCTTAAGATCAAAGCTTATTACAGAGAATTCAAACCCAAGTCTACTGAACTCCCTCTCTGATCTCTTAGGTTCTTGGCCAGCCACTCATGAAGCATGGACTGTCTGTCTTTGACTCTTCAAGATGTTGTTTTCCTAGGAAACTGCCTGTCCCCAGGGCAGCTTCATTTCACAGACCTACCGAAAGGGGACTTTCAGTTCCTTGGGCAAGCTTCCTAGCTCTTGTCTTGTAGGGAGGGCTGAAGCTGTGACATCTTAGACCCTGTGGTGTATGGGCCTGGCATTTTAGACCTTGAGGGATGCCATATTGGAGCCCAGTCACTAGGAGTGAGTGCACACATATATGCATTTCTGAAGGGCATATACTAGGCGTGGGATTGCCAAGGCTTATATTCAGCTCTGGTAAATGCTGACCAACACTTTCCAGTATGAATCTGCCAGGACTTTCTCCCAGTGCTGTGAGTCCTGGCTACTGTATATCTCCACCAAGATGTGCTGGCTTTGTCTTTTATTTGGGCCATCTTGCTGAGTGTGTCATAGGTAGTATTGTGGTTTTATTTTGCACTTCCCTAGAGAATAGTGAAAGAGAGCATTTTTCCCCGCATTCACATGTTTCTTTTTCGACTGAAATCTATGTGCCTGCTCCTGGTAACCCTTAGTTCATTCAAAAGAAAATTGAAAGCTGTTATCTAAGTCATTCTTGTTAAGAACACAATTTTTTATTTTCCCCTTCAGGGAAAGTCGATCCTTTTTAAAATAACTTGTGTCTAACTAGAAGACCTTCAAGGAAATGTATATTTGGCTGCTGTTTCCTTTTGTGGTTCTCTCTTTCCTAATCATTTTTTACTCTTTCCACAGACAGCATTTGTACCACTGTTGGGAGACACTTTTAAAAGACATAACTAGATACTGTCCTATAACAGCCATTTTGACAAAGAAACAGCTTACACGAAGGGCTGGGAAGGAAGTCTGCTGGTGTCCAGGGCTGGGGCTGCTCTGGGGACTGGGAGTTGTGAGGATTGCAGAACAGATTTTACAGGGAAGGTTGTTTGGATTTGTTTCATGTTGGTTTTTGTTACTGAAGAAAATGATTAGTTGAAAATAAATGGATTTAAATTCTTAAGAACTATTTTGTAGAAATTATGGCTATTATCTATCAACCTAGGTGACTAAGTTTGTTCTCATGTGGTGATCATATACATTTGTGTATGCTTATATCCTACAGACGTTGTGTAAACAATTGTGTCATCTGGATTTTTCATGTAGTACATTTTCCCATAGTATTGTTGGACACAAATCCTGTGTTTAATGGCTATATACTGTTTTATGGGTTTATTGAAACCTAATCATTCTCTTATTTTGGTTATGTCCATTCTAAATGCTTAGTGATGAGCATGTTAGTATATAAATCACTCTGTGATCCTTTCTTAGAACAGCTTCAGAGAAGTAAAATTAATGGCTAGTAAAGAAGGAACATCTTTAAAGGTCTTTGATAATGGCCATATTATATTTCCTTTCAGAAAGGCTTCAGTCAGCTCTCTGCAGCAATGTGTGAAATGCTTCCTTCCCTGGCTAGTTTTGCATTCTCAATTACAATGTCCCTTGCCTAAGGGACAAGATGGTTTTTTTTTTAACTTAGTAAAAATTGGTGATTTTTTTTTACCCAATAAAATATAGCTTCTGGATTTAGGGACAGGATTAGATAAACTGTCCAACGCCTTACAAATGATGAGAAGAATGTTCTCTAATACTTTCCACTTGTTTGCTTTTGTGCAATCTGTGATCTATCTGTCCTTTGTACTTGTGAAATAGGAATATAATGTCTTTTTTTTCTCCAAATGGCCAGCAAGTTGATATCTAAAACATTTACTACATAATTCAATATTTCTTTGATGTTTAGAAAGGCCTTTTTCTGTCATGAGCCAGTATCATTTGTATGCATGGGCCCTATTTCCATACAGCATTGATACATTTGGCCATTCTCCTGTTAGACCACCATTTGGGATACAGATTCTGAATCCAGGCAAAGATTACTGCAGATTCAAAGCAGTTTGACAGTTAGTATATCTAGTGCCTCTTTGTTCTGTTTCTTTTACAAATTGTCTTGGATGTCTTAGAAGGTCAGCTTATCTTTACAGATAAATTTTGGAATAAATTTATCCAATCGGAAGAAAAAAAGTCCTATTTTAGTTGTGCGAAGAATGGCATTGAACTAAAAATACATTTGACAAAATTATAAGATTATTCAGGAACAGAAGATGTCTCTCCTTTTATCAAGGATGTGTGTAGGTGATAGTTAATAGTCCATTCTATTAGTTTGTGTTTGTTTTTATACATGTCCAAGACTTTTCTTGTGGTGTTTTTTGGATATGTTATTTTTTTCTATTGCTCTTGTAAATGGAATCTTTTTAAATTACAGTTTTAACTGGCTAGCTCTGATAGGTAGGAAAAACCATTGATTAATTATAGCTACTGCATTATAAAGCAAAACAACTGGTCTATTTATTGGTTCTAATGGTCTTTCAATTCATTCTATGAGATTTGCAAGGTAGAAAGTCATGACAGGCAAATAATGATCAGTTTATTTTCTCCTAAAAATTACATGAAAAAGCATTACTATATTGGCCACAAATTACAGATAATTTTAAGTAAAGACAATTTTAAGATAATGGTAAGCTAACACATTGATGTTCTTAGTTTACTAATAAATTTTTCAACCATAAATTTTCAAATATTTTTGGTATCTGTTAAAATATGTCAATTATCTTCTATTTTTTAGTGATCTGCTAAATAGATATACTAACATTAAACCATCTAAATATACATACAATATTAAACCATCTTTCCATTTATAGAGTAATCTCTATATAGTATGCTATGGTTTTTTAATTTACTTCTAAAGTTGATTTGTTAATTTTTAGTTAGAATATTAAATATACTTTGATAAGTGAGATTGTTTTATAAGAGAGTTTTAGATTTGGGAGGAGTCCCATATCAGAGTTTGATTAACTTTAAAATGTTAGTTGGATCTTTTCTGTGTTTCATTGACTAGCTGCCCTAACCCAATCTTGTTCGGGCAGCTTTCTTGTCTGGAGGGGCTTAGCACCCCTTTCAGTTTCTCCTATTTGTATTGAGCTAGTGCACTTCCTATTTTTTTTAATTTTTAGTTTTGAGAATTTTTAGAATATTTTCACAGAAATTCCATGTTGTTGAGATTTTTACATGCCCCTCCCAGGCCTGAGCAGGAGGGGGGGTGGGGGACGGGGAAGAGATGTATGTGTGTTAAATGTGGTTGCAGTGACTCAATCACCCATGTCCATCAAACAAATTGAGATGCATACCTGTGAGCCAGTAGACACGTCATGTACATGTGCATGCCGTGTGTGTATGTCCAAGCATGCATGTCTCTTCTGGCATACCTGTGTACATCTGCAGTTATATTCCACCAGATGCATGTATATCTATGTCCCTTCACATCTGGGTCAGCATGCATGCACGTATAGTCTTTGTAGCTATGTAGTCTTGCACTTTGTGTGAACAGTGTGTATGTGTTCCTGTGTGTACTGTACCCAGGTCCATTCGTGTTATGGCTGGATGTGCCTGTGTAAATGTCATCACTGGGTAGCACAACCCACATCTGACGAAGGGGAGGGCGAAGTTTCCACAAAAGCAGAGCTTCTTTCAGTGCTTATGTGGCCTAGTTCCTATCACTTTAAGTAATAGAGGATGATACAGTGAGTAGAAAGCAGCTGGACAAGGTGGGGCGTGGAGAGAGAAGGGAATCCTTGCTCATCGTAGTTCTGTTTTGGAAATCCTCTGAAGACGGTATGGCTTGGCAGAGTACAGGTATCTGAAGTACAGGTTCAAGGAGTAGCCCCACCTTCACATAGCCCATGGGGACGCTGTTACCAGAGGGCTGAAACTTGTTCTGAGCACCAGAGTGAGTCACAGTCAAGCCAAATCTTGATCCCAGACCTAACTGCCTCCCTTGTGTTTACTGGAAAGCCCCTAAACTGAACAGAGAAGGGTGAATAGTAACTCATCACTCCAGGAAGCTGGCTGCTGTTGCCATGGAGATCTGAACACAGCATCTTCTGGGAGAAGAAGAGTGTGGAGTCCAGAGAGAACAAGCTTCATTCAGAGGGAGAGATGGTGGGGGGGAGGGGGCAGTGTGGAGAGGCCTGTCTGTGGACTTGTGTTTTGGAGAGGGACAGAGAACAAATGAGAAAGGGCCTCAAAGAGGGAGGTGTGCATCTCAACATGTCTAATTAACCAGTAAGAAATTGGAAAGTGGAGGTGTAGCTCAAATGGTAGAGCACTAGCCTTGAGCAGGAAACACACACACACACACACACACACAAATGAGAGCACAAAGCCCTCAGTTTCAAGCCTCAGTACCAACCAATTTCTGGGACAGCCAATTACTATGCAGAGGATATACACAGTAAAGAGTATTGGCTATTTTAGTATTTTTAGGTTACCTTCTCTACACCTTTTAGGTTAGTGAAGGTTATAATAAACTTATCTATGTGTGCACGCAAACATTTATTTTGGCAAGCGGCTTGTTAACGGTCACTGCTTAAGCTGGCCTTCAGCACCGCATCCATCCTCCTCTACCCACAGCCTGACTTGCTTCCTTTCTGGTACACAGGCATGAGGAGGGTAAAATAGAACAAGTGTGAGCCTGTGGAGCCAGTGGGACTCACAAGCTGTGGCTTGCCACTAGACCAGTGGTGGCCTCCTCCAGGCCATGAGTAGAAGGACTAATCTGGGGTCTGCATTCTTTCAGCACTCAGATTTTAGATGTTCAGGCACTGGAGCTGGGCGGGGGGAGGGTTTACATAGGGGAAGACATGGTCTGTAGAGGAGATACAGTCAGTCTTGTCCTGAAGAGAGTGGAGAGCAGAAGGTCAGTGGAGGCAGGTGTCATCCGGATGGAGCGGGACTTCTCCAACATGTAGAGCACAGCGCTAGTCAGATCTGCATCTGCATCTCGAGGGGAGACATCCTCCTCCCAGGGCTGGGGGTAGGGCAGTGCTCAAGAATCCAGAGTGTGCTAGGGGTAGTGAAGCAAAGGACTTCAAGAGCGCGTGTGGACAGATGCTGATTTGGGGAGAGAAGAGAGAATTCAGGGCAGAGGTGGGAAAGATGAAGTTGTGGAGGCGGTTGGAACATAGCCTAGGCAGGCCAGCTAGGAGGAGAGAGGGCAGGGAAAAGCAGGAGAGCAGCAGAACATGCATCTTTCCCAGCCCCGCGGAGGGATCTGAGTGTGCTGTGTGGGACAAGGGGCTGTGGTAGGAGCCAACAAGCGACTTCAGGAGCAGAGATGTTCCTGGAACAGGCAGAACTGACATGAGGAGACTAGAACGAGGCTGGGGAGAAGTAATCCTTGAACCCAGACAGCAGCATTAGGGCCAGAGGGAGGGGACTTGACAGGAAGACTCCACAGATCAAAGCACAGGGTAAAGTAAAGAGGAAGGTTGAAGTGACAGCTAGGTTTCTGGGGATGGTAACAGAGTGGATGGTAGGGCCACTCCAAGTGGCCAGAGCACAGGAGGACAGCAGGACTGGAGAGATAGAAGTTTAATATGAGGCCAGGAGGGGCCAAGATGCATTGAGACCTTAAGGGAGTCATCAGGAAATAATGGTGGGAGCATTGTGGATAGATGGGAGAACTGTGCAGTACAGAGGTCACCGAACACAGAATTCTAAGTCTCCTAGAACAATTCGTGGTACAGTCCTGAAGGGCCAAGAGCACAAGTACTCATCCTGGCCTCGTTTCGGGAAGATGTAGCCCAGATGCTGGGTCCTTCCATACAGGAAAGCTTGAGAATGAGTGGGAGAAGGTTGGCAGCGCTGCTGTCTGCCTTCAACTAGGACCTGGAGGAAGCAATGATTAGGAGTCCTCAGGGGCATTCCTGGCTCTGCTACCAACTTGCTGTGTGACCTTTGTCCAATCACCACCCACTCTGAGCCTCAGCTTCTTCCTGCGAAAATAAGAAGGTTGGATCAGACTAGAGATTTTCAAATGACATTTGAAGCCAGCCGTGGGGTCATTCCAGAGCGGTCTTTCAGAAAATGTTGGTGGGAAAGAGATAGGGAACTCCAGCTGCCGCCCCAGATCCAGTTTCATCCAGAATGGCTTGCTTTCATGCTTTCCCCTGGCCCCTCCGTGGAAAGATGTGCTCTGGATGAAAACCCCCAGGCCAGAGGACCCCCACACTGCCATACACCCCTGGTGTCTGTAAATCCTTGTCAGCACCCACGCTGATGGGACAAAAGAGGAGTGAAGCACAAGAAAACCAGATAACCTCATCACAGACATAGCATGTGAACATCAAGGCCCTCAGCCAACATGGCAGCCACAGCTGTGCTGTTGGCTTCCATAATTCTCAGCTCAGCCTAGTGGTGGCTGATGAAACTCCCCTGATCTCCACCCACTGACTGCTGCAATAGAATGGGGAAGGTCCATTCAGAGAGGCCAGAGATCACGCTGCCTAGCCCTGTGTCCTTTCAACCCTAGCTCATGTCCTCAAAGATGGGGACTTCATTTCCAAGAAGGTGGTTTTCCTTAGTCCAGGCCACTCTAGGCACCAAGATCCCAGGCTCAAAAACAGTGGGTTTTTTGTTTGGCTTTTTTTTGGGGGGGGAGGGGCAGGGAACACTAGAGTTCCCAGCGACCTTGCTTCTTCAGGAATAGTTTGGAGGAAGGTCTCAGCGGAGGTGAGACCTTCAACATCTCAGACAGGGCTCCAGCCCTCCAGGAAGACCCTGCCCCCTTGGAGTTCCCTTCCTCCTCTTCCTCTGCTTTCTCCATTCCCAGGACCATGGAGGCTTCCACCGGTTCTCATTTGGCAGGGAGGCCGGATGGGGGCAGGGTGACGACTCTCCATGTTTCCTGACAACAGGCCGGGGGAAGCAAGCACCAATGTGAAGCTGAAGAGAGTCCTGGAGACAGGGGGCGGTGAGCCGGAGGCTGCCCAGGCCACACCCGTGGCCGGGGTATGGCCCTGGGCCTGGGGAGGGTCGCTGTTTGAGAGGAGGACGCAGCTTTATAAAATGACCCCGTAAGTATGGTCTGGGTGAGTGGGGCACAGACCCCCACTCCCCACCTGGGACGGAGGGCGTGGACCAGCCACAGGCTGGCAGCAGGCAGTAGGGAAACCCAAAGCTTGGGCTGAGGCAGAGATGGAGGCTGGCACTTGGCCTCTCAGGGAGCTAGGGAGCCCAGGGGCCAGGGGGACTCTAGGATGCCCTAGGCCATCCTTGAGGGATCCTTGCATACACCTGAGGCTGCGTGGCCTCTGCCCTGACTGCTGGTTGGAAGCTGACTTTCCATACAAGAGCCCACAGTACCGGCACTACAGCCCATGACTTCCTTTCTGTGATGACAAGGCTCTAGAATGAAGGTTCGCATCTTAAGACCATAGTTGCTGTTTAAGGAACAAATCCACATTCCCACCTCCACTCCCAGAAGTCCAGGGATCCAGGAATCTTTTTTTTTTAAAACGCTCCCCAGTTTGTTCTAAGAGGCCACCTGTCATGGTATTCATGTAACCACAGGAACACCCAGGCCATTAGATGCTCATTCGTGGACTCTGAAAGATGTTCTGGCCACCGGGACTCTCCTGTGAGGGAGAGAACCAGCCTACTCTTGCATAAACTCTTCCTGAGACCCAGGAGAGAGAGGATAGCACCCAGGGAAGGCCCATGAGCGTCAGGGGCAAGGACTTCCTGCTGCAGGCACAGAGTCTCGACTTCAATGTCTGTCCTCTTGACTGGTCAAGCCCACACCAGCAACCACACTACCGCTGTGCAGCGCCCCCCCCCCCCCCGGGTGAGCCTGGCTCCACTTGAGGGGACGCAAGGAAGAAGATGATGATTGGAAAGGACTCCTGGGGTGTGAGGCAAAGCCTGCCCAAGGATCAGAGGGAAATCTCCATGGCAGAATTCTTTTTAGTTTAAATACTTAACTAAAAAAAAAAAAAATGGAACTCAGTAAATTCAAACTGACCTTTAGAAAAAGATAAAATAAATGACCTTTAAAGCCCTCATGATTGACAAGAAGAGTCCTGGCTGAATTAGCATAAAGATGACAGGGAGTCACTGGCTGGACATTTCCATAGCGGAAGCTGGAAACAGAGGCCCAGGTTGCCAGGTGTAGTTCACCTGAGACTGAACACGGCCACACTTCCTAGCTGGAGAGCTTCCTCAGGGTCGACCCAGTTTGCTTAGTCAATCCCCGAGCGCTGAGCCCTTAGGCTCTTTTCCAACTTCTTGCTATTATAAATATCACCGCTATGAATATCTCTGAACAAATTACTTTCTTATTATTTTACTGGGAAGCATTTCCCAAATGGAATTACTGGGTCAAAGGGTATGGACCACTTTATAGTTCCTTTTTTTATTATTTTTTTATTAAGTAGTTTCAGTTCTATTTTTTTTTTTATTGAGTTTTATTGAGAAGTTTCCATGCTGCAAGTCAGGTTATGGATGAGTACAATACAACTTGATCATTGTTCCCCTTTTCATTCTCCCTCATCTTTTCCCATCCCATCCCTACCCTCAAGTTATTTAGTTCAAGTTTTGCATAATACACATTGACTATAATAACTATATTTGATCACCCTTCCTCCATGGGTATAACTTCTCTCTCCCTGCCCCCTCCACCACCAGACAGAAGTTTCAGCTTCCTAGTTAGTTGTTTGGAGGAGTTTTACCATTGGAATCCCCCTGAGTATACCATCCTCCAGTCAATTTGAATGTGTGTATATGCATGTATATATGTGTAAAATCCTGCATATGCTTTCATGTGTTATTTGTATTTTAGATCTAACTTCCACATAGGAGAGAAAACATGTGCTGTTTGTCTCTCTGAGCCTGACTTACTTGGCTTAATATACTTCTTTCTAGTTCCATCCATTTCCCTGCACGTGACACATTCTTCCTGCTAGATGAGTAGTATACAAACACACACATACATATATATTCCATATTTGCTTGATCCACTCACCTGTTGTAGGGCATCTAGGCTGTTTCCATAACTTGGCTACCATGAATAGTGCAGCAATGAACAGGGTTGTGCAACTGTCTTTGTCCTGACTTGTAATATTCTAGGTAGATACCTGAGATTGCTACTGCTGGATCACAGGGTAGTTTTATGTTTAGTTTTTGGAGGAATCTTTAAACCACATTCCATAAGGGTTGCATTAATTCACATTCCCACCAACAGTGTAATAGGGTTCATTTTTACCCACATTCCCATCAGCATTTGTTATTTGTCGTTGTTGTTGTTATTGTTGTTTGAATTCTTGATGCTGGTCAGTCTTACTGGGATGAGATGGAATCTCAAAGTTGTTTTGATTTACATTTCCTTTATGACCAGAGATGTTGAGCATTTCCTCATATGTTTATTGGCCATTCTTTCTTCTTCTGAGAAGTCTTTGTTTTGCTCCTTGACTCATTTATTAGTTAGGTTATTGAATTTTTGGAAGTTTGTTTCTTGAGCTCCTGAATATGCTGGATATTAGATGCTTGTTGGATGTATACTGGTTAAGATCTCCCATTCTGTAGGCTGTCTTTTTAACTTAGTAGCTACATCCTTTGCTGGGCAGAAACTTTCTAGCTTGATACAGTCCCATTTGTCAATTCTCCCTTTGATTGGCTGGAACTCTACACAGAAAGTTCCTGCCTGTGCCGATAAGTTCTAATGTTTCTCCTACTCCTTCCTGTAGCAGTTTCAAATTTTCAGGTCTTACCTTGAAGTCTGATTGATTTTGAGTTGATACTAGCGTGAGGTGACAGACAGGAATCCAATTTCAGTTTTCTTCACATGGATGTCCAGTTTCATCATTCTTGTCACATATTATTGTGTGGTTTTTCCAGGAATATGGAATCCATTTTCCATGTCACTGATTGTGAATGGCTGTTACCTCAGACTTCCCTCAGCAAAGCTCACCATTTTTGTGTGTTGGTAGCCATTTTAATTTTTTGTTCCTTCTTTTCCATACTGGTTGGGCGTAGTCTTGTAACATTATTTTTTATGTGTGTTTCTGTACCGATGGATGAAGTTGGACATTCTCTAAAAGACTTTGAGAAGCTGATGAGCCTCATTTGTCCTGAAGGAATTATGGTGGGATTTGTCCTGATTCAGAATACTGGGCAGGATCAGCTAGGCATGGTGGTACATCTCCATAGTCCCAGTTACTCAGAGTGCTAAGGCTGGAGGGTTTGAAACAAGCTTGGGAAACCAAAAGAAACTCTGTCTCAGTCTTCTAATTGTGGGACACCACACATACCAGAAGCATAGTTCCAAATGCTCCTAGGCCAAGTGATAAATAACAACATTATTGACCTCCAATAGAGAACTAAAAGGAAAGGAGAGAAGGAAACCCCATGACCCCAAACATGTCTCCAGCTTGGCTAGCTGTTCCTAAGCGCCACTGGAGCCCACACACTTACTCATCCAGCTGTGGCCGTCTGGGTACAGAGACTATCAGACTATGCTTATCACTGGGGCCATGGGGATTAACTTGGTTTAGGGCTTCTAGTAATTTGGCTATTGAGCACCAGGCAGTGACACCAAGAGTTTATCCAAGCCAGAGAGAGCGGCCTGGGTAAGGCGAATAATATTAGTTGAGGTCTGAGGCCTAAACATGGGGAGTTGTAAAATAGGAGAGGGGCTGGGGAAGGCCGACCTAAGTAAAACTCCACCACTGTGGTCCGCAGATGATGACAGGGACCGTACATCAGTGATACCAGATCCAAGACAGGCAGTGAAGTTCAGGGGCACAGAACCCAAGGATGGAAGCAGGATCCCGTGGCTATTCCTCCTAGAATTTAGGGATAAGCCAGAAGCGGAGGCGGGGGGGAACAACAAAGTCAGAGCAGACATGGCTAGTAGGGAAAATAGAACTGGCACAGCCAGTGATGTCAACAGCTTAAATCATGGTTTGAGAACTCCACAAATAGACAGATAATGGATATTCAAGGGGATTCAGGGTAGGATGCAGCATAGACTAATTTCTGCAATAGGATAATTTATGCAATTTAAGGGTCTTATAGGCCCAGCGCCTGGGGCTATGAGAGGACACAAGTCCAGACAATAGACCATAGGGTATCGGAGAATTGGCTCTGCTGTTTGCAGAGCACAAGATTACAGATACCAGGCTAAGGGTGAAGGATGCATGTTGCTGGATAACAGATGGTAAGGGCTCACCAAAGTCCTCCAACCTTGGGGCAGAAAGAAAAACTCTATTTCCCTCTCATTCTTGGCCTGCTACTCATGGAAATAGGAGCTTGACTGCTGCTGCAGGATATACTCCAGGTCCCCCAAATGACAGTTGGACAGTTGAAAAGCAGTTTGGCTCACAAGTGGGAGACCTTAGACTCAGATAGAACTGGTCTGCCCCTGACAGTATACCTTACTACATGACTCCACTTGACATCTCTGAGCCTTTGCTTCCTCTTCTGTGAAGGGGAGTAAGTACATTTATCCCTATCTTACAGGCGATTTAAAAGAGTAAAAAGAACAAGTACATGAAAATGCCCAGCATGGGTAGTTCAGTTTTCTCCCTGTTGCCTCTTCTAGCACCTGGAACAAAGTTTTGCCTATTGGCAGGCTCAGGTGATCTCAGGCCAAGAGGGCTTTGGATGTGCAAGAAACACAGCTCTCCCCAAGAGAGCTCAAGTTCTGAGTTCATGGGACCTTTAGAGTATTGATGAACTTAGCCAGGTGGATGGATTAAAGCCTGACAGGAGTCTGGTCCTTGATTTTCTTCTCTGCCATGGGCACATCAACACTCCCAGAGGGAGGTGTGTGTGTCGGGGGATGTGGAGGGTGTGGTGTGGACTAGGGATACTGCATAGGAAGCACTCGCCACTCACACGGAGCGTGGCAGGGCCATACCCTGGACTCCTGTTTCTGTGGCTGAGGACACCTTGATAGCTTTGCGAATCACACTCTGTGAACAGCCTCTCTCTAACCCCAGGGAGCAGCCTGGGGGCCACAAGCCAATGCATGGTGGTCATGCTTGGGCTGGGCCAGTCTGTGGTTAAGCACATCATCCTAGAGTTGGCTAAGGATGGCAGAGCCCAGCAAGAAACTGTTCTGAGAGGCTTCTGGGACTGGGAGTGGGGTGGATCTCAGGGGTACTTCTAGGATAGAAAAGCACTCAGCAAATTCTCTGATGCAGGGAGTCCTGAGAGTTTAAGTGCCAGCAAGTCTGTCCAGGCACTGGGCAGGGGGTGGCCCCTAGCAGGGCAACCTTTCCCCTGCAGGATTACAGAGGCGGCAGCATGGAGATCAAGGGCATCTTGAGGGCCTCTCACTGGCTGGGAATGCATGAGGATGGGGTTTAAGCAATTCCTACCACTCACAGCTGTAGCTGACCTGAAATTCAGTCTTTGTGACTGTGCAGGCCAACAGATGATGAACCTCATTTTTCTTTGGGGAGAGGAAAGCTGAGGTGGCCTCAGGTGTCGCCCAACAGCCTCTGTGTTTCGGACACTGCCATTCGGGAGGAGCTGAGGGTTTGAATCCTAATCTGTTACCTACAAACTAGAGACCTAAGGTAGGGCCAGCCTCACTGACTCATGCTCTGTTCTGCAAAATGCCTTCCTGTGCCAGACACTGTTCCGGAGCTGGGGGTGCAGCAGGGGACAGAATCAGATCCAGTCCCCCTGCATTACAGTACTGCTCCTGAGAGAGGAGCAGTCCCTGTTCCTGCCTGAGGACTTTAGCAGAGACTACAAGAGAACCTTGAAGGCATGTGACCACTCTGCTCCTGGCAGGTGCACAGCCCTTATATTGTGCAGATGCCCCAGGCCCTGTCACCTTGGGACAATCCTGGATTATGGGTGGATCCTTAGGAGCTGGGGTGTAACCCCATTCTCTGTCCCGCCCCCCGCACCGACTCCCATGTACATGTGCACACATACAGCCACCAGTGACTGGTGAGCTCAGATGGGGCACACCCTAAGCTGGGACTCGCCCTGTGTCTGAGCTGTTCTCTGTGCCCCTCACACTTACCAGCTTTGCTCCTCCTTACTGATCTTCTGGCATCCTCCCAGCCTCTGGTCTCACCCCCTAAGAGCTCACACCTCGAGCTCTTGCTTCATACCTACACCACGCCATACCTACACCGTACCTACACTTCCTCCATCAAGATTGTAATGACAGTTCCTCTGTGTCAAAAGAAAATTGTCCCAGCCGCGCACCGGTGGCTCACGCCTGTAATCCTAGCTACTCAGGAGTGAGATCTGAGAATCACGGTTCAAATCCAGCCTGGGCAGGGAAGTCCAAGAGTCCAATTAACCACCAGAAAGCTGGAAATGGTGCTTTGGCTCAAGTGGTAGAGTGCCCGCCTTGAGCTGAAGAGGGACAGCGCCCAGGCCCAGAGTTCAAGCCCCATGACCGACCCAAAAACGAAAATTGTCCCACCACTGTCCCCCAGGTCCCTTTCTTGTGCCACCAGTGTTAAGAGGATCCATGAGAGGCTTAGAGCCCTGGGTTTGGGTCTGGGTTCCTCATCATTAGCTCTGAGAACTCAGCACATTATCTCAAACTCATTTCTAGACCTGTAAAATGAGAATCATTAACACTTTTTCCTGTAGGACTCCCATAAAGATCAAATGAGAACTATATGCTTAGCTTTCAGCATGGTGTCTGACATGAGTAGAAAATTAATAAGTGTTATTTTGTGTCTAAGAAAACATTTGGAGTAGGCAAGAAAAATAGTCTTATTTAGTCACTGAGCAAATATTATTGAGCTTCTACTTTGTCCCAGGTACTGCCTTAATCCCTGAGGGCTAAAACTGACACAAAAGTGAAGTCCCCTCCCCCATGAGCAGCTTGACTTTTGCTCTCAGCCCTCTTTTTCCCTCCCTTCTTACTGCATCTTTCTGGGAGATAACCTCCCCAGCTCTCTTCCTCAGCCTTAGCCTCACCTATACTCTCTCTAAGCTCTGAGTTTTTCCACTCACCTAGAATGTGCTGTCCTACAAAACAAGCCTAGGGTCTTAGTCTTATTTATTTATTTGTTTATGGCCAGTTCTGGGGCTTGAACTCTGGACCTGGATGTTGTTCCTTGAGCTCTTTTTTCCTCAAGGATAGCACTCTACCTCTTTGAGCCACAGTGCTTCGTCTGTTTTTGTTTGTTTGTTTGTTGTTGTTGTTGTTGTTTGAGTGGTTAACTGAAGAGTCTCACAGGGACTTTTCTACCTGGACTGGCTTCGAACCATGATCCTCAGATCTCAGCCTCCTGAGTAGCGAGGATTATAGGCATGAGCCACTGGTGCCCGGAAGCTTTTTAGTCATTTTTAGACCACAGTAATAAAGTACTGTGGAATGAGTGGTTTAAAAACAACAGGTATTTATTTCTCATAGATCAGGGTATCAGCCTGATGAGGCCATCTTCTGGGCTGCAGACAGACCACTTAACTTTTTTTTTTTTTTTTTTTTGGATCCAGTCGTGGGGCCTGAACTCTGGGCCTGGGCGCTGTCCCTTAGCTCTTCAGCTCAAGGCTAGCGCTTTACCACTTGAGCCACAGCGCCACTTCCGGCTTTTTTCTGCTTATGTGGTGCTAAGGAATCGAACCCAGGGCCTCATGCATGCGAGGCAAGCACTCTACCACTGAGCCAACTTCCCAGCCCAGACCACTTAACTCTTGAATCCTTACATGGCAAAAAGAGCAAGAGCTCTCTAGGATCCTCCTCTCCCTACCCCTCCCCCACACCTTTTTTTTTTCTTTCTTTCTTGTCAGTAGTGGGGCTTGAACTGGGCACTGTCTTGGAGTTCTTTTTCTCTAGCTAGTGCTCTACCACTTGAGCCCCAACTCTGCTTCTGGTTTTTATGGTAGTTAATTGGTGATCCAAGTCTCTAGGACTTCCCTTCCTGGGCTGGCTTTGAACCGTGATCCTCAGATCTCAGCCTTCTGAGTAGCTAGGATTATAGGTGTGAGCCACTAGTGCCAGCTTCTTTGTTTGTTTTAGTGACTAACCAAAAGTAGCCCAAAGTGACAGATTTAATGAGTAGTAAAGCCAAGATTAGGGTTGGGAATGTGGCTTAGTGGTACAGTGCTTGCCTAGCAAGCATGAAGCAAAAAGCCAAAAGTGGCACTGTGATTCAAGTGGTGGAGTGCTAGCCTTGAGCAAAAGAAGCTCAGGGACAGCGCCTAGGTCCTGAGTTCAAGCCCCAGGACTGGCAAAAAAAAACCCACCTGGATTAACCTTGGCAAAGGTTCTCCAAAGGCTCTTCTCTTCCTTCCTCTGTGCCCTCTTGCCTGGAAATTTAAATCCTTTTAAAGAGAGCATATTCTTATATTTCTGGGTTGCATATTTTCTTCCATTGATATTCTGTGTGAGAATTCTAGTATTCTATGACCAGAGCATTTTAGTTTTATTTTTATAGTTTAATATCTGCTGAGTCTCATTTTCTTTTCATTACTCATCTTTATCCGAATTTGCTTTTCTCATCTGAATACTTTGGGTTTGGTTTCCTTTTTCCTTCCAGACAATGTTTACCTGAGTTATTCAGAGGACTTAGAGGCAAGGAAATAGTTCACCCCAGGCTGCTGTAATCCTGGGCATCTACACAGGTTCATTGGCTCTGGCACTCTTTTTTGTTTTGGGCTGTGCCAGGGGTTAAACTCAGGGCCTTCTGCTTGCAAGAACAGGTGTTCTACCATTTGAGCCATGCTTCCAGCTCCTTTTGATATTGGTTATTTTTCAAGGTAGGGTCTCTCTCTAGGCCTGATATAGCCTACATGCAACACTCCTACATGTGTTCCCTATGTTTCTGGGGATGACAGGTGTGCACCACTGCCTAGACATTGTTCTTCCCTTGTAGCTTGGATAACCACCCCACTAATTGACATGGAGTCTTACAGCCTTTTTTTAATGTCTGGGCCAACCTCAAACTACAGCTCTTGACATCCACCTCTCTAAGCATCTAGGATTACAGGCATGAGCCACTGTACCTGCTTGAACTTGGCACTCTTAAAGGCATAGAGGTCCATGAATTGGGGGAAATAGACAAGGACAACTGCTTTCCTTCCTCCCTGCTGTTCCTTTATCTGCCATCATGGGACTTAGGGCAGGATGCTCAACCAGTATATTTATGTTCCATGGAAGGGGTGTGGCTAGTGTTGGTGATCTCTCAGAGACGGTGGCATTGCCTGGGACTGGGAGCCTCCCAGCTGCTTTCTGCCAAGGGCAGAGTGTCTCAGGAGTGGGGTTGAGTCCCGTGTCCTCTGAGCAAACCAACACTGCCTTGCCCTGTGGCATTGCCACCTCCGGGCAAGTACTCATAAATGTTTGTCTCCCACCTTTTGTGCCCCCTCCCTTTAGTACTAAGGATTGAACTCAGGGCTTCATGCTTGCAAAGCAGTGTGAGCCTGGCTTCTAGCTCCTTTTGTACATGAATTGTTTTTTGTATAGGGTCTTGCTTTATTCTTGGGCTGGCCTGGGCTCTGATCCCTCTACCTGTTCTTCCTTGTGTCACTAGAATGACAGTCATATGCCACTGCCCACAGCCATGTTGCTTCTCTCGTAGCTGAGATAACTGGCATGCAGCACTGCACCCAGCCACTGGCTGTGATGAAATCTCCTGAACTTGTTTGCCCAAGCTGGCCTTGACCTTTGATCCCCTGGTCTCCACCTTCTAAGAAAGCTAGCACCTCTGTTCCTTTTGCTGCAGGGGACTATCTTTCTCTGTCCATTCTCTCAAAGTTATTGATTCAAAGGCAACACTTTACCTCATGTTAGCTTATTCACTCCTGAAACAACACTGAAGATACTGAGTGGACATCTAATTATAGCTCTGATCCAATTGCTTTGTGTGGTAAAATTGTAGGAATCTGCCATTGTAAGCCACTGGAAGACAGGATGCCCAACTAGTGCACATCTTCTTCAGCTTGGATGTAGTTGGTTCTGGCGATCCACACTAGCCAGCATGTTAGCTGGCCGCTGTGGCCTGCTATTTTGGAGCAACTGTCTGGGAACTTGCCCATCTTTTCCTTAAAACATCACTGGGTGGTGGCAGTGGGGGGGGGGGGGGGCGGGGGAGGGAGGGCTTCAGAAATCCCTGCACATTTTCAGGTTTCAGAATCCCCCTGGAATTTTTTCTTTGTTTTCAAATGAAACATAGTCATTTAGGAAGAATTACTAGATTTAAAATATCCTGAGAATATATTATGAGTATCATTTATTCGCGCTCTTTGTAAAAATAAACCTCACATGTTATAATTGTCTTCGTATGGATCCATGAGTTAGTTTCATTGATACTATTTTAAAACCTTTTATGTAGCGCTTGCCATTGTAGCTAGCTCATGTTCATTATATAAATGGTTATTATTTCATGTAGAAATGTTACTGACTATTCTCTTTTCATCTGGAACCTTTCTGATTCTGGTAATTTTCTTGTTGATTCCTTTAAATTTTCTTAGGATCCCCGAATGTAATATATGTACCACGTTGTCGACTAATGATTGCTCACCAGCGACCCCTCAGGAAGTTTAAAGAAATACAGGTAGTCTGGCCCTGTAGTTGGGTAGCTAGAGAGCCATTGAGCCTGAACATGGGGGCTCAGCTCTAAGGCCTGTGGATGAGAGGTGGATTCCTAGCCCAGCAGAGAACATTGGTAGCAGTGAACAGAGTGAGAGCTTGGCTTGTCTGAAAGCAGACAAGCCTGGCTGGAGAAGGAACACTTGATCAGCTTTGTAAGAAGGAACTGTTTAAAATTTTGGTCTCTGAACAAGAGAGGCTAGCTAGGGATTCTAAGCAGCAGGTGCAAGGATAGATTTGCATTCTGAAAAGATCCCTCTCTCTGCCATGTGAGAACAGGCTGCAGGGGGCCCAGAGAAAGGGGGTGCAGATCCTTATATAAGAACAGCTAACTCGCACAGCACAGCCTGCGTCATGTGGCTTCCATATATTAACTGCTAAGTCTCCAGAACACGCAAGGTAGCTTATGGCAGAGCCTGGTTCAAAACCACTCAGTGGTTCTGTCTCAGGAGCCCACCCTGACACCACAGATTATAGTAGACACAGGTGGTGACATCGGACATGGGGAGCAACACTGAACATCAGTAGGAACCTGGTGACAGATTGGATGGTAAATGAAGAGGAGCAGGAGGAAACAGCAGTTTTCCACATATTTATTGACTGTTCTGAGTTTTCCTAGGACCAGTGTCATTTTTTTTTCCATTGTGTGATTCATAAGTGCTTATCATCTCTACTTTTTTCCATGGATAGGAAGGGAAATTCAGGCCCACTGCCAGGGTACATCCTGCACCTCTCATTTGTCTTTTGGGTGTGGGAGGTATGAAGGGAGTCACTGCCCTTTTTTTCCCTGGGGTCTGAGAGCTCCTAATCTGCTCTTTCAAAACAGTTGCAGTAGTCAGGGTGAAGATGTGTGGTTTTGAGTAGATTATCAGGACTCTTTACAACAGAATTTCTTGTGACACTGCAGGCCTTGGAATGTTCTGATCCCAAACTCATCTTATAGATAGGTACACTGAGGCCAAGAAAATGGGGAAGGGACTTGTCTGTGGGTCTCAGAGAGGTCAGAGACTTTGACCTAGAAGTTAGGTTTCCTGAAGTATGAGACAGCATCGTCAGATCACGTGAGGAAATTACCAATATCCTGGGCAAAAGTCTAATCACCTGCAAGGGGCTAAGGGAGGGTCTAAAAGTCTGTGAAAGCCAAGAGGGTAGGGGCACAGCTAAGAATGTTTGATTGTGTTTATGTCCCCCCCACCCCCACAATGGACATCAGTAGCTCATAAAAAGCAGAGAGGCTGAGGCACAGTGGCCAAACCCTGGGTGTGACTGAAGCAGAGCAGGGGCCGAGCAGGGCTCTCCTGAGCCAGAGGAACGCGCAAACCTCCAGGGCTGGCTATGTCTGCAGGGGAACAGAGTCCTCAAATCCATTCTGGGGCCATTTCCAGCGAGACCTCAGAAGTCCTGAGAAATATGAGACTGAGACAGGGCCCACTGGCATGAGGAGTCCAAGTCAGCAATGAGGGCCCTGTCCTGCTAAGCTGAGCTACTATTTGCAGGGCACCCACCTTCTCTTGGGGTTGTAGAACCAGGCTCTGCTCAAGCAGGAGACCGCAGGAAGGTGGACAGGGGTGAGGACCAGGAAGCAGGAAGTGGTCTAGAGCGTTTGGACAAGGCTGCGGTGGGTACTGCCCCATCTCGTCCTACCTGACAGGATGTGATCACACCTGAGGAAGTCTAGAAGCCATTGTACCTTGCCTCATCCCCATGCCAGAACTTAGAGATGCTAGAGTGAATAAGAAAGCCTCCTCCCATCCCTCCTAGAACCCAGGCAGGGCAGCAGGTGGGACCACCTGTGGTAGTCCTCATCTCCATGGGCAGTAGCCCTGTTGGCTCAAGCTTTCACAGAGGCTGAGTAAATCCTTGTGTCAGGACACCCACAGGGGCTCAGGCTTCCTTCTGTCTAATAGCTCCTCGGCTTGCTGTGAGCAATCAATGAGGTCACTGCAGCGAGCACTTAGCACAGTGCAGCCCTGTGAGGGCCGAAACGAGTGGGAACGCTAATAACTAAATGCTGTCTCCTCTTTGTGGTACTTTGGACTGAAACAGCGTTGGCAGGTTCGCATTCCTTCTCTTGATTCAGCCTCGAATACCCTGGGCAGTAGGCAAGGCACACTTTGTCTCCACTTCGTCTCCACTTCATGGTGACGATCTTATGTTCCAGTATGAGGGCTTGAACTCAGGGCCGAGCTCTCTCACCAGGCTTTCTTGCTCCATGGCTAGCACTCTACCATGTGAGCCATGCTTCCACACCAGCATTTTACTGATTAATTGGAGTCAGAGTCTCACAGATTGTCTGCTTGTGCTCACCTGGAACCTTGATCCTTCAGGTCTCAACCTCCTGCTCAGCTAGGATTACAAGCGTGAGTCACCAGAACCCAGCTTAGGGGTGACATTTAAAGGTGAGCCTAAGGGAATAGTCCCTGGCAAGACAGAGAAGACAAGAATTCAGCTGCCCTATTTGCCTGTGTTCACTACTTTGTGTTTCTTTTATAAAATGCAAGCATTCTATTTTTCTGGTAGAGTTGAACAAACTACATTCATCTTTCATCTCCTAACAGCCCTGCTGAGATGAAAGACGTTTGTCAAGAGTCAAAATATCTGAGACAGCTAGTTCTGAAAGAAGCCTTAGAAATTACTCTGATTTACATGAGGCACTGAGAGAACTATTCATGGTCACACAGCACAGTAGCGACACAGTAAGGACTGGAACCTGAGATCTGGGACTTGTGTTCCTTCCTCTATACCTTCTGTACCTACAGGTCTCTAGGTATTTGTTGTTGTTGTTGTTGTTGTCAACCGTGGGGCTTGAACTCTGGGCCTGGGCACTGTCCCTGAGCTCTTCAGCTCAAGGTGAGCCCTCTATCACAAGTCACAGCGCCACTTCTGATTTTCTGGTGGTTAATTGGAGATAAGAGTCTCGCAGACTTTCCTGCCTGTGCTGGCTTTTAACCCTGATCCTCAGATCTCAGCTAGGATTACAAGTGTGAGCCACTGGCACCAGGCTTCTCCTGATGTTTTAGCTCCATTCTAGAGATGGAAAACCGAGCCAAAGAGGTAACTCGACTCCATTACCATCTTCAATGGCCTCGTGGCTTTAGAGTCTGATGTTTATGAATAGCTACAGCCATAGGGAAGGGCCTTAGAAGGGACATTGGGTATGTTGTGAGGGGAGGGGGAAGAAACATAGTTTACATTGCGTTTGAGAGACTGAAATCTCTCTAGCCTTAGAGATTCATTTGTGCATTCAGAGAAGGGTTATTTAAAATACATTTCACCTTTTCAATAACCTTGGTTTGCTTAGATGAGGAAAAAACAGGTCAAAAACAAATTCATGAGCTTTTCTAAAAGGTTACAAAATAAAATGTCCTTTGCTAGAGGATATAAAGGAAATAGCTCTCTGTTTGACAAAGGAGAGAGCTCTTCTAGATAAATCTTGCCTTATGAACAAATCAGAACTCTCTCTGTCTCTTCCTGATCAGCTTAATTCCTTTTTGCTTATCTGCAAATCCAATAATGCTGGTAAAAACAAACTCTCCTGGAGGCTGAGCATGGGGGCCTGGGCCTCAGACTCTGCAGCCCTTATTTTCTATTTAAAACCCCAGCCTCTGCTCCTGGGAGAGCTACTCCTGGCTGCTGGGGGCAAGATGGCAGAAGGGCTTGGTTAGGAACAGAAATTGCCTCCGGTCAGGGACACTGTGCTTCTACTCTGGGTCTCCCTGGCCAGGAAACACTCAGCAAATGCATCAAAAATGGAGCAGGGTGGACGGGGTGGAGGACAAGCATGAAGATTTAACATCCTTCCCACACTCTCCTGTTTCCTGCCCACATAACCAGGCTAAGAATTGCAGGAGCTTCTTGTGCCTGTTTGCATTATTGAGTGACCACCTGGTGTCAACTTCCCTGGTAGTTCAGCCCACCTGGCTTTAAAATTTTTAGTTGCTAAATTCATTGTGCACCAATAATGTGTGTCTCAACCATGAGAGTGGGATGTCTGTTCCATGCAGGAGTCACAAGGAGTTCTCCTGGTCCAAAAGCTAGAGTTAAAAGGAGCTGCAGGCACCAGGAAGGGCAGGACCACAGGTACTAGAGCATGCAATCACTGGGCTAGCATAGTCAGTGCACTGGGCTATATCTTTGCCAGCCTGTGAATGACACCACATACTGGCAGCTGTAGACCTATTTGTGGCAAGACATGGAAAATCTCACAAACCTGTTCCCCTTATCATTAAAACTTCCCCATAAGCCAGGTGCTGTTGGTTCATACCTGTAGTCTTAACTACTCAAGAGGCTAAGATCTGAGGATCATGGGTCAGAGACAGCCTGGGAAAACAAATTCAAGAGATTCTTAAACTCTTAGGGCAAAAAAAACAGAAGTAGAGGTGTGGCTCTAGTGGTAGAGTGACAGCCTTGAGCAGAAAAGCACAAAGGCCTTGAAAAGCACAAAGGCCCATACTGACCACACACACACACACACACACACACACACACACACACACACACACACACACACACACACACACACACACACACACACACACACGGTTCCCTATAAAGGATACTTAACTGATTTCATCGGTTAACTAGCTTCATGTGAAGCCAGAATTATTGGCTTAACTGAGTCCCAAGTTGTTCTTCCCCTAGCTAAAATGTCAATGAATGTATTTGTGCACCAACTTTTGACTCCATTGGGAGTTTGCTTTGGCTAGATTTGTGGAATGGGAGATAATGAGTCAAGAGCTAAGGCTTTTATAATTTGGCTATTCGTATCTGGGATGGTAGTTAAGACTGTGGGTTCTAGGAGATGCTGCCTGAATTTGAAAATGAACATTATCACTTATCCGTGTGACCTTGAGCAGATGATGTGGACCCTTTTGTTTCTTCATCTGTAAAATGGGGTTAATGATAATACCTACCTCACAGCATTGTAGTGAGGGTTAATTGTAAGGGACCATGTATAATTAAGTTGAATAGGCATGACTCATGAGATATCACCATAAAGCAAACTTTATTTTTGTTTCCCAGTCTCTCCACATTTATTCCATAGAGCTATTCTTCCTCCCCCGCCCCCCCCACCTCCTCCCACACACAAAAATTAGGTAAGATTTAGTCCTAGGACTTACTTAGGACTAATTAAGTCCTAGGCTGCTCTGGTCATTTGCAGATAACCAAACGTCATCCCATCAATAATAAATGCCTTACCTATTATGATAAATTCTTGAATTTCAATGACATGAGCTCCTCCAGCCCAGTATAGTCTGCCGTAAAACAGTTTCCTGTGGAGAAAAGGTCCAGCTTGCAGATGACCGTCTCACCTTTTCCAGGGTCCAAAATGGAGGGAGGAAGAAGGGAGGGAAGGGGAAGACAAGGCAAGTTCTGTGACTACCCTCAGATCTATTAAGCTGCTCTGTATTATCTGGCCTTCTCTGTCATTTGGGGTGTTTTGGTAGCATCCTAGAGACCATGCTATTAGTGAGTTCTCTTCCTGCCACTCCCTTGATGTGGGTGATTCCCTGTAGCCCTTCCTCTGGTTCTCTTCTCAGACCCTAGAAAACTTGTGCTCATCCCCTTGCCCGGGTGCCACCATGTTTTAGGAGGAAGGCCTTTCAGCTTTGAGCTAAGCCAGTCACACCTGGCTCTCTGGTGAAACTACTTGTTTTTCCTTTGGCCTGCAAATCTCAGAGCACAGGCTGACCTCGAAACACCACCACCTGCTCTGCCATCAAGGGAGCCAGCTGCTACCTGCTCAATGGACCAATGCTGGTCCATTGTGGTTAAGACTACCATAGCCATACATTAAGCTCTCCTGGGATCTCCATAATATGAAGCCTCTTTTATCCCTCTCAATTACTAGGGATGCCTGGACCCCAAGAGTTCTCTCTAGAATTTTCCAACCTGAAACGACCCTTCTTTTCAGCCTCTCTCATAATAGTGTAAGGGTATCAGCCAATGATAAAAACAGACCCAGGCTTTTTCATGACCTGCTTAGGGTATTCTGCTTCACTTTGGAATGTGGTGACTACTCCATCAGCGCTCCGATGGGAACCTAGTCTGGTTTCATCCATCCTGTCACCCACCTTTGCTTTTATGAGATACACAGAGGACTGTCTGGCATAGAGCATGCCCTCCACAAATGAGAGCTATGTAGGGTCCAAGCTTAGCGGCTATTTATATCCATTTCATACCCATTACATTCAGTTTTGTTCCTGTTACCCTGTTTAATGCCCTATGAGCTTTATGTTTCCTGAACACTATGCTTTTATGTGTGTGTATAGATTATTATCTCTTATGCTCAGCAGTGATTTGGAAAATAGGCATGCTGTTTTTAGTTCTAATGGTAACCCTACATTTTTTTTTCAGAGACATCCATAGGCTTACTTATTTTACTTTAATCATAAAGAATGTAGCCATGGTCTTTGAAATGTTGTAGTTATTTAAATAGGAAAGTACAAAGGGTGCTCTCTGGTCACTGACAGACTCCTATTTTACCAGGTATTTTACCTGATAGATCTGAAGAAGCACTAACTCTGGTGCTCACAAGGGTACCCCGTCCTACAAACCTCCTCTCTCATCCAAAGCTCCACCACAAAGGGTGCTTACTGATCCATATCCTGTGGATATACAGCCTGTACTTAATCAAACCCTGATTGATACTTTGTCACCACCCACGTTAATTTTACCTGGTCCCTGCCCATCTTTTCTAGGAGCCACCCAGCAGTTTCCACTATTGCTAGCTCTGTCTTCTATCCTCTATTTACCTCTAAATCTATCTTTCTTACGGTTACAGTTTATCCTTCAGTGGTTTCTCATTGGTCATAGGATAAGATCCAAACTCCCTCAGCTAGCCTGGTTGTGTGAAGTGATCTGAATTCATTTACCTTAGCTCTCCAGATCCTTCTTCAGCCATATGGAACCATTCATGCCACCATGCTGATTGGCACCTTGATTATCAAGAGCATTGATCATGTAATCTCTTTGTTCATGTTACCCTATCTGAAACAGTCCCCAGCCAGTCATAGAACCTTGGTAACCACGATATTTCCCATTCTCATCAGTCTAAAAGAATTCTACTCACCCAACTCAACTGTTATCCTTTTCAGTTCTTAGGACAGGCGTGTGTGTGCATGTGTGCATGCATACGTGCGTGGGGGGGGGTGTGCATTGTGTGTGTGTATGCACACGTGCTGGTGCTGGGAATTGAACTCAGATCCTCAGGCCCTTGCTTTTTTTGCTCAAGGCTGGCACTCTACCACTTGAGTCACAACCTCTGCTTCCAGCTTTTTGCTGACTAATGAGAAATAAGAGTCCCTTGGATTTGCCTGTCTGGGTTGGCTTTGAACTATGATCCTCAGAGGATTACAGGCTTGAGCCACTGGCACCCTTTGAAAAGGCTCATCTTAATGTAGCTTTTCTTCTTCCAGTACCACTAGTTGTCTCTCCACTTCTTTCTCTGCCCTTGGCACTTGTATATCTGCATTGTATCATAATCACCTTGGCCCTGGTACAGTCATGAGTTTTCCTTGTTTCCACTGCCAAACTAAAAGATCCCAGAAAGCAGCCTCATACCTGAACCCTGCCCCAAACCACCACAGCCCTGCATCAGTCTTTGAGCCTAGGAGGGGCTAATGGATATTTGATTGATTTTTTTTTTTTTTTTTTGTCAGTCGTGGGGCTTGAACTCTGGGCTTGGGCACTGTCCCTTAGCATTTCAGCTCAAGGTGAGCGCTCTACCACCTGAGCCACAGCGCCACTTCCGGTTTTCTAGTGGCTTATTGGAGATAAGAGTCTCATGGACTTTCCTTCCTGGGCTGGCTTTGAACCGTGATTCTCAGATCTCAGTCTCCTGAGTGGCTAGGATTACAGGCGTGAGCCACCGCATTTGCATTACCTTCCTTGGGCTGCAAGGTCATCATGCCAAGCCACCATTCAGGGCCCAATCTGAATAGATGCCAATTTTTGTTCATGTCCCCTTGTTTCAAGAATGTCAAAACATGTCCCTTTTCAGTGAAATTGTTTCAGAGGTATCCAAGATACAAGACTCCATGGGGTAAATGCCAAGGTGCCAATGTTAGCCACTTCCCTAGACAAACTGGTCTTTCTGAGCTGGTCTGGCATCAGGCTCTTCAAATTTAGGTGGCAGATATGAAGGTCTCTCCCCAACCCTCTCATAAGCTATCCTCATGTTTGAAAATGTCTAAAATGCAAAGAGAATTTAAATTCATAGCAAATACCTCATTCTTGCAGCATTTGGTCAGGTGGCCTAAAAGGCATAGTGGGATTGCTGTGTGGTAGTGTTTTCATAGAGATGGCCTTGTTCCTCAGTTCCTCAGGCTAACTTTGAAAAGCTTCCACCCTTCTTCAAGGTCACTGTACAGCACAGTGGGAAGAAAAATGTTTATCCATGGCCCAGTGCAAAATTCTTCATCTGGCTTGGTGGAGTGGCTTTTTGATGAAGGCTGAGAGCATAAACTTAAAGCATCAACCAGAGAAGCCGCTTAAGTGAACACTTGGGAGCCCTGTAGAACACCCACATCTTCCCCTGCACCACACACCTCAGGATAGACCTGTGCAGACATGTTCCAACTTACAGGACTCCCTCTGTCTTTCCTGTCCCCCCATGCATGTTCATGTGCACACACACACACACACACACACATGCACACGTGTTTGTGTGTTCATTGGCACAGAGTCCCCGCCCCCCACTTCCTCACATGTGCACACAGCCTCTGCAGGACGAGACACATCTTATTTCTGCACTTCCTTCTGCCTACAGATTTAACTCCCTTAGGATGGAGCCTAACGTATCTGTTTAACAGATTCAATTATTCCAGACTCCTGAGACTTTCCAACTTAATTCTGATTGCATTAAGGTGTCAGATAATTTGAGAATAAAGGGGGAAATAGCCTCCCAATTCTTGAGGGAGAGAGAGTCTTCTAGGCTATAGTGGACCTGAGAAGCTACATGCCTATGAATTATAGCTTTAGGGAGGGGTGGTCAAGAAGGTAGGGCCTCTGATTTCTTAGCAGGATTTTTTTTTTTTTTTTCCTGAAGGACAGAGGTCTGTAGAGAGCTGCTTTGCTCCCTTGCTGTGGCCTTTAAGGCAGGGACCAACATCTCTTTGTTCCCCTTCCTGGGAGGCTGTCAGGTGAAAACAGAAGCCAGGCCAAGCATCCCAACTCACAAGGCCACAGCCTTGTACCACACGCCTCACACCCAGGTAGTTCATGTTGCCTGTTCTTTGTCCACAGTGACAGGGACAGCTTTAGAGGCTGATCATAGTCCCAGGCGCTAATAGTGTTCTGCGAGCACTGATGCTGTGGCTGACAGACGGATTTGACTTGTCGCACACCCAGAAGCTGAAGAAGAGGCTTTGTGTGCCTATGTACGGCAGGAACTGCGAAAGGCAAGAAGGAGCTGAAGCTGTAGGGCTGTGGACCAACCACACTGTTTGTGTGTGACCAGCTATGCAACTTCACACTGGATCCTCGCCTTGTGGGTGCTGCAGTTTCCTGGGCTGGAAAAAGAGGCGTGATAATAGCGCCCACCTCCTAGGGTGGTTGGGAGGGGGTAGATGAGTTCCAATAGATGGTTAAACAATATAGAGTCCAAATGGCTTGGTGGTGGTTGTGTTTGGTAGTGTATGAGCCAGACGTGGCTAGGGGAGGAAGCCGGGAGAGTCTGGTCCAGTGGTGGAGATCTTGGCAGCAGGGCATCTTCACAGGAGACTATTTATTCTCTGGGAAGTAAGGCTAGGATGTTAAATGCTCTTAACTTTGTAAGGGCTGGAGGGGGGGGGGCAGAGGGACATCCCCCCCCCAATGTGACCCTCCCCCTGCCTGCCAAACACCTCCAGGACTAAAAAGCTGTGGGTGAGGAGGGGGGCTCCGTGCTAGGCCCGGCTTGGTTCCTCAACCCTCTGCGGGGACGGATGGATTTCCAGATCAATCCCCCGCTTCACAGAGGAAGAAGAAACTGAGGCTCCGAGGCCTGCGGAGGATCCGGGGAGGGGAAGGGCTGGGCGCGCGCGCGCGCGTCGCGGGGCCCGCGGAGGGGGCCCGAAGGTGGGGTCTCTCGGCCGAGGCGGGGCCGGGGAGGCGGGACTGCCACGCAGCGCAGCGCCGCGCCAAGGCCCTGGGCGCAGAGCGGGCGGCCTAGCCCGGGCGGGGCGGGGCGGGGCGGGGCGGGGTGGTGCGGTGCCGGGCGGGCGGCGGACCTGCTCCACGCGCGCTCCCGCCCGCGGCGGCCCCGCGCGCGCTCCGGCTGCTTCGCCCACCACCGCACCGCGCAGCGCCACCGCACCGCACCGCATCGCGCCGGCAGCCGCTCGCGGAACCCGCGCGGCCGGGGCCCTGGCGTGCAGCGCGGGCCTCGGTGGGGCCCAGCGCCCCTGCCCGGGAGGATGTGGCCCGGGGCGGCCCGGGAGCTGAGTAGGGCCCCCGCGCCGCCAGCCCCTCCGGGCCCCGACCTCCGCCGGAGCCGCAGCCGCCCCGCCCCCGAGAGACATGACTTCCAAGCCGCATTCCGACTGGATTCCCTACAGGTACGCCGGGCGCCGGCCCCCACCCCCTCTCCAACTCGGGGGGGGGGGGTGCAGAAGGCGGGGGGGGGGGGAGGCACTGCACCCTCCAACCATGAGGGCGCCCATAATCCTATCGTTTCCAAGCCGAGGGCGGAGGGTGGAGGCGCTGATCTTTTTCTCCGACCCCCCAACTTTGGGGTCTGAGCCCACCTGCTCTGCTGCACACCCTTCTCGGGCCCCCACCCCCATCCCTCGCCGCCCCCCTTGTTGGTTGAATTGCTGGAAGGGGTCTCTGGGCTCGGTTGGATCCGCCAGCACCATATGGCTGCCTGGGGAAGGAGGCTGTGAATCCCCTCCTAAGGCCCAGCACCCGGGTCGGGTCACACGCCTGTACGGCTTGTGTACACACCCACCTTATCCATCCATCCATCCATCCATCCATCCATTCACCAACCCACCCATCCACCCACCCATCTATCCATCCATCCATCCATCCATCCATCCATCCATCCATCCATCCATCCATCCATCCATCGGCAAGCTTGTGCCCACAGGATTTCCTCGCATGAAATGAAAGATGCACCTCCTGGTCATTTCCCAGCCTCAAAGCATGGCTCATGAGGATAGTTACTCTGAACCGAGATCACATGGCTGCTCATTTACACGTGCACAGACCTCTACGATCACCAGTTCTTAGCACCCACAGGTGCATACCTCGTATGCACTACTCTCTCCCAAGTGTCTTTGGGAAGCTCAGTCATCTTCTCCGTTAACAAGAGTGCTCACATACACAGAAGTGCACTCACGTGCACAAAAGCACTTCAGAGCCCACGCACACTCAGGGAAGTCCACCTCTTATTCCCACACGCTGTGGCCTGACCCAAGGAAGGCCCAGGTTCTCTGCTTTGTGGGAGGAGGTTGGAGGTAGCGTGCCTAGCCTCACACAGGTGCAGACCTTTTCACCATCCACACTACTCCATCCTCTCTATTACCAGGGAAAGGAACTTATCGCCATAGCAGCACCAGATCCCTGGCTACCTATTGGCTCTGTGGTTGCCATGGGCTACGGGACTGTCTCAAGGCTTCCTAGAGAAGCATGTATGTAAAAAGAGTGCTGGGCTGCTAAGACCCACGTTTTATAGCTGACCCAGGTGCACACGTGCTGGTGGGAGGCAAGACCAGACGGTCAGGATCTTTCTAACAACATGGCCTGCTTTATGGAAGGGGCCTGACCCCATTCACTGGCTGAGTACTTCTGACAGGGCTCTTCCATGAGTGTCCAGACAGACTCTGACACAGAAACCAGCTGAAACCGCCTGAGGCTTGTTAGAAGCAGCTCTCTCTGCAAACAGTCACCTGTAATTGGCCTGAGTTTCTCTGGAAAAGCATTGTTGCCTGTAATCTCAACTCCTGTGGGAGCTTCAGAGATTTCCAGATTATTTTGCATCTCCCCACCAACACCATACACACACACACACACACACACACACACGTACACATACTCACATACTCATGTAAGTCACCCATAGGATCTCCTGAAGATGTGCACTCACACTGCAGGCTCACATGGCACTGAGGGCTGAGGCAGTGCTGACTCAAAAGAGCAACTGTCCTGAACACACATCCAGGCTGAGGGCCCAGATCGTCTCTGGAACATCCTGGTGTCTCTTGAAACAAGGGCTGAGAAACCTTCTAGAAAGTAATGAAGGGCCCCACAGAGTAACTGCTTTTCGCGGTCCAGCAGAGGTACAGGGCAGTGCCTTTGGGCTGAGTGACTTCAGTATGGAAGTACCAGCGAGGACATCCAGATGCTGGCAGGTAGCCACAGACTAAGGGGTGGTAGGGAGGCAGCACTATGACGGTGGGGGTGATGGCCTGTTTTAGGATCTGGCAACCTGGAGGCTGGGCCAGGATAGGTTATATTTCAAGGAAGCTTTTCTTAGGGAGCCAGAGCCAAAGGCCAAAGCAGCTTGAGAGAGAGACAGAGCCTTTTTAGAGAGAACATTTACCTCAGTCTGGGGAAGTGTGAAGGAGGTAGGATTGTCTCTGGGAAATGATTCTGCTCCGACAAGTGCCCTGGGTACTGGTGTTCTGCAGAGTGACTGGATGTGACCTAGCCCAGCGACTCCTCACGGTCCCTTCCACACTCAACCCAGCACACTAAATCTTGCCTCTCTGGAAGCCTGGATGTGATGAGCAGCTTGGCATCCTAGTATCCCCTCTACCCCCGCTTTCTTTCCTTATTCTCCGCACTTCCTCCATTCCCATCCCCTGCCTTCTTGTTCTGTAGCGGAGAGGATAGGTTTCCAACTGTGGGTGGGCTGCAGTCAGAAGTTGCAGAATCCCCCCCCCCAACCCTGTCCCGCTCCACGCCATCTTTCTGGGTATGTACAGAGCCTGGGAAAACATTGAACCTGGAATATTGACTTCTAGAATGGAGAGATGTGGACTAAGAAAAGGAGATTCTTACTCCCCTGCATAAACTGGGTTGCTGATTGCAGGCAAAGCCGCCAGCCTGTCTCCTCACAGAGGAAACTAGGACAGAAGACAGACAAGGTGGTTTGCTTGCATCTGGGGATGAAGGCAGCCTATGTGCACGTGCTTTGACTAGCGTGAAGTTTCCCTATGTCCCAGCATGTCAGAACTGGGATGTGGCATTTCACTTGGGGGGAGAGGAATCAGCTGACTTCTCAGGAGCTCTACCAGTGGCTTTTTCCTCCCTCTGTAATGGTTGCATCTTGCATTCCATGGACTCAGCTTGTTTTTCTTCAAAGCAGTGATAGTTGATGATTATCTTCTTATGGGTAATTTTAGCAGTGTATAATGGTCATGGATTCGCCTCATCTGGTTTAAAAGGGAAAGAGCATTTAGTTTCTAAAGTTGAACTGAATATTTTTGCCTTTTTATTTCTGCTTCTACCAGGTTCTCTGTACTTATACTCTTGAGGAGTATGTAATGCTGGACTTCAAAGCTCTTATAAGTTGGGATGGATGGAGCGCCGAGTCTCAGAAAGGCTGTGGCCATAGGTGTATTGTAGGACTGTGCTGACAGCAGTGGATGGCTGTCTGTACAGAATCCACTGCCTGTGTTTCTCTCACAGTCATAAATTCCTTGAGAGCAGAGACCTTATGTGGTTCTCAGCAAAGATGTCCACTTCTCTGAATCCGAGTGGCAACCCCGGGTAATGTTTAGGGCTTCCTCAGCCTTCCTGGCATCACATCTGTGTTCTCTGCACACTTGAAAAAAGATGTAGCCCTCTCACACCCCAGTGGGGCCTCCCAGACCCCAGTTCAGCAAAGCATGACTCTAGATCATAGGAAAAGCATCTCAGGCCAGAAGGACCCGCGCATGCCATCCAGCTGTGGGTGAGTGCTTCCTGTGGCGTTCCTGCCACCAGCTGGCCATGACGGTGGACAGTTCCTCCTTGGGAGGAACCGAAGCATGGCTCTGGGTTCCCTTCCTCTTGGTCTACCCCTTGCACAACTGCTCTCTGAGAAGCAGTGTGGTTAGTGAATGAAGGAGAGCACTCCCCAACTGTTTTGGTTGTGTTGCTAGGTTTTGCTCAAAGGTGCTCTGAATACCTCAACCCACCACTTTACCTTTGACAGTTCCTTCTAGCAACTTCCCAATTTCCTGTTTGTTTTATAAAGCGCACCAGCTGTGTTTTAGGGTGTCCATTTGCATAGCTGAGCATTAGACTAATCCTAGCATTTGCTTTAAAAAATACAAATAAAGCAAAATAGAAAAAAAAAAAAACCATGATGGTGAGGTGGTATTAATTCCAGGGCATGCTTCCCAGTTCCAAATTACCAAGATGGGGCTAGTGCCCCTCGTGGCATGAATACACCTGATATGCTTGGGCAGGACCAGCCTGTCTTGGGATGATGGAATGCCTGTGAGCAGTGTAGTCCTCTCCCCTCTGCAGCTGCCCCCAAATCCTGTCATGTTTCAGCCAGCTACTAGACAACAGGAGCCCCAGTTTTGGATTGCCCAGATCTGGAATTGCCACCAGACCCTCTGAGTGGCCTGTCCTCCATTCACAGCCAGCTTAATTTGATTCCTGGGTCCAGCAGAGGCAACAATGTCCAATGTGACTGAGTGGAAGGTGTGAGTGGAGAAAGAGGAAAGGGCAGAGCAGACAGAGAGGATACAGATGGTTGGGTCTAGCTCTTGCCCCTGGCTTCTGGTTAGCACTGGTGCTTTAGCCTAGCATGCAAGCTGGACTGGAAGAGGAGGATGGAAACAGTCTTCCTACCTACATTGGCCATGCCTGGCTTTTCCAGCCTACAGCAGAGGAGTTCCTGAGCTCTTATCCCCTGCTTGATTGTGGCTTACTCCTCAAGCACTCCAGTGCCTTGCGGGGAGATGACTAGCGAGGCGACTCTAATGAAGGAACCGCCAGGGTCAGCCGGAAGACCCATCCATCAGTGTGCTCTGTCTCCTTCCGAATCTCCTGGCGGGGCTGCAGCTGGCAGCCGGGGTTTGGCAGTGAATCCACAATTGGAGTCCGAGTCATTAAGAAACCATTAATGTCTCTTTGCATGGCTGTTGTTGAGTGCAACCTAGAACGGTGCTCATTAGAAAGCGGCAGGGCAGGGAGGTGTTGATGAGAACGAACACACAAACATACACACACACACACACACACACACACACACACACACACACACACGTGGGAATGGTGCTGCAGTGGAGATGAGGAGGCAGGGCCAGCTGGGTGGGGGTGGAGAAGGGGAGCTGGGCCCCGCTGTTCTCCCTGGAGACAGCCATCATTGTTTCCCACTGGCTGCCTTGTGCCAGGGTTTCCTCCTCTCCCCCCTCCACCCCCTCAGGGAGAGAGATGGGCTTGGCTGAAGTGTCCTTAGGAACACCCAGAATGAGCGATGTGATCATTGTCAGGTACTTGTGGGATTGTGGTCCTCCTTCATACCCTTGCAGCGCTCCTAGAAAGCAGTGCTCACCCAAGACCTGGTTTCCCCAGAGACATGTCAACTCTGGGTGCCTCCTAGATAGATTCTGCTGATGGTTACTTGCCCCTAGCTTCCATCCTTGCAATGGGTAACCTTCCCCCTTGTGTATTTGAATGTCTCCAGTGATGAGCGAGGAGGTGGGAAGCTCTCTAGGCCCTTCTGAAATGGCTAATGCTTCTGGAGTCTCAGTGTCTTGCAGTTGTATTCCTCTTCCTTGGAAGGCCTTGGTTAAAAGCTTTCCACCTGGAATCTTACCTGGTAATCAGTGCTCTTAAATCCTGTAGCCCTTGGCCATCCTTCTCCCTCAGGGAATGAAGGTGGGAACCAAGATCAAGGAAGCTCCATGCAGTGACTGGGCCTGTGGTAGGAAAACGTGTGCCCTGCATAGGACAGACAGTGTGGACATAGTTTCGGAAAACACCTTTTGTCAGCTGAGCTGCCACCACGACCCAGTGTTTGGAAGTGGCTTTACTGCTCATGTGCACCTTGCCTCTTAACTCAAAAGTGTGTGTCCCATTTTCTGAGTTTCTCTAGACACTCCTGTCAGCACCATAGGAAGCATCTTCTTTGTCCTCAGTCAACACCACTGGTGGGGATGACCCAGGGGCGGCCTCTCTCCTTGGCCACTCTCTCTGAAAGCATGTGTGACTTGTGACACCCCAGCAAGCTGTGAAATGGCCTTTCCTGCTGGTACACAGGCAGCCAGCTCTATCTTATGAACCAGTGACTAGGTCCTGGACCTTTCTTCGAGGCCCCCCACGGCAAGCCTTCCGGCCTGTGGGGGGCAGTGCCTTCTTAGCCAACTCAAGTGTTTGGAGAGATGGTTCTGTCCTCTGGTTCTGGCAGTGTCCTCAGAGAGCCCAGATGCAGCTGTGGTCTCTCAGACAGGTGGGCTGATTTAGGAAGGCTGAGGCCTAGAGGCAGGTGCTTAAGCAGTGCTCTGGCAGCTTGGGCCGTTTGGTACACAGCTCCTGATCATGGTTCAGACTCATGCACAGAGTGGCCCACAGGAAAAGGGCCACTTCAACTGCTAGTTAAAAAGATACATGGTTTGTGGCCAGAGAGGTGGTAAGTGAAGCTAGAGGTGGATGATGGGCAGTCTGTGATCTGTGGACTTCCTTCCACCCTCTGGCTGGCTCCCTTGGAGATGAGTCGTTGAAGAGCTGCATAGATCAATGGTTACTCTGGCTACAAAGGGTGTGTGTGAGAAGATGGAAGTGGCTTTACCTTGTCGGTGGAGTGCTTTGACTTGACCTTTCCCTTCCTGCACATCGTGCTTACCTTCACACAAGTGCGTCCATGTCTCACACAGTCATTTCCATGTGGATGGATCCCTTCACACACTTCCATACTACCTCACAAACCCAGTTCTTGCCCTAGTGGCTTGCCATACCTGGGGGCAACTCTAGGGTTTCCAGAGCTCAGACCTTCAGGCGCTCCCTCGACCCCATGCGGCCATCCTGGCCTTGGCTTTTATAGAATTTGGGCCTAACGTATCTTGGACTAGCAAGAAAGCTAAGTGGCTTGAGTGATAAGCTCTCTACGCATGTTCTGCCTTCCAAAGAGGCAGTGCCCGTTTAGGTGAGATATGACTAGTGGAGTTCCAAGGTCTGATGAACCCAATGGTGCCTGTGCCACATCCATGGCCAGGGAAGGGCTGGTGGTTGGTTGCTAGGCTGTGCATTCACCAGAGTGTCCAACTTACGGGCATCTCTACCCAGCTCTGGGGACTGGTTGGGTTCTTTGTCTCATTCTCCCAATGCAGAGGATGCTCCCTGTAAGCAGGGAGGGTTGTCAGTACCTCCACTCTGCCTGCCCAGAAGCCAAGCATTTAGGATGGGGAGAACGTCTCCTCCAGAGGACCCAGCCTCCTCCAGAAAGGATAGAAAGGGGAAGGGAGGGAGACGATTGGTGAGATCCCCAGATGCAGCTGGAGGTGTAGATCCCTCGGACCTGCCTTACGGAGATGCCTCTGCCTGGTTTTCTCTTGAATCCTATTGCAGCCAAGCCCTGCTTAGGCATCTGAGAGGAGGGTCTCATCCCATCCTAACTGGGACCAGGCTGGCTGAGAAGTCCTTGGGACAAGGGGTGCCTCCCAGGGTGCCAGCAATGTGCCCCAGCCCTTTCGTTTTGAACTAGTTTCTAGGTGGCAGCCTCCATCCTTCCTCCTTCCCCCATGTGGGCTCATGGAACTACCAGGAGCCACCATGGGAGTGGTGGGCTCTGGGCCAGATCCTGGCAGATCCCGGGCAGCTCTGAATCCCTTTCTCTCCTCTGCAGTGTCTTAGATGATGAGGGCAGCAACCTGAGGCAGCAGAAGCTTGACCGGCAGGTGAGTGGAGCTGGTGGAAGGGAACAGGCTGGGCTGGGTCTCTGAGGGCAGAGGGGCTTTGTCCCACGAGATCCGCCTTCCCTGCCGGGTCGCTTATATGATGGTGCTCAGCACTAACCCAGTACATAATGCCTTTCCAAGGCAAGCAGCCAGAGCTGCTGCTCCTGCAGGACTGGGCTCTGTGCTGTGAGCCTGCCAAGGTAGCCACTTGGGCTGGATTCTGCCGCCCTTTCCTGGACCCCCAACTCTGAGAGGAGGCCCAGAGGGCACTTGGGAACCCAGCCCCACTCTGGTAGCAGTGATGGGTGAGCTCCCCCCATCCCCAGTGCCTACCCTGTGCCTCTGTAGCGGGCACTGCTGGAACAGAAGCAGAAGAAGAAGCGCCAGGAGCCCCTGATGGTGCAGGCCAACGCAGATGGGCGGCCCCGGAGTCGGCGGGCCCGGCAGTCCGAGGAGCAAGCCCCCTTGGTGGAGTCCTACCTCAGCAGCAGCGGCAGCACCAGCTATCAAGGTACACCAGCCCTCCCTCTAGGGACAGACTGGAAGACACTGCTGTCTGTCACTGCTCCATACCCCAGCACCACTTTGGAGAGGCCTGTCAGTTTGTCCAGGCAGTCTGAGTACGGCTCCCAGCCCAGCTGCACAGCAGAGAGTGCAGCAGCTTACAAGATACCAAGATCTTATCTTTAAAAGACTCCCAAGTGAACTCAAGCTGTGTCCTCCTGAGTCAGGTGTGGGGACCAGAAGGCTACACCTTTATGGATCCAGAGATCAGTTTCTGATGTGGAACATTTTATTCACTGCCTCATTTAGGAGGCAGCTCTTGAAAGTAGAACAGTGCCTGCTCCCCACCCATTCTCTTCTCAGAAGAAGCCATTTCTCAGCATCCTGCCCCGTACAAGCTAGGACCTCCCGAGACAACATCTCTTTCCTTCTCCCAGAGCTCTCTCCACCCTCACTCCTCCTGGCTTCTCACTTACAGATTTCTGCCCCTGCTCAAGACTTCTGTAGAGCTTCAACAACCTCACCTCAGGCCCCCCACTCCCATCTATACACACTCAGGAAATGCTGCAGCTCATCTGGGACAGGGGGTCACTCCTTTATCTCCCAGACACCCCCTCATCGTTATTACCCCAAGCCAAAGAATGGGGGAGACACAGACAGACACAGCCACCACTGCCCCCTGCTGGGCTAGTGCTAGCCATGCAGGTGTTTACTGGATCATGTATGATGTATAGTACCAACTGTAACAAGGCTACAAGCCTCTGGCTTTGCAGGGAGCAAGAACATGAGCAACTATAGTACTCCCCTCCCCAGGGGGCTACTTTCACACCTGGAACTTCCAGCCACATGGAACTGCCGCTAGTTTGCTCACCTCAGAAAACTAATTGCTCGCCTCCCTGCCCCTCGGTGCCTCAGATTCTTCTCTGACTTCTGCTAACACAGACTTCACACACACACACACACACGTCTCATTGGCCTGCTGCCTATGCTGTGACATGACATACTCAGTCACCTCTGTGTGCATGTAGATTCTTGAGGAAAGTCTTTGTTTACAATAATGAAGATTGCTTTTAGGCATTTACCAGGACTAAGCTAGGTGTTATACTGCATTTTGACTTGATCTTCACTATCCCCCATGTTTGGGCAACTTGTCTATAGTGCATGGCTAGGGAGCAGTAGGGCTAGACTTTGATCCAGGCTTGTCAGACTCCAAATGGTCTTTCTACAAAATTGTGTTGCCTCCTCAAAGAGAAGCTCCTTCATAATTCCTTTCTGTGTTCAGCATCCTGGGTCAGACCAAGTATGTCTCTACCCCACTTCAGAGGCTCTGCAGGAGAGAATGGGGGCCTCAGCCCATCTGCCTTAAGAAAAGCTGCTACACACAGCCTCTTTCTCTACTTCTATGTGGCAGTCATACCTAGGATGGCTGTGGCACCTTGCAGGGAGGGCAGCCACTAACTGGGGTCCTATGGAGCTTAGCCACAGAGAGTGCAGCAGCTTAGTCCCAGCTCTGTCAAGCCTGACACCTGAACCATGGAAGCTGCATATGAGGTGAGAGTCTCCACTCAGATGTGAGGAACCTGCCTTAAGAAGTCACTGATGTGCAGATTTGGCAGATGTTTCTGTGGACCAAGGCCGCAGGAAGGCTGGAGTAAGAGAGGCAACACCTCCAGGGACATGTGTCACTGGAGTCAGGAGACAGTTTCTGTCTTGCTATTACCAATTACCTGCTCACTTCGTTGACAGTGAGAGCAAGGCACTTATCCTTTCCTGGTCTATTTTCTCCACTATAAAATGCGGGGGGGGGGGGGGGTAGGCAGTGAATTTGTCTTAGGACTTCAAAAACAAGAACTGTAGTGTGTTCTAGCATCCAAACTCAGCCAATTACTGTTCCCTGCAGGCTTCAGACCAGGTAGGGCCTCCAGGGGCCTTCTGCCTGGGAACTGGTCATCTGTCAGGTACATGCTACTTCTGTGCAGCCCAGTCTCTGTCCAGCTCTAAGTAGTGGACAAAGCCTTGGGGAGGCTGCAGCACACCTGGCCATCGGTCCTGGAAATTGGTGTTTCAGAGACCATCTCTCCCCTCTCATTCTTTGGCTGCTTCCTGCCTTGCCCTGCCCTGCCCTCTGCTGGTTCTTGGTGGTAAATGCAGGGGGTTCATTTCAAGGAAAACAAGCAAGTTTGACCTGTATCAGAACTAGCAGTTCATCCCAGTGAAAATTCTTGGTCTACTGGCTGTAATTATTCATGCACATTCCATTCACTTCTTTCATATCTATTGAGGACCTTCTTTGCATTAGGCTCTGGATGAAGACTATGGGTCCTGGGTGAGCACACACAGGTAAAGGTCTTTGCTTTATAGACCTTATGGTCTATGTTAAACAGATGGTCATAGCTACACTTTGTGGAATGAAGCCAAGCTCTGGGGAGGGGGTGACAGGAGTTGGGGACGGCTTCCTTGAGCTGGAATTTAATCAGACAGGGAGAGCAATGCAGTGGGAACAGCAAGTGTTGGTGAAGGAGAATGTGGTTCGTGCAAGACACTGAGCAAGCCTAGAGTGCCTGGGGGTGGAGTGGGTAGTTGGACCAAGGGGAAGAGAGATGGAGAAGTCAGCCATGCAGGAGAATGTTGGTCTCAATCTTAAGAGCAATCTGACACTGTTCATGTATTTTGAGTAGCTTAGGGTCTTGGTATGTGGAGGCCGTGGAGGCACTGGCTGTAACCTCTCTGAAGCCTTCCTGTTGGTGTGTAGCTTCTCACACCAAGCTGCACTTCCTGTGGGTGCTCCCTCTGCTTTCACCTGGGGTCTTGGAGGGCTCCCCTGGAGCGCTGTCCCTGGTTATGGTCTCTTCCAGAAGATGGCCTTTGTGTCCTCCTCCTCCATCTTCCATGGCCTGATGTTGGGTCACACGTGAGGTCTGAGAGAAAGTGGAGTATGACTCCAAGCAGTTCTCACAGACATCGCCCTGACCCTGCCAGGCCTCAGAACAGTTTGCTGACCCAGGACTTTGGTTGTTCTGCCTTGTCCCTGATCATAGCTTTGGCCTGCCCTGGATCTTGGCATGGAGATGAATGGGCCTAGCTCTGCAGGCACCAAAGTGATGTGGGGTAGGGGGTGGGAGGTGCTGGGCTGGATCTGTGATTGAGTGGAGGCTGTTTCTCTATGTCTTGGGTTTTTCTCTGAGCAGTTCAAGAGGCCGACTCACTTGCCAGTGTGCAGCTGGGAGCCACCCACCCACCAGCACCAGCCTCAGCCAAGAGAACCAAGGCAGCAACTGCATCAGGGGGCCAGGGTGGGGCCTCTAGGAAAGAGAAGAAGGGGAAGCACAAAGGTTAGTGTGCTTTCTCCACGGATCTGCCCCTCCTTCCGCTGTGGGCTTGGGGGAGGCAAGGGACCAACAGTCTCAGTCAATGCCTAGACTCAAGGTGCCTATTCAGAGTACCTGAGCTGGCTGTGGGTGAGGGCATGCCTGCTACACTGTCAGAAGTCCACCCTAGCCATGGCCCAGATCACCCCTTCCTCCTACCCTACCTTGGCCTGAGCTATTTCCATCCTAGCCTCTGGCCATTACACCTTCTCCAGGCCTGTGCAGCATTCCCCATCCATGCTTCTTTCTAGTATGGGCTTCTCTCACTCCAGGGCCACAACCAGACCATTCCTGCTCCTCTCTTTCTAGGGATCAAGGAAAGCAATGATGGTGGTCCCTACCCATGTTCAGTGTCCTGGCTAGATTCTGCTTCCTCAACCCCTGTCCATAGGCAGTGGTTTTTCAGGCCACCATCATTGTAGGACAGTGGTGTATCAGGGTTCACTGCAACACTGAGCATAGCTCAGCCAGGCAGAGGAACTACCACTTAGTTGAGCTGGACCTTGCTTTTGTTATGAACCTGTGGCCACTTGGGCTGGAAAGCTAACATAGGCTTGGAGATCCTCTGCCTGGAAGGCAAATGTTTGCCCAGCAAAGCCTTTTATCAGAGGGCCCTGTGTTTTAAATGTGTGTGAGTACTTTGTATGTCTGTATGTGAGAGAAAGATAAACACCAGCCTCTGATACCTTGTCACTGGCCATGTCCATGAATGGTTGTTGGCCTCAACTGTGGTCTGAATTGATCCTTGTTCTCCATCTTGTTTTCTCCACCACGTAGCTGGTTTTATAGTGACTGCTGCCTATCTTAAGGATGTGAGGTATTTGAAACCATCTCTTGGCAATTTATCTTGGAAGACCAGATGAAGCCCACATTTTTTCACAGCTTACCAATCACTAGCAGGCGGACAGCAGTCATTTTTAAAAATCAGTTTTATGAATCAGTTTTGCAGAGGGTCTCTGATCCCTTACCCCCTTCATGGATGTCTGGGAGTCCAGGCCCTCCTCTCCCTCTGGATGTAACTCAGGAGTGTCTGGCCTGCAGGCACCAGCGGGCCAGCAACACTGGCAGAAGACAAGTCTGAGGCCCAAGGCCCAGTGCAGATCCTGACTGTGGGCCAGTCAGACCACGCCCAGGACGCGGGGGAGACAGCAGCCGGTGGGGGCCCACGGCCCAGCGGGCAGGACCTCCGTGCCAAGATGCAGAGGAAGGGTGAGCCCCATGGGGGCCCAGCTGGGACCGAAGCTCAGTCCCAGATTCTCAGTTGCACCCTTCTCCAGGAGCATGGCTGTCCTGTGTCTGGTCTAGCCTCTCCCAGGCAGTGGGGGAGGGGCACACTTGGAGAGAAGCTTTAGGGCAGGAACTTCTGTTAAGGCCAAGTAAGGGAAAGAAGCATGACCTGGAATAACCAACCTGTCTTCTCCCAGGAGGCCCATGTTTAGGGAAAATATTTTCTTTTGCCTCTTAGAAAAAGCTCCTTTGGAAAGGAGGTACCCATGTGTCCACTGTGCTAGCAGTGAGCAGGGCCAGGATGCTGAGGTGCTAGGACTGGCCACCCTAAAAATCTGCTGCCCGGCACTTGCCCAACATGAGCCCTCAGGAGCCGGTTACAAGGTAGCAGAGGAAAGAAGTCTAGCAGAACCACATACATTGAGATGAACTGACTGAAGGATAGCTTACTGAGAAAGGGCTATCGAGACAATTTGGGAATAGGTGGCATTTCAGATGGGGGAAGACAGCTGACACCGAGGCTTTGGGCTGACAGGGAAGGAAGAGTCAGAGTGCCCTGCACATTGCTGAGTGAGCTGAAGCCTTTTCCCTGGCAGTGTCCATGGTCTATGCCAGCCAAGGCCTTGAGGAAGTTAAAGTCATGGTCAGAAATGGAGGATCCCTGTTGGCAGGTTCAGCTCAGTACAGGCCTGGTAACCCAAGACAGGAGAGGGGCAGATACAGGGACTGAGCTGAAACTGGGTGGTGGGAATACGTCCTTAGGATGGGGACTACTCCCATCGCCTGTGCTCATGAGAGAACACGTGTCCTTGTGTATGTCTGGAGGTGTGGGAGTATGTGAGCAGAGCCCGTGTGTGCATCTGGCTGGGTGAGAATGTCAGTGTCAGAACATGTGTCTTTGTGTGTGACCATCTATATGCTGGAGATAGATTCCTCATGTCAAGCCTTCCTGTTCCTCTGCTCTCCCCAGGCATCTCCAGTAGCATGAGCTTTGATGAAGAGGAGGAGGATGAGGATGAGAATAGCTCGAGTTCTTCCCAGCTGAACAGCAACACCCGCCCTAGCTCTGCCACTAGCAGGAAGTCTGTCAGGGTGAGTGAGGGGCTTTCCTCCATGCAGGAGGCTAGAGACTGTTCAGGACTGCCCATCCAAAGGTGGAGGACTAAGCATGGCAACTTGATAGGGAGCTGGCTCTCAAGGGCCGCGGTCAGACACAGGTGTCTGGGCTCTTCTGCCCTTCCACCTTGCCCCCTAATCTTTTCAGCAGGGCTGGGGGCCTGAGTTAGGCAGGACTCCTGAGGGTTGTATCTCTATCTCCACAGGGATCCTGCACCACTGCCCACCATCACATCATGAGACAGATTTGGATCCCAGCACCAGATTGGGTTGCTTAGGGTCTCTGGGGCTCAAACTCCCAATTCTCCATCCCCACAGGAGGCAGCCTCAGCCCCCAGCCCAACAGCTCCAGAGCCACTGGCCGACGTGGAGGTCCAGGATCTTGAAGAGTTTGGACTGAGGCCAGCGCCCCAGGGCATCACCATCAAATGCCGCATCACTCGAGACAAAAAGGGGATGGACCGGGGCATGTACCCTACTTACTTCCTGCACCTGGATCGAGAGGATGGGAAGAAGGTGAGGCGCTTTTGAGCATGCATTTTCATCTAGGCAGGCTTGAGGGCCTGGTGATGACAATGTGGAGTCTCAGTCCAGCAGTGACTTCTCAGCTCTGCGGAGGGACTGAAGCCTCTGCGCCTGCTCTGCAGAATGGTGTTTACTTGTGCATGTGCACTCAGATGCAGTGGGGACATGAAGCCAGGGGGTCAGCTTGTGTTTGTGGTTCCCTTGAGTGTGTGTGTACCAGAGGCTGGGTCTTGAACATGCTCCTTTCCCACTACCCAAGGTGTTCCTCCTGGCGGGAAGGAAGAGAAAGAAGAGTAAAACTTCCAATTACCTCATCTCCGTGGACCCAACAGACTTGTCTCGAGGAGGGGACAGCTACATCGGGAAATTGAGGTACCTGCCCTCCCCATGATGTCTGTAGAGAACATCTCAGCCCTGAAGATCTAGGCCAGGGTTGAACGGAGGACGTTTGTCAGAAGCCCTCCACCCAGAAGCCCCGTCTGTGTACCCCGGGAGGGCCAGCCGCATGTAGATTTAGGTGCTCCCAGGCAGGCAGGTACCAGCCCAACCTGAGACAATAATCTCAGGATGTCAGTGATGATGCAGGCCACCATGGAAGAGCTGCCTAGGCTTTACAGTCATAGCCAAAGGTGCAGGGCAATCTCTCAGGCCATGAGAGGTAGGCAAGTACCAGATTTTAGGAGCTTTAGTGAAGAGTTCGAGTAAGTAGCTAAAGGTAGAGATGGGGCTGGATGGGACAGAGGCAATCACCCATTCTTGTGGGGTGCCAACTTCCTTACTGTACCTCTGCTCCCCCAGAGAAACCTATGGAATTCCAGGTACTCCCTGTATTTCCTTCATTGAAATGCGATGTTCTCTGAGTCTACTGAGAGGAAGTTCAGGCCTCTGCTTAGGAAATACCTTTAAAGATGTGTACCCTAAACACTATGTCCCTCCACCCCTCCAGGTCTGGCCCTAGCCTAATCCAGTGTAATTTCCAGGGTCCTTGTGAGGCATACTAAAAGCTATTCCATGTCTTGAAGCCTATATTGATTATGGCCTATATTGATTATGCCTTTATTTCAGGTCCAACCTGATGGGCACCAAGTTCACAGTTTATGACAATGGAGTCAACCCTCAGAAGGCATCATCCTCTACTTTGGAAAGTGGAACCTTGCGCCAGGAGCTGGCAGCTGTATGCTATGTGAGTCCTGGGTTCCAAGATCTCTGAGGTAGACATGAAAGTAGAATGTGATGCCTGATCTGGGGGCCACCCCATCTATCTTGGTGAACAGTCAGGCTGTGTAGAGTGTTTCTGCCAAGAGGGGCTCAGATCACAGCAGGGGAGCTCTAGAGACCACTGCTGGCTCTTTGCAGTCTAGCCTGGAGTCTCCCAGACAGGAGGCAGGCAATGGAGATTCTTATCTGGGTTTCTCTTGTATCACTCTGAAATACAGGGCTTGAATGGGTCACATGCTCTCTTTATTATCATCCTACTGAATGTTCAACCTACAGGGTATTCTGTTTTCTTTCTAGACAGCCAACTGAAGCTCAGAGGTGTTCACTTGCTAAAAATATGTCAACCAAAGTGGAATATAAAAACCTCTCTCTCTCAAGCTCATCTTTTTCAGTTTTGAAAATGAAAAAAAAATAACAAAAAATATGCCAGGTGCTGGTGGCTCATGCCTATCTATAATCCTAGCTAATCAGGAGTCTGAGATTTAAGGATCTTGTTTCAAAGGCAAATCCAAGAAACTCTTATTTCTAGCTAGCAAAACACCAGAGGTGATGTGGCTCAAGTGGTAGAGCACCAGCCTTGAGAAAAAAAAAAAAAAAGCCTGAAGTCCTTAGCTTAGACCTTAGAACCACACACAAATTGAATGAATGACAAACAAACATGTTCTATCAATCTGTGCAGAGGCACTTTCTGGAGGGTGCTGGGAATCGTTATTTTTGTAATCCCATGGTGCCACCTGCTGGTCAGATTGGAGAGGCAGCCTAAGTCTTCAAGTACTTGGTGAGCCCTGTTTGAGGCACAGAGGATATGGTAGTAATACTCATGGTATTAAACCCTAGCGGAAGAGGCAAACCTAAAAACAAAGCAAGGGAAATAAACATTTTTCTTCTCAATGTAAAGAATTAAAAATCAAGTAAAGAAGATAGATCATGACCGGTCAAGATGTGTGTACACTTTTAGAAAGGATGCATGGAAGGAGTAAAAGCCAGCATTCTACATCCAGGGATACAGCCAGGCAAAGGTCATGAATGCCTGGCATAAAGAAGGAATAGCAAGGAGGTCTGAGTGAGAGTAAAGAATCATGTAAGACATTGCTAGTAGAGTAAGGGTCTCAACTGAGTGAAAACAATCGCTAAACAGGACCACTCACTATGTGTTAAGAACACAGTGTAGGAGGTGCAGGAGAGGGGCAGAAACAAGGAGTCTGGTCAACGGCTATACAGTGACCTCATTAGGAGATGATGCTGGTGGACAGTAGGGGAAATCTGGGTGTAATTGAAAATAGAGGGCACAGAAATTGTGCTCTGGAAATTGGTATGAGCAAAAGAGTCCAGTATAGTAACTCCAGTCTTCCTGAGCAAATGGAAGTAGCTGCCACTAATTCAAGTTAGAAGAGGAGCTCATTTTGATGGTGTAAGAAATGCTTATTAGACTTTCAAATACAGGCAGTGTAAGACAAGCTCTTTGAAATTAAAAAACAGCTGGTGGCCAGGGCTGAGTTCTCTTTCTCTTTCCCAGGAGACAAATGTCTTAGGCTTCAAGGGGCCTCGGAAGATGAGTGTTATTGTGCCAGGCATGAATATGGTTCACGAAAGAGTCTCTATCCGTCCCCGCAATGTGAGTCTTTACCCCACCCTGCCCATTCCCTCTCTTCCCAGCCTCTGCATGAACTCCTCAGGGCATGACTCTAGCTGAAGTGTGAATGGGTTGGGGATTCACACTCCTGAGATCTAGTAGTTCCAGAGATCTAGAGTGATCCAAGAAGCCATTCCTGGGAAAGAGCTCTCTTTGGGGTTGTCATACCAAAGCTTGGGCCTGCCTCAGGTGAAGCTTTCCTCCAGGAGCACGAGACACTGCTAGCACGCTGGCAGAATAAGAACACAGAGACTATCATTGAGCTGCAAAACAAGACACCAGTCTGGAATGACGACACACAGTCCTATGTACTCAACTTCCATGGGCGTGTCACCCAGGCCTCTGTGAAGAACTTCCAGATCATCCATGGCAATGACCGTGAGTGTTTCCGCCCTCCTTGTCCTTAGAGTACCCACGGCCCTTAGTCGAGGTTGCAGCTCACCTAACCCAGTCCATAGCCAGTGCGCAAGTATGTAGGCTTTATGGTCTGTATTAGACATGATCTTTCTAATCATAATGACTGGAAAGTCTTAGAAGAGCCTTTTTAGAACCCTGGCCTTAGATTCTGTGTGTTCAGCAAAGTACTGGGCATGAAAACACTACTTAAATGGACTTTCTCCCCCCACCCCGCAATTTCCTGCTGTTTGTATGTATCTTTCCCTCTCCTGTGATTCCTGATGCTTCTTTTCTACTCATTTGTTTTATCTCCTTTGGGATTTTTTTGGCATCTCTGCTTCTCATTTTTTACTTCCCTCTGTGGCTTCTTTCTGTCTTTCCTATCTCCACCATCTCTGCTCTTTTTGCTTCTGTGTCCATGCTCGTGCCGGGCCCCAGCGGACTACATCGTCATGCAGTTTGGCCGGGTAGCAGAGGATGTGTTCACCATGGATTACAACTACCCGCTGTGTGCACTGCAGGCCTTTGCCATTGCTCTGTCCAGCTTCGACAGCAAGCTGGCTTGTGAGTAAGAGGCTGCCTCGTGCTCTCTGGGGTTGCCCAGCCTGAAGTGGAGCTTGCCTGCCTGCCTGCCTGCCTGCGGAGACAGCCCTGCCTACCCTCTGTTCACAGGCCTTCTGCCAGATGAAGCTTGGGTCCTTGGCAGGGAGCGGCCTAACCAACCAGGAACTGGCTCCTCTGCCTCTACTGCTGGGGCAAGGGAGTAGCAAGTGGGTATTAAGAGATGAGAATAATTCTTTCTGTGCCCCAAGATCAACACACACCTCCATTTTTGGGTTAGTACCCTGCTGCAGTCATGTTTGCAATGCTGGGTTCCTCTTCAATGGGAAGGCCAGGAGAAGTATATAGGGAAAGGAAGCACAAACAGGGCTTGTGGCCCTGCCATCTTCCAGGCCTGGAGTCAGATGACAACAGGTGCCCCAAAAGGTAGGGGTATAGATTGTGTGTATAGGGCACAGAAACTTCATGTAGCAAAGCACTTAGTGGCCAAGCCTGACCACTCCAACTTCAAAAGGCCCCATTCAGGCCTGATAGAAATTAAGGGTGGGAAGGGAGAGGTAAGTGACAGGAAGTGAGTTGCCAGGATTGCAGGGCTATCTGGGGCTGTGGAATCGGCTGGTGGCTTAGTATTCTAGCTCATTTGTCTTGCCAGGTTTGCTCTGTGCTTGCAGAAGCCAATGGGAATCCAGGTCTCAGGGCCAAATGTCTTAGTGGATAGGGAGGGTGCCCAAAAGGCTCCCTGAAGCAGGGCTTTCTTGGTAACCCTGCCATTGGGCCCAGGAGCTGTTGGCTGAGCAACCCCACAACAACCCCTGAGAACCACAGACGGGTTACAAGTCACCAGTTCTTGCTGGCAACACACCATTCTCAAGCCATGGCATGTTCCAGGAAGAATGTCCTCTCTGAGGAAACCTAGCTTTCACTGCTGTCAGGAAAGCCATGGTGGTGAGGGCTACTGTGTGTGGTTCCTCGTAGGAGGCAATGGAACAGGGTGAGAAGAAAGACTTTTAGGACGAGATCAGAGGTGGTAGGGCCCTTACTACTTTTGGTGAACCACACTGAGAAAATGGGACTTGCGATGGGGTACCTAGCTGCTTAATGGGAGAGCCCAGAATCTTAAACCCCTTCATTTTTCTTATTCCCTCTGTCCCCCAAAGAGCTAGTATCTCCAGCTCTCTCACCTACTGGAGTCCAGTCTGCATGCTCCATCCCCTTCCTGATTCCAGAAACTTAGGAAAGCAGAGTTGAAAGCTAAGTTGAGAGACCATTTCAGTAGGGAATCAGGCAGTTCCCTGTTGGAAGCTGTTTTCTGCACTTCAGTTTGATTAGGACTGGCCTGTGCCTGGCCCCTCTATGAGGATTGTAGGGCCACTGCACAGGCAGGACAGGTAGTCTGAGTGTCCCAGGCTGGATCTGCTCCCTCCACTGCCACTGCCACATCTCTGGATGGCACCATTCACCTTGCGGGCTTGGGAACACCAAACTCTTGCCTATTTGTCATTTGCCCTGGCAGAGGCTTCTTGCCCAGGTGGAAGTTAGAAAACAGAGGGAAGCAAACAGTAAACGGACTTTGCTTTACAGTAGATATACTTACAAAGATTAATAAGAATTTTTTAAAAAATCAAAGTTATAGATGGTAGGGAGGCTCTATAGGATACAGTGAAGAAGTTATTTTGGCTTACGTGGAAGTAGTTTGCACTCAATTTTTTTGTAACCCAGATTTTCTTATGTGGAATGCTAGAAGCAAGGCACACCTGCTCTAGCAGAATCCGACCACACCTGGGCTATATATTTCTGTGAGAAGTCTCTCCAGCAAGCCAGAATTTGTTAACATGGTCTACTTTCTAGAGATACTAGGACTTTCTGTGCTGGAACCAATGTATTTTCTGGTGAAAGACTGGTACCACCTTCTTTCTGTAGTCCTACTGTAGCCCTTCTTGATTTTTCAGGAAAACAATACATGTTGACATTAGAGATGATGGGAACTAAACAATCTCTAAAGTCTGGTCAGGTGGTTCTTGGACCTACAATTTTAAGGTAGAACAAACTGATTCTGGATTCTAGCAACAGGGGTAGTAGAGTGAAAAAAATCAGAAGCACAATGGAAAACTCTTGGCCTCTGCTCTCTGCTTTAGCACAAAAAGGAGGGTGCTGGATATTACAGTAGATTAGGAAACAGCATAAACTTTATTGCCTGGGAAAGGGTAACCTCAGCACAAAATCCACTGTTGGACACTGAATGACATGCAAGAGCAATTGAATCACCTGCTTAAGACTCCACTCCTGGTGGAGTCTTGCTCTGTGGCCACAAGCCCATGGGCTTACAAAGCCATCAGGGCCCTGGGGAACCACCTGAATTTAGTCTCTCCCACAGTAAGTTTTTATCCTTCGCACCTCTGCCCAGATGGTTTTGGACTGGGTAGTGAATTGGTAATGGTATGAGCGGTTCCTAAGCGTGCTGGGCAGCTTGAACCTAAGGAAGCTCCTCTGTAACTGCTTCTGGCTCTGCACCCCCAAATTCCATACTCTGCCCCAAAATGGTTCCTCTGCAGAACGGTGAGAGTCAATTTCCCAACTCCTCTCAAAAGTCTAGCTTTTCTTTCCTTCTGGCTCTAAGGTGCTCTGTGTCCATCTGTGTGTGTCTGTCTGCGTGTCTATGTGTATGTGGGGAAAAGGGCAATCTGCAAACAATCAACAAGTTCCTTAAGATCATATTTGTAAGGATGTGTAGGAAAGATTAAGGAGGCAGTTACAATCACCTGTGAATTCTGTCCCTTCATTTCATGCTCCTTGAACAGAAGTCAACCTGGAGAATTACCAGCTCTTTTTCCTGAGGTTCTGAGTAGGAAGAGAGTGTCCAAGAAAGTTAAAAGTCTTTCAGTTCCAACTTGGCATCACCTGAAAAAACTGGTTTGTCATCCTTTCAGATGAATCTGAATATATTTTAATGATGGTGCCTTAAAAAACACACTTGTTCAGGGAAAGCTGGTTAATATTCAGACCCATGATAAGCACAGGTGTTGGGAGCCAGGGAGTGTGATAATGACAGACTAGAAGACTCTTGGAGTCTATGTCCTTCAGTGATAAGCAGGATAACAAGATTGCATAGGAAAAGTTTCCTTCATCCTAGAAATAGGAGTCACCTCTCTACATAAACTTACTATTTATTTAGAGGTGTTTCTAAATTTAATTATGGGTGATTTCAAAGCAAAAGATCATGCTTTGCTCAGATGGGGGTCAGCAGTGCAGGGAGGTGCTGGGAAAAGCCATGCCTGGCTGGGCTATGCAAGCACAAAATCCACATCCTAGGTGGGCTTCCTGGCTTTCCTTTATGGCCCTAACCTTAGCCTTCCCTTCTCTGTAACTCCCTGCCCATGTGCCAAGTGGCCATCAGAGCACACTTTTCCATAAGTGAATGAGAGCTTTCTTGTGGTGTCTAGCACTGTGATTGGGGCCCGATTGCCCTGCCTGTAGAACTCTTACAACTCCAGGAACAGGCCAAGGGATGAATTTATGGCCACACATCCTTCTATACCTCACCTCCAGTTTTCATTTTTCTGTTAAGGGAAGAAGATAAGTATTAGGACAGGTTTGGTTCTTTAAATTCTCTAATCAAGTGGAAAGACAAAGAGGTCTTCTACAGACTACTATTTTACTTAGTATCTATGTGATTTTTTTGAGTAAACAACATGATCTATTTCCTTAGCTACAAAATGAAGATACTAGGCTGTCAACACTTGCTGTAGGATTTGGGGTGAATAAAGGATAGTCTTTGCTTCCATCACTACCTTTTCTAGCTCATCACTGTGCCTTCTTTCTTTCCTAAGAAAGACATCACACCCCTCTCTCTATTCTGTCTCTCCCTTCCCTTATTAAGGTCCAGGCAGAGCTGAAGATGAGGCTGAGGTCTAGAGTTTTCTAGAGAGCAACTTAGGATAGTTTTGAAGGGAAAGGCCAATTCTGGCCCCTTTGATCCTTGGTGATGGAGGAGACTTGGTTAGGATGGGTAACATCTGTCTTGGTGGAAACGTATATTTAGCCAGGTTTCACAATGCCTAGAATGTGTATGTCTATTTGCACAAGATTGTCTTTTCCTATTTTGGAGTGGTCAGACATTTTATTTTTGTTCAAAATTATCTGGAGTTTTAGACAAACTTGCAAAACTGTGCTTTTATTAAGTGACTTTTTGAATAAACTTTTTGGTATTCTGAAGTAAATGTATTTATTTATTGGTATGTGCAATGAAACACTTGGTATTTTCCCATATGACATTATGTATGTTGTAGAATTTAGTGTTTGTCTAAGTACAGACATATACCAACAAATTAAATTTGAATCATTTCAACACTACTGTGTCTTTTATTCACACCAGAAGAGAAACATCTCTAAAATTTATCTTTTGAACAGGATCTTACTACGTCACCCAACCTGTCTCTAACTCAATCTTTCTGTCTCATTTTCCCAAATGCTGGCATTATAGGCATAGCCTCTCACCTAAAAATTCTTGTAATACCACTCACTCTTAGGAGCTGAGTGGCAGTGTGAAAAAGGGCATTGCTTGCTTAAAACTAGCAGCACATAACACTTTAGTCCATTATCTGTGCCATTTATGTTTAAGGATCATGAAAGGTGGGGAAAAGTGGGAAAATAGTGAAGTTAGCAAATACTAAGTTAAGTATCCTCTTCAAAGTCATCTGAAGGAATTGGTTGGTGTTCCCAACTATGCCTTTTGGCCCTGGCCCTCAACAACATCATAGGGTTATAAAGTTAAAAAGGCCCAACTGGCAAACATTACAGTAAGACCCAGCCACTTGATTCCTGGTCTTGCTCACCCTTCCTCTCCCTGTTTGTTTTTTTTCTACCTTGTGGCAGATCTGAAGCCAAGAAGACAGGAACTAACTATAGTATAGTTAGAAACATACTTGAAAGCTTGCCCAGAGACTAACAAATGACCCTGGGCCATTTTTGACCACAAGGGTAGACTTAAAAGGTATCAGATATGACCAATGCCAGGGCTGGAAAACAGAGTGATGATTCAACTGTTAAGCATCATGCTTAGCATACTTGAAGCACTTCAAAAACAGTATTTCACTTAATCCTAACAGCCTGAGAGGTGAATACTAGTCTCAACTCACACATAAGGATACTGATTCTCTGAGACTTAAGGAACAATCTTTGTATAAAGAAAATGGTGAGAGGCCAGTATATTTTATAAATGTTAATGTCCCCAGCAGTCACAGATTTGTTCATGGTTTTTTTCCCAACATTAATGAATAGCTGATTCACTAATTTTTTTTCTTTGGACCACAAGCAGATCTAGATCAATGAGGATTTAAGAGTGTGATAGTAAGTGGAGGCGTTTATCCCCCCAGATAGAGATGTTTAATGTGACCAAGGGCATTTCCTACCTGACCCATGGCCTATCTCCTGTGGCCTCGTGGAAAAGATCATATGCAGGATATTCTAAAAAGAAAAGAGGTTTTTCTTTGTTTAGTCATATGTCCAGGATAGTTCTGGTGTATACCTATTAATTAATGGATAATTATTATTAAAATTTCCTTTTCCCAAAGTGTTCTAGTTTGGGCTTTAAGTTATTTTATCACCGAAGCCAGGGAAAGGCCAAAGAATGTGATTCTCACAGACCATTATTTCTAGAAGCTTAATACACCACTTCTGAAGCTAACAAGATGCTTTTCTTGTGAAGGGATCATGTGAAGGGATCTCATGGCTGGATCACTCAGCCTGATTTGCCAAGCATGGTCCCAGGTGATATAGTTGGCATTTTTAAAGACAACTATCTTTCCTAAGCAAACTATCTTTCCAGAAGTGTGACTGTGAACTCCATCATTTTGAGGTAATTTCAGACCTATGTCAAATAATTCATCAAGTTCTCTGTTCCTGGTTTTGGAAATGAAGACAACAACAAAAGCCAGTTCCATGATTTGGGTCATCCTGGAGATAAATATTCCTAGAAGAAACAACAATTCTGGAAAATTAAAAAAGACCATCTAAACCCTAAATTAAATTACAATAAAAAATTTTTTTTTGTCAGTTGTGGGGCTTGAACTCAGGGCCTGGGCACTAGTCCCTGAGCCTCTTTGTGATCAAGGCTAGCATTCTACCATTGGAGCCACAGCACCATTTCTGGTTTTTGAGCGGTTTATTGGAGATTAAGAAGACTTCTCTGCCTGAGCTGGCTTTAAATGTCAATCCTCAGATCTCAGCCTCCTGAGTAGCTAGGATTACAAGTGTGAGCCGCCACCACCCAGCTTCAATAAAACTTCTGATATATAACTCTATAATTATATATACAGTCATATAACCTAACAACTAAGGACTGAGACACAGGGTAGGTAAGAGCTGTCATGAGGACTTAGTACTTCTGTCCAGAGTTGTTTCCATAAACCAGTTTTCCTCAACCACTCAAAGAGTTGTTTATGCAACATTTTACATACCAGCCTTATCAAAATGCCTAAACATCCATACACTCTTGAAACCCACTGCTTTTGCCAACATTACTCTTTCTGCCAAAAAGATCCTTTCTGTTCCTTTCTCATTTGGATTTGGCATACCACAAGATCCATTTCCTCTGGAAGTTTCTTGGAACTACTTTCGCAAAAATTATTTTTTCTTCCTAGTGGTTCTGTACTTTTGAATCTATATCTCAATCAGTATAAACTATAGTAAGACAACTACCACTAGGGTGGTAATTATATATAATCTAGAAATTATGCCATTTTATAGGCACTGATAATTTCATTTAATGCTTACAACCCTGGACTTCTACTACCCTTATTTTACAAATGGAGAAAACAAGATTCAGATGTCCAAAAGAGCTGACCCACGATTCTACAGCGAGAGTTTATAGAGGAATATCATCACCCAGTTTTGTCCATCTACAGAATTCACAATATTGAGCCTTTTTAATAGCTCATAGTCCCATCTTACCTGTCAGGGACTTATATTAAATAAAGCTTTTTAAAGACAGGAATTGTGCCTTCTGTTCACTGTATCACTGGGCAGTTATCTACTAAATGAATTAATGAATGAAAAAGCAACAAACTAACCAAAGCATTTATCTGTAATACAAGTATCTTTACAATAAATATATAAAAAAGTAATAGCATTGATTTTCAGCAGTCTGCTCCCTTTCAATTGTATTCTTAAAATATTAATAAAGGAGAAGTTCCACAAAATAAAGAATTATATTCTGGAGCAAAACAAAAAAAGAAATTTGAACCAGTGATCTAGGATAAAATCATCTCTCCTCAAACAACCCCCATGATAAATGAGAGAAAATCACAAAGAAAACAACTTACTAAAACACTAAGAATGCTTTTTTTACCTTTAGTATTGTACATTATATCTAGGTTGACTTTAGTACATTTTAAACTGTATTCTTTACAATGTAAATCAGATGTTCAATACATGTGATGCAAAATATTTTCTATAGACTCAATTCTCAATGTTTTTTTCCTCTAAAGTTCAGTTACTAATAGTAATGCCCATAGTAGCTAATAGATTATCTTACTTTAATCCAATACCTTCTCACAGTTTGTATGCCAATATGAGTGGTTTTAACTATGTTCTTGACATCAGATTCATGCCAGGTACAATGAACTCTATAAAAAGCTGTAACTATCTTTACATAATTTCCTAATTCTTGTGTCCATCCCATTTTATCACTGGGAATGTCCTGGGGAACATGCCATCTTTAAACTTGCAAGTCTTAATTGTATAGATTGTATAAATTCACTCACCCTTGATGTTAAACAAAATTCACAGGTACTGTCTTGTCTTGTGAAAACACGTATCAATAGCCTTTAGTTTAGTCAAAATCCTCCCAGTAATCATAGTTTACTTCCTACTTGTCCCAACTCTCCCTGAAGCTCCAAATATTCAAATATAGAAAGCACAGTCCCTTCTAGGCATTGCTATAATGGTTGTTCATACAAACAATGTACCTTCTCTGTTGACATGGTGCTCTGTATACAAGCTCAGTCCTCATTTCTGTTTCCATTCATGTGGTTATGAGAACATACTTCTCAAAGACATACAATTTTCAGACACTGTTTCTAGGCAAGGACTATTAAGTGCACAGATCCTCTCTCCTTTTGGATCCTTGGCCTTCTGAACAACTCATAGCAGGACCATCATTCATAGGCCTTCTTGTAGCCTCAACAGCCTCAAATCTTGGCTCTGCAGAGAAAGGCTACCTAAAGTCTTTAAAGTTTCCTCAAGTCCAGAAATACTCTGAGCATGGTGGTTTTAAGCTAGAGATCCAGGCAATACTAAGAGCACAACAGTCCTCAAATAGGCCTGTGGGGTCATGCCCAGGTCGGTAGGAGTGTTCCACTATGAAGGAAAAAAAAAAAGGATCTGAGATGGCATCAATGTTCCTAGAAAAGACCCTCTCTGAAAGGAAGAGGCTTCAGCTTAAGGGCAATCTTGTCCTGCCCTGGGCCCATCTTCCCCACAAACAAAACATTTTCTTCTTCCCAGAGGACCACTAACCTGCTCATTGCCCAAAGAATAAGGCATTGTGGACTCTGAAATCTTCACTCTTGCAACCTTAAATTCTCATCATCTGTTAACTGATGTGTATTCACAGGTAAACTCTTAGCAGGAAGAAGCAGACTTTGCCTAAGTGGGTGCCATCTGTAAGTATGATATGCCTAATGTAATTATTTAATGCATCAAATTCTGTTATAGGTGGAAAGCAGAAAAAGAATGAAGCTGTCTTATGTACACACTAATGTCTATGATTTACAAGGTGACAGGTGTGTGAGCACCAGGAAGGATACCATGGTGGCCTGATAGCTATGACATTCAAAGACAGAGAAGGACATAGAGGGCACAGGGCCAAGAATGAAATCAGAGAGAAAGGTCAACTTGGGACTAGAATAAAGGATACTTCACCAAACTGGCTGTTTTCACTCTAAAACCTGTGGGTTACGCTTCCTCAACATGCCACCTGTGTGTGCTTGATCAACACTGATGCCCAGCCCTTCATCTCTAAAATCCTGAGGCCAGTCTTCTTTAGTAGTTTGCTCTTTCTCACTGAAGCTATCTGCACTGAATCCAGCATTTTCTGCCAAGACAGCAGGATCTTCCTCTTCTTGCAAACAGCAGGAACATGTTTCTGGCTCTAGGTCATGCAAGGCAATAGAATTATCTTCCTGGACTCTGGGATCAGTAGGCAGATGTTTCCAGCCCAAATGGTCTGATTTCTCCCCTTCCATCACTCCCATTCTTTCAGCTATTTCTTCAGCAGTAGGCTCTTTTGGATCAGGGTAATCGACCAGGATTGTTTCTTGCCTGCGCTTGATGCAGTCTGAAAGGTCATAAATTGGGTAAGTCTCTTCAGGGTAACCTAGAAAGAAAAAGTAGCACAGAGTCTTACTTACAAAGACTCTCTTCAGAAAAAAAGTGTCAGTCTCACAGAGGATTCTCAGGCAACAGCCATCACATACTAATAAATCCATTCAAGAAATCTTTAATGCAATTCTAATTCTTTTAAAGTTTCACTTGAACAAATTCCTAGCGATCTGGCTGACTATCACAGTGCTCTTTGAAACACAAACCAACACAGAAGAAAATCCCTTCTTAAGTGCAGGGTGTTTGGGGGCAGAGTTAAGTCTCACCCCACATGCTTCTGCCATGCTGATGAAGATTAAACAAATAACATGAGCCTTCAGCTTTAAAAAATGCACCAAATACCAGATGGATAGAGCTTAGCTTAAGGCTAATGTTTATAATTTCTAATTGGAACCATTTCCAAATCTGTGGGAGGAGGTTGAGGAAAGAAGAATGCTAAGCCTTTTGAAAAATATACCATGAAGCTTTCTATTCCTCAAAACAATTGAAATAGCTTGAATATGTCAGAAAAAGAGGCAAGACATGTCCAAGATCCCAAAGGACAAGCACTGCATTTTGAGAAGACAGAATCCCATTGTTGGCTTCTTCATACTCACAAAATGGAACAAAAGAAAACAACAAAGTGGTAAACAAAATGAGTAACACTGGTATTGAATCCCAGCTATGATAATGAGAAAAGAAGAAATGCTGCCAAATTAAGGAAGAGGATGAAATAAATCTGTGTCAGCCAAGCTGGTCCTGAGCAGCAGATGGGCTGTGTGGAGCTCATATGCCAACGCTGGCAGCAGTGGCCATGCTCACTACACAATGTGGAAAGCCATTTGCACATTATGATAATCAGAAAATTCAACTCTTTAATATACAGCACTCTGGTCTACCAATTGTGAAAAGTAACAGCTTTTTTTAGGTACAGTATAAAGTATATAGAAACATTTTTATAACATTTACTGTTTTTTCTGATTATAAAAGTCATCCATACTGCAGAAACTTCAAAAAATACAGATTTTTTAAAAAGAAAACCATGCAAAATCTCACCACTGATAAAAACATGATATATTTACCTCTATTCTTTTTTGCAATATATAAACATATTTTTCCTATTTTTTTAATAAAAATTGCATATGAAATGTTTTACTCTATTTTTTCCATCTAACATCGTATTATGAGCTTTTTTTCTGTCTTTAGGCATTGGTAAACAGCTATTATACAGCTATATGTTGATATGATTTACCATTCTGTAAGACATTCAGACAGATTCTTTCCAACTTTCCCCTACTGTAAGTAACATAGTTAAGAGCTCTGAATATAAACCTAGATTCATTTCCCTAATTCTTAAGATAGACTTCAATAAATACGGAAACTATTCCAAAGAGAATAGACATTTTAAAAGCTTATTTAATAGTCTGCCAAATTACTTTTCAGAAGAGTGGTATAAAATTTCAACCTTACCAGTGATGTAAGAATTGTCCATTTTATCATGCCTTTGCCAACAATGACAGTACTAAAAGAATCTTGCCAGTGTACTTTTTGTTCCTAAGATTAACTTACTGTGGACAGAATGCTAGATAAAATGGAACTTAATTACTACTATGGTTATGGGTGTTTGTCTCCACAACTCATGTTTTCTCAGTCCCTAATGTCACATGTGGATGGTATTTGAAGGTAAAAGCATGAGAATAGGATGTCCACACGCACAATGGCATTGGTGGTTTTATAAAAGGAAGAGAAATTCAAGTCAGCAAGCTTGTTCTGCCTTGCCAATATGATAGCCTCCATTATATGTCATGACCATAGGAGGCTGGCCGGATGCCAAGCAGATGCTGACACCATGTTCTTAAGACTTCCAGAATCATGAGCTAAATAAACCTCTATCAGTTACTCAACCTGTAGTATTCAGTTACAGAAACAGAAACTGAACTAAGAGAGCCACCTTAGGCCTTCACAACTTCGTTGGTCAAGACCAGAAGCTGGGGAAGCTGGCTTGCTAGTTAGGTCTCAGCCACTAAATGCTTAAGTCAAATTCATTTGCTGGCATGTTCTTACCATCATCCTATACTGAGAATTAAGATTGCCTTTGGAATTCCATAACTGTCTGCTTTAGCTTAAGAGGGAAAGCAAACCCAGCCAGGCTCCAGGCCTAACCTGAAAGCCCTAGGATTCAGTCCCTCCTGAGCATCCAGGATGGCTTCCATAGCCCTATTAGGCACACTTCAGAGCACTGGCCCTGGGACAGACCTGTGGACCTCATTATCCTGCCTACACCTGGCAAACCCAGCCACAAGCTTCAGTTCTTCCCCAGAACCTCTGGAATCAGGCACCAAATTGACACCTGCTGACAAGTTTCAAGCCAGACCTGTCCCTATAACCCCACTCACTCTCCAGGCTGGGCTGGGTTTTCTGCATCTCCAGGTCAGCAGAACTAAGGTATAGGCCTATCTTAGTACCCATAGTGCTGAGTTGTCCACTACAGCACCAGACTCAAAGATTAATTTTATAGACCTAGCTTTTTGGCCTACCACTGCAGACGCCCAAACTGCCTTGTACCAAACTAGACTCTGCAGATGCAAGCTTCAGGCCTATCCCAGTGGGACTGGCTAGTCTCTTCAGACTCAGTCACAAGGTTGATTCTAATCTGAGGTCAGCCCCTGAGGATCTAAGCTTCAGGCTAGCCTGCCAGATACGAGGCTCCAAGTGTACTTCTGAGGACTCAGTCAACAGGTCCACCCCATGGAACCAGATTCCAGATCAGATTTCACAGTTTCAGCACCAGGATGGCCTATATGAGAACCTGATTCATAAAAATTCAAAATTAGGAACAACCTAAGTGTTCTTCAACTAATGAATGGATAAGCCAACAACAGATATCCTCCATATACTACTACTCAGCAGTCAAAAGAGAACTATTACACCTCAACAATCTCAATCTCAATCTCAAAGTCAAAGTCAGAAACCAAAGCACATATGCAATATGATCCATTCACACAAAGAAAAACTATAGAGACAACACAGTTTAGCTGCTGTCCAGAAGTAAGGCATTTTTCAGGATAATGCAAATGTTCTGTACCAAGACTATGGTGTGATTACACAACTGTATACATCAATCAAAATCATCCAATGATACACTTAAAGTTTGTCAAAATTACAATACATATAATTTATGTAATGTGTATACATATACATATATATTATACTCCACTATAAAACTGATATTTGAAAAATTAGTAAGCTCTCATTTGGGGACTGACAGGTAATGAAGAAATGAAGAGACACTGTTTACCTTCCCAGTCCTCCATGTACGGGGCTTCCTCTGCTTCCCTCTCTGGAGTAGATCTGTCGACAAACTTCCCTTCTTTCATGACCCTAGTAATTTCTCGGAGCTGATGCAGCAATTGTTTCTCTTGGTCAGAAGTCACAGTCTGTGCTCTGCTTGGAAGTATCACACAACAGAGTGGGAAATACTCTTAGGCAACGGACAGAAACATCACTATGATTTGTCTATATCCTAGAGTAGCAAATCTGACACAACAATTATTCTAGGAATTGATCTTAAACTGGCATATCTGGGGATCTGAGAGGTTAGTTCACTGTTTTGATTTTATAAGCAGGAAAACAATTGCCTAGAATAGATAAGTGACTGCTCAAGATCCCACAATGAGTTGCTATCAATACTGGGACAAGACCCTTATGCCTGAGCTTTTGAGGTCAGTGTTCTTTCATGATACTTTAGCAACCCAATTTTCTAATCTTCTGGCAATCTCACTGGTACTCTCACAGTTTTTCCTTTTACCACACTTATTCCTTTTATTGCTTTTCTCTGAGATTAAGTCATCAAAGAAAAAATGTTCTAGGCCATTAACATCAATCAGGAAAATACACTACTGGAATCACCAGACTGACTCTATTTTTGGAGGAATAACGATATATCCTAGAATTCTAGATTTTGAAAATTCAGTTATCCTAACCAGAGAGAAATTGGCGAAATAGGTTCACAGAAGGGACATTATACACATTCATAGTGCTGGTTAATGGTAGCGATGTACCTCAAACTTCTAAAGGCATTGTGTGTGTGTGTGTGTGTGTGTGTGTGTGTGTGTAACTTCTAAAGGCATTGTGTGTGTGTGTGTGTGTGTGTGTGTTTTAGGGGACTGAACCTAGAACATGTTAGTCCAGCACTCTACAAATGAACCAGCCTAGTACTCAATTTCTAATTTAGAAAACCTGATTTGAGTCTCAAGTTAGCTCTGTGGTTCTAGAAAAATATCTGTAAAAATAACAAGAGGCTCAAGGATAATAACATAACTAGTTTCTTTGAAAGGAAAGCAGTCAATCACTTGGAAAAAGCAGACTTTGGAAAAAGCAGAACTACCTGAGCCAGGCAGGCTCTGGTAGTTTACACCTGTAATCATAGCTACTCAGGAGGTTGAGATCAGAGGATCATGGTTTGAAGCCAGCCCAGGCAGACAAATTTGTGAGACTCTTATCACCAATCAACCAGCAAGATATTAAGAAGTAAAAGTGTAGCTCAAATGGTAGGGTGCTAACCTTAAATAGAAATTCCAAGGGACAGTATGTGTGGCTTTGAGTTCAAGCCCCACTACAGGCACACATACACACATACACAAACACTCACACACACTAAAAACCCCATGTATTTTGACAGAAGTTTTTATCTCGTTGTAGGATATAACAGAGGCTGATTCTCTCCTTAAAACCTAAATCTTTACAAATTAACAACATTCATGGGGGGAAAAGGTGATGCACTCTGTACTAGCATTTTGGAGATGCCCTATTGTGGAGAGAAATAGATTTCCTCTCTCTAGCCTGCCCTGGGCTTATATGTTCCTTTTCATGGCCAGACTAACACATTTCAGCTAAATTGATTAGTAGGGTGGAATAAAGGAATAAAAAGATGGTAACTGAGGAAAGTTCAGGTGCAAAATTTCCACTGATCTCAGTGGGAGGAAAACAAAAACACCATGAACTCCACTTGTTCCCCACTAAATGTTTTGAAGCCATGTCCATTCATTTCCATCTTCAGCTAGAATCTGAGACTTACACAGGGCCTCTTACAGCTTTACCCCTCCCATCATACACAACTCCTGACTCACAACTGTGCCTGTGGTCCACATAACACTTAACTCTTATTATTAAAACAACCCAAGTTAGGAGCTGTGGCTCAAGCCTGGAGTCCTAGCTACTTGGAACATGGAGAACAAGGAATTGTAATTTGAGGCCAGCCAAGACACAGAAATTCATAACACCCTATTATGCTATGATAGCTGAGCCTGGTGATACACACCTGTTATTCTCAACTACAAGGGAAGCACAAAGGCTGGGTGCAGTGGCAAGGGCCAGTCATCCTGAGCAACACAGGGAAGCACAAGTAGGAGGATCATGGTCCCGGCTAGTCTAGTTAAAGTGGGACCCTACCTTGGAAATAACCAGGGTAAAAGGAGCTGGAGGTATAACTCAAATGGTAGAGTGATTTTCTTGCAAACATGAGGCCCTCAGTATCAAAAAAACAAAACCTCAAATTACTTTATGAGAGAATTGTAGCAGACTAGAAAGCTGGAAGGGCCTGTGAGCTTATCACAAACCTCTGGCATGCAGGCTTCCCTGGCTATTTCTCTGAACTTTACACAAAGCATTTGGATGTTTACTGAATGAAAACTTAGTCTTGATTCTCTGCCTCCTAAAAATCATGGAAAACCAGCAGCCCTTAACTAGAAAAGACTTTGAGAAGCAGGAACAGAAAAAAATTCAATCTACATGATCCTTTTAACTCTGAAAAAGTAAACTCAATATTTTCCTTTAGGTACATTATGCAATTAACCATGGGCCACTTTGTGACAGCTCCTAAGTTTGCTGCAATGAATGTTTTTGTGGATTTCTTACTGTTTTAGAATTCTTGGGGAGCAGTAATAATACATTTACAACAGTATAAGCACTGTGCTCACACTGTAATTATATGTCAGTTTCACTGGTTCCCATGTCTTCGTCATCTGTTTCCTTTTACTTCCTTAAAATCAGGTTTCCATTCCATCATTCCTAATTGTTAATTTATCTATATTGTGGATCATCCTCATTGAGACTTCTTTCACTCTGAGCCATGAAGATATTCATATTCTTTTCATTTAACAAATTCCTTCTAACACTGATCCCTAGCTCACTCTCCTTTTCCCATCTCCTAAAATATGGTTTTCCTGAAGGCTCATTCAGGAGATATATAAAGCATATATCATGGGCACCTCTGTGAGGGCATTTTCAGAGGTGATTAACTAAGTAGAGGGGAGACTACGTATACTTATTTAAATCTTCCAACTACATGGGTGAATGTGGGTAGCACAATCTGGGAGGAGCTTGGGTGGAACAAAAGGGGAAAGGGTAGGAAGCCAACTAGCAAATATATTTTCTCTTCTTCCTATCCTCCAAGAGATGAATAGCCTCTGCCACATGTTCCCACTGCCAAGATGTTCCACCCAGAATCAATAGAGCCAAGGAGTATGGACTGAAATGTCTGAAAACATGATCAAAAACAAATCATTCTCTCAAGTTTTTTATGTTAGGCATTTTGTCACAGCACTAAGAAAAGCTAACGAATATTTTAGGGAAATTGAGACTGCAGGTAAAATAAAAGTTGCTGACACTAATAGGGAAATTACCCTGAGTTATCTGATAGAACACAATGTAATCATTAGGTCCTTAAAACTAGAATGAGGAGACAGAAGAGGTCAGAGTGATACAATGTGAGGTCTCAACCTACTATTACTATGTTTGAAGATGGAGGAAGGGGTACATATGCTGAGGAGTGTGGGCAGGTTCTACAAGCTGAAAAGGGCAATTAAACAGATTCTTGAAAAGGGAATGCAATCTTACCAACACTGTGATTTTCACTCAGAATAGGCCTTTTAGCCAAGGAACTATTAGATAAAAAAAGACAAGGTAATTTGTGTAATGGCAGTTAATACTGTTCCTCAAGCACACTTCACATAATACCTGCCATTGGTAACATTATGGAACTGTGTGGAGCAAACAAAGAGGCTCCGAAGAAATTATTATTGCGTATGCCACCTACTTTATAGTACTTTTCTCCACACTTACCTTATTTACTCTTCCAAGTTGTGCTGGCATCATCAGTGTGCCAGCATGGGGACTACAAATATCAACAATAAAAATTCTGTCCTCAAGAATGTAACAAGTTATTCAGGAAGAAAAAAGTTAATAGAAAGTAATGTGATATACACACTACTCAGGAAGCCCAGGTGGTGTGGGAGTACACAGAAAGAGCACCTAGCCAAGTTCTGTGGATTCGGGAAGGATTTGCAGAGAAAATTGTATCTGTGTTGACTTACTAAGATGAGCAAAAGTAAAAACAGTAAAAACAGATTTATTACACATGCTCGTTTTGACCAAATGTGGTCCAAAAAATAATCATGTCAAAAAAGAAATGTCTCAAAATTTTCAAAAGCAGACATTTAAAATTCTCATGAACACATTATTCAGCTTTGTGGTTATGCAGAAGATATCAGTCAGTTATATGTTACTATCAGTTGTGTTAAAATCATTGTATGATCTGTTGTTTCCCTGACTTAATTTTGTAAAAGTTTGTTCTGTAAGAGCAAATTGCAACTTTGTACAATGGCAGTCCTATAGCCAGTGACGTTTATCTGAGGCAGGATTTTTTTTTTTTTGGGTCAGTCATGGGGCTTGAACTCTGAACCTGGGCACTATCCCTCAGCTCTTCAGCTTAAGGCAGGCACTCTACCACTTGAGCCACAGCGCCACTTCCATCTGAGGCAGGATTTTTTTTTTTTTTGGTCAGTCATGGGGCTTGAACTCTGAACCTGGGCACTGTCCCTCAGCTCTTCAGCTTAAGGCAGGCACTCTACCACTTGAGCCACAGCGCCACTTCCATCTGAGGCAGGATTTTTTTTTTTTTGGTCAGTCATGGGGCTTGAACTCTGAACCTGGGCACTGTCCCTCAGCTCTTCAGCTTAAGGCAGGCACTCTACCACTTGAGCCACAGCGCCACTTCCAGTTTTCTGGTGGTTAATTGGAGATAAGAGTCTCACCGGATTTTCCTACCTGGGCTGGCTTTGAACCTCGATCCTCAGATCCCAGCATCCTCAGTAGCTAGGATTACAGGTATGAGCCACCAGCACCTGGTGTGAGGCGGGATTATTGCTAATTGAAATTTTTTCCCGTAAGAGTGAATTGCGTCCAATAAGGTAAATAATAATCTTCCCAAGCCCAAAAGGGTACATAATGTATTTAATTTTACTTAATAACAGAAAATATTTAAGATTTGTTAAAAGGCAGTACATCTAGTGATATTATGGGTGGAATGAATCAAAAAATTTTTTGAAATAAAGTCTAGTTCCTTGGTGTGTAATATTAATGTGTACAACAGTAAATTTTTTGATAGTCATGTACGCTTCCCTACTTCATGAAATTCCAAGTTATGGATGCTCAGACCTATGCTATGTACAATATATGTAAATCTGAATAATTAAAAAATACTGAACTATGAATCCTGAATATTCAATGTTTTTCCTCAACAATGGTCTCTTTGGAACCATACACTCATGGGTACCAAGGGTCTAGTGTATGCAGAATCTTAGTACCAAATGTGAACAGATATTCAGAGAAACACAAGTAGTCCATAGACTTGGACTAAAGGCAGAAAGAGAGCACTAGAGAACACTAAAGCAATAGAATCAGACAAGGCCAGATCACTCAAGACACTGTGGGCCGTTCTTGAAAGTTCTATACTTTTCAAGATCAAAAGGATCCCCTGAAGGATTAAAAGACATAATCCATCTCTTTGGTGAACTGAAAGACAACAAAAAAGAAACCACATGAGACAGTTCTTACCTGTATCAAAAACAAAGCCATTCACTCATTCATTTTTTTTAGTACTAAGTTCTAGAACTAAGGAGGATAATCTCTGTCTTCATAGTCTTTTGGTCTAGTCATGGGGCCTGAACTCTGGGCCTGGGTGCTATCCCTCAGCTCTTCAGCTCAAGGCTAGCACTCTACCACTTGAGCCACAGCGCCACTTCCGGATTTTTTCTTTTTCTTTTTTTTTTGAATATGTGGTGCTGAGGAATCCAACCCAGGGCCTCAGGCATGCAAGGCAAGTGCTCTAACACTGAGCCACCTTCCCAGCCCCTTCTTAGTCTTTTGCAAGGAGAACAACTTGTTAATTAGGGTGAAATGGCAAGGCACAGTGATTGATGACAAATGGGAAGTGAAGAAAAAGGTGCATCAAGGATGATCTATAATTTCTGCTTTGGGAAACTAAGTAGGAAGTGCAATGGGAAGGGAAGGGGAAACAAAGAGGAGGCAACAATGCTTGATAAGAAATGTACTCGTTATCTTGCCCATGTAATTGTAACTCCTCTGTACGGTGTTCTCACAATAAAAAAAAAATTTTTTTAAAAAGAAAGTGCAGCTACCCGTTGAAGTAGGAATATTAAGGTAGAGTAGGTTCAGCCTAAAGAAGATAATTCTACCTTGACCATTAATTCAAGAGATATCTGTTATTTAAGGAGGCAAAGTGTAGGCATCATTGAGATCTGTCCAGTAGTTACTCTGAATATATGTTCAGGAACTAAAGGATCTTAATAGAAAATGCCCATGTGTTTTCTTCTACCATGAAATAACATATAAAGCTTGTAACAAAAGTGAATATCCACATGCAACAAGTATTTACTTACTACCTACTTCATGAACACATTGAACAGAATAGACTAAGTCTGACCTCAAGAGATTTAACATTTAAGCAATCCATGCCAGAAATCTACTATCAACTGCCAAATTCGTACCCAACAGAACTGTGGATCTTTGCTACCAGAGACTTCTGAACCTTCATTATTGCCAGTGGGTGGGTCATGCTATACTTCTAACAAGTAAATAATTGTAAGTGGACATAATACTCTAAAAAGGAAATTTTTGTGATTATTAGGGCAAAGATAAGGACATCTCACTTCTGCTTCTTAGAACCTTTCCTTACTCTGACACTGAGCTGAATACTGTGCTTAATATCAGACACACATGGTGCAATACGGAAGTTTCATTAGACTTGTGTAATACACTTATGCCATTCCCAGGTGAAAGCTGGTTGAAAAATTGTATTTGATAATATTAAAAACTGTCCAGATTTCTATCTTAACAGCATGTATAAGATAAAGCAGTAATAACTACATATTTCTCTAATCTCAAGCCAAAATCTTGCAGTTCGTGAATACTATCTAAAATATATGGTAAGGACTTAGGAAGCTATAAATGAACAGGTCTTCTTTCTCTAAAGTACTCTCCTCAAGCCACAGACATCTCAAGATGTGATAAAATCATGTTTTTTAAATGTTTGTTTGGTTTGTGACCAGCATGGTCACAGGAAAAGTGTGCCTTGCCTATGGGGCATTCTCAAGACTAGTTTGACTCTTTTTTAAATTAACATTGATTATTATCTTTAAGTAGTTGTACAAAGAAGTTCCCTTTCTACAAAACAGTATATGAATACAAGGTGTCTGACAACATTGTCACCCATTGCTCCTAACCCATCCCTTCTCTCACTTTATTAACCCATCCCTTCTCTCACTTTATTAACCCATCCCTTCTCTCACTTTATTTTGTTAAATTGAGATTAGGTGATTACATAAATTTCACATATTTCACAGTATTGTGGAATAGTGATACTTAGTTAAAGTCACAAACACATTTTAACCTTCACAAGGCAAATTGTCATTATCATGGTCTATAAAGTTTGTGAATTCTATGAGCTTTGACAATACAAATTATTTCTTCCACATCAGGTGATGTTTACAATTCTTTCCTTTTGCTTAGTGTAGGCTGTTCCCTCTTTCCCTCTCATTTCTCCCTTCCCATCACTGCCTTTGGGTTGCTTAGTTCTTTTTCTTCTGTGTCCAGTGCAGCTGATGGGCCCCTTTGTTGTATGTTGTTCCATTTTCCACTTATTCTGTGTCCCCCTCCTGGCTTCCCTCCTTGCGCGCATATATCTACCATATATATGGTCAAGAACAGAGTCATTTAGTAATGATACAATGAAATGAGTGACTGTCCTTCGTTTCTCAAATCCTATTTACTTTATCATATCTTCTTGCATTTTGGCTTTAGCATCCACATATCAGGGAGACCATGTGTTGTTTGTCTCTTTGTTCTTGGCTTACCTCACTCAAAATAATCTGTTCTAGTTCCATCCATTTCCCTGCAAATGTCATTATTTTGTCCTTTCTAATGGCTGCATAATATTCCATTGTATATAGGTACCACAATTTTTGGATCCACTCATTAGTAGTGGGGCATATGGGTTGTTTCCATATCCTGGCTATTGTGAACAGTGCTGCAAAAAACATGGAGGTGCATGTGTCTTTGTATACTGGTTCCTGTTGTTCAGGGTAGATGCCTAGGAGTGGTATGGCTGGGTCATAGGGGAGATCTACATTTAGCTTTCTGAGGTGCCTCCAGACTGCTTTCCAAAGTGGTCTTATTAGTATACATTCCCACCAGCAATGCAGTAGGGTTCCTCTTTCTCCACATCCCTCCAGCATTTGTTGTTGGCTGAATTTAGGATGTGAGCCATTCTGACTGGGGTAAGGTGGTACCTTAGTGTTGTTTTTATTTGTATTTCCTTTACAGCCAAGGATGATGAACATTTCCTCATGTGTTTCTTTGCCATTTTTTAATAAGTTTTTTTTATTGTGAAAATACTGTACAGAGGGGTAACAATTACATGAGCAAGGAAATGAGTACATTTCTTATCAAGCATTGTTGCCTCCTCCTTTGTTTCCCCTTACCATCCCTGCCCTCCTATTCCACCGCCCCCCGCCCCTCCCCAAAGTTATAAAGTTCGCTTTTCGACATAACGTCTTATACATCTCATTGTTGCAATGGGTCCACCTGTATCCCTATTTAAACAATTTGTTTTTTCCCTTCCACTTGATAAATTATGCCAATATCAAATACAGTGAAAACAGGGGTTATACCATGGGAAGGGCCATACAAAGCAACAAAGAAATCATCTTATAAATATGTTAGAAACAATAGCAAGAAAGAAAAACAATATCTCTTCTTCTGAGAAGTCCCTCTTTAGCTCCCTTCCCCATTTCATGATGATTTGTTAGATTTGTGAGGGGTTAGTTTCTTGGGTTCCCTGTATATAATGGATATTAGACCCTTGTCTGATATATTGCTGGTAAATATTTTTTTCCCAATTAGTTGACTTTCTTTCTAATTTGGTTGCTATTTCTTTATCTGTACAGAAACATTTTAAGATAGTCCCATTTTTTGAGTCTCTCTCCAATTTGGTGGGATCCTGGGACTATGTTCAGGAAGTTCCTGCCTATGCCTACTCTGTCCTGCAGTAGTTTCAGAGTATCAGGTTTGATGTTAAGGTCTTTAATACACTTTGAGTTGGTGTTAGTGCATGGTGACAGGCTAGGGTCCACTTTTAGTTTTCTGCATGTGGCCACTCAGTTTTCCCAGCAGCAGTATTTGAAGAGGTTATGATTCTTCCACTGTATGTCTTTGCCTCCTTTGTCAAATATCAACTGACTGTACATATGCAGTTTTATTCCTGGGTCCTCTAATCTGTTCCATTGGTCTTCGGGTCTCTTTTTGTGCCAGTACCAAGCTGTCTTTGTTATTATGGCTCTATAGTAGAGCTTGAAATCCGGTAACATGATGCCTCCTGCATTCTTTCTTTTGCCTAGAATTGCTTTAGCTATTCTAAGTCTTCTGTTGTTCCATATGAATTTTTGGACTGTTTTCTCTATTTCAGTAAAGTATGTCATTGGGATTTTAATGGGATTGCATTGAATGTGTATATCAATTTTGGCAGTATGGCCATTTTCACTATATTAATTCTGCCTATCCAGGAACATAGAAGGTCTTTTTATTTCCTGGTATTCTCTATGATTCCTACTTTTTAAGCTCTTATAGCTTTCATGAAATAGACCCTTTACATCTTTGGTTAGATTAATTCCTAGGTTGTTGTTTTTTGTTGTTGTTGTTATTGTGAATTGGGTTGTTTCCTTGATTTCCCTTCCTGCTTGTTGTACATTGTTGGTGTACAGAAAGGTGACTGATTTTTGTGGGTTAATTTTGTATCCTGCTACTTTGCCAAAGTGGTTTATAAGCTCTAAGAGTTTGGGGATAGAGCTTTTGGGATTGTTAAGATATAAAATCATGTCATCTGTAAAAAGAGATAGTTTAATTTCTTCCTCCCCTAGGTAGATCCCTTTAATATCTTTTTCCTGTCTTATTTCTCTGGCCAAGGATTCCAGAACTATATTGTAAAGGAGTGGACAGAGTGGGCATCCTTGCCTTGTTCCTGTTTTTAGGGGAATTGATTGTAGTTTTTCCCCATTAAGTATAATATTGGCTGTGGGTCTGTCATCTGAGGCTTTAATTGTTTTAAGGAATGTTCCTTCTATTCCTATTTTTTCCCCTGTGTCCCATAGGTTTCTTTGTGATGTGTCTTCATTTTCATTGAATTGTAGAAACTTTTTAATTTCTTCTTTAATTTCTTCTGTGACCCACGTGTTGCTCAGCAGTGTGCTGTTTAATTTCCATGTGTTTGAGTTTTTCCTATTGTATGCCTTGTTATTGAGAACTAGTTTGATTACACTATGGTCAGATAGAATACAGGGATTATGTCGATCCTCTTGTATTTGCTTAAATTCCTTGTATGAACTAAGATATTACCTATTTTAGAAAAAGTTCCAGGGACTGAAGAGAAGAATGTGTACTGGGCTGTTGTTGGGTGGAAAATTCAGTATATGTCAGTTAAGTCTGCTTTGCGATATTGCATTATTTAATTCATAGATGTCTTTGCCAATTCTTTTTTTTTTTTTTTTTTTTTTTTGGTCGGCCGTGGGGCTTGAACTCTGGGCCTGGGCGCTGTCCCTCAGCTCTTCAGCTCAAGGCGAGCGCTCTACCACTTGAGCTACAGCACCACTTCCGGTTTTCTGGTGGTTTATTGGAGATAGGAGTCTCATGGTCTCTCCTGCCCAGGCTGGCTTTGAACCTCGATCCTCAGATCTCAGCCTCCTGAGTAGCTAGGATTACAGGCGTGAGCCACCAGCGCCCGGTGTCTTTGCCAATTCTTAAGTTGATAGACCTGTCCTTTGGTGAGAGTGGAGCACTTAAGTCTCCTAGTATTATTGTATTGGATCCATCTTTTCCTGTAAGGCTGAGAGTATTTAACATATTTGGGTGCACCGATGTTTGGGGCATATACATTGACAATGATATCCTCTTTTTGGACTGTTCCCTGTATTAATATGTAGTAACCTTCTTTGTCTTTTCATAGTGATTTTAATGGAAAGTTTATTTTATCAGATATTAGAATGGCAACTCCTGCCTTCTTGCTGGGGGCATTTGCATGGTAGATCTTCCTCCATCCTTTCACTCGGAGTTTGCTTTTATCTTTGGCTGTGAGGTGGGTCTCTTGAAGACAGAAAATTGATGGATCTTGTTTCCTGATCCAATCTGCAGTTCTTTTTCTTTTCATTGGTGAATTGAGTCCATTAATATTTATAGCTATTATAGAGAGGTATATTATATTTCCTGTCATTTTCCTACTTTCCTAAGTTTTTCTTCTTTACTTTCCTCCTGTGCTTACTAAGTTGATCTCCTAATGATATCTATCTGGATCCCTGTTCTTGATTATTTTCTTTAGATTGTAATCCCTCTCTTAATATTCTTTGTAATGCTGGCTTATTGTTTATGAATTCATTTAGTTTTAAAAATTTTAGTTTCTTCATCAAATGTGAATGCTAGCTTCGCTGGAAATACCAGTCTGGGCTGCCAGTTATTGGTTCTCAGGGCTTGGATGGTACTTTCCCAGGCTTTCCTTGCATTCAGTGTCTGTGTGAAGAGATCTGTAATGATTCTATTTTTTTTTTTTTCCATTGTAGTATAGCTCCACCTTTGCTTTTGCTGTGTGCAAGATTGTTTATTGCTAAAATCTAGCATTTTTACTATAATGTACCTATCAGTGTTCCTCTTGAGATCTTGCTTGTTAGGTGTTCTGTAGGCCTCTGTTTCATAGGTAAGATTTTCTCTTTTAAGACTGGAGATTCAAGCCCCACGACCAACCAAAAAAAAAAAAAAAAGACGGGAAACTTTCAATGATGATTTTATTGAATAAGTGTTGTATTCCTTTATTCTGGTATTCCTCCTCTTTGTCTACCCCAATAATACGGAAGTTAAATTTCTTGGCACAGTCAGCTTGTTCTTGGACTTCCCTTTGGCATATTTTGGGTGTTTTTTCTATATCTGTAACTTTTCCAGTGCTTGCATTTTGTCTTCAGTATCTGATATTCTATTTTCCATTTCATTCACTCTATTAACTGTGGCTTCCATTGTGGTTTACATGGAGGAAATTGAATTTTGCATGGAGGAAATTGAACCATTTATAATTTCTATGTTGTTCCTTAGAGTATTAATCTCATCTTTTAGGCAAGGTGTGTACTGTATCTATTTTTGAGTGCATTTCTTGTTTGAAGGCCTGGATCTCTTTTGATAGCTCATTCCTTTGTTCTTTAAATTTCTGATCTATTTCTCATTTTAATTCTTGAGTCATTACCTCTATCATCTCTTGGATGTAGCATTTGTCTTCCATTTCTTTTTTGCTTCCACTGGCATTCTCCCCTGGGTGGTTGCTGGCCTTTGAGTCTGGTTTATGTTCTTGGCCATTGATGAATCTTGTATTTTTCACTGTGATTTTCACATGAGGATTCAGGGATTGTTGGAGACCAATTCCAGGCTCTGATCGTTTTGGTCACTAGGTGGCTACCTTTGCTTGGTTCTAGATTTGTTCCTGGATCAATTGATGTAGCTTGCTCTTGGCATTGGGCTGGTTGAGAGTACTTTACCTGGTCTGAGGTTCTGTTGTGGGAGGGGGCAGCTTTCCAGCTGCTGGTCTGACCCTTGTAGTGCTTACTCTTGTTAGATTGTGGGGGCAGACATACTCCATCCTCAGCTGGGATGTGAACTCAGATCCTGACCAGTCAGGGTCAGGCAGTTAAGATAGCTAGGGTTCCAGCCTGAGACACAGGTAGGGTTCTTTCAACTGCTTACTGGATATACTAAGAAGTTCCTGCCTTTAGTCAAGGACCAGCAGCCTAGACTGCTTGCATTCCCTCCCAGGGGCGCTCTTGGTCAAGCCTAGCCGGAGTGCCTGCTAGTTGCTGGTGCACTAGCACAGCTCTCAGCTTCCTTAGGACCTGTAGCCTAGGTGTGTGTGTGGGGGGGGAGGGTATGTAAGTAACATTCTAGGGGGTTACCAACAGTGCTGGTATCCTGTGATGGGAGGGAAATTAGGTGGAGGGTGTCCCCTGTGGGGTCCAGTGGTGCTGTGGCAGATTGCTGTTTTTGTGTGCTGTAGGTTGCTGGTCACTACCATGTTCTGCATTTGTTGAGATGACTGTGGGCTATGCTGGGTGGTGGTGCATTCTGGGTCTGTGTTTCACAGCCTTTGCCACTGTTTATGCTGTCCCAGTTGGTGCTGTGGGGTCTGGGGTTCCTCACCACTGACCCCATGGGCCCGCCCAGGGCCGCGCTGTGAATCTGGGGTCCTTCTACTACTGCTGCCACCATGGCCACCACTGTGATCCTGGCCTGGGCTGGGCTGCTTACATGGGCTCGTGCAGAGGCGCTGCGCCACACCACAAGTCTGGGGTCCTTTGCTGCCACCGCTGAGGTCACTACCGCCACCCCCGCAGCTCCAGGATGGGCTACACTGTGCTGCTTATGGAGGCTGGTGCAGAGGCACTGTGCCTTTGAGTCTGGGGTCCTTTGCCACCATTGCTGCCCTGGACTGCTTACAAGGGCAGGTGCAGAGGGGCACCACGCCCTGCTGGGAGGCTGGAGTCACTCGCCACCCACGCCAGCGCGACCACGGCTGCGGCCCCAGGCTAAGCGGCTCATACAGACCTGTGTAGAGAGGCACCGCCCCCTGAGTCATACCTCAACGCACAGGACTGGGCTGGGCTGGGCTGTTCCCACAGACCAGTGCAGAGAGGTGCTGGGCCCAAGACTGGGGTCATTCACTGCTGCCCCAGGCTGGGTTGGGCTGTTCTTGCGGACCAGTGCAGAGAGGCGCCGGCCCCAAGTCTGGGGTTGTTCACGGCCGCCCTGGGTTGGCACTGGCTCTTAAGAGTCTTCTGGGAGCCTTGGAACGTTTGTGACTTTGTGGTTCCCAGCTCTGCGTGGAGCCCCACTGCCAGCATGGGGTGGAGGAAGGATCTTCCCAATTTACCATCTTTGTGCAGGTTCTGAAGTTTTTCCCTTTTCTTTTTTCACTTCCTGTCTCTCTCTGAGTAATCGCCTTTTTGTTGTTGTCGTCTGTCTCTTGGAGAAATGGAGCAATGGAGCGTTGAAACCCAAACTCTCTATTTAGTTGGAGAGAGCTGTGGTATTTCCCTACTGTTCCATTGCCATCTTGGCCCCTCCCTCCTAGTTTCACTCTACTTACTTACTTTCCATGTTTAATTCAGTGCTAATCAAACTTTAGTGTGGTGTGAATTATTGTGAGAATAAGTAATTTACTTGAAAAAAGCTGCATGTTGATACCTTGTTTCCCAGTTGTCTAAAAAAATGTATAATTCTATTTTTATTAATACATGTTAATTGTACAAATGGGTTATATCATGGTATTTCACACATGCATGTATTATATTTTGGTCAGGTTAACCCCCTCTATTGCTCTATTTCCCTGTATCTCCTTTCTATTTTTTTTTTAACATTTCTTAATGCTATTTTCACACATACAAAGTGCGTTAGTATTATTCACCCTCATCATTCTCTTTCCCTTTCCCATTCATCTCTTCAAACAGTACCACAATTACATTCCTGCTTGTTTACTTAAGGTCTAGGTTCATATAAGAGAATACAAATGTACAATTTAAAATAAAAGAACAAGTATGATTGCATTAAACATTTGTGTTTTGGTTAACTAACTGCTAGCACAGAATGGCCATATATGTAGTTCAGTCTGGTCTTGAACTCACAATTTTCCTGCCTCTGCTTTGTGTCATCACAGCTAGCCACACCAAACTCTTGAAAATAGATTTCTTGACAGTATGAAAAGGGAAGTATTAATTAAGAAAGGCTATATAATAAGTTGAAAATTACATAAAATAAAAATAAGTAGTCTATCAATGAAAGTTAAATTTTTGATTCTCTAAATAGGAATCATCTGAGTTCTGTTAGAGAAACATACCTCTCACCATTAGGTCCCACTCTGTTGATTAATTTTTCCATGGCTTCCTCTGTCTCCTTCAGTTTTTCTTGCAGTTGGACAAGCTCAAAATTGGCTGAAAAATAAGCATCAATCTTACCACCATCATATACAACTCTCTAAGCCCTTCTATGAAACATGACTGATCATGATATTCTATGATTATCCAAGCTAATTCTGACACTCAAAGGAAAAGACTGTGAGTCTCTCTGGGTGATTCAATCATGATATAAAAAAGTAGGTGATAAATAGGTCACTCCCTCTTATACATAAAAATACAATGGAAAAAACTGAAGAAAATATCCAAGAGTGAAAAAAATACCTCTGTAGTCACTCCAAAAAAAATACAGGCTGATCAAATCAGGCTTGAGGGTAGCGTATCAAACCTACTTTAGAAGGGCTATTCAGACCCTGAAATTAGCACAATTTTACTTGCATCTAAGGTCTGGAAGTTAACACTTCTTGTTATACTTCTTTGTTATACTTCTTCAACAGAGAAAGTCTTAAACCATGGCTGAGATCTCTATGACTAAAGTTTTCTACCCTAGTTATCTAGAATAAAGAACAGGTCATAGCGGGTTGTAACCCTGTCTCCAGATGCAGTTTTTTCAACTAGGATCAATAGAAAGTATGTATATCTACTGACACAAACATTAGGCTTACCATTATAAGTAGAAGAGAGTAAATTACTCAATTGAAACAAGTTAACTTTAAGGCAATAGGAAAATAAAATGTTACCCATTATGTAAGTGATCCAGACTTTTATTTCATATCTGAATATGCAATCATCCAAATATATTGGGAAGGTCATTATAAAATACAGTATTTCAACCACCTGTAAATGCTTCAAGAATAAACTCTCTTGCATGCAGTTAACATTTGTAAAATGTCTTTAGGACTACGCTACATTATTTGCTAAATG